>NC_134857.1:56272642-56892392 GCF_049852395.1 Peromyscus maniculatus bairdii
GAAATACAAAGACCCACCCTGAATGTGGGTGTCCATTAAATATAAGGGGAACCCAGGGAAAGATCCTGCTTTACTTGTTTGCCTTTATATCTCTCTGAGAGTTTAACTATGTGTTGGTGAGTTCATCTCACCTATTGAAGTCATTATACTGTTGCTGCTGTTCACTGACATTTGAACCCTGAACTAAACACCACTAGCTCTCCAGGAATCCTCTCCACCAGACCAAAAGTGCTGAAACATTGGGCCTCCTGAACTGACAAGCTACCAAACATCAGTCTCTTCAGTGTGAAAAAAGCCATTATTGGGATGTGTCTGTGCATATATGTATGTATATATACATACATAATTTTTTTCTGTAGCTAGTTCCTAGTTTACAGTGATTTTAGGAGACATATCTCACACAGGATTTCTTAGGTCTTAGATACAAACTTCACTCCGACTTACTTCCATATTTTTTATCAAAAGATGAGAATGATATGATGAAAATGTGATGAGGAGCAAATTTACCCTGACCTGAAGAACAATCTCGTATTGCAAGCAAAGAGACAAATGACTCATGGACAAGGTCCTGTGCTATTAACAGTGGTTTATTTTAAAGATGCTTAAATGAAATTGAGGTAGAATTTGCAGTAGATCTTGAGTAGGAAGAAAACATTTGAACATCACTCATCTGCAGAAACTCTTGATATAACCTCAGCCTCTTCAAAAGGATCATACTACAGGCTACTTTTTATTTACCCATGTTACTATAAAACAATGGAACTCAGCCGGGCGGTGGTGGCGCACGCCTTTAATCCCAGCACTCGGGAGGCAGAGCCAGGCGGATCTCTGTGAGTTCGAGGCCAGCCTGGGCTACCAAGTGAGCTCCAGGAAAGGCGCAAAGCTACACAGAGAAACCCTGTCTCGAAAAAAAAAAAAAAAAAACAATGGAACTCAAATAATACACTAAACTTCATACTATAGGCTAATTTTTATTTATCCATGTTACTGTTAAATAATGGAATCCAAATAATACACTAAACTTCAAAGACCCACTACATTAGATTTCAGAACTTACTGCTTTATTTTTATAATTTATTCTTTCATTTATCTATAAACATATAGTACTTAACTCAGACACAGCTCCAATAACTTCCTTTAGTTCATCTCTAGTACCTTGATCCTTATTTTAGTATCACAAAAATTTGACACATAATTTTATGCCTGTCATAATAGGACATGATCAGGAAATGTCCAGTTTTGTTTTTCACCAACTAATATCCTGCCAAAATCAAAGGATGGATAGAATGTACCAAATATATAATTTATACTGAAAAAAGTCATAATATAGTATCACTTGTATAGAACTTGAGTTGGGGCCACACGGTAGAAGATCAGTTACAAGAACATGTGATCCAAAGCTTATAAAGCTGCTGGAGAAGCCAACAGTTGATACACTTGACCATCCCTCCTTTAGATTATGTTAAAAGTTGAATGGTAGCCGGGCGGTGGTGGCGCACGCCTTTAATCCCAGCACTCGGGAGGCAGAGCCAGGCGGATCTCTGTGAGTTCGAGGCCAGCCTGGGCTACCAAGTGAGTTCCAGGAAAGGCGCAAAGCTACGCAGAGAAACCCTGTCTCGAAAAACCAAAAAAAAAAAAAAAAAAAAGTTGAATGGTAATATTAATTTCATTAGATATTATTCAAGTCAATTGGATTGCTAATTTCTATTCTTTTGAGTGAATTTTCATTAATGTGACATTTTTGGCATGAGAAAAATCACCATGGTTCTTTATATCAGAACAGATATTATACACTTTGCTTCTGAATCATCATATTCATTTTTTAAGAAATAAAGTACTTATGAAATCATTAACTCATTAATGGTATTAATGGTTGAGTTTTAAGAAAGTACTAGTATTCTATAAATGCTGATTTATAAAATAATCCTATCACAAAGAACTACTACACATGCAGTCTAGACAAGAAGAACTCAGACATTATAAAAAATTGAAAAAGTGAGGGAAAAAAGGAGGGGGAGGGAGAGAGAGGGAGGAAGAGAGAGAGATAGAGACAGAGACAACAGAGACAAAGAAAGCTTTATCTATAATTTGAAGGCAGAAAAGAAGAACTACATGTCTAGTCCCAGCCTGTCCTGTATAATGACACTTTCTCTTAAGAAAGAAAACAGAAAAAAAAAATGAGTATGATGAAGTGATTGCCTTAGTTAGGGTTTCTATTGCTGTGACAAAACACGAGGACCAAAAAGCAAGTTGAGAAGGAAAGGGTTGACTTGGTTTACACTTCCATATTGCTGTTCATCATCAAAGGAAGTCAGGACAGGAACTCAAACACGGCAAGAACCTGGAAGCAGGAGCTGATGCAGAGGCCATGGAGGGCTGCTACTTACTGGCTTACTCCTCCTGGCTGTCTTATAGAACTCAGGATCAGCAGCCCAGGGATGGCACTACCCACAGTGGGCTGGGCCTTCCCCCATCAATAACTAATTAAGAAAATGCCTTACAGCTGGATCTTATGGAGACATTTTGTCAAGGTTCCCTCCTTTCAGATAACTCTAGTTTGTGTGTCAAGTTGACATAAGACTAGCAAGCACAGTGGGCTTTCTTATAAAAATATATTTAAAAAATTAAAAGTACATGTCCATTTAATAAAAGTAATGTCTAAAATATATAGAACAAATTGCCAGTGAAATTAAATGAAAGGTAAAAAAAGAAAGAAAAAGAAAAAATTACATGTGAAGACAGCCAAACCGTGTTTCTCATAAGAATACAAAAACGAGGAAAAGAAAAGAAGCCCTTTTGAGGAATTCATTAAATTCTTTCCTGAGCAGCGTGTAGATGACTGACACAGGGTAGGATCAGAGTGGAATTGAAGCTGAATAGATTCTATGACAACTTTCCCGTCTTTTGAGATTTCTGAGTGCATAGTTCCTCTGAATTCTTTGAATGAAGCATAAATTTTAGGAGGAAAGAAAAGAAGTAATTCCCATCAGCATTCAGGGGATAAAGTGAGTCTAGGCCCAAACCTCCAGAGAACCAATTATTGGTTTCTAGAATTAAACATTCTGTGTGAACCATTTTCATTAAAGAATATAAATGTAGAAGTTGAAAATGACGGTCTCCTCGTATTGCTGTTTAAATTCGGTACCTTGCCTGACCCAGTCTCCACGATGAAGTGTGTGCTGTAATATGTGACAACATTTGTGACATCCAGAGAGCAGCTCTGCCCAGTCGATGGTCATTGTTGCTTCTTCATCGTCACAGGCATTAGCAGGCCGTTCAAAAAGGGAAATCATGGCTGCCGTGAAAACAATTGCTTGAACCTTGAATCATTGAAAGAGGAACAAACATATGCAGTGTAAGTGCTATCTATCCAACAGTTCTGCGTCCTTTACGGTTAACAAGAAAGGGATCATGAGTTAGGAAGGTGTTCTCCAATATTACTTAAAGCATTCAGGCAGTGACAGTAGAACCACTACACAGTCGGGGAAGTGGTTTCCAAGCACAGCTTTCATTTTAAAAGGGACTTGCCATTGACAACAGTCAGAATGGAAGCTATCACAATCATGAAAGGGAATTGATCGTTCAAGCCTCTTCAGTGTCAGGCTCACTCCAGTGTCATTGAGTAAGTAATGATTCCTCTCATCTAAACTGAAACATAATAGGAGGAGAAATGGCTATGTCCAGTGTCACAGGTTCAATGTTTCCATCTTTGATGCCTCGATTCCTTTGTTAGGTGATACAGAATATGAACACTCTTTTGGCTGTCTGATAATAAACTTCCCCCAAATCAAAACAATTCACTTGAAAGGCCATGGAAAGTTAGTTCAGACATTTAATAGTAAGTAAACATTTATTAATATTAGAATCTAATGCATTAATCATTTTATAATGTAAAGTTTGTAAGTTTTTAAACTAGAGAAATGTGGTTACAATGAATAAATACAAGGATATCATAATGAAGGTTTGTATTTTATCACTAAAAGGAGGGATGGTAGTATCACTCATTCCTCCTATGTCTACGGAGAATTGCCTCATAGTTTATAATATAGAAAGTGATACTCAAGGCATTTCAATTTCTACTTTCCACTACAGTTTGAGGATTCAATCCTTATTGTGCAGTCTTATCATCCTCTCACTTACCTTTCCAGTTATATCCCCAAAAGAAAGGATGGATTCTTTGGGATCAAGAGGATTATGCCAGTAATCCATGCATATGGGAGTTCCTCTCAGGCCTTGCAGTTTGTACTGACAAGGAAATTCTTCTTTGGACAGTAGATCATAGAAACAAATCTCTTTGCTTGTAAAAGCCACTGCAATCTAGAGTAGCCAAGCAGAAAATCAAAGGATATTTATGGTGGATTTAGTGAAATTATTATACAAAGCAAGCATGCAAATCTAATTTCCAAATGAGATGTAGTTCTCTGAGAGTCGTTAGCAGTGTTATGGAAGTATACATAGTACAGAGGTATTTAATTCTAACATTGGACTTTAGCCAAAAATCAAAACAAAACCAAATACTTTTATCGTGAGAGGCATTCAAGCACCCTTTTTTTCTCATTTCAATCCTACATCCACCAGCACCCTCCATCCCTAAAAATATTGTCAATTAGTTAGATAAGAAATTTTAAAAAAACATGAGTCATTATCTGTGATATAATTTTAAGACACCCAAGCAAAGGGCTTTGGAAGGCAAGTACTTTCTGCTTATATCCCCTCCAGCTAAGATGAGAGGCACCAAAGATGAATGTGGCTCTCTGGTCACTGCTGGTGTTGCACTTGATACTGGCCAGGGGCTTTCCCCCATAATTTTCTCATCTTTTTCATAAGTAGAGAGTGTGTTTATAAAGATTTTGTACCTTGTTAACATTTTCCAGAGAAACCAAACTTGTCACCCAGAGGTGTTTGAGTTTGGTAGCATCTGACGTGATAGGAAGTGATTCCTGCAACTTCAAGTTCTCTCCCCAGATTCCTAGTAAGCCTTCCTTGCTAATGGTCAAATAACGACTTGAATTCTTTAAGTAAACTACTTTCTGAATGGTGTCCTTGTGCTTTCCTGGGAGGAATTCAAGATCCTTCCATTGGGGAACCACTGTTGCCTTTGTCCGTTCCTCTCTCTCATAAAGCGATAGCAGTACAAATGAAATCAGCTTGTCCCAGTCAACAAAGCCATCTCGGGCCACATCCACTTTGTCAAAGAGTTCTCCAAATTCTTCCTCTGTGCCCCAACCCACAGTCTCTGTCATCTTCTGTATGAATTCTTCCCTGGCCATACAAATGGTTTGTCTTGGATCTTGGGACTAGAAATGGGAAGAAAAAAAGAAAGAGAACAGAAAAATCATCACACAGAGAAGAGCATTGTGCTGTATCGGGGTTGAACTTAGTCAGCAATTCTTGCAGCATGGGAAGAAAAGCATCTTCCATTTTTGAGTGGTGTTATACTTACATGGATTTTGGCAGGTGAGACAAATAATTTATAGTGCTAGAAACTGCATCCTCAATTACAGTGTTGAGGCAGGAGAGTTAGAGACTATGTGTTGATAGAAGCAGGGATTGCAGAGATGTGAGACATTAGCCATGAAGCTGGAAAAGGCAAGGGATCAATTCAGAAGGAAAAGCAATCCTGAGAATAACTTTGTTTGCCCCATAAATCTCATTTTGGACTTCTGCCCATCAAACTGTAAATCAATAAGATGGCATATGCAAGCAGCTAAGTTTGTGGTAATCTTTTACAGAAGCAACAGAAAGCAAATATCGTGGCTTACAGAAGAATGGGTGAACCCTTGAAAAGTTTTGATAGAGCCAGGAAAACTACAACATAATACAATTTCAATTCAATGGTAAGAACTATACTCTGTAACATAGTATTATAAAAGACACTGTAACCATAGTTATATTCCATAAAGTACCTGCAAACGCTAAGTTAGCAGATACTAAAGCATGGCTCCCAGAGGAAAGACAAGGTCATGTTTCTACAAATCTATCCACTTCCATTCACATAGGTGTTAATGATATCATTGTACTTGGTGTGTATTTCTACTGAAAGACACCTTATTTAATGTTATTGTTACTTCTTCGTAACTGAATTTGTGATCAACAGTATTGTAATTTAAGTTTGAATGAAGCCATGGTACATTTTTGGCATTTCCAAATATTTTTTGAGCTTGGGAATATCAGCAACACTTCCCCCAATGGATTCAGGGACCATTTTAAACAGCAAGTCATCAGGTGAGGGTGTGGAAACTGTGGCCCACAGGAGATGGAGAAGACGGCCCTTCCTTGTGTTGCAGTGGTGGTGCTAGAAGGCAGCAGACTGGCAACCTCACTTGACCTTGTCGATAAGTCTAAGAGACTCACCGTTTTTTCTACTCTCTACACTTCTTCTTTCTTGGGAAGGACCAGGAAAGTCGTGTGAGTAGTGATGGGTGGTTTACAAAGAAATTTGCGGTAGAAGGCAAATCCGCTGTCTACACGTAAATTAATTAAGAACAGAGCTTAATACAGGTGGTGGGATTTGTGATGAAGGAATCACCTTTCCGTACGAGGGAGTCAAAGTGTGAGGATACACCTGGTGTATGAGTTATCAAGGAATACAGCTGCTCACACAAATGGATGTTTTGTTTGCCATGGTCAATGCCATTTGCCCTCAGCATTCCCCTCCCCCATGCACATCTGATTCTGGGCCCATCTATTCATGTGTAAGAATTATCAGCAAATTACTTCATTGATTCATGTGTAAGAATTATCAGCAAATTACTTCATTGATTAGCCTTAACTTACCCATTTGTAAAATGGGTGTATCAGTATCAGTCATAGTAGCATCATTATGAAAATAATCTGAAGTGCTATTGTATGAGAATAGATTGGGGTAATCAGTTGGTTAGTAGAGATTTGTTTAGGCATTTAACTAACTAAATCAGCTTTCTGAAAAACAATTACAGTGGGTGTTTTGACAGCTGTAACCCATCAATCTTACCTTCACTAAATTATTTTTAGTCTGAAAAGTTTAGATAGATTAAATGTTTCAAGGCTCATATTTTTAGTATAAACAAAGATACCTGGATCTAAGTGCACTCCATCAGAGACAAAGTTGAAAACTGTTTTTAAAAATGAAGTCAATTCTTTGGGGTCACTCAAGTATACTATCATGTCGTCTGCAAATAGGGAAAGCTTGACTTCTTCCTTTCCAATTTGAATCCCCTTAATCTCCTTATGTTGTCTTATTGCTCTGGCTAGAACTTCAAGTACTATATTGAATAAGTATGGGGAGAGTGGACAGCCTTGTCTCGTTCCTGATTTTAGTGGAATTGCTTTGAGTTTCTCTCCATTTAATTTGATGTTGGCTGTTGGTTTGCTATATATTGCCTTTATTATGTTTAGGTATGTTCCCTGTATTCCTGATCGCTCCAAGACTTTTATCATGAAGGGGTGTTGGATTTTGTCAAATGCCTTTTCTGCATCTAGTGAGATGATCATGTGGTTTTTTTCTTTGAGTTTGTTTATATGGTGTATTACATTAATGGACTTTCGTATGTTGAACCACCCTTGCATCCCTGGGATGAAGCCTACTTGATCATGGTGGATAATTGTTCTGATGTGTTCTTGGAGTCTGTTTGCCAGTATTTTATTGAGTATTTTTGCATCAATGTTCATGAGGGAGATCGGTCTGTAGTTCTCTTTCTTTGTTGCATCCTTGTTTGGTTTAGGAATCAGGGTAATTGTAGCCTCATAGAAGGAGTTTGGTAATGTTCCTTCTGTTTCTATTATGTGGAACAATTTAGAGAGTATTGGTATTAACTCTTCTTTGAAGATCTGGTAGAATTCTGCGCTGAAACCATCTGGTCCTGGGCTTTTTTTGGTTGGGAGACCTTTAATGACTGTTTCTATTTCCATAGGGGTTATTGGACTATTTAAATAGTTTATCTGGTCTTGATTAAACTTAGGTATGATGCTACTATGACTGATACTGATACACCCATTTTACAAATGGGTAAGTTAAGGCTAAAAGAAACCTGTACAATAAAACAACTTCTGGAAGCATCACAATCCCTGACTTCAAGCTCTACTATAGAGCTACAGTAATAAAAACAGCCTGGTATTGGCATAAAAACCGACATGTGGACCAATGGAATCGAATTGAAGACCCTGACATTAACCCACACACCTATGGACATATAATTTTTGACAAAGAAGCCAAAAGTGTACAATGGAAAAAAGAAAGCATCTTCAACAAATGGTGCTGGCATAACTGGATATCAGCGTGTAGAAGGCTGCAAATAGATCCATATCTGTCACCGTGCACAAAACTTAAGTCCAAGTGGATCAAAGACCTCAACATAAATCCAGCTACTCTGAACCTGCTAGAAGAAAAAGTAGGAAATAGTCTTGAACGCCTTGGCATAGGAGATCACTTCCTAAATATAACACCAGTAGCGCAGACACTGAGACAAACAATCAATCAATGGGACCTCTTGAAACTGAGAAGCTTTTGTAGAGCAAAGGATACGGTCAACAAGGCAAAGCGACAGCCTACAGAATGGGAAAAGATCTTCACCAACCCCACATCTGACAGAGGACTGATATCCAGAATATATAAGGAACTCAAGAAATTAGACATCAAAAGGACCAACAGTCCAATTGAGAAATGGGCTTTAGAACTAAACAGAGGATTCTCAACAGAGGAATCCCAAATGGCTGAAAGACATTTAAGGAATTGCTCAACTTCCCTAATCATCAGGGAAATGCAAATCAAGACAACTCTGAGATACCACCTTACGCCTGTCAGAGTGGCTAAGATCAAAAACACTGAAGACACTTTATGCTGGAGAGGATGTGGAACTAGGGGAACTCTCCTCCACTGCTGGTGGGAATGCAAGCTTGTACAACCACTTTGGAAATCAATATGGCGCTTTCTTAGAAAATTGGGAATCAATCTCCCCCAAGATCCAGCTATACCACTCCTGGGCATATACCCAAGGAATGCTCAATCATACCACAAGAGCACTTGCTCAGCTATGTTCATATCAGCATTGTTTGTAATAGCCAAAACCTGGAAACAACCTAGATGCCCTTCAACTGAAGAATGGATAAATAAATTGTGGCACATATACACAATGGAATACTACTCAGCAGAGAAAAACAACGACATCACACGGTTTGCAGGCAAATGGATGGATCTAGAAAAAATCATCCTGAGTGAGGTAACCCAGACTCAGAAAGACAAATATGGTATGTACTCACTCATAGGAAGATGCTAGATGTGGAACAAGGATGACTAGACTGCTACTCACATCACCAGTGAGGCTACCTGGAAAACGGGACCCCAAAAAAAGACACGGAGAAATGGACAAGATCTACATGAATAGCCTGGTCATGAGTGGGAACAATGAAGGGCGACAGTCGAGGGAAAGAGTGGGAGATCCTAGCTGGATCAAGAAAAGAGAGGGAGAACAAGGAATAGGAGACCATGGTAAATGAAGACCACATGAGAAGGTGAGAAGGGGAGGAAGCAGAGAGCTAGGGAGGCCCACGGAGATCCACAAAGATACCCCCTCAAAAGACTGCTGGCAATGGTCGCGAGACGGCAGGAACTGACCTACTCTGGTGATGGGATGGCCAGACACCCAAATAGTGGTGCCATAAACCCCATCCAAGGACTGAGGAATCTGAAGGCAGACATCCATGGCTGGGCCCCTGGTGGAGCACTGGGAGTCTAATTAGTGAGTAAGAAGAGGATTTATATGAGCGAGAATTGTTGAAGCCAAGGTTGGATAAAGCACCGGGACAAATAACCAAATGAATGGAAGCACAGGATCTATGAACCAAAGGCTGAGGGGCCCCCAACTGGATCAGGCCACCTGAACGGGTGAGACAGTCAGTTGGCTTGATCTGTTTGGGAGGCAGCTGTGCATTGGTGCCAGGTCCTGGGCTCGTTGCATGAGTTGGCTGTTTGAATCCTGGGACTTATGCAGGGACACTTGGCTCGGTCTGGGAGGGGGGAATGGACCTGCCTGGACTGAGTCTACCAGGTCAACCCCGGTCCTCGGGGGAGACCTTGATCTGGAGGAGGTGGGAATGGGGGGTGGGCTGGGGGGAGGGGTGGGCGAGAGGGGGAGAACAGGGGATTCTGTGGCTATTATGTTGAACTGAATGGTGTTGTAAAATAATAATAATAATAATAATAATAATAAAATAAAAAAAAATGAAGTCAATTGTGATCTTTATTGTAAGATGCTACAGCAGTAGTTCTCATCCTATGGGGGGGGGGTCACAACCCCTTTGGCAAACCTCTGCCTCCAAAATTATTTACGTAATGATTCATATCAGTAGCAAAACTACAGTTATGAAATAGCAACAAAAATAATTTTATGGTTGGGGTCACCACAGCATGAGGAACTATATTAAAGGGTGGCAGTGTGAGAAAGGCTGAGAACCACTGTGCTGCAGAATAGCATTCACTGCCTGTCCATATTGCTTGCTTGTTGATTAAACACCACTTTAAAGCAGACCTTCAGTATGTGTTTTACAAGCTAGTAACCGTATTATATTGCTAAAAAAAAAATCTGATAAATACAGAGGCAATTTTGTGTTGTGTATTCAAAATTATGGAATTACAAATCTAGCATAAATAACAAGCTATGTTCCCTGAAGTAATAAAAACAGCTGCATAAAAGTGTTCTGTACATTTGATAATGCCAACATGCACTCAGGAAAGAAAAGAATTACTCCAGTTTATGAACCTGATAAAAATGCATAGAAGTAAGTATGACATCCTTGGTGGTTCCATTAGTAATGGTTTGCTCATTACCTGTTTGGTTTAAGTTTAAAAATAAAAACATTTTTTGCACATCTTTGTTAATCCTTTTAGCATCTGGTCAAGCCTTCTTGAACTAAAAAATTAATGCTCTTGTCTCTCAGAACATATTTTCTAATTCTGATAAAATTTATATGGGATTGGGGTACAGTTGTTCTGCTCAACATAATGGTTAAACTTATTTGCCATGTCTAAGGAAGCACCCAGGTATTGACTCTGGTTTCTGTCCTGAGAACACCCAGAACACATGCTGATACACTCAAGAATGCCTCTTGATTATCTCCCTCAGCACAATTTTAGACTTCATAAAATCGTCTTACTGAATATCTCTCCAATAAAGAACATTATAAATATCATATTATTTTAATATTTATGAAAACTGAGCTCAGAACCTCAGTGTGAAACTGCAAAAATACTCTTTTGGGTTTGGTTTGGTTTGTTTGCTTGTTTGTTTTTTGTTTTCGAAAAAGGGTTTCTCTGTGTAGCCTTGGTTGTCCTGGAACTCACTCTTAGTCCAGGTTTGGCATCGAACTCACAAAGATTCACCTGCCTCTGCCTCTGACTCTTGAGTGCTGGAAAAGGTATCACCACTGCCTGGCTAAAATATTCTCTTCCATAGAAATCTGACATCCCTTTTTAGCACTAAGAAAAAATTGTGTATTTTTAATTCTTATTAAACTTGCCTGTAATGATCACTTTTCTGCATTTTTTCTACATAAGAACCAAAATTATTACATCTTATTTAACAAATGGCATCCTGCCATGTACAAATAGAGATATGTAGATAACCATCTTTCATTTTTATTTTTCCACTTATCTCATATTTTGAAGCTATCCCTCCAAAATGTATACTTATCTTTACCACCACAATATTCTTGGAGACATAGATAATTTAAGGATCCTTTATTAATAAACTTTTCTACTATTTTCAAAGTACTGGTTTTATATAAACAAGCCTATACATACATCTTAGATCAATTATGTAATTAATTCTTAAGGAAAAAAAATGTATTAGAAGCAGAATTTCTGAGACAAATTATTTATACATTATTTTTGGTAGCAAATGATAATTTTTATTACATGTACACATTGGGTTTTCATCAAATCCATAATCTGTCCCCTCCAAATGCTACCCCCATCCACCACCCCTCACCCCCACCCCCGCTTTTTCCCTTCCAACTTCCTGTTTGATTTTATACCCACTGAGTTCACTTGGTTCTGACTTTACAGGCACGGATGTAGGACAGTATACTGGAACATGTTCCTCTCAGAACATATTTTTGAAAAATCTTGACATTTCTTCTGCCAGCAGCCATCACTTGGGAATGTAACATGTCTACTGACGCAGTAAAGGCACAAATGTTATGGAGTAATCAACCACTTCCAGATTAGATTTAAGGTCTGCCTCATAAAACCGAATTCATGCCTTGTATGGAAATTCAGTGATTGCCTATGTCATAGGGGAGAATCCAATGCCATTATCCTCCTAATAATAGGATTGTAACATTAGCTAGGGGTGTGGCTTCATGAGTTCTTCCCCTTCCATGTCGGGATTTCTGAGTGATTTAATTTTTGGTAGGTTTGGAGCTTGCAGTCACAGTAGCTATGAGTTCCTGTATACAATAGCCCTGTCATGCCTGGCAAAAACTGATTTATTTCAGATGTCTACTCTGGCTCTGACAATTTTTCTGTGCCTTGTTTTGCAATGACCCTGATCTTGAAGGGCTGGTGATATAGACAGCCCATTTAGAACTGAACACTCCCCAGTCTCTTGTTCTCTGCACATTGACCAGTCATGGATCTCTGAATTAATTGTGATCTACTACAAAACAAAACTTCCTTGATGAGGAGAAGTGAGATGTCCTAATATCTGGATAAAAGGGTAAGAACTTGGTGGGGGCAGTTTATTTCTACAGCCAGTGAGGAGAATAATAGTATTGACTTCTCCCCTGTGACCTAAGCAGTCACAGAATTTCTATACAAGGCATGAATTTCATCTTGGAAGGTAGACCTTAAATCTAAGCTGAAAGTGGTTGGTTACTTCCATAATTGTGCCCTTATTGCACCAGTAGACATGTTACCAGGCCATTCATTACTGTAGCACACGGGGTTCCCAGCTCACTAAGGCTGTTGATTACTTTTCTCCCCTGGTAATATGCATACAACCACCCAACAGTGTGGAAGCTAGCTAGTGGGGATGAAGCTTCCAGGTTAGCATCAACTTTATTTTTTTATGTTCTATTACTCAAATATGTGTCATTTTTCAGCAATAGGGTCTTTTTGATTGTTTGTTTTTGTTTGTTTGTTTGTTTTTTGTTTTTTCGAGACAGGGTTTCTCTGTGTAGCTTTGTGCCTTTCCTGAATCTCACTCTGTAGACCAGGCTAGCCTTGAACTCACAAAGATCCGCCTGCCTCTGCCTCCCGAGTGCTGGGATTAAAGTGTCTTACCATCAAGTTCTGGAAAGTAAACAATAGCAATAACCCATTGCTTGAAAAACTTGAAAAAAGGTACCAATACCTGGCACTGAGGGCTTTTTTTTGTTTTGTTTTGTTTTGTGTGTGTGTGTGTGGTTTTTTTTTTTTTTTTTTTGATAACCTAAGGTACCTGGGAGAGGACTTGTCCCCTGTTATAGGGTACCTACATTTAAACTCCTTTGATATGTGTAAACATATATATTAGGAGATTTTATATATATATATATATATATATATGGATACTTCTATAGTGTTAGGTTTCCTTATGACTTCTTCAAATAGTTTTAGTAATAATAATCTTTCCTCATAATCCCTCTGCTACCCAGTCTTCTAATCATCCTCCTCATTTGATCCTTTTTGTTCTGTTTTCCCCTTTATATTGATAACCTGAGTCCATGCCCCTTCATTTGAGATGCAACTGTCCCCAATGGCTCCTTATTAGTTTCTATGATTTTAGGAATACTCCGCCTTAAGCACACCTATCTAAAGATTTGTGGCTAGCATCCACATATATGAGATGTTAGAATAGCTAGTTACACTTGCTTATTTCATAGTTCTATCTGCTTGAAGTAACTTTTTCCATCTTTTTACTCAAAGATGATATGTATTGTTAATATTGAGGTATATTTCTTGGAGGCGGCAAAGAGATCAGTTCTGCTTTCTAATCCAGTGTTCTAATCTATGTGTTTATTGGGGGAATTGAGACCAATAACAGTCATTACTTAAAGATGCATATGAATTACTGTCACTTGCTTGATTTTGTGGTGTTTTCTCAGAATGCTTTTGATTAACTGTCCTGACATTGTTTATTCATTCCCTGAAACCTTTGGGGGATATTTTTCCTTTTTTTCAGATGGAAGTGTCTCTTCTGATATCCTCTGTTGAACGGGCTTAGAATTCACAAATTCCTCTAATCTGTTTTTCTCACAGACAGTATTTATTTCTCCTTTAATTTTAGCGGATAATTTTGTTGGGTATAATAGTCTGAGTTGTTCATCATTGTCTTTCAGAGCTTGAAATATATACTTTCAGCTCTTCTTGCTTTAAAGATTTCTGTTGTATTACCAGGTATTATTCTAATGGTGCTGACTTTATAAGTGATTTGACCTTTCTCTGATCCTGTCTTCAGTGTTTTATATTTGATATGCTTGGATGGGCATCTCTTTCTATAAGCTTGGAGAATTTTCTTCTGTGACTTTACTAGATAATTTAATAAATAATATATATTCTCTACACTTTCACTATGATAGCATCCTTCTATGCTTATAATCTGAAGATTAGATCTTTCTATGGTGTCTTATTTGAATTGCTTTAACATAGTTATAATCATTCTTCTAAATCCTATTTCCAGGATGGCATTTTCACTAACAACCATTACTATGGGGTTCATGGTTTTGGAGGAAATATGTTACTTGATTTTTCCTGTTATTTTTATTCCAGTGTTGGGATTTGTATGTCTAGTATTGGTTGGTTGAATTTTTGTTTTATCTTTTTAAAGCTTTTTTCTTTCAACATAGGTGTCTACAATGTTCAGGAAGGAGCAAATTCAGAGCAGAGTTAGACTATTGATTTCCCAAACCTTCTGTATGTCAGCCATAGCTTGATGCCGACAAAGGCTTGGGAAAAGATATTGGAGAAAGTTCATCATAGCAGTGTGAACTGCTCCTGTAACTCAAGGTTGATTGGAATGACTTGTGTCAGTCAGGAAGCTAGGAGTACTCTGTTGAATACAAGAGGAAAGTACAGGGTGGCTGAAAAATCCATGGCTGGGATTTGGCAAGTTCCAAAGGGGGGGGGCAGACCCTGGAGAAAGTAATGGCCTTTGGCAGACAGCCTTGGGCCTAAAAGGGGAGGCACACATAACCTATTTGCGTCTCCGGGCCATGTAGGGAGGCTGGAAAGTCACTGAAGTGGAACAGAAAGAATATGGCAAGTTCTAAAGGGAGGGAAAAGCCTAAAGAGAAGGCAGGTTCTGGCAAGCCAAGAATAGAACTAACACATTCTTAGTCTTTGAAATTCCTTGCCAAATCTCTTTCCAGATTATTAGACAAAATTATATTCTTATTAGCAAAACCTAAGTTTATCTATACTGAGGCCCTCACCAAAGTAGGGACTTGTTCTTACTAAGACTCATCAGGTAATGATGAAACATAATTTTTAGAACTATGCTCATTTACATACATTCTGAAAAAGACCCTGTAATAATAACAGCAATACTTTATAACTAACTACGTAATTCTTACTTTTTCTCCTGCTTATAAATTTGCACCTGAACAGACTAGAATTCACATTAAGTTTAAATCTATGAGGAAATCATAATACAGTTTGGTCAAAATCTAGATATTTTCTCTCCTGCCAAAGCCTGGCAATGGATAAGTGTGATACCGGCCGAAGGTTCATTATCTCCATTCATTGTTGAGTATTCGCTACCAGAACCTGAAAATAAAGGTCAAAACATTAGATGAAAGATTTTCTTCCACCCATCCACTCAAGAGAAAATATGAAAGGATAGATATACCATATAAGGCATCAAGGAGAAATTTGTTTATTCATTCAACAAATACTAAATATCCATTTCATGCCAAATAATATTATAAACACACAGAATGAACTTTAAACAAGGTAAACTCTCTTCAAATACTTTCATTTCAGTGGAAGCCAAGATATGTCAGTAATAATGAGGAGCACATGCTCCCTAAATTGCTAAAAGTAGTAGAAGCCTAAACACCACTCTATTGTTTTTCTTCATTATTAAACACCATGTGGTATTTAAGCTTGATGACATTATATAAATACCAGTCTTAAAGAGATCGAAACCTTTTCTGTAGTCTGTACATTTATATTTTTTTATTTGCTTTTACTACACACAATTGGGATTCAACAATGCTGTCTTCTCTCTACATGAAAAGTTCAAAATTGGTGTCTAAATCTTGTTTGCTCGAGACCCACTAGTTTTATAAAGCATTTCACCAAATTAATATTTTTTGTTAGGTAGTCAGTGTGAGTTTTTGTTAATGTTCCACTACAGTTGAGTGAACAGACACTATCAAAAATGCATCCTCTATCTCTATAATTAAATTTAAAATTAACATGCTGCTTTCTCATGCTTCATTCCATTGTACTTGCCTCAATTTCCCTTGGTTATAAACCATGCTGGTTATGAATATGTATTAGGGTTTGCTGTTAAACTCTGTGAACATTTTTGAAGCAGAAGAAAAAATACGTTATTTCGGAACAGATGCATCCACTTATAACATCCCCTGTAATTTCCATCTGTCCAAGAACAGTCAGTCAGTCATGAGAAAGTGAGCAACAGGATAGAAGAGACCATGCAGCTGGCTCAAGTTCATAGCTCTCCCCTGATTCAATGGGCTTAGTTGGTTTCAATTTCCACTTAATCTAAGAAAAGGCACTTACTAGCAAAAACATGGACCTTGAAATCCCAGCATATAATTTACAAGTTTACAATAAACCAGGTGGTGTTGGAATTGAACTGAAGATATTATACAGTCATTATTTTTAAATCTATTGATTAATGATGTATCGATATTGATACAAATAAGTATAAATAAATTCTAGCTATGTCAAACAAAAAGGCACAGAAACAATGTCATCCCTGTAGTGGTAAGGACACTGTGTCTCAGATGATAACTGTCTAAATACTGTTCTCCAATAAACAGAACTGGCATCTTGATAAAAATGGCAGACTCCAAGTATTGGGTAGTAATGGCATCTTGTGCTGGAAAAATAAAAGTAAAAGATTGATAGGAAATATTAAAAGAATAAAAAAGCTCCAGACACTGGTAGAACATACCTTTAATCCCAGCACTGCAGAGACAAAGACAAGTGGATCTCTGTACATTCAAGGCCAGTGAGTTCCAGGACAGCAAGGGATACACGGAGAAACCCTGTCTCAAACCTCCCCGCACAAAAAAAAAGGGGGGGGGGGAGAAAAGAAAGAGAAAAAAAGATACAGGAGCTGACCACTGTCAAAATTTGAGGCAAGTTGCCCATTACAAAGGGTAATGATGGTTATGGATAATAAGGTATTAATATGAAATGTCAGCCCATGCATCTGTGGTGCTCCTCGAGATAAAATAAAATGAGTGTGAAAGAGGAAGAGAGTGAGATAAAGTAGTCAGTCATAAACAAATGCCATCGTGAGAATAAATAAGGATTGATAACATTTAAAACACCATTTTCTAATCACTGGTTCTAGCAAAGATGATTGAAAATAAAGCAATAATCAGGCCAATGAAAGTTTACTGAAAAATTTCCTAATATAATATGAATGTTTCAACCAACAGATGTGTTTGTAGTAGATAACAATAGTGAACCCACTTTAATCACAGATTGACATGCTATATTTGGCAAACCTGTGCCCCAAAACATGACAGAAAAACTTAAAAAGAGGAGCAATTTGTTTGGGCTCATAGTATCTGAACATCGAGTCTATCTATATTTGCTTAGCTCGGTATGCTTGGACAGAACCTCTTGATGGTGGAATTTTGTGGCAGAGTCTTTTCACTTCATGTTGTGCAGAAGGCAGAAAAAGGATAGTAAAAAGAAAGAGAGCAAAGTATAACCCTAGGGACATGCACTCAATGATTTACTTCTGATTAGCATCCACCCCATAGCCGTTACCACCATAATATATGTCACCACATAACAATTTCATTAGATATTGATCCATTCATTAGATGAGAACCTTTATGATCTCCATGTTTCTAGAAAAGGCCATTCCAGACACCCCTAGAGGATTCTTCACTAATCCCCCGGGTGTTTATCAAGTTATCAACTAAGATTACCCATCTCTTATGGTATTACTCCTTATGCCAGACAATAGGTAGGTACACAGAATATATCCTCTGCTGTGTCTTCACAAACATTAGAGGGCCTGAATCTAACAGTGAAGAAGCAATAATCAAACCCCAATTGTAGTTTAGAACACCCTACTGGATCAAGTTCTTTGAAATATCCATTTCATGAGAGATGAAAGAAAGAACTCCTGAAGATTAAAGGAAACCAGAGACAGACCAACTAAAGCAAATGTGTGATCCTAGATTGGATCTGTGGTTTAAGAAAATAGCATATAAACTATAAAATATTGCAAAGATGAGTAGGGATATTCTAGTACAGATTTTGTTTGGTAATATACGAGGTTAAACTTTCTTGGTGCAAAATGGCATTATAGTGTTCTAGCAGGTGTATGCTGAGCTAATTAAGGCTTACTTAGGATGCCTGAGTTACTTTTAGGTAACTTTGGTAAAGCCTTTTACATCAAAAGTGTATAAAGTGAAAAGTAAGACATCAAAGTTGTAGTTGTTGAATTTAAATGAAAGACTGTTTTACTGCAGATGTGCTTCTATCTTTATGCTTTCTGTGTGTTTGATAAATTTTAAAGAAAATTCAGAGGGAACAATTAACCATTTCTTCTTCTATGTTCCCTAACTCTACCTTACTTAGAATGCCCAATCAGTCAACAAGTTCTGTGCATCACAGCTTTGAATATCATTTCAATCTCTCTTCAATCCCTTCTACAGTGGCCAACCCCCTGCACCAGCTTTCTAATGGTCTTTCTTCTTTCTCTATGCCTACTGCCAACACCACTTCTATTCCCACAACATTGTAAAAACACACAGGCTTAATAGTTGTTTCTGAACTACCAATCTTATTATGTGATTTCCATAATTAAAATGTGCTAAGCCTCCTCACAGCCCCCAAGATAAAGCTCAGTCCCTTTAACACAGTTCCTTAAGTCCTTCCTGATGTGGTTGTGGCTTGGTCCTCCAGTCTCATCTTTTATTACCTTTTCTTTTGCAGATGAGTTCTAGATCCCTGAAAATAGGTAGCAAAATACACCATACTGCCAAGATATGGTGTCACATCTACAACATCACCATGTGGGAAGCTAAGGCAGGAGAGTCAAGAGTTTGAGTCCAGCTCAGGCTACACAAGGATTTCAAGGCTAACTGGGCTACACAGCAATATTCTGTGATTTATGATTTAAATCAGTAAATCTATCAATGCCTCATAGTCCCTTGGTAAAATAAGGCTTTGTATTTTTTTATTTTTATCAAATTATTTTCTTAACCCCCATTTTACCTAAATGAATGATGTCCATACCTGCAGATGGCTTCCTGGATAGTTCTCACTTGAGGAAGGCTTCTGAGAGACCTCTCTGTTATGAGAAAGTACTTTCTTGCTTGAGGCTGAACTGTTCCCCAAAGGCTCATGTGTTAAAGGGATTCTTTGCCATATGATGAGATTTGAGGAAGTGGCTGGATCATGGGAGCTTCATCCTCATTTGAAGCTTAATTAATTGACAAGTACATACTTTGATGGCATTATTGGGAGGTGGTGAAAACTAGTAGATGGGGCCTAATTAAAAAATGTAGATCACTGTGGGCACACCTGCGAGGAAATGTATTGTCCCTAGACACTTGTTTTACAGACTTTGCTTCCTGGAAATCAGTAAGTGATTAGCTTTCACATGTATAACCATCTACCATGATTTTCTTTTTCACCACAGACCCAGAAACACAGAGCCAAGTGAGCATGGACTGATGTCTCTGAAACTGAGAGGCAAAAGAAATATTTCCTTCTTTGCATCATTTTCTCTGGTATTCTATCATAGTAATTAAAAAGTGACAAGTAAATCCCCCATCCTGTTTTCTTCTCAATCCAATTAAAAATCACAAAGTAACACAAGTTTGCTTTCACTACAGTCCTCACTGAGGAAAGGCCTTATTTTAAGTATTTTTCAATAGCTACATATAGGCCATTCCATAAATGTCAGTTGTAAGTGTGAGAAAATGAATGAGTAAAAGAATATGTGAATATGAGTACCTCATAAACCTCTCCCATGTGCTGTAGAAGAGATGACTATTACACCAGTAATAACAACTTTGGCGTAGAAGTCAGAGTAGAGAATGATGGCAAAGAATATAGAACAACAATGTAAAAAATAATTGTGGAAAATTAGGAATATATTTGAACAAAGAAACAATGAGAGATATTTACTACAAAGAAAGATACAAAAGCTGGTTATCAGATCAATTGAGGCAATAGTCTGGATCAGCCAAAAAACTCCAGTAAATATGAATAAACCCTTTACATGGGTTATCTGTTTCCTCACTTGTTAAATAAAGTTAGTAAAGTCAGTCTCTGTGGTTGCTTTTTGTCTTAGTTAGGGTTTCTACTGCTATGAAGAGACACCTTGACCATGGCAACTCTTACCAAAAAAAACACATTGAACTGGGGTAGCTTATATTTTCAGAGGTTTAGTCCATTATCATAATGGTGTGACATGGTGGCATGTAGGCAGATATGGGTCTGGAGAAGGAGGTGAGAGCCAACATCTTGACCATGTTGGTCAAGGGCAACAGGAAATGGTCTGAGTCATTAGGAATAGCTTGAGTATATATGAGACCTCAAAGCTTGCCTCCACAGTGACACACTTCCTCCAATAAGGTCATACCTACTCCAACAAAGCCACACCTCCTAATAGTGTCATTCTCTATGAGCTTATGAAAGCCAATTACATTCAAACTACCACGTTCTACTCCCTGGCCCCCATAATCTTGTAACAATGCCATAATGCAAACTGTGTTTAGTCCAATTTCAAAAGTCCCATAGTCTATCACAGTTTCAACAATGTTTAAAAGTCCAAAATTCAAAGTTTCTTCTGAGATTCATGTAATCTCTTTAACTGTAATCCCCTATAAAATAAAAATTTAAAAAGGTCATATACTTTCAACATATGATGGCACAGGATATATATTACCATTCTGAAACACAGGGAAGGGAGCAGAGTGAGGAAATACTGCACCAAAGAAAGACTGAAAACCAGCTGTGCAAACCCTAAATTCTGCATTTCAATGTCTGATGTCAAAACGCTCTTCAGATCTCCAAATTCTTTCAGCTTTGTCAACTGCAACATACTTCTTTCTTTTTTTCTTTCTTTTTTTTTTTGTTTTGTTTTTTTGTTTTTTGTTTTTCAAGACAGGGTTTCTCTGTGTAGCTTTGCGCCTTTCCTGGAGTTCACTTGGTAGCCTAGGCTGGCCTTGAACTCACAGAGATCCGCCTGCCTCTGCCTCCCGAGTGCTGGGATTAAAGGCGTGCGCCACCAACGCCCGGCAACATACTTCTTTCTATTGAGCTATTTCAGGTCCCTGTTATCAGTTTTCCTTGGGAGGTATCCCATGGCTCTGGTATCTCCAACATCTTGGGGTCTCCAAGGCAATCCAGACTTCAACTTCACAGCTTCACTTAAAAACCTCTCAAGGCCTCCATTCAGGGACACCTCTTATACTTGTCTGGTCGCAGCAGCTTTTCTTAGTAGTGGAAGAATACTTCGTAACTTCTTTCTTCTGTTCTTGACTCTAATAACAGAACCACATGGCCAAAACTGCAAAGTTCTGCAGTTCCCCCTTTTCAATTACATCTTCACCAGCTATGTTTTCCATGCCTAAATTTGTCTGACCTGAAATTGGATCTGTAACCAGCCTGGCTTTGAACTCAGAGACCTTTGAATTACAACTTCAACAGATTTCTGATTTTGATGGTTACCTTCACTGCCTATGCATGGCTGTTCTGGAATTTGCTCTGTAGACCAGGCTGGCCTCAAACTCAGAGATCCACCAGGCTCTGACTCCCAAGTGGTGGGATTAAAGGTGTGCACCACCACACCTGGATCTCAACTAAATTCCTTTTCACAATTTGGGAACTTAGCTGAGTGGGATCTTGCCCTGAGGTTACCATGCCCTTTATTCTGTTTCTTAATCTGCTTATCTCCTTGAACACAGAATTTTGCTCCATTTCACTTCCTAGTGCTCCTTTTCTCCTCAAATTTTACATTTTGTGTTTTTCCTTGCTCAGCTTGTATCTTTTCATTAAAATCTTCATTAGAGTTAACACTATTAACCACACAGCAGAGTCTATAGTAGGCTGTTCTGTGATTTCCTTTGCCAATGGGATTAATCCAAAACTATTCACTTTTGCCTTAGGCAGACTCTTTGGACAGGGGCAAAGAGCAGCCACAATTCTTCACCAAAATATCACAAGAATGATCCCTAGGCCACATATTAATACTCTTCTCCTCTGAAACTTCTTGGGCCAGGCCCTCACAGTTAACATAACTCTTAGCACCACTGTCATCCAGGCTTCTACTAGTATGGCCCATTAAGCAGTGCTTAAAGCATTATACTGCTTTTCTAACCCAAACTCCCAAAGTCCATCTTACTCCAGAGAAAAATACAATCTGGCCTATCGTAACAATTCCACAGTTCCTCGTGCCAACTTCTGTCTTAAGGTTTCTACAGCTGTCAAGGGATACTATGACCATGGAAACTCTAATAAAAGAAAAACATTGAATTGAGGTGGTTTACATTTTCAGAAGTTTAGTCCAGTATCATCATGGTGCAATATGGTGGCATGTAGGGAGACATGATGCCAGAGAAGTAGCTGAGAGTCCTACATCTTGACCCCCAGGCAACAGGGGGTAGTCTGAGTCACTGGGCATGTCTCGAGACCTCATATATGAGACCTCAAAGCTTGCCTCCAGAGAGATACACTTCCTCCAGCAAGGGCATACCTACTCCAACAACGCCATACTTCCTAATAGTGCCACTCCCTGTGAACTTATGGGAGCCAAGCACATTCAAATTACCACACTTGTTTAATGCTAAAACTCAGTGAAAAGAAGCTGATGAAGATTAGACAAAGTACCTATAGAAGGCCCTGCCTCTATGTTCATCACAGTTTAAATTCAGCAAGTTACATATGCATTCTGCAATGAAATCACAGAATCTTGAGTAATTAAGATGCATTGACATTTTAGTAGCATTCATTTTTTTCACTGAGCTATGATGTAGGCAAATTATCCACAAAATCATTTGCTATACTTATCTCACTACAAATATAGTTGTATTTTTCATAGTTGAGGCCTCTATACATAAAAATATTTACATTTTAAAATTTTATATTATGATTATGTGTTAATTTCTAGGCTTCCACTGATTAGTAAGTATTAACAAATATATAGATCTGCCTGATTCTTTTTATACCTATTATATGAGTATAGTGTAATTTATTTCTCTGTGTATCCACTGATTAAAATTATTATAAATATTCTAGTTTATGAGCAGTAGTGTATCAATAATCTGGTGAACATGCTTTTCCTATGCATATATCCAATTTATTCAGAGTATCTTATATATAAATAGATATTCATTGGTTCTAAAATTGTATGTGAGATAGATAGATGATAGATAGATAGATAGATAGATGATAGATAGATAGATAGATAGATAGATAGATAGATAGATAGATGGATAGATAGATCTATAGATATTATCTTACAAAAAAGTTTTGCCAACTTAAAATTTGAGCAATTGTACCTATCTTCTTGAGTTTTATTGACAGTGAATATTGCTCATCACAGTCATCTTTGGTGACTTGGTATTTAAAAACTAGTCTTCTTTCCTGATTATAGCTTTAAAACATGTTCCTAATGATTTTTAGTTTCTTTTTACTTGATTAGCAGCTATTTATGTAACAATCTACCTTAAAGAATACAACTCATTAAATGTAAAATAAAGTTACATATGATATCTACATGGACATATGTGGATAGAAACATATAAGAAACACTAAGAATTAAGAATCATTATTGGAAATTAAGAATGATTAGCAGAATTCAGAATAGTTAGTGGGAGCAATACAGTAAAATACAGTGTTCCAAGGTAGGAGAAATGATGCTGTGATTCCTTTTATTTCTTCTAACATTTTTCATTTTTTTTTTTTGAGACAGGGTTTCTCTGTGTAGCTTTGCGCCTTTCCTGGAACTCACTTG
Organism: Peromyscus maniculatus bairdii; assembly: GCF_049852395.1. NCBI lineage: Eukaryota > Metazoa > Chordata > Mammalia > Rodentia > Cricetidae > Peromyscus > Peromyscus maniculatus. Next base: position 56,296,783 of record NC_134857.1, read on the forward strand.
GTAGCCCAGGCTGGCCTCAAACTCACAGAGGTCCACCTGGCTCTGCCTCCGGAGTGCTGGGATTAAAGGCGTGCACCACCACCGCCCGGCCTACATTTTTCATTTTTAAGATTGTAATATAATTACATCATTTCTCGCTTTCATTTCCTCCATTCAAACTCTTCCAAATATCCCACCTTGCTCTTTTCTAAATTTATGACCTCTTTTAAAATTATTACATGTATGTATGTATGTATATATCACATATATTCCTAAATATGACAGGCTGAGTCTGTATAATGTTAATTGTATGCATGTTTTCAGAGCCCATTTTTTGTTTTGCTTGTTCTGTTTAGTTTTTGTATTATGATATGTATACATATATCTGCATGATTTTATGAGTGAGTTCAAGCATGTATGTGCCATGGCATGTGTGTGATGATCAAAGGATAACCTTGAATAATCAGTTCTCACTTCCCACCTCATTTGAGACAGACCACCCTCTCAGTGCCGTGTACTCTAGGCCAGCTGGCTTCTGAGTTTTCAGTGACTCCTGCCTCCCATCTCATCACAGGAACACTGCCACTGCCTGTATGTACTACCACATCTATCTTTACACTATTTTCTCGTTTGTTTTGCTCCTCCTTTTATTTCTAGAACATTCTTCTACTTTCTGATTTCCTTTAAAATACCAGTGTTTTGCTTCCAGCTCCCTTAACGATTCCCCTGCAGTCCATTCTTAGACACTCTGCGCTCTCTTCAAGTTATGTAATTTTATCTTCGCCTATGGTTTCCCCATGCTTGCTGAGATCCCCTCACACTGACCAAAGACTGCTTTACCTTGAGTCATCGATTTATAAAAGTAATAGTGTTTTCCCTAATCAAAACATCTATGATAAGAATGACTAAAAGAACTTCCTCTGTTCCTCTAGATCCAGTCCCCCATCTTATACCCATCTCTGTTACAAGAAACCTGTTGTTGTCTTGTTTTCCTCACTGACCCCATTCCCAAGAAATTACAAAGACTTTCTCCACCAACCTTACCTCCCCCAACTCATCCCAGTATCCCAGCCTCCCACATCAGCAGACATTCCCTGTGAATACACCAGCTGAGCAGACCAGGAAATCTGGCAACAAACAAACATCACACTCGCTGAAAATCTGGAGAGGAAATAGACACCAAGGAACAAAATATCCAAAATGGATAAACGGAACTTAGACATAAAAGCATCCCAAACCCAGATGACTAGATGCCAGCATAAAAACACAATAACAGTCAGGAAAATATGACTCTACTAGAACCTAACTATTCTACCACAAGAGAACCTAGATATACCAAAATAGCTGAAGCACAAGAAAAAGACCTTAGGACTGACTATATAAAGATGATAAGTGTCCTCAAAGAGGAAATGAATATATACCGTAATGAAATCCTCATAGAACAAACAAAAATTAGGAATAAATGAATAAATCCCTAAAAGAAATCCAAGAAAACATAAACAATTGAAGGAAACAAATAAAACTGTTCAAGACCTAAAAGTAGAATGAGAATCAATGAAGAAAATACAAACTGAGGTGGGGGAGACCATTCTCGGGTTCCTCATGGCTTTACCCAGCAGGTCCGCATAGAGGATAATTAGGACCACGGGCCTGAGTGCAGGTGTCTGAGTTGGTCTGCACTTGGCTGTGCTGGGGGAGGAGGTCTTTTGCTCCACCCCTTGGTGTCTCTATAAATACCCTGGGGCAGAGATAGTCAGGGCCTGTTGGAATAGGTTCCAGGCCCTCTTGAGGTTATCCTTTATTTTCTATCTGTTTATCTCTGCAATATTCTCCGCAATAAATCCTTCTATCTAATATTTCCTGCTGCTCGCACTCAAGAAAACTCGGGGGAATTGTGGGGGTGGTGGGTAAATGCCCCACACTGAGGGAATGAAAAATGTAGGTACTCAAGCAGAGGAAAGCTTCACCAACAGAAAACAAAAGATAGAATAGTGAATCTCAGGCACTGAATATACTATAGAAGAAATGAATACAGTTATCAAAGAAAATGTTAAATCTAAAAAAAAATCATGACACAAAACATCTAGGAAATCTGGGACACTATGAAAAGACTAAACCTAAGAATGATGAGACTAGAGGAAGGGAAAGTATCCCAGCTCAAAGGCCTGGAAGATATTTTCAACAAACTCATAGAAGAAACTTTACCTAATCTAAAGAAGGACATGCCTTTCAGGTACAAGAAGCTTACAGAACACTGAATAGATTGGATCAGCAAAGAAAGACCCCTTGTCACATGGTCGTCAAAACACTAAACATACAGAAAAAAATGAAAAAATATTAAAAGCTGCAATAGAAAAGGACCAAAATTATAGATAAAGACAGACCTATTAGAATAGCACTCAACTTCGCAAAGGAGACTCTAAATGCCAAAAGGGCCTGAACAGGTGTGCTATGGATTCTAAGAGACCACAGATGCTAGTCCAGACTACTATTCTCTGAAAAAAAATTCAATCACCACAGATGAAGAAAATAAGATATTCTGTGATAAAATCAAATTTAAATAAAATCTGTGTACAAATCCAGCCCTACAGAAAGTGCTGGAAGGGAACGACAACTTAAGGAGATTTACTACACCCATGGAAACACAGAAAATAAATAATCTCACACTAGCAAAATCTCAAAAGGAGGGAAACACACACACACCAAAAGCAGAACTACCAACAACAAAATAATAGGAGTCAACAATTGTAGAGAGCTGCGTGTAGCCTTGCCTCAAAGATGGCCCTGCCTTCCACCCTCCCGATGGTGAGTGCTCTCTGTGATAAACAACTCCTTATTTGGCTAAGGCTAAGGATTTGGCTTGCTTCCGTGTACCTGGACCTATCCGCAGTACCCACATGGCAGATTGGGGTTGGCTACCCAGAAGCTATTTAGGTTGTGGGTTGGCTTTCCCCAGGGTCAGAAGATTGTTTCAAGGTTCCTGAATAAACTGCTTGGAGAAGAGCCTGGTGTTGCATCTTCCTTGCTGATCGAGGCAGACACAACAAACAATTACTGGTTATTTATATCACTAAATATCAGTGGTTGGATTTCCCAATAAAACTCACAAACAAAACAGATATGGAAGCAGGATCCACTCTTCTGCTGCACACAAGAAACACAACTCAACATCAGAGATAGACATTACCTCAGGGTAAAGGGTGGAAAAAAGATATACCAAGCAAATGGACCTAAGAAGCAAGCTGGTGCAGCCACTTTAATTTAACCTAACAAATAGAGTTCAAACCAAAACTAATCAAAATAGATAGAGAAGAGAACTACATATGCATCAAAGGAAAAATCCACCAAGGTATTCTTATTCTTAATATCTATGGCCCAAACGCAAGGGAACCTACATTTATAAAAGAAATATTAATACAAGTTAAATTACATAATGACCCTCATACATTGATAGTAGGAGAATTTAATACCCCATTCTCACCAATGATCATGTTTTCAAGAAAGAAACTGAACAAAGAAAAACTGGAATTAACAGAAGTTATAAACTAAATGGACCTAACAGATATTTACAGAAAATTTGACCCAAACACAAAATAATATACCTTTTCCTTTGTACCTCATGGAACTTTCTCCAAAATTGACCACTTATTTGGTCACAAAGCAAGTCTCAACAGATACAAGATAGTTGAAATAACTACCCATAACCTATCAGACCACCACATATTAAAACTGGATTTCAACAGCAAAAGAAAGAACAGAAAGCCTACAGACTCATAGAAACTGAACAACTCTTTACTGAATGACCACTGGGTCAAGACAGAAATAAAGAAAGAAATTAAAACTTCCTAGAATTCAATGAAAAGGATTGCACAGTATACTCAAACTTATGAGACACAATGAAAGCAGGGCTAAGAGGAAGCTTCATAGCACTAAGTGCCTGCATAAAAAAAAAAGATCTCATGCCAACAACTTATCAGCACACCTGAAAACTCTAGAAAAAAAGAAGTAATCTCACCCAAGAAGAGTAGATGGCAAGAAATAATTTAATCACATGCAAGGCTGAAAACAATAAAATAGAAAAAAATGATACAAAGAATCGGTAAAGCAAAGAGTTGGTTCTTTGAGAAAAATTAACAAGATAGGCAAACCCTTATCCAAACTAACTAAAATACGGAGAGAAAAATATCCAAATTAACAAAATAAGAAATGAAAAGCGGGCTATTACAACAGACACCAAGAAAATCCAGAGAATAAGGATATACATTAAAAACTTGTACTCCACCAAATTTGAAAATCTAAGATAAATGGATAATTTTCTCAATAGATACCACTTACTGAAGTTAAATCAATATCATATAAACAATGATAAATTTAAATAATTTAAATAAACCTATAACTCCCAGTGAAATAGAAGCAATCATTAAGAGTCTCCCTGGCAAACAAACAAACAAACAAAGACCAAGGCACTATGTATGGGATTAATGCCAATGCTCCTCAAATTATTCCACAAAGCACAAAAAGAAGGAAGATTGCCTAATTCATACTATGAGGTCACAGTTACCCTGATACCTAAACCACATAAAGACTCAACAAAGAAAGAGAATTGCAGACCAATTTCCCTTATGAACATCGATGCAAAAGTATTCATTAAAATACTTGTAAACTGAATCCAAGAATGTATAAAAAAAATTATGCATCGAGATCAAGTAGGCTTCACACCAGAGATTCAGGGATAGTTTAATATGCAAAATAAATTAATGTAATGCACCATATAAACAAACTGAAAGAAAAAATCACACATGATCATCTCTTTGGATGCAGAAAAGGCCTTTGACAAGATCCAGTACCCCTTCCTGACAAAAATCCAGGAGAGATTAGAGATATAAGGGACATACTGTTGTGCCCAGATCACGACCCCCAGAGAGACCACCAAGGACGAGCAAGCCGGAATGCAAAAGCAAGGTTTAATCGTGGATATCCAAATGCAATACAAGCCTAGGCAGGGACTTCGTCCATCAGATCCAACGCAGTGGAAGCTGGAGGAAGTGCCCACCTGTCTGCAAGCTCAGTTTTTAAAGGGAAAAGTCACAAGGTTACATCATTTAGGGGTGCTAGTACAGGTACAATTCTGATTGGCTCGCTTCTAGGGACTTCTAGAAATTACTTCTAAGGGAGTGGTTGCCCGCCACCATTTCTCCTTGGCTGCCCTCAGGTGGAGGCATTTCTGTGGTCAGTTGCCCTGGAAACCAGGGAGAGGACATTCCATAGTCTGACAGGCATTACCTCGTGACTATCTTGTGACTCTGTACTTTTACACTTCCTGGTTTCTGGAATCTGAACTGACTGGTTTCAGTAACTAATGGCCTATTCCCCAAAGGAGAAATCTTAGGCCTTAATTTTAGGGTGAAAGCATTTTGGTCTTATTTCTAAGATGGCTCATTTTGGTCTCACAATACCTAAACATAATAAAGGCTTTATTTTTTCAGCAAGCTTATAGCCAATATCAAATTAAATGGACAAATGAACTGAGAAAGAAATCAGGGAAACAACCCTTTTTCACAGTAGCCTCAAATAATATAAAATATCTTGGGGTACCTTTTACCAAGCAAGTGAAAGACATGTATGGTTCAGTAGAATTAACATGGTAAAAATGGCCATGTTGCCTAGTCACTTAGAAGTGGATATTATTGGTTAAATAAATGATAATCTCACTACAACCCAAAGATTCCATAGATTCAGAAAGGCTAGGTAAACAGAAGGGGTCTGGGGGAACTCATGGATGTCCCTGGGAGCAGAACACAGAATAGATTTTATTGGCTGACTAGAGTCAGGTAGTGATAGGAGCAGGGGGTAGGGATCAGGTGCTAGGAGAATTGTGGTGGAGGGGGAAACTATGGAGAGAGACAACTGGAACTGGGAGACTTTGGGGGGAAGGTGTGAAAACCTAATGCAGTGGAAACTTCCTGGAAAATATAAAGGTGATCCTAATACGTACTAGTAATGGGGGATATGGTGTTTCAATAGACCATTTCTTGTTGCTGGGTGAGGCTTCTAGCTGAAGGACTGGGTTGCATTCAGTTGACTTGTTGGCCAAGAGAATCAATCACATGGAAATACCCAAACAACCCAAGCTATTGCTAAGACAAAAGATTGTTCTCCCCAAACTGACACCAGAGCTCTGTTGCGGAAGGAAAACACCCACAAAACCCATGAACCATGGAGATGTCTACTTGGTACCTACATGGAGCCTTCACCCATAAGTTCTAGTCTCTTTAGTGTGGGAAGCTACTCTTCAGGCCATTGAAAGAGAAATGTGGAAACCAGTCCAGCCACAAAACCTTTGACCTGTGATCTGTACTGCCAGAAAATATGCTAGGGCACTGGTGGCACAGAACTTGTGGAATCAGCCAATCAATGTCTGATTTGACCTAAGGCCCACCTAATAAGAAGGAACCCACACCTGATACTACTTGGGTAACTAAGAACCAGAAACTAGATAGCCCAGAGACCTAATGGTCCAAAAATCAATGTAATAATTACTAATGATGTGCTCCTATACCCATAGATAGCACCAAGTCCTCTATGTATACATTATAGATATCAGCTTAGTATTTTTATGGTATTTCTGACTGTGAGAATGAGTGGATTCCCTAACTCTTGTGCCTGCTCTTGGAACTCTTTTACTCCCAATTAGCTGCTTTTGCACACTCTGCTGTGCAGACTGCTGGTTCTTTGGATTCTCCCCCATCCCAGTGGGTCGTGGCTTTCTCTGGGCCCTCTCTGTGGGCTGCTGCCACACCATCATCTGAATTGCTGCTGTCAGCAGACCTGGTGAGTCAATTGGGATTTCTTAAGAGAAGAATTAAAGAAAGTTTTTTTACCACATTAGAAAATGAGAAACATTTTTACAATGGAAGGCGTTTGGTACTCTGTTTGACAATACATTAAGCAGCCTGAAAATGGGAATGTTTGGAATGTCAGGTATTTCCTCTTAGATGAAGGCCCCACTGGGTGGGGCCAACTTATGGCTCTTCCTGGGTCCAGGTGTTGCCTGCCAGAAGTTGTTTCTGGGCCTCAGGTATTTCCCCTTAGATACAGGTCCCACTGGGTGGGGTCTTCCAGAAACTGTATCTAGGCCTCTAAGCCTCTCATGGCAGCTATGTGGTCAAGCTGTTTGGGGCTCCCAAACAATGTGATCCCACAATGATGATTCTACATGGACTATGATAGTGCCACCATCTCACAAACACCACTTGAGACAAGCCTTGCACTTTCCCATTATGCAGAGACTAGGCAAATGATACAGTTAACTCTCCCAGGACTTGACAATTAAACCAAAATTTACTTTTCAGGATCCCCTAAAGATGCCTTCACCCCAAGACAGAAGGAAGTAATTTTAAGAACACAATGCCCACATTCCCAAGAGGTGGGGTTGGTGGGTTTTGGTTTTTCATTGAGTTATGGATAATTGTCATTGTTTATGATGGTTGATTATAAATTGTTAATTGTTAATGGTCAGAAAAAAAACTAAGCAAAAGAAATTAGATTTGGGGTTCTTGTTTTTACAAAAAAAGGATATAGAAATGACAGGATAAAAAGGTAGATTATTGAATCTACTTTTAAAAAGCAGCTACTAGTTTTAAATATTTTACATTGAATTGGATTTTTGTATATTGTATACAAATTTTATATAATGATATAAATTTGAGATTAATTTTGTTAGAAAATACTATACATATATTTTTAATCTTATTCATGATATTGTACCTAGACAGCCCACTTAACAATGTAATGCAAATTGCTAGTCCTTGAACGTTATTATTACCAACTAATTAGGATATCAAGAAATGCAAGTTAGTATTTAGTCACCTATTACAATCAAACTTGTAATCATACTAGGTATGTTTTTAAGGTCAAATATATATTTTAGATATACAGGTCATCTTCAACATTTCAGAGATCTACAGAATATGACATTTTAAATGTTTTAATAACATATTCTTTTCTTATGAGACATGTCTGCTCCTCACAGCACCAATATACTTCAGAGAAGATGATGGGCATTGAAGAAATGCTATATGGAGTTTATTTTCTTTGTGGCAAAAGTTAGCCACTGGGCAAAAAAACACCTTTGCCTCAACTGCTGACAGTATGCTGTCCAAAGTGGACAAGCAGGACACAAAAGAAAGGACTACTGAGCCTTGCCAAGACAAGGTAGAAAAGTCCTTTAGAAAATCCTGTTTCACAGATGAGTCTGTCAAATAGGCTAGATGGATACCCCAACATTGCAGAGAAATCTTGGGTGACTGTCCAGGCAGCCAGCTTTTCTGTCATTTCTCACATTTTTTGGAAGTCGCTTGTTTGTACTTCCTGCTTACTCAGTTAATATTATATCCTTCTTGGGTATCTGAGGAAGTTGAAGACTAGATAGTTATAATTTTCCTTGTTAACAAATTCAGAAAAGAAATTCATTAAAAATGTGTAAAATGCATAAATCTGAAAGATATCAAAAGATAGTTTTCAGGTGGTAATACAAGTTAGGATAGAAAGTGAATTAGGTGCAACATTTTGGACTCACAAAAATAGGGTATATAGTGGAGTATTTTTCTCTGAATTTGTCAAATGTTTATAGACTGGACATTGTTAATGTAACTCTTGATTGTATATTTTGTATATACTTGTTATACTTATTGTATATAGTTTTTCTTATATTTGTTATAACCTATTATTATTTTAGACAAAAAAGGGGAAATGTGGTGATATATTGTGTACCTGATAAAGCTTGCCTGAGGATCAGAGGACAGAGTTAGCCACTAAGTAGACATAGAAGCCAGACAGTGGCAGCACACACCCTAATCCTATCACTCTGGAGGCAAAGATCCATCTGGATCTCTGTGAGTTCAAGATCACACGGGAAACAGAGCCAGGCAGTGGTCACACACACCTTTTTTCCCAGTACTGGGAAGCATACATGCCTTTAATCCCAGGAAGTGACATAGCTGGGTGGAAAATGGTATATAAGGTGTGAAGAGACAGAAACTAAGGCAGTTCAACTGAGACCACTTCAGGTGAGGACTCAGAGGCTTTCAGTCTGAGGATTCATGGAAACAGGATCAGCTAAGGAGTTGGCAAGGCGAGGTTGGCTGTGGCTTGCTCTGCTTCTCAGATCTTTCAGCTTTCACCATGATATCTGCCTTTTGGTTTTTTATTAAAAGATCATCTAAGATTCAAACAATAGGAACTGGCAGGAGTGAAGGGAGAGGGAGGAAAAGAGTAATAAAAAGAATGTATTGGAAACTATCTGAAGGCAGGTCTAATCCAGCCTGTGTATGAAAAGAAGGTGTTCTTGAGATTTGATGTTTATAGATGAATAATGGCCAAGATTTGGCTAGGCAGTCCTCCCTCCATGCAGAATAATGATCACTAATCATCATCATCATCATCTAAACTAAAGTACCTGCATTTGGTAAGCCCAGTGATAGCCCTGTATTCAACTAAATAAAATAAGATCATGCCATACTTTGAGTAATGTTCCACTGTCAGATGATTTCGTGACTGACTCCTTGGAGGTACCAATACGGACTAACTGTGAGTGAGTGAGTGAGTGAGTGAGTGAGTGAGTGAGTGAGTGAGTGAGTGTGTGTGTGTATTGCATGTTGGAGAGGTCTGTTGACTGGCAAGAGAAGAGTCCCCTGAAGTGAAATGCTATTCTTTCCTGTCCTAGGTAAGGAATATGGGGAAACAGTTCTTATACTAGAACTGAGGAAAATACTTTCTGTCTCTCTAGGGCCCTGAATCAATATGGCCCATAATATTTAATGCATGGGAGACCCATTGCATTCTCCAGGATTTTGGAGAACCACAAGTATCTCTTTGATATATAAATGTTGAAAGAAGTAAGGCAAATCAAGGGAACAAGAAAATATAAAGAAGAAGGGACTCAATCAATACCACCCAATAGGACTTTCCATGGTGATAACATGTGCTGTATTTCCAACCAGCCAATATGGTAGTCAGTAGCCACATGGGGATACTGAGCACTTTAAATATTGTTAGTATTTGTATGGAACTGATGTTTTAATTCCATTAAGTTTTCATTTTATTTAGTGTATACAACCACACCTAACTTGCACCAACTAGGCAGTACAGAACTTATAGGAAAGCTAGGGTAACAATCTGGTGTTGTATGTGAAGATAATTAGAGAACTATGCCCACACACAAGGCAACTGGAAGAATCGAGGAAAACAATGGCCCTGCTAGTTTTCAGCAGGGAACATCAGTGCCTGGAAAATCACCATTGTTAGAACCGCATCACTGACTGAGGCTACTAAAATCCCTTGTTTGTGTAACAGAGTTACAATCTGTCTTTTCTGATACAATGAACAGGGAGAAAGCCTTCAGGGTTTGTACTTGAACAAGTATGAGGTGGAGCTTTGGGATTTCACAAGGGACAACTTAAGGCTTCCTATTTTCTATCTATTTCTGAGTAGGTAGTGCCTTAAATCATTATGGGCACACTATCTTTGGTAACACATAGCAAAATAAAACATCAAAATTATACAGGTTACCATTCTTTATCAATTTCCTTCATTTTTGTTGTTTAATTTTAATAAAATTTGTCAATGTGGCTGTCTAGCTGAGTTGCATGACAAATGAAAGCAATGGCCATAGTCTCCTTACTAGCTCCTGGCTAAGAAACTTCTCCACGGCTTACCTTCTTTACTCCAGCCTGACCAGAGAGAGAGCAAGGTTAAAACATTTGTCCACCAAAAACACACTTTATTACTTCCCCCGTTCCAGATTCATCTCCCTAAGTCTCTATTTTACAAAAATACAGGGAGAAATTGGAAAAGATGCAGCCATGCGAGAGCTCCTCACCAAGTTGTATACAACGGCCATAGCATTCAAGAAGACACATTTTTTTTTTCCATTCAGATCAGGGCACATCTTTATTTCCCTGACTTTTTTGGTGATGACACTATTTACAAACATTGCCCATAAATTTTAACAAGTCAGACAAAAATCACCAAAGAATTCCTCTGCCACTTTCAATTTCAATTGCCAGCTGTAGGAGTGTTGGATTTGTTCCAAAATTATTACCTTGGTGCTAAGGAGGGGGACCTGCAGAGCTGGCCTGATTTTCTGCTTCCATCAAAAATAAGTATTTGATTCCACCAAGGGAGCTGGAGGAGGAAGGCTCTGGCCTGCTACTTTTGTTCAGCAGGTGACAATTGATTGTGCCTACTGAATGAACTTTGTGCCACATAATAGAGTTACAGATTAAGCTTTGCCTGTTTACTTTCTCAAAAGTCTCCATTGAGACGCCTTTAGGAAAGAAAAACTAATAAAAAATGTTATGGCTTATTCTTATCTTTTTATTCTTCAAGCCTTTCTCTGCAGCGATTTGATGGTAGGAGTTTTTATTTGCAGATTATGCATTGACTCCAAGTTAGAAGAGCACAGAGCCTGTACAGTCTCAACATAACATGCTATTTTATGAGTGAAGGTTTTATCCTACTTAAATCTAGTTCTCTATAGCACCATCTCAAAAGAAAGTTGTCTTGGGCTTGTGGATGCCTGAGACTCACTGGCAAGCCAGCGTAGCACCAGGGCACTGAGAAACTGTCAAAAACCAAATTGATAGTGACTAAGAGATGACAGCCAGAGTTGTCCCTTGGCCTCTATATGTACCTCTGTGCATACATACCTGCCCACACATTTGCCTCTGCATACACTAGAACATGCACACACATACATACATACACATATGCAAAGGCAAAAAGGACTAAAAATGTTGCAGGGCATGGGCAAACAATAACATACAATAGGTAGGGCACTGGAACCAAGCCTGGACGAGAATGCATGAGCCAAGGGATGAAGTAAACATGGTTGCTGATAGAAGGAATTCAGAACTCAGTCCAGGGAGCCAGGTGTGCTGAATCAACTGTGGCACCAAACCAAACAGATAGTGGAGCAGCTGTGAGCAGAGGCAGAACTTCCTGACACATCAAGGTGCACAATAGAAAGTGTCAGGAAAAAGCAGTGCTTGGACATCTTGAAGTCAGGTCTTGGAAGCTCAACATACATGGAGTTCCTGTTGGGCTTTTCAAAGAAAAAAAAAAAACTCAATTCCCTTGGACAGTAATCTCCACCTCTCACCATTCTTATAGAACCAGCAGCCACAGCTACTCTTTCTCATGCAATTGCTGGCTTTTGAAATTCTAAAGAAAATGCAAACTATGGGTTGATATCAGAATAATATAAATATCCAGAGACTGTGCTGCTGGGGATGCTGTAAATGTGTTGCTCTGATTGAGTGATAAATCAAACGCTGATTGGCCAGTAGCCAGGCAGGAAGTATAGTGTAGGCAGGATAAAGAGAGGAGAATTCTGGGAAGTGGAAGGCTGATTCAGGAGATACTGCCAGCCGCCATGAGTAGCAACAAGTAAGCAACAAGTAAGCCATGTGCCACGTGGCAAGGTATAGATTTATAGAAATGGGTTAATTTAAGATGTAAGAACTACCGGGCGGTGGTGGCGCACGCCTTTAATCCCAGCACTCGGGAGGCAGAGCCAGGCGGATCTCCGTGAGTTCGAGGCCAGCCTGGGCTACCAAGTGAGCTCCAGGAAAGGCGCAAAGCTACGCAGAGAAACCCTGTCTCGAAAAACCAAAAAAAAAAAAAAAAAAAAAAAAAAAGATGTAAGAACTAGATAACAAGAAGCCTGAGCCATTAGGTCAAACAGTTTAAATAATATAAGCGTCTGTCCCAACAGTTCGAGTTTCCACCTAAAACCTCATTTCTCTAAGCATTGCAAGCTCTGCAGAAAAGTTGGAATGACGGCCTTTTTCAGTTCTGTGAATAATCCTGGCTTCCCTCCCTTCCGGCTGATGTGTAGCCATTTGACGTGGTTACTTGAAAGGAAATAAAACTGTAAGCTCCCTTGTAGTCATTCTACCTTTTCAACTTCTTTGTTCCACAGAGGATCAAGACATCAATTAAAACCTTTTGTCTGCAAATAGAAATGTGAAATAAGAGAAAATGACAGCTTTGTACTCTCTGTGAAGATTAGTTCATGCAACTCTCATTTCATATCATAAATGAAAAGAACATGGGGAAATTACAGTACCCGATTCAGAAACTTGACTTCCTTTAGGAAACATGAGTTAGAATCAAGACAATGTTAGACGTTATGTGGTTCAACCTCTGTTAATCAAATTATAACAGCTAGTCTTCATTGAGAACGTTTCCTGTGAGGCAAGCACTGGTCTTAGTAATTATACCTCACAACAAAACCCCCATTTCTCCATTGTAGAGATAAAGGAAACAGGCACAGAGATACTGGGTTGCATGGTAACATTGTAAGTGGCAAAGCTGCCTAGGAGGTCTGATGTGGGCTCTCAAACACTGTGATAATTGTAACTCATCTATACCATTGTATAATGGGCACAATGACTCACTTGGTCCCTAAATGTTACTACTACAACCAAATAATACTATGGTATAAGATATTTCACTTAGAAGTTGATATAAAATATGCAATGTCCATTCATATTAACAGCTTAGCACAGCTTAGCAGCCTCTCTGTCTCTCTGTCTCTCTGTCTCTCTGTCTCTCTGTCTCTCTCTCTCTCTCTCTCTGTTTGTGTGTGTGTGTGTGTGTGTGTGTGTGTGTGTGTGTGTGTGCATGTGTGTGTGTTTTTAGGTGCTCATACACCTGTGTGCACTTGTACGTGAAGGTCAGAGATCTACATCCAATGTCTTCCTCAACTGCTTTCCACCTTACTTATTAAGTTTCCACTTTCCCAGCACTGGTATTACAGCTATGCTTCACTGTTCCCAGATTTTATATAGATACTAGGGATCAAACTCATGTCCTCAGAGCCTCACTGCCAATTTAATAACAACATGCTATACTTTTCTTTTTTCTTCATTTTTAAAAGTTGTCTGTCTGTCTGTTGGTCGGTCTCTCTCAGTCACTCTCTCTGTCTGTGTCTCTCTGTCTGTGTCTGTCTGTGTCTCTGTTTCTCTCTGTCTCTGTCTGTCTCTGTCTCTGTCTCTGTCTCTCTCTCTCTGTGTGTGTGTGTGTGTGTTTGTGTGTGTGTGTGTGTGTCTGTCTGTCTGTCTGCATATGGGTGGCATAGACCACAGAACACACATGGAGGTCAGAGGACAGTTTTGTGGAATTGATTCTCTCTACTTTTCATGAGTTTCAGGGAACAAACTCAGGTCTCTAGGGTTTCCAAGCAAGTGCCTTTACTTGTTAAGCCATCTCGCTGGCTCTTGCTTTGTTTTTGAGACAGGGCTTCACTCTGTAGCCCAAGCTGGCACTGAGCTGAGGAGCTCTTGTGTAAACTTCTCCAGCACCAGGATAAATGGAGGCTGGTTCTTAATGTGATTTTTCCCCCTAGTACTTAGAGACCCAGCCGAGGTCCTTGGACATGCCAGGCAGATGCTCTCCTCCTCAGACCACTGCCTCCAGTCTGTATTTCATTTAATCACTGCCTGTATTTAAAGAGCTGGATCTTAGCTAATCCGTGATAACTCTCTGTTCCAAATAAGCAGTGTTTACAAGACAAAACAAAACAAAAAACAAAACCAAGCAAACATAATACAAGCTAAATGCATCTGGTTGCAGAGCCTGATGTTTCTGAGACCTAGTCTTCCATGAATGGACCTTCCGCGCCAGCCTTTACAGTGCTGCGCTGCAGGTATGCCTGGGAGCAACTCCCTCTGTGTATGTATATGGACCCACTGCTGAGGTGGATAGGACGGATTCAGCTGAAGCCATCCCATGTGTCGCCCTCTCTGCATTGCCCCTTCTCTGCTCCTCACAGTCAGTCCTGGCTGTGAACCTGCCGTCAGCTTGGTTCCATCCTGTCCACTGAGTGTGTGAACGATGAATGAACTTCCTGCACATTTTAAAAGGAAAAGTGTCATAGATTTCCAGTGCTTGTGGGAGCTTGGAATTTCATGCTCTTATGCTTTTGGGTCCATTCACTCTTGTTTCTCCATCTTGTAACTTCAAAATAAATGTTCAGTCATTTGAAGTTTTGGGGCCACACAAACAAGTGCTCAAACTTCCCTTGGCTGTTGAGGTTTGGTTTGGGTTCACCCAAGACTGATGTGTTACAAATATCACCCAGCCCCAATATTCAGTAGCAGTTTCCCTGACACGCCTACTGTATAAAACCTTAACTCTCACAGACCCCAGTATTCAAATCCTTTGTGTTCTCAGCATTAGAACAATTGTGCCACATTTCTACTCGTTCTGGAGCCAAAGCTGTCATAATTTACTGTTATATTTTCTTGATTGTCCTCAAGCTGTCAAAATGTTTGCAGTGACTATCAAAACATGCCAAATTTATCTGGGGCAGTGGGCATGGGACACACTGGAATCTTTCAGACAAATGGGATCAGACGAATAGCAAATATACAAAGATTAAAAAAACAAAATGCAGTATTCCCAGTGCTGCTGAATATGATAGATTTTGTTACACAGAAATGATTGATATTTATACAGGTAGAATCTGAATTGTTATACCAAGCAGCACCAAGTAGGTTTTCTTTTGGGCTGGGAGTGGGGGGGGGGGGTGTTGGGGGGGGGGAGAAAGCTGAAAGATCAGAGAAACAGAAAAAGCCACAGCCAATCTCACCTTACCAACTCCTCAGCCTCCAGAGCAAGACTTCCTGTTTACTCACACCTTATTTACCTTTCTGTACCCTGCCACCTTCCTTCCTTCCTAGTGCTGGGATTAAAGGGGTGTATGCTTCCCAAATACTTGGTAGCAAAGTCATGAGATCTCAAGTGCTGGGATGAAAGGCAAGTGCCACCACTGTCTTGCCTCTGTGTCTAATCTAGTGGCTGGATCTGTCCTCTGGTCCCCAGATAAGTTTATTAGGGTACATTTTCAATAGCAAATGCCTTTTAAAAGTTAATTTTACTTTTAATTCTCTTTCTCTGAGTGTGTGTGTGTGTGTGTGTGTGTGTGTGTGTGTGTGTGTGTGTGTGTGTGTGTATATACATGTCTCCACAGAGGCCAGAGACATCACTCCTTCTGGAGTTAGAGTTACAGAAGGATGAGCTGCCTGCCATGGACCTGAATTCAGGTCCTCTGATGGATCTTTCTTTACAAAGGACTCTTAGCTGTTGAGCCATCTCGCCAGCTACCACATCTGTTTTCACCTTGTGATAGCTACAGGTTAAAATCTATGCCAATTAGAGTTCAGTGTCATTGCTCGATTTCATGTTTTATTAACTTTAAGACTGAACTCCAAAACATTATATGTCTGCTCCCAATGAATACAGACACTTCAAGCACCCCCAGAAGAGCTTGTGGAGCCCCGAGATCACATCTTAGCAAGCATAATGAAGCAGAAAGGATAGAGGTTTATGTCTGTCTAAATTCCACAGCACTGAATGGCACTCTTTCTTCCTGCATTTGAAACTTCCAATTTCACTTTGGAGTATGTTAATTCATTATACATAGTTGCAGAATTCCAAATTAATTAGCTAAGGTAAGGAAGAGGAAATTATTCATTTGTGGTTACCATGTGGTTTATTTTCTATATAGAATGAAAACAAAAACCTCAAATTGTGCTTTGATGGGCATTATTGCATGAAAGAACAAGAGGCATGGGAAGTGGGTCCCTTGCTGTAGGATTATAGGCCAACATAGTGCCCATATCAGATCTGAAACGGGCTGGGTCACTTAGAGGGAGGCAGAAGTGAGACTTCACAAACTAGACATATGTGCCTGCATTTTCTTAGTTCTATTTTCTTAACAAATACAAGGACAGTTATTTACCAGGAGGGTTAATTTAATCATCTGACTTTTCTCATTCGTAAGCATATGTTTTACTTTCTGGCAAAGTATATTAAATTCTAAGAAAATACGCAATAATCAATTGTACTTTTTGATAGTGTTATTTTTGTGTATCAACTTCAAATTGTTAGTATGTGTCCCAAAGAACTGAAAGATAATGCTACAAGAGCACTTGATGTTAATTAAGCCTGAACCTGACCCTATTCAAGTCCCTGTTTGACTATTAAATATATTGAAATGTGTGTGTGTGTGTGTGTGTGTGTGTGTGTACAGATATACATATATGCGTACAAGTATGTGGAAGCCATAAATCAGTCTCAAGCATCGTTCTGCAGGGGACATCCACCATATATTTAGAGACAGGGGCTCTCACTGGGACTGGCTGATTCACTGACTATACTGGATAGATGGCCAGTGAGGCCCAGAGAACTCTGTGTCTCCAGTTCCCCAGCACTGGGATTCTAAGTGAGCAACCTGTACACCTGGCTTTTCACATGGATGCTAGGAATCAAACTCATGTCTTCAGACTTATGTTACTGATCCTCTGTTAACTTAGCTATCTCTCAGACATGCTATTAAAGGATTTTTAAACAAAAGTGTGCATTTTATGATACTGCCCCTTGTGAACAGCCCAAATCCTCCGGTCAGTCAGCTTAGCACTTACCTCAAAGACCTGTTGTATCTTCATGAAATCCTCCACACAGAGCTGATTTTCAAGGAGGCCTGTGCCATAGTCTTCACTCACAGTAACACCTTCTGTTTTTTCAAGGCATGTTGTCTCCGGCTGTGGCCCCTTGTTTAATTCAAGTGCAACACCAGGGTAACCCCTGATAGCTTCACCCTTCCTCAGCATCCTTCAACCCTCTGTGTTTGTCTCTTTTGTTGCTGCTCTGTCCTTCAGTAGGTGCCTTTGGAAAGGGGCCCAGCTTAGACTAGCATTTAAAATGAAAGTTCCAACTATATAATGAAGCAAAATGTTTAAACAAAAACATTTTGCCCACTCACCCACCCAGTGATGTTCTTGCCCCCAAAGGCCACCTTGCCAACAAATGTGGAGTTGTTTGTTCCCTCTATCCTGGTGTGTTTGTGTGTTTCCTGGCAACCAACATTAAGCCAACTTACTTTCCCTTTCCCTCCCTGTGCCCGACCAATGCCTGAACTGAAGGTCTGAATGTTTGATGTCGTTTTTAAGTTATGTTTTAGAAGACTAGTTCACCTTACTCATTTTCAATTAAGGTACGTCCTCTATTATTTAAAGACAATGCTGAAAAATATATTTTCTATGAAGCATGGCTATATGATTAGCCAAAGAACAGAGCTTGACATTAAAGAACTTTATACTTTCCACTCACAAAATATCTTATTTTTAATTAATAAAGGTCTGCTCCTTATATTCCCTTTGTTATAATATTCATGTACACATGTAAGGATAACTCAGAAAATATTCCAACTCATTAAAACTGTAAGAGAAAGGAAAAAATATCATTACTTGGAAAACAAAGACAATTTTACTACATTGCTACATCTATCTTTACCATCCCCATTTCAGCTAATAAACATGAAAAGGAGAAGTGGGGTGGGGAACAGTAACTTGTAGCGCCCGCACTACTACCAGTTCACCATATCCTAGCGAGGGGCTGAGGATTAAAACAGCGACAAGACAGAGGGTCATTCGTCTCAGTAGAATGCCCTTTATTGACAGAAGGAAGAGGCCTTAAATACACGCTTACAGCACAATGGAAGAACCTAGGAGGGCAGAAGTTCTCTACAGATGTTTTACATTCTAGCATTACACCAATATGCAGGATGCGCAAGAAAGGAACCTCCAGTAAGCTGTTTAGAAGAAATGAAACCGGCAGGGAATTAGCATAGGGAGGACATCTGATCAAGGTCATCAAGCAAGGCAACAGCTACCCAAGGAACGGGGTCAGGGCCCAACAGTAACTGCTGGTTGTTTTACTGTGGTTGTGTTTTTCTTGTTGTGTTCTTGGTGTTGTTTGGGATTTTGTTTGTTTGGGAGTAGTTGTCATGTCCATTTTCCAGGAACTACACTTGGAAATTTCCACTCCTTCCTTTACTTGGACTCCATACAACTTTACCAAGCATGCAGTATCATTATTCCTACTTTATGAGTGATGTGACAACATAGAGAAATTAGTAAGATGTGAACCACAGCATAGTGGTTCTCAAGCATCAACCCTTGTATTTCAGATGGTTATTATCTTATTTTCATCTTCTTGAAATGAAAACATGGCAGAAGGGCTTCCCTTGAGTCTGGTCCAGCTGTAAGGGTCTATGAGCTCCACAGTGCATGGTCATGCTGAGAGCCATTCCCACAACACAGAGGAGGTTTTCTGCAAGCTTCCTATGACAGCTAACAATAAAATAAAAACAAATAAAAATTAAAAAAAAATTCACTCATGCATCCATCCACTCATTCATATATTTATTATATGTTCAAAAATCCATAAGGTTTATTTAGACCTAGTGCCTGATTTCTGTGAGGCTTACAGTTTAATGGGGCAATTATCTATCTAATTTGTTTTTCAAGACAAATCTAACCTCTTGCTGCTTACAGTGTTGTGTTCAGAAAGACTCTGAAGACATGTGTGCAGAGGAAAGGATGGCATTACAGATTACAGATAATATATCATAGATGCAGAAGGGCAAATGGGAGAACTTACAAGTTTATCTTTTTTGTGTGTGTGTTTGTGCATGCTCATATTTGTGTGGGTGCACATATATGTGTGTACATCAGGAAGCACCCACCTGTTTTTTCTTTCATTTTACTAAGACCAAGTCTCTCCCTGGCTTGGTCTTCCCAAATAGGGTCATCTAGCTGACCAGCATGACCTAGGGATCTTTCTGTTTCCTGTCTCTACCTATCCAGGATTGGGATGATAAGCTTGTGCACCACGCCTAACTTGTGTTTAGGTTCTGAGGATCAAACTTGAATCTTCAGGTTTGTAAAGCAAGGACATTAACAGTGGAATAATCTCCTCAGCCACAGTATGTACCTTTCCTGGATTAGCCTCCCTTACACATTAGGAAAACATTTTTAGGAGTGCAATCATGTATGCCACACTAAGCTATCTCAAATGGGAACAAATTTTGTCTGCCTACCACTTTATTGGATAAGTTAACAATGGTTTATATCAGCTAGATCAGTTCCATGTCTGTTTGTAAAATATTTTATAGTGATATTCTATAGAGTTGGGCTTTGTTCAGTAACAGATACTAACGAGGGAGGGAAGAGGGAAAAGAAAAAACATCCGCAAAGCTACACCAGAAGAGGCAGGTATCCCACTGGCTGATGATGCAAAATTCCCTAATTATTCTAAGACCATTAAGCTGACTGGCCTACTTAGCTCCCATAAAGATGTATCTCTAAATGTTTTCATTGCTAAGACAGCAATGTGTAATGAGAAACTAACTAATTGTGCTAGGAACTAATCAATTCACACAGTTGTCTTTCTGGAAAATTATGGCAGCAGAAATCATTCTTGATAGTAAAGTCTTAAACAGCTCTAATGTTCATTATGGTCGTATGGGTAATTTTCAGGTTACATTTTCTTAGTCGTGTAAAATTCATAACCAAGCTCTTAATTGCTGAACTTGACCTCCTTTGCTATTTTCTGTGAATCAATTAAAATTCAATAAGGAAAAAACAGGATGAAGTCTATGTGTCCAGTGTTGATATTTTGCTAAGGCAAAGGACTTATAAATTAATAATGGCTCACTTCTCCTGCAGGGATAGGCCAATCTCCACCAGCACAATAGAGCACCCAAGGGCCAAATGGACCCACACACCCACCTGCTTTTGCTTCCTTTAAAATCTTGGGACTTTCCACTGAGCAGATGCCCCATCTGTGGCTTTATGCTTACACTCCAGACCATACCCAAATCCCTTTGCTTTTTCTGTCCTGTAATTACTCTGGAGGGAGGTGAATTTATGCTCCTCTGTTTTCCTTGCCCCCTGTTGCCCACTTCTTTGGACTGGAGTTACAGCTAACTTTCTTCACTCTCACCTAGAATTCTCTTCCCATCTCCTCATTGGAAATGGTTCAAAGACAAGGCTGCTGCTGCTTCTCTGATCCAGGAGAGAGTTGCTTCTCTGATCCAGGAGAGAGTTACCTCCCCACTAGCTTCTTGTCTTCCAAACCTATGCCTTCCCAACATGACCACACTGACCAAGCAGTTAAAAGCAGCTTCCCCCTAGAGGCCATGGTGGAGCATGTGGTTAACTTCATCTTTTTAGCCCTTGGGTAAACATTTATTTCTTCACTCCTCTGTTCATCATCTTCTAGGTACAATTAATTGCCCCGTCTATTCTGCAAATACAGCATTTTGTTTTATTTTTCTACTTTAGCAATAACCGTGTTTTTCTATATCATAACATAGCTGTCTGTGTCTCTCTTCCCTACTAGGGCAAAACACCTTGAAAACACGACTTTACCTCAGGAATGCCTGTGACCTTACATTGCCCTTCAAAAAGCTGATCATCGGTTATACAACAGCAGTGATGTGAGCTAATTCTTTGGACAGCATGAGCAAAAGCAAAACTTACCTATGGGTTACTACTAATCAGCAAAGGGCCCTGAGCACAGATAGCACTGAGTCAGAAAAAGAGGCATAATCTGATCAAAAAACAAACAATATTTGAGATTCTGTCATTTTGATGGTTGGTCTTGACTGTGCATAAATTCTGTCAACTTGGCAGAATTTAGAAGCACCTTAAAAATATACCTCTGGAAGGACTTGTAGGACATTCTCAGAAAGATAAGGTGAGGGGTAGGCCTAGTGATATTACTGCAAGATACTTAATGTTTTATCTTTTTCCTATCCCAGTACATATAACCTCAGATTGTATACCATACTAGGGCAGTGATACTAAGAACATTATGAATATCATTTCATCCAGTTCTCTTGCAAGCCCCATGCTATGCCCAGGATAACTACTACCAGATTTTAGTGAAAAAAAAAAAACTGAGGCATACATAGATACACATCAAGTAACAAAGAAACACCAGGGCTGGATGAAATCCAAAATACCTGTCCATACACTTCCTCCTTCAAATTCCCAGAAAGAATAACCTGCTAAAAGCCACAGCAAATTCCATTCCAGTTTAGGAACTAAGCTTTACTAAAAGGAAGGAAACATGAAAGTAGATACTAGGCAATGAAGTGGAAGGTGCTTAGGATCCAGAGTCAGGTCACGCTCAAGTCTTGGTTCTTCTTTTCATTCCTATAATCACAGCTAGGTTGTATACAATGAAGATGGTAATACTGTTTAACGTATAGAATAATTTTCTAGGCTTTAATGGAAAACTATAGTGAAAACTGAAATGTATAATGGAAACATACTATGTGCACAAGTTAGTAACCGTAAAGAAAAGGTTCCTGAGCCAGGCAGTGGTGGTGCACGCCTTTAATTCCAGCACTCAGGAGGCAGAGGCAGGCAGATCTCTGTGAGTTCAAGGCCAGCCTGGTCTCCAAAGCGAGTTCCAGGAAAGGTGCAAAGCTACACAGAGAAATTTAAAAAAAAAAAAAAAAGAAAGAAAGAAAGGAAAAAGAAAAAAGAAAAGGCTCCTGAAACCTTGTGGAGATGTAGTAGGATTTTGTACAGGACTGGAACATTTTAATTGTAAATTACAATGAAGCCAATTTATCTATATCAGGGCATGCCATGTCTACACTGAGATTCTGTAACTGTTTTCATTGCTCCTAAGAAGGTCTAATGTCCAAAGCTATCCCAGAGAGCAATGTCATATCAGTATTTCAAGATCAGTCAAAAATGCAATGAATGATGAGAGGTATAGGGGTGAAATGAGTTATCATTTTGTAAAATCATTTTCATCCTTAGCATTAGGCAGAGCTAATGGCCATTTGCAGTGGTCTTTACTGAGATGTGGTCTGCTTGATACTCTGAATTTGTTTTAAACTGAATATTTTTTAAATTTATCCCTCCTCCCTCTCTTAGACTGAACTCCAGATGCTCCACCCAGTGTCTAGCTGTGGATCTGCATCTGTTCCCATCAGTCACTGGATGAAAGCTCTATGATGACAGCTAGGGTAGTCGCCAATCTGATTACAGGGAAGGCCAATTCAGACACCCTCTCCACTATTGCTAGGAGTCTTAGCTTGTGTCATCCTTGTGGGTTCCTGGGAATTTCCCTAGCATCAGGTTTCTCCCTAACTATATAGTAGCACCCTCTATCAAGGTATCTCTTTCATTTCTCTTCCTCTCCATCCCTCCCCCTACTTGACCATCCCCTGCCCTGATGTTCTCATCCCCCATCCCCTCCCATCTCCCAGTTTGCCCAGTACTTATCTACTTCCTCCTCCCAGGGTGATTCATGTGTGTCCTTCTTAGGGTCCTCTTTGTTACCTAGTTTCTCTGGGGTTGTGGATTGAACCCTGATTATCCTTTGCTTTACACCTAATATCCACTTACGAGTGAGTAAATATTATATTTGTCTTTTGGGGTCTTGATTACCTCACTCAGGATGATTTTTTCTAGTTCCATCCATTTGCCTGCAAATTTTATGATGTCATGATGAGCAATACTCCATTGTGTCAATGTACCACAGTTTCCTTATCCATTCTTCTTTTGAGGGTCATCTAGGTTGTTTCCACGTTCTGGTTATTATGAATAATGCTTCTATAAATATAGCTGAGTAAGTGTCCTTGTGGTATAATTGACCATCCTATGAGTATATGACCAAGACTGGTATAGCTGGGTCTTGAGCTAGATCAAGTCCCAGTTTTCTGAGAACCCACCATACTGATTTCCAGAGTGGTTATACAAGTTTGTACTCCCACCAGCAGTGGAGGAGTGTTCCCCTTGCTCCACATCCTGTCCAACATAAGCTGTCACTGGTGCTTTTGATCTTAGCCATTCTGACAGGCGTAAGGTGGTATCTCAGAGTCATTTTGATTTGCATTGCCCTGATGACTGAGGATGTTGAATAATTCCTTAAATGTCTTTTGGCAATTTCAGATTCTTCTGTTGTGAATTCTCTGTTTAGATCTGTACCTCATTTTTTAAATTAGATTATTTAGTATTTTGAGGTCTAGTTTCTTGACTTATTTATGTATTTGAGATCATCCCTTTGTCAGATGTGGGGTTGGTGAAGATTTTTTTCTCAATCTGCAGGCTGACATTTTTTCTTTTTGACTGTGTCCATTGCCTTACAGAAGCTTCTGTTTCAGAAGGTCCCATTTATTAATTGTTGCTCTCAGTGTCTGTGCTACTGGTGTTATATTAAGGAAGTAATCTCCTGTGCCAATGCTTTCAAGGCTACTTCCCACTTTCTCTTCTATCAGGTTCAGTGTATCTGGATTTATGTTGAGGTATTTGATTCACTTGGACTTGAGTTTTGTGCATGGCAATAGATATGAATATATTTGCATTCTTCTTCATGTCAACATCCAGTTATGCCAGCACTATTTGTTGAAGATGTTGTCTTTATTCCATTGTACAATTTTGGTTTTGTCAAAAATCAGGTGTTTATAGGTGTGTGGATTAATGTCATGGTTTTCAATTTGATTCTATTGATCCAGACGTCTGTTTTTATGCCAATGCTAAACTGTTTTTATTACTATAGCTCTATTAGTAGAGCTTGAATTCAGGGATGGTGATGCCACCCTGTAGTGCATGAGCTTGATAATTTAAACATAGAAGCCGATATTAGGAGCTGAAAGATCATAGAGGCAGAGCAGCCAGCCACTAGCTCCATGAAATCCTCCACTGAAAAGAGGCCAAGCCCCTGTCTTCTCCTGCCTTATATTCCTCTCTCCACCAAGCAATATCACTTCTTGTCTTTCTGTACAGACCTCTAGACCTCTATGGTTAACTAATGGCTATTTTCAACCTCTGATCTTCAGGCAAGCTTTATTTGTTAGAGCACAAATAAAATATCACCACATTTCTCCTTTTTTTGTCTAAAATACAAAAGAAGGTTATGACTAATATAAGAAAACTATATACAATGCATACAATAACTACATATAATATATACAGGAAATAATTACATCAACAATGTTTAGTCTATTAACAATTGACAAATTCAGAGAAAATACTCCACAGATCCTGGTGAGAACAAAAGGTTGTGCCTAGTTCATTTTCTATTCAAATTTGCATTACCAAAATTATCTTTTAATATCTCTCCACCCTATATATTTTACACCTCTTAATGAGTTTCTTTTCTGAATCTGTCAACAAGGAAAACTACAAAATGCTGTGGGATGTGCTTGTACACTGTAAAGATTTGTCACTCAAATTGTATTGGTGAAACTATAGGCATTCCCTGGTTATATGGAACTTTGCAGGGAGGGGTGTTTAGATACCTGCCAGCCGTGGAGGAGGTTGAGGGTGGGAGCCACCCAGGCCTTTGGAATTTGCCCCACATGAGCGCCAGATATTGGTGAAATTATTAAGGCCACTCCATGTAGTTAAAAGGAGGTTTATTTAGTGGTGTAACTTACAAATGAAGGGATAGATAGGTTGCAGGGTCTGAGGAAGACATAGCACAGTCTGGAGGTGTTCTCTGGAGAACTCTGCTCGGTCTACCTCTAGCGTCCAGGGTCTAGGAACCAAGAGAGGGTGGTGCATCTTGTAGGTGTGACAGTTACCGAAGCCTCAATGGGGGTTGGAACTTCCAGATCAAAGCTGGAATGGCTGCCCACTACAAAATTGTTTTAATAAAACACTGATTGGCCAGTAGCCAGGCAGAAAGTATAGGTGGGACAACCAGACTAGGAAAATTCTGAGAAGAGGAAGGGCAGAGTCAGGAGTCTCCAGTCGGATACAGAGGAAGCAAGATGAAAATGCCACACTGAGAAAAAGTACCAAGTCATATGGCTAACCATAGATAAGAATTATGGGTTAATTTATGTGTAAGAGCTAGTTAGTAATAAGCCTGAGCTACTAGCTTATCATTTATAAGTAATATTAAGCCTCTAAGTCAATTATTTGGGAATCAGCTGAGAGATATTTGGGAATTGCTGGTGGGACAGAAACTTCCACCTACAGTTCCTCTGTTGTACAAAATTGTTTTGGCTATCCTGAGTTCTTTGATTTTGAATATGAAGTTGAGTATTGTTCTTTCAAGGTCTGTGAAGAATTTTGTTGGAGTTTTAATGGGGATTGAATTGAATCTGTAGATTGCTTTTGGTGAGATTGCCATTTTTACAATGTTGATCCTACCTGTTTATGAGCATGGGAGATCTTTCCATTTTCTGATATCTTCTTCAATTTCTTTCTTCAAAAAGGTAAAGTTCTTGTCATACAGGTATTTAATTTGTTTGGTTAGAGTTATCCTAGCTTTTTTTACATTATTTGTGGATATTACAAAGGGTGATGTTTCTCTGATTTCTTTCTTGGCCCGTTTATCATTTGAATATAGGTGGGCTACTGATTTTTTTAATTAATCTTGTATCCTGCCACATTACTGAAGTTGTTTATCAGCTGTAAGAGTTCTCTGGTAGAATTTTTGGGATCACTTATGTATATTATCATATTATCTTCAAATAGCAAAAGTTTGGCTTCTTCCTTTCCAGTTTGTATCCCTTTGATCTCATTTTGTTGTCTTATTGCTTTAGCTAGTACTATATTGAATAGATATGGAGAGAATGGACAGCTTTGTCTTGTTCCTGATTTTAGTGGAATCACTTTGAGGTTTTTCTCCATTTAGTTTGATGTTGGCTGTTGGCTTGCTTTATATCGCCTTTATTGTGTTTAGGGACTTTTTTTTTTTATCCCTGATCCCTCTAAGACCTTTATCATGATAAGGTGTTGGATTTTTTTTTTTCCAAAGGCTTTTCAGCATCTAATGAAATGATCATGTGGGGTTTTTTTCTTTGGTGGATTTCATTGACATATTTTTGTATGTTGAACCATCCTTGCACCTCTGCTATGAAGTCTATTTGATCATGGTGGATGATTCTTTTATGTGTTCTTGGACTCGGTTTGCTAGTATTTTATTTAGTATTTTTACATCAGTGTTTATGAGAGAGATTGTTCTGCAATTCTCTTTCTTTGTTGTGTCTTGGTATAGTTTGGGAATCAGAGTAACTGTGGCCTCATAAAAGAGTTTGGCAGTGTTTCTTCTGTTTCTATTGTGTGGAACAATTTGAGGAATATTGGTAATAGCTCTTCTTTGAAATTCTGGTAGAATTCTGCACTGAAACACGCTAGCCCTGGACCTTTTTAGGTTAAGAGATTTTCAATGGCTGCTTCTATGCCCTTAGGGCTTATAGGTCAATTTAAATTATTTATCTGGTCTTGATTTAATTTTGGTATGTGGTACCTATCCAGAAAATTGTCCATTTACTTTGGATTTTTCAATTTTGTAGAGTACAAGTCTTTGATGCATGACCTAATGGTCTCTGGATTTCCTCAGTGTCTATTGTTATATCCCCCTTTTCATTCCTGATTTTCTTAATTTGGATATTCTCTTTCTGCCTTTTGGTTAGTTTGGATAAGGGTTTGTCTATCTTGTTGATTTTCTCAAAGATCAACTCTTTGTTTCATTGATTCTTTGTATTGTTCTCTTTGTTTGTAATTTATTGATTTCAGCCCAAAGTTTGATTATTTTCTGCCATCTACTCCTCCTGGGTGAATTTGCTTTTTATTGTTGTTGTCACAGAGCTTTTAGGTGTGCTATTACGTCACTAGTATAAAATTTCTCCAAATTATTTATGGGGGTACTATGAACTTTCCTCTTAGCACTGCTTTCATTGTTTCCCATAAGTTTGGGTATGTTGTGGATTCATTTTTATTGAATTCTAGGAAGTCCTTAATTTCTTTCTTTATTTCTTCCTTGACCCAGTGGTGACTCAGTTGAGCATTGCTCAGTTTCCATGAGTTTGTTGTTTTTCTGTACTTTGTGTTGTTGTTGAATTCTAACTTTAAGCCCTGGTGATCTGCTAAGATACTGGGGGTTATTCCAATTTTTTTGTATATGTTGATATTTGCTTTGTGACTGAGTATGTGGTCAATTTTTAGAGAAGCTTCCATGAGGTGCTGAGAACAAAGTATATTATTTTGTCTTTGAATGAAATGTTCTAGAGATATCTAAGTCCATTTGAGTCATAACATCTGTTAGTTCCCTTATTTCTCTGTTAAGTTTATATCTGGCAGATCTGTCCATTGGTGAGAGTGGGGTGTTGAAGTCTCCCATTATTGATGTGTGGGGTATGATGTGTGATTTAATCTTTAGTAAAGTTTCTTTTACAAATGTGGGTACCCTTGTGTTTGAGGCATAAATGTTCAGAATCAAGATGTCATCTTGATGGATTTTCCCTGTAATGAATATGAAATGTTCTTCTCCATCTCTTTTGATTAATTTTAGTTTGAAGTCTATTTTGTTAGATATTAGGATAGCTACACTATCTTGTTTCTTAGGTTCATTTGATTGGAAAAATCTTTTCTCAACCCTTTACTCTGAGGTAGTGTCTGCCTTTGAAGTTGAGATGTGTTTCTTGTGTGCAGCAAAAGGATAGATCCTGTTTTTATCCCCATTCTGTTAGCCTGTGTATTTTTATAGGCAAATTGAGTCCATTGGTTTTCCTTCTAGTACTTTCTGTAGGGCTGGATTTATAGATAGGTATTTTTTTTAACTTATTTTGTCATGGAATAGCTTGCTTTCTCCATCTATGGGGGTTGGAAATTTTGCTGGATATAGTAGTCTGGTCTGGTATTTGTGCTCTCTTATTGTCTGAAAAATGTTCACCCAGGGCCTTCTGGCTTTCACAGTCACCCGGAACTCTCACATGGCATTTGTATGAAACCATCCACTGGAGCATGAGTAACTAACTGGACAGTAGCTACAGCACTGAAGACAATGATTTTCTTCTTCTGCAGCAGCCCTAAATTGCCTTGAGCTTCCTTATGTGTGGTGTAGCCTCATAAGCCTCTCCCCCATCAATAACTATTTACTGCCTCAGTCTTATACAAGGTCTATGCTGACAACCACAGCTGCTGAAAGGTGTTGAGCACCCTGGCCATGCCATACCCATAAGGCAGTGTTTCATAGACTTCTTCCCTGTTATTTGGCTCTTACATTTTTTTTGGCCCTGTCTAATTTTTTAATAACAAGATGTTTAGAATATTATAAATATAGGCAGATAGAGTGTGACCCTGTTAGATTCCTAGAATGTACAAATTCCTAGAATTTCCTAGAATCTAGATTTCCTAAATGTCTAGAATCACTCAAATCTGATACTCTTTTCATATTTATTAGATGTGGAATTTAATTCCACATGGATTCACTAAATGGAGCAGACTCAAGTGAAAACATACTGAAATAGAAATGATGTATGATACAGAGACAGAGAGACATAAACACACACCACACACAGCATGTATACACACAAAAATAGAAAGATTATTTACTGAATGCAATTTCAGTATAAAAAGGTTACAGAAAGAGCAGTAGATTGCCATCATATATATATATATATGTATATGTATATATATATATATATATATATATATATATATATATATATATATATCCTTTAAATCTATTTCTCATCCTTTGTTTCATGTCCTTTGTTTTCTGTTTTGCTTTCCTCCCCACTTACTATAAGAAAAAGAAGAGCAAAAATTGCATCAGCTCACACTCATGTGAAAAATGCTGCCATTTCACCTTTGTTTATGGCAAGAAATTCTGTGTAGGAAAGAAAAGAAAAAGGGGGCAATAAAATGGAATTCAAAACTTGTAAAAACCAAAGTTCTGAGGCAAACTGCACTTTAAAAGATTGAAAGCTGTAGTCCCAGGAGGGAAAAACACCACAATAAATACTTCTTCCAGAACATGGTGCTCCTGAACACAGTGTTTCTAATTAAATGCCCAGAGGACCGGGGCTCTATTTCTTCCCAGCAGGAACAGCAATTGTAAAATTAATATTGGAAACCCACCCGAAATCCAATTGTTGTGAGTGTACCCAGAGAAGTCATCTACCGAAGTGCAGATGGTGCTTCATAATCACGGCCTCAGCCAAATGCTGCCACAGAAAATGCATCTCGATTACTCAACGCATTTAAGTTTTCTACTTTTCAAGATAAACTCTTACCACTGTCTAAAGAAACATGAGCTTCTTTTGGGAGGGCCTTAAAAACACACTCCGAAGTTAGGTAGGGAGACATACATGTTTGATGCCGACGACGACAGGAGCGCTAATGACATTTTCATCTCCACTGCAGATGGAGGGGGCTGTTAGCTCAGCAACAAGCTCATCCATCTATTGAGAAAATTTAGTAGGGGAGATATGTGCCTTATAGACTTACCAAGTGGGATATTAGATTTAAGAAAGTAAGATAATTAAGTGAGGGGTGCACAGCTCTGACAGGAACCAACTGCAGGAGCTTAAGGGAGTCATTTAATATTTCTGGCTTCAGAATCTTCTCATTGAAAATGAAAGAATTAAATCAGAGGATCACTAAGGCTCCTCCAAGCACTTCCATTATAAATCATGGAGGAGGGAGCTCAAGAATGTAATGAGCTCTGTCTGATAAGAAAAGCTGCTGTGTTCTGTGTCATGGCATTGCATGAACCCCTGAAGTATAAAAAAGCATAACTAAACAATGCCAGAACTTTTTAAAGATAGTGGATGAAATCATAACATAGACCAAGCATGAATCTGTCACTCAAGCATCTGTTAGCTCAGCCACACTCAGCCCTGCACTCCCTGCTTCTGGTGTTGGAAGTTTGGTGGCATTTCAGCTCTAAGTCGTAGTGAACGGATTAGTTATTTGGTTATTCATCAGTCATTCATTTCTTTATACATTGATTGAAGATTCATTCAAATAAGCTGGCCTTTGTTTTCATGAGAGGTACAGTCTACCAAATGAGATAAGCTGGGGATTGCTGTACATTGTTACAAGAACACAGTGAGGTTGTGTCTAAGGAAGAGTGCACAGGGGCTCCTAGTCTACAGTTGAAAGGCTAGGAGAGGAAGATACATTGAGTGAGCTTTACCTATGACAGCACTCAAATGATGATTAGGTAGTGGGTAGATCAAATCCAGAAGAAAGAACAATTAAACAGAGGAAATGATCTATGCTAGGTTATAGAGATGAGAGTTTTCATGATACATGCCTGGGGACAAAAGTGGTGACCTTTAGGTAGCATTTTAGAATGAGGAAGATGTTCAGGTGAGAAATTGAAAAAGACAAGACTGATTGGAGAGGAAATCTGGCCTGGAATTACACCCACTGTGTTGTTGTCTGTGAGTACTCACTGAGGTAACACTGGGACTTCAGAAGTTTTCAAATTTGGAATGTAATATGATGCTAAGCATTTGAAAGATTGAATTGGCCATTGGTTTCCCAGCAGTTCAATTCTAGGTAGATTTATAAATGATTGAGGCAGTTTTGAAAAATCTCATGTTTAACCCCATCTAGAACAATTACTTAAAATCTATCCCTGCAGGTGGATTTCAGACATGAGCAGTTTTGAAGCATGTTACATGTTTCTTGTGTGTAAACAGCTCAGACTACTAAACTGAAGGGAATCTGAATTGATAGTAAGGAATAAAAAAGAGGAATGGAAGCATGATGAAACGGACACCATGGCCTTAGCCTAACTACTCTACTGTGCATGCCTGAAGAGCAATGTACACTCTCATAGGCAAGCAAGCACTGTATCTCAGAGCTGCGTCCCTTGTTTTGGTTTCTGTGGGCATTTTCTTAGTAAAGTGTTGAGCTAGGAAATCATTATTTTACAACCACCTTTATTAATAATTGATTCAAGGAATAATACTTATCAATGAATGATATTTTCTCGGGAAATAAAATATTTGCCTCATCTCAAAGTAGTTCCCCCAACAGATTGCTTACAATTAATTACAGGAGAGGCAGTACTTTACAGTAAAGGAGTTACCAAAGTTAACACCACCAATGGTGGGAAAAACTGACATTATATGTATTCTAATGTGATGTACATGGAGGTACCTCACATCACATTCTCAGTAACTGTGAAAATACCTAACTGGGAAGAAAAAAAAAATGTAAGAGTTAGAGCTGGGGAGGAGTTAGTGCTGCAAAATAGTGACTTTGGGACATGGTAGGACCACTGCACTCATGAATGAGCTCACAGTATAAAATGTATGAGACCTGAACAAGACCAAACCATTCAAAGCTCCAGCACACGTGGGGAGGGGTTTACAAGCCCTACCCCAAGCTGAAGAGCTTTGGAAGCTGAAGGCTTCCAGGGCAGGGAAGAGTCAGTTTTCTTCAGGGAAGTGGCCCCTGTTGGTTTGTTCAGACTCCAGTGGGGGGCACTAGAACCATCCACATCAAGATGCACTGACCAAATCCAATGGTTTATAAAAGCCGGAAGTGAAGTTTTGATAAGGTGTGGTGGGAGGCAGGCCTCAGAGGAGCTGAAAGGGAAGTGAGTGATAAACAGAATCAAAATACATTGTTTACGTGTATGAAATAATCAATGATTAAAAAAAGAAAATATACAACCAAATCTAATCACGAACTGGTAAACAGACAGATGGAATTCTATACAATAGCCTCTGTCTTTGAAAAAGTCAGTGATACAAAAAGTTGAAGAAAGCTTAAGACTGAAGATATGTAATGAGTAAGCACGGTTTGGGAGTCTGGACTGACTGCTGAAAGGGTATGGGGAAGACTGGGCTAAGAGTGGGAAATACACACACACACACACACACACACACACACACACACACACACACACACACACAGAGCAACGTTTTTAGGATAAGCGTCATGATACTTAGAATATTTTCAGCAAATCCAATAATAGATAGCAAAACATTAATAATTCACACATATGTACATTAATATACTATTCTTCTGTTTTTATCCCATTTCTTCTATGACTTTAAATTTCTTAAGCCATAAAGTAGAAGAAAGATTGAACTTTCAGGATACGGCCCATAGCCATTGTAGCATCAGGAGATGCCAAGCTGAGTGGGGCAGGGCAGGCTCAATGAAGAAGCTGTCTGCTCTTCTCACTTTGGTTTGCATACCTGGGGTGCTCAGAATGCCTTCTGCCCTTGCCCAGGTGTCCTTGACTTTGTGATCACTCTCTGTGTCTAGTCTATGCATCAGCATGTTCTGCATTTGATTAACACTGACTATTCATTTCCCTATGAATCTGGCAACTGTGCAGTACAGGTGCTTGACCCACTTGAGTCCTTTAACCAAATCTCATTTTCTTATGTCCAGAACACTTAAGCTCCTTCAGAGTCCTGAGAGCCAATGTGTTAAAAGGGATTTTATGGAAGTTCAAATGTCTAAGCATTTCTGAAGTTTGAAGGAAGGCTATTGAGCACAGGTTAACCTATCCTCTTGATGCTTTGAGAACAGTTGAGTTCACTACCTGACATTCCCACCCCCCCACCCCCGCTCTGACCTGCTAATAGGAACTCATATTTTGTGCAAGTCTTTGTACCCACAATGAGGAAAGACAAACTGCTTTCCCAGATTCCATTTCAGGTAGAAATGGCCACATGACACAATTATGGCTAATGGAAATAAACATAACTGGAAGATGCTGGATACCCAGAGGGCTGCTGTTTTATTTAATATGAAAGTCAAGCAATCAATCATTCTTATCTTTGCCTTGCCTAATAAATGGATATGATGACTGTCGTAGATGACAGCAAGACCATGAAACTCTTAGAAGGTCATTATTTAGCCATTTTATCACCATTGACAAATACCTTTCTTATTCCTATTGTATGAAGAGAGCTATCACTTTGAGAGTTGAGGAATATAGGAATTAAAGGAAGGATCTTGGGAAGGGCTAGAGAAAAGAAAGGAGAGGGAAAAGTAGTGTAATTATATTTTAATTAAAAATGTATAAAATAAAACATAATTATAGTGATATTAATAAAATGAAGTTTTCAATCTGAAAATGATTCTGTTTATTTAAGCATTACCATGTATTATCCCCTGTAATCTATTTTACTAAACAATACAAGCAATTATGAACATGCTGACCATCATCCTGCCCATCGTTCATAGTAAAGCTATGACTGTAATAATTTCCTGTATTTCACTGTGTTTTGTATCCCAAATCCATCAGAAGCATCAATTATGGGCTATTTTTTCTTTCTTTCTTTCTTTCTTTCTTTCTTTCTTTCTTTCTTTCTTTCTTTCTTTCTTTCTTTCTTTCTTTCTTTCTTTCTTTCTTTCTTTTTTCTTCCTTTCTTTCTTCCTTCCTTCCTTCCTTCCTTCCTTCCTTTCTTTCTTTCTTTCTCTCTCTCTCTCTCTTTCTCTTCCTTCCTTCCTTCCTTCCTTCCTTCCTTCCTTCCTTCCTTCCTTCCTTCCTTCCTTCTTTCTCCTTTCTGACTTCCTCCTTCCCTCCCTCTCTCTCTCTCCCTTTCTTTCCTGTTAACTGGGCAGCATCTGTTTTTCCATGCTTTGTTTTTCTCCTGTGTAGAGAACAAAGAGTTAAAACTCAACCATGAGCTCTACATTTTCCTTAGTGTTAGGCAGAATATTGGAGACAATTCTTTTCTAAATTCTAAGGAAGCAGTTATGGACATGCTGATTGGCTTCAGAAGTTCTGCAGCAAAGCTGTGCGGTGGTGGTGCACTCCTTTTATCCCAGCATTTGGGAGGCAGAGCCAGGCGGATTTCTGTGAGTTCGAGGCCAACCTGGTCTACAGAGTGAGATCCAGGACAGGTACCAAAATTACACAGAGGAAACCTTCCTTGTCTCAAGAAAACAACAACAACAAAGTTCTGCCCCTCAAAAGCTTGTGCAGTAGCAGAGAGAACACAGGTGTACAATTATATGGATGAGTTCCCTCATTTTGCATTTCAGTGGTAATTCTGAAAGTAAAACTAAACAGTAAAAAAAAATAATGAATGAGAAAACATACTTTGGAGGAAGTGAAAGGATTAAAGAAATATGGTGTTTTAGCATCAGGAAAAAAATCAGATGAGCGCCTAATGTCAGTGCTCTCCGAGAGCTCTTGAACACTGCACCTGGCAGGTCAGCTGTTTTACTTATGAAGTACAGATCACACACATGGCCAAACTAATGAGGATTGTTTTAGTTGTCTGTAAAGGAGAGACCAGGAATGAAACAAGAGAGAGAGGAGGGTAAGAGAAAAGACAAAATCCAGGGAAAGTAAAGCATCTAACAGTGAAGCAGATTCACACTGGAACTTGAGTACCATTCTTCAATCCTTGGGAAGGCTTGGGGATTGGATTATTTTAAGTCAACCAAATTTCTCTCTAAATGTAACTTGAGCAACATTTGAACTGGTGTGTGTATGTGTGTGTGTGTGTGTGTGTGTGTGTGTGTGTGTGTGTGTGTGTGTGTACACCTGTTTCACTTTTCCAGTTTCAACTGACAACTTGCCCTCTGACTGACACATTTTACCTCATTCCTACTTGTGGTTTCTACTTCCTCTTAACACTGGTTCCTGTGTGTGCCTTGTTGCATTTAACTTTGTGTTTCTTCAGCCTCTCTCCCACTACAGAAAAAATTCTTAGAATTACCAAGTTTAGAATTTTCAGCAAGAATCTGAAGAGGTCCTGCCATCACTAAGTTAACAGGTGTCCTCTAACTCTACCCGCATAAAACCTGTGGGTATGAAAGAAGCTGCTTGCTTGTTGCTGGCAGTCTGTGCATCCCTTCACATTTGGTGGCAAGGAACATTGTCAGCATAGAGGTGGGTGTAACAGCAGAAGTTAGCACCTTCTAGTGTTACAGTTACTGTGAAGGTCTAGGACGTGATGAATCCCTAGTGCCTAGCTATAACAGGTACTATATAGCTCCCGGGAAGGCTTAGATGCCAGGATTCCTCATTCTGTAGCACTAGCCAGTGTGATAGCCTTTTATAAAACTAGACATTGGGATTCTTCAGTTGCTAAACTTGGCCAGCACTACATCTCCTAGCCTGGGTTGTCTAAGACTCAGGACTTAATAACTGAATATATCCCTGGCTCCCAATGACTAAGGTCTAAAGATTTTCTTTGACTCTGACAGCATGGTATTGGCATAAAAACAGACAGGTTGATCAAGGGAACCAAACTGAAGACCCTAACACAAATCCAAATACCTACAGACACTTGATTTTTGACAACGACGCCAAAATTATACAATGGAAAAAGAAAGCATCTTCTACAAATGGTGCTGCTGGTATAACTTGGTGTCAGCATGTAGAAGAAAATAGATCCATATCTATTACCCTGCATGAAATTCAAGTTCAAGTGGATCAAAGACCTCAACATAAATGAAATTACAGTGAACCTGATAGAAAAGAAAGTGGGAAAGAACCTTGAATGCTTTGGCACAGGAGGAAACTTACTGAGCAAAACACTGCTAGTATAGGCATTAAGATCAATAATTAATAAATGGGATCTCATGAAACTGAAAAGCTTCTGTAAGGCAAAGGATACTATCAATAAGACAAAATGGTAGTCTATAGAATGGGAAAAGATCTTCATCATCTCCACATCTGACAGAGGATGGATCTCCAAAATATATAAAGAACTCAAGAAACTAGACATCAATAAACCAAATAATCCAATTAAAAATAAGTTACAGATCTAAACAGAATTCTCAATAGAGGAATTTCAAATGGCTGAGAAGACTGAAAGAAATGTTCAACATCCTTAGCCATCAGGGAAATGCAAATCAAAATGACTGAGATTCCATTGTACACCAGTCAGAATGGCTAAAATCATAAACACTGATGGCAGCTTATGTTGGAGAGGATGTGGAGTAAGGAAAACACTCGCTCACTGCTGATGGGAGTGCAAACTTGTACAGCCACTTTGGAAATCAATATGGAGGCTTCTCAGAAAATTGGGAATCAATCTACCTCAAGACCCAGCTATACCATTCTTGGACATATCCAAAGGATGTTCAATCATACCACAAGGACACTTGCTCAACTATATTCATAGCAGCTGTATTTGTAATAGCCAGAACCTGGAAACAACCTAGATGCCCCTCCACTGAAGAATGGATTAAGAAATTGGGTGCATTTACAAAATGAGGTATTACTTAGCTGTCAAAAACAATGACGTCATGAAATTTGAAGACAAATAGGTTGAACTAGAAAAAAATCATCCTGAGTGAGGTAACCCAAACCCAGAAATACAAACATGGCATGTACTCACTCATAAGTGGATAGTAGCTATAAAGTAAAAGATAACCATGCCCAATATACAAACACAGAGAGGCTAGGTAACAAGGAGGGCCCAAAGCGGGACGGGGACACATGGATTTCCCTGGGAAGGGGAAAGAGATCTCCTGGGTAGACTTGGGGCTAGTGAGGTTGGGAACATGAGGGATTGAGTTGGGGTGAATGGAAGGGGAGAAAAATGAAAGAGATGTCTTGATTGGGGGGCATTTTGGGGTCAGGTAGAAACCTGGTGCAAGGGAAACTCTCAGGAATTATAGCAATGAGCCTAGCTAAGATTCCTAGCAATAGTGGATAGGAGCCTGAACTGGCCATCTACTGTAATCAGATTGGTGACTACCCCAGTTGTCATCAGAGAGCCTTCCTTCTTCCAATGACTGATGGTGGAAACAAATGTAGGGGTCCACAGCCAAGCACTGGGCCAAGCTGGGGGAATCCTGTTGAAAAGAGGGAGGAAGGATTGTACTAGCCAGGGTGGGGGCAGTCAAGGTCATCACAAGGGAACCCACAAAAAGCAACTAACCTGGGCTCATAGTGGCTCACAGATTCTGGCCCAACAGCTAGGGCACCTACATGGGGTCCACCTAGGCCCTCTACATGTGCTTGACAGTGCAGCTTGAACTACTTTGGGACTCCTAGTGGTAGAAGCAGGGCCTGTCGGTAAAGCTTTTCCTGGCTTCCAACCTATTCCTCATACTGGACTGCTCTGCCCATCCTTAACACAAGGGGAAGAACTTAGTCCTACCTCAACTTGAAATGCCATGCTTTGTTGATACCCATGGGAGAACTGACCCTTTCTGAACAGAAACAGTGGAGGACTAGATAGATGGGAGGTCGGACAGGAGGGAGGTGCTGGGGAGGGGGAGAGGGTGGAAGCTCTATTCAGGATATAAAATAAATAAACAAATGTAATTAATAAAAAAAAAGATTTTCTTTGACTCTGTACAGCCTTCTGTTCTTCAGCTTCAGCTCTTGGACCTCTTTTGACATCTCTCTATTTTTGCTACCCTTCTTTCTACTCCGGCAACTCTCTCAGACTATTGAGCCACCAACTCCTTAGCTATTAGGCAGCTATTTTCCAGCTTGGTCTGTGTCTTTTTTTCAGCTGACTCACTATGTGAGCCTGTATGGCTTGCTTCTGTAGCCATTATATTCATTCTATCGGTTCTGTTTCTCTAGAGAGCCCTGACTAGTATACTGACTGTGGATGCAATCTAACCAGCCACTTCATGCTCCTTCCACTGTGACTTCCACAAGGTGATAAGCTGTATCCTCAAACTGTGAACCAAAAATTAAATCCTTCCATTCTTGTTTTAAATAATTAAATAAAGTTAAGACCCTATTAACTTTTTAATGTATATAAATGTCATCTGGTTTCTGTATAGAAAAGAGCTATGTTTTCTGAAAAAAGGAAAAGTAATTCCTGGTGAATAATATAAGCAGTGAGCCTGGTATTTTAAACTTTTCAAACTATTTGTCCCATGTTAGCTATCATTATATGTGTTGGTGACTACAATATCTATTATTTTCTGTTAGTTTTAATTTTAGCTGTGAGCATCTCAATCTATTGAAAAAAATTCTCCCTTTGATCAAACATAGATTCTTTTATCATACAATATAATCTGAACAGTTTCCTCTCCCTCTACTCTTCCCAGTATCTCCCAACCTCCCCTCCCATCCAGATCCACTTTCTTTCTGTCTCTCATTAGAAAAGAACAGGTATCTAACAGATAACAACAAAACATAACAAATAAAGTATAAGATAAAACAAAAACAATTATATCAAAGTTGTACAAGCCAAGGCAACTGAAAAAATAAAAGGCCCCCAAGAGAAGGCACAAGAATCAGAGAATCACTCTTTTTTACTAATTAAGTAATTAATTTTCTCTAGCCCAGTCAAATTTCCCCTCCCTCCCTCCCCTCTCTCCTCCCAGTCCCTCCCCACCACCTCCCCTTTTCCCTCATCTACTCTTCCACTGTTTCTTTTCAGAAAAGGACAGGCCTCCCATGTATATCTGGCAGCAATAGCATATCAAGTTGCAGTGAGACAAGGCACTGCCTTTCCTATTAAGGCTAGACAAGGCAACCAAGCAAGAGGGTAGGGTCCCAAAAGTAGGTAACAGAGTCAGAGACCGACCCTGCTCCCACTATTAGGAGTCCCACAGAAAAACCAAGCTACACAACTGTTACACCTGCAGAGTGCCTGGGTCAGTCCCATGCAGGATCCCTGGTAGTTGATTCAGACTCTGTGAGCTCATGAGTCCAGGTTAGTTGATTCTGTGAGTCTTCTTATGGTGTCCTTGACCCCTCTGACTCCCATAATCCTTCCTCCCCCTCTTCCACAGGATTCCCTGAGGTCTACCTAATGTTTGGCTGTGGGTCTTTGCATCTGTTTCCATCAGTTGATAGATGAAGCCTCTCTCATGACAGTTTGGCTAGGTAATGATCTATGAGTATAGCAGAATATCATTAGAAATTATTTCATTGACTTTTTTTTTCTTTTGTCAGTCATGTTTGGTTCTAGCCTAGGTCTATGGGCTGTCCAGCCTCTGGGTTCTGGCCCTCCAGAAAGTTTCAGGGCTGGGCTTCCTCTCATGGTTTGGAACTCAAGTTGGACCAGCCATTGGTTGGCTACTCCCATAATTTCTGTACTTCCTATACCCCAACGTATATTGTAGACAGGGTAAATTGTAGGTCAAGGTTGTGTGGCTGGGTTGGGTCCAAATCCCTACACTGTAAATCTTACCTAGTTACAGGAGATGGCCAGTTCAGGCTCTGTATCTCCCACTGTTAAGAGTCTTAGCTAGAGGTCACCTGTTGCTGGATCCTAATGCTTCCCTTGGGGCAGGGGCATCAATGGCACATACACCTGGAGTCAGTTGAAGACACACAATGAACTCGTTTACTCAAAAACAGGGAAGGCCTTATATACCTTCTTCCCGGCACCCAAACTGTGTTCCAATCTGGTGGCATTGCATGGTCTTCTCTCATTGGCTGGGCACAATCAGGAACTCTGACAGCACCTGTTGCTAGGCCCTCAGGCAGACTTCAGGTTGGC
Source organism: Peromyscus maniculatus bairdii (assembly GCF_049852395.1). Taxonomy (NCBI): domain Eukaryota; kingdom Metazoa; phylum Chordata; class Mammalia; order Rodentia; family Cricetidae; genus Peromyscus; species Peromyscus maniculatus. The sequence goes on from NC_134857.1 coordinate 56,336,792, forward strand.
TCATAAGGAAGTATGCTTTTTGCATGCCTTGGCAACTGATTTGAGCCAAGTTCCTCAACCCCATGGGCCTGTCCTACTACAGTCACCCTCATAGATTCCTGGGAGTTTCCATAGCACCAGGTTTCTAGCTCATCTCAGAGATGCCCCTGATTCCAATTGTCTTTCCTAGTACTCTCTCCCTCTATCCTCCGCCACCTCCTGTTCCCATCCAGACTCCAAACCCTGTCAATCTGTGATGTCCATTATATTTCTCCTTCACAGTGAGATTAATGTTTCCTACCTTGAACCTTCCTTGTTACTTACCTTATTTGGGTCTGTGGACTGTAGTGTGGTTATCCTTTATGGCTAATATCGACCTATAAGTGAGTACATATCAAGTTTGTCTTTCTGGGCCTGGGTTACCTCACTCAGGATGACCTTTTCCAGTTCTATCCATTTGCCAGCAAATTTCATGATGTCACCCTTTTTATCAGCTGCACAATACTCTATTGTATAAATACACCACATTTCTTTATCTATTCTTTAGTTGAGGGATATCTAGATTGCTTCCAGTTTCTGACTATTAAGAATAAACCTTCCATTTGTCCCTGTGCTTTATCCAACCTTGGTTTCAACAATTCTCGCTCATATATACCCTCCTCTTTCTCGCTAATTAGGCTCCCGGGGCCTAGCCAGGGATTTCTGCATCCAGATTCCTCAGTCCTTGGATGGGGTTTCTGGCACAACTATTAGGGTGTTTGGCCATCTCATCACCAGAGTAGGTCAGTTCTGGCTGTCTCTTGACCATTGCCAGCAGTCTATTGTGGGGGTATCTTTGTGGATTTCTGTGGGCCTCTTTAGCACTTTGTTTCTTCCTTTTCTCATGTGATCTTCATTTACCATGGTCTCCTATTCCTTGTTCTCCCTCTCTGTTCTTGATCCAGCTGGGATCTCCCAAATGGAAACACATGAACTATGAACCAAAGGCTGAGGGGCCCCCAACTGGATCAGGCCCTCTGAATAGGTGAGACAGTAGATTGGCTTGATCTGTTTGGGAGGCATCTAGGGAGTGGTACCAGGTCCTGTGCTCATTGCATGAGTTGGCTGTTTGAAACCTGGAGCTTATGCAGGGACACTTGCCTCAATCTGGGAGGAGGGGACTGGATCTGCCTGGACTGAGTCTACCAGGTTGATCTCAGTCCTTGGGGGAGGCTTTGCCCTGGAGGAGGTGGGAATGCGGGGTGGGCTGGGGGGAAGGGGAGAGGAGCAGAAAGGGGGACAACAATGGAATCTGTGGCTGATATGTAGAACTGAATGTTATTGTAAAATAAAATAAAAGGGGAAAAAAAAAGAATAAACCTTCTACGAACACAGTTGGGCCTAGATGGGCCTAGATGAACATAGTTGGTCAAGTGTTGTTGTTACCACCTTTGAGTATATGCCCAGGAATGGTACAGCTGGGTGTTGAGGAAGATTGATTCCCAATATTCTAAGAAGCCATGACATTGATTCCCAAAGTAACTGTACATGTTTGCACTCCCACCAGCAGTGGAGGAGTGTTCCCCTTACTCCAAACCCTCTCCAGCATAAGCTGTCATTAGTGTTTTGGATCTTAGCCATTCTGACTGGCATAAGATGGAATAAAAATCTCATTTTGATTTGCATTTCCCTGATGGCTATTGAACACTTCTTTCAGTGTTTCTTGGTCATTTGCGATTCCTTTGTTGAGAATTCTGTTTAAATCTGTATCTTATTTTTAATTGGATTATTTGGTTTATTGATGTCTAGTTTCTTGAGTTCTTTATATATTTTGGAAATCAGCCTTATGTCAGATGTGGGGTTGGTAGAGATCTTTTCCCATTCTGTAGACTGTCATTTTGTCTTATTTACTATGTTCTTTGCCTTACAGAAGCAATTCAGTTTCATGAGGTCCTATTTATTAATTGTTGATCTTAGTACCTGTGTTACCAGTGTTTTGTTCAGGAAGATGTCTCCTACAACAATGCACTCAAGGCTCTTCCCCAATTTCTTTTCTATCTGTTTCAGTGTATGTGATTTTGTTGAGGTCTTTGATTCACTTGGACTCAAGTTTTGTCCAGAGTGGCAAGTATGAGTCACTTTGCATTCTTCTACATGCAGCCATCCAATTTGACCAGCACCATTTGCTGAAGATGCTGTCTTTTTTTTTTTTCCACTGTGTATTTTTGGCTTCTTTATCAGAAAAGGTTTGTAGATTTATGTCTGTGTCTGCAATTAGATCTCATTGATGAGTATGGCTCTTTTTTATGCCAATACCATGCAGTTTTTATTATTATAGCTATGTACTAAAACTTGAAATCAGGAATGGTGGGACTGCCACAGTTCTTTTATTTTTCAGGATTATTTTAGCTACCCTGGGTTTTTTGTTTCCATATGAAGTTGAAAATTGTCTTTTTGAGATCTGTAAAGAATTATGTTGGAAGTTTTATGGGGATGGCATTCAATCTGTAGATTGTTTTTGGTAGAATGGCTATTTTTACTATATTAATCCTACCAATCTATGAGCATGGGAGATCTTTCCATCTCCTGATATCTTCTTCAATTTCTTACTTCAAAGACTTTAAGTTTTTGTCATACAAATCTTTTCTTGCTTGGTTAGAGTTACTTCAAGATATTTTATATTATTTGAGGCTACTGTGGAAGTTGTTTCCACAATTTCTCTCTCAGTTCATTTGTCATTTGTATATAGGAGGACTACTGAGTTTTTTGAGTGAATCTTGTATCCAGCACTTCACTGAAAGTGTTTATCAGTTGTACGAGTTCCCTGTTGGAGTTTTTAGTGTCACTTATATACCTATCATATCATCTGCAAATAACAATACTTTGAATTCTTCCTAATTTGTATCCCCTTGATCTTCTTTGGTTGTCTAATTGCTCTAGTTAAAACTTTAAGTACTGTACTGAATACATATGGAGAGAGTAGACAATTTTGTCTTAGTCCTGATTTAAGAAAAATTGCTTTGAATTTTTCTCCATTTAATTTGATATTGGCTATAAACTTGTAAATTACCTTTATTGTGTTTAGGTATGTCATTTGTGTCTCTAATCTTTCCAGGACTTTTATCATGGAGTATTGGATTTTGTCCAAAATCTTTTCTGAATCTAACGAGATGATGATTTTTTTGTTTTTTCCCTTACAGTTGGTTTATATGGTGGACTATATTTACTGACTTTTCATATATTGAACCATCCCTCCATCTCTGGGATGGTCATAGTAGATGAATTTTTTGATGTGTTCTTTGATTTGGTTTGCAAGTATCGTATTGAGTATTTTTGCATCAATGTTCATGAGGGAAATTGGTCTGTAATTTTTTTCTTTACTGAAACTTTAAGTGGTTTGGGTATCAGGATTACTATGGTCTAAAAAAAAGAATAGAATTCCTTCTGTTTCTATTTTGTGGAATATTTTGAGGAGTATTGTTAACTCTTTGAAAGTCTGGTAGAATTCTGTGATAAAGCCATCTGTGGCCTGGGCTATTTTGTTTGGGAGACTTTAAATGGCTTTTCTATTTCACTGAGGATCATACATCTATTTAAATTGTTTATCTGATCTAGAAAACTGGCAATCTCCTGTAGCCAGGCAGGTCTTTCAGTGGCGGAACTAGGTTGCATTCAATTGAGTTGCTGGACAAGGAGGTCCCATGAAAATCCCCAACCTAGGCTGTTGCTAAGACAAAAGGTTGCTCTCTTAAAACTGACAGTAGGATCCCATTGTTGAGGACAACACCCACACAACTCATTGAACATGGAAAAATTGAGCTAATGCCTTGCATGAAATACATTAATCCCTGTTCTAATCTGTGGATAGGTATTCTGCAGGCTACCTAAAGAGAAACATGGACACCTACCCAATGCCCCAAACTTTGCCCTACAATCTGTACCAGCCCTGAAAACTTTGGTTTACCATCTGTAATGCCTGCATAATATGCTAGGGCAATGGTGGTACAGAACTTGTGGGAGTGGCTAACTAAAGTCTGATTTGACTGAAGGCACATTCTATGAGAAGGAACCCACACCTGACACTGTTTGGGTAACCAAGAACTAGAGACTAGACAGCACAGAGAACTAGGGTAAACCAAACATCACTGCTCTTAAAAAGAAAAAAAAAAAAAGCAAACAAAACAAAAATCCCCACAAAACAAAAATAATTCCTAATTATTCTGATATACTTATTGATCAGGGCCTTTTCCAGTCATCATCATCAGAGAGGCTTCCTCTGGCAATAGATGGGAACTGATGAAGAAAGCCAAGGGACAGACATTATGCATTTATCATCATTATGTGGTGATATATTGTGTCCCCCAATATATTGTGTACCCTAATAAAGCTTATCTGAGGATCAGAGGAAAAAGCCACCCATTATATTAAACATAGAAGTCAGGCAATGGTAGCACAAGCCTTTTATCCTAGCATTCAGGAGGCAGAGATCCATCAAGATCTTTGAGAGTTCAAGGCCACACTAGCATCAGAGGCATGCGTGGTGACACATGCCTTTAATCCCCCCACTAACCATGGAGACCTGTACAGACAAACAGGAAGTGATGTAGCTGGGGGAAGAGAGGAAGTGAGATGGCAGAACAGAAAGGCATATATATATATATAGGTGTGGATATACAGGAAGTAAGTCTCTTTGGAGGCTGAGGGTTAGTAAGGTGAGGTTGGCTATGGCTTGTCCTGTTTTTTGATCTCTCAGTTTTAACCTCAATATCTGGCTCTGGGTGTTTTTTTTTTTTTTTTTTTTTTTTTTTTTAATAAGACCATTTAGCAATTCATCTTACAGTCTAAATTGGAGGTCTCCATCAAATCAATCCCTTCTGAGTTCAGGCAATCTTGTAGAAAAGGAAACAGAGTGTATGAATCAGAGGGGGTGAAGGACACAAAAAGAGCATGGCCCTCTGAATCAACTAAGCAGGGTGCATATAAGCTCACAGAGACTGAAGCAGCAAAGCCTGCATGGGTCTGCACCAGGTCTTCTGCATATATATTATACCTATTACCTTAGTATTTTTGTAGGACTCCTGACTGGGACAATTAGGTCTCCGGTTCTTATGCCTGCTCTTGGGACTCTTCATGTTGGGTTGCCCTGTCCAATTTCCATATGATAGCTTTTGCTTCATCTTGTTATATTTAATTTTGGCATGTTTGGCTTTCTCTTAGATGCCTGTTCTTTTCTAATGAAGAGAGAAAGAGAGTAGATCTGAAGGGAAGAGAGATGGGGAGGAACTGGATGGAGTTGAGGGAGGGAAAACTATTATAATCAAAGTATGTTGTATGACAAAAGAATCTATTTTCAATAAAATTTTAAAAATGCAAATAAAGCAAAATGTCCCACAATGGGCTATATATTGAAAGACAGATTCTGAGGGTAGCACTGTTGGAAAGTTATGTAAATCTTTTATTTTTTCCCAAACTTTATTTATTATGTATGTCGTGTTCTGTCTGCATGAATGCCTGCAAGCCAGAAGAGGGCACCAGATTTCATTACACATGGTTGTTGAGCCACCATGTGGTTGCTGGAAATTGAACTCTGGACCTTAGGAAGAACAGTCAGTGCTCTTAACCTCTGAGCTATTTCTCCAGCCTGGAAAGTTATGTAAATCTTAAAAGCTGAGTCCTACTAGTAGGTCTTTTAAGATTGAAGGACATGCACCTGGTTGTTCTCTTCCTTTCTCTGCAACATCTCAGCTATGAGGGGAATGATTCACTGGTGAGAATGTGCTCTTACCACTTAATCTTTATAGGCCTCAGTGTCAGTCTTGGGTAGAGACTATATTCAAAATATGTCTTTTATATATCAGCTGATTATCTCAATTATTCTAAGTTACCCTAATGGAAAGCTTTCTCTCTCTTTCTCACCTCTGCCAAGTTGGAACTCTTGGTTTCTGACTCTATCAGATATGTGAGCAAACAGATTTTTGTTACATGGGCAACCTTCTGTAGTTTGCTATGCCTCCCCACCTAGATTAATGGTGGGGTTAAGCCAATCAATGATACTGAATTTTACTCAAAATACAGTTATATAATTTATCTGAGGTGTTTTACACAGCTCATCAAACTGAAAATCTCTAAATTTAATAATCACTTTTATTCTTCTTTTGCTATATATAGCCTAAGCTGGACCCAACATGTGGTCCAGGCTGAACTTGAACTCAAGATCTTTTTACCTCAGCCTCCCAAATACTGAGATCACAGGCATGTTTCACCATACCAAGCCTCAGATTTTGTTCATTAAAAACACTGATGATCACATTGTAGCTAATATCAATACATCATTAGGAACCTCTTCAAATAACTGTACTTGAGCTTACCCTGCAAGTTAACTATGAGCACAGCAGGGAGCAATGTGACAGAGCTAGCTGATTTCCTACAGTTCTGCCTATGGTACAAGGAGAAGGTGCAGAGAAAGTGCACTGTGCTCAGTGTGTCCTCCGAGGAAAAACAACTTGGAAAGTTTCTAAGGCTCAGTTGCTAATATATAGTTCTCAGGAACTTTGGATTTCACAACTCTGCATAATTATTTCTGAAACTGAAAAGAATGTTGGCAGTGGGATGGCTGAGATGGTAAAGACTTTTGCCACCAAGTCTGATCGGCTGTCCAATCTTCAGGACTCGTGAAGGAAGGAGATAACTGACTCTTGCATCTTTTTCTATTACCTGCACATGTCTGCTGCATGTTCACAGGGAACAAATCTTCCTGTTTGGCGAGATAAATAAAGTAATTTGAAGCCTCTCTGAGGTAGAGTTCCATGATGAACAAGTGAAGTGATTAGAACCATGGTTTTAAGGGCACAGAAATAAAGAAAGAGGATGACAAGAAAGAATTCAATTTGGAGTTGTGAATTCATTTCTGAGATCAGTGTAAGGGCACATGTAGATATACATTTGTATGCAGGCAGGCATACATTTCCTAGCTTGTCTGTTAAAAGGCCTAGATGCAATGACAACACCCAGGATCCAGTTCTAAACTTTTAGTAACTTCCCTCTGGGTCTATGGAGAAATTGCTGGTCTTAAATCTTGGGATGTGTTTTATGCAAAGTTAATTAGTGTGTGTGTGTGGGGGGGGGGGGTGAGTGACACACATCCATATACAAACAGAAAAGAGAACTCACAGGGCACAGGAGTCAGCTGGAGTTATCTGTCAAACTGAAAATAATTTGAGTACCAAAGTATGGGATATAAACCACTAGGAAAACAACGAAAACTTATGAACCTGTGACAGCATTCAAATTTTAGTGTAAACATAGCTGGATGAATGAATAGATGAGATGGGGAAAAGACTTCTGCAGGGCTGACTGGTGCATGTGGAAAAAGATGCTAGGGTTGGAAAGTCACCATTAGATCGGAGCAAGAAACATTAATATGTTCATCCCTCAAGCAAGATGTTAACGTGTACTTAAAAGCCTCCCAGATATTGCTTATTAAGTGAGAAATTATACTATACATTGGAGAAACACAAGCGCACTATAAGCAGGTCAGGAAAACTAGAACCATCCGTGGAGATGGGTATGCACTCCAAATCCCATTCCCGTGACAACCACTAGTGCGACATTCTGACCAAGGATGTACAACTTGGATCTAGTAAGAAAACCTGGATTGAGGAACAAATTGTAACAAACAGAAGCTGTAAGACATGCAAAGCATCCAGAGGTATACAGGGGACGCAAGGCAGGGCAAGCAAACAGGACGGCAAAAAGTATATAGCTTTTCCTTTATGCTACAATTATTCTTGCAAGTTCCTTGTGAGTTTGAAGTTGTTTCCAATGAAAAATTAAAAAATATTAAAAAAGACAGACATTGGCTCCCCAATCTAATATTGCCCCACCTAACACCTATCATTTCCTGTGGTATGTTGTTTAAGTTTGGGGGGGAGGGCCACTGGATGTTAGAAAAAAAGCCACATTGTTATAATTTATGAAACAGTAAACCACACAGGGGTTTGGTGAAGCAGGTTCTTACTTATTCCTGGCAATGAAACAAAGATCAGTGAGAAGAACATATAGAACATACAAACCCAAGCTCAGCTCCCAGCTGACAGCTATGTTATAACCTCGCTGTTTCTTCAACTATGAGGAAGTTGATTAAATTGTAGAACCCTTAGGAGATCAAAGTAAATAAACGCATTTTCAATAGTACTTGACACAGAACGCAGCAAGACAGCGAGTTCCTTCCATGCCTCTCCTCAGAAGCCACCTGACACTGGCTCTTTTCACGATCCAACTTAGGTGCTTTGGAAGGACTTCTGGAAGTAACTGCCACTCAAAATTGTCCCTTTTTATGGACACACGTTTCACTACAACAGAAGCCACATGTAGTAGATGAAGCCTTATAAAGAGAGAAGACTTATAGAAACAAGGCTGGCAACTTCTATGAAGGAATGAAAACACAAGGGAGATGATAGTTTGGGTTAGAAAACCCCTGTGCAAATAACACACTTGACTTTCTTCTTATTTTCCCACAATAAATGATAGTTTTTGATGAAAATACTAGAGATTATCACTTATGTTTGTTTTAATAGTTCTGCACTTTTGAAGAATGACAAGTCAAATTAGGAACATGTTCATAGGTTATAAGAGTTCAATCAATTATCTATGTTTTCGGCTTTGCTTCTTTTCACATACTGACTTATATTTATCAGGGTCATTTTATGTTATCAATGACAGTAATCTTTAAAAATTCATTTTCTAAAAATAGAACAAAAATAACTAAATTGTATTATAGCCAAAATATACTGTCAACAGATTTAGTTTAATATTTAATTTCTTTATAAAAGATGAACAAAACCTGATTTCCCTTTATTATAATTGAATATTCAAATCACTCAAAATGAATATTAGATACATAGTTTACTTATAACTTCTCTAGTGTGAAACAAATTTACATATTTAAAGAGTGTATATTATATTAACACTGATGAAATCTCAATACAACTATTGGAATAGTTTTTATTAATTGTGACTACTTTGGGGACAATGTGCAAAGCTTATTAGAGCCTAGCATACCAGAAGTAATTTCTTGGGAGTCAAAATCTACAATGTCACACAGTTCAGAAAGCATCATTACAGTATAAAGACATTGTAGACTGTTCTCTCTTCTCAGAAGTCTAAAGATTAGAAACAGTGAAAAAATATCCAGTCTTTTATATGTAACAACTAACAGAACTATTTTAACTGACTACATTTTGCCCAAAGTGATTAAGGACAAAAAATAGGAATTCTTGTTGCTTTATTATTTGATAAACTGCTAGTAAGCTCCCATTAGAAGATTTAACATTAGACCAAGTTGTCTTGGTCTTCTGATCATATATACACACACATATATATATGCATCCTTCTTTTTCAAGTAAAGAAATGTTTAACAGATGTAAACTATTTATTGAATATTTGCCACCAAATATTGTTAAATACATTATCTTGCAGCATATCGCTTTCAAGTTAAAATGTCAGAAACAAACACCAATATTTACAGTTCTTGTAAGGAATGTTATATAATGACACATTAAGGCGTAAATTCTTTTGGCTTATAATTCTTAAAAGAATGATAATAGCAAAAGTGATGCAAAATCTTCAGTGTGAGATTATGATTAAGCTACATTTTACAAAAATATGGTGTAAGATGGCAATAATCCCATTCAACATCCTGGATTAGATCCCTTCAGGAGGGACTGATAATTTATACAGTCAAACTTTAAAATTTACAGATAAATGCAGTTTAATACTGCCACTGAGAAGTACATCTCTTAACATATACAACTTTCAGGCCACAGTTTTGAAGGTCTGAAGTATCAAGTTGGTTTGATGAATTAGCCGGTTGGCACTTATGAACACATTTATTGCCCTGTTAAAAAGAAAAACAACAAGCATTAATTTTATTCCCAAAATTCACTCTTGTAAAATAAAATATTTATAGTTAATGTCTTATATCAACGGTAGCAATGAAATAAAGTGGGAAGAGGCAAGTTAGTACTGCGAATTCTAAACTTTCATTCCAGTTTGGGATTTAATGTTTTAGTATTTCAAACTGTAGTGTCTAGGAATTACTGCCCCCTGGTGGTTCTGATTGGCAATAGGTGTTGAAGGGTTGCTACTCCAACATCCATTTATTTACAAGCCTAACAAATTACTAGTCAAAAAGGATTCATTCAGATTGGTCTTCAGCTATGATTTCATATATAAAATAAAATACAAATTTTAAAAATTCTATTAACAGAATAAAATCTGATATACTCAAAAGGATTTAGATGAGGTCTCCAGTTAACATGATCTGCTGAAGCATGATACTAAGCCTCAAGATCTATAATGGCATAATAACATCTGGCATCGATGGGCATGAAAACCAGAAAAGTTAACCAATTCTAATCTCACCCTCCCTAATTTATCTACAAAAAAGGGGGGGATCGATTCAATATGAGATCGGACAAACACGGAAGGGCAAACACGAAAGCATGCTTTTGAAAGCTGCTTTCCTAGGGTGTTCTCCTGCAGACTACAGGGCAGAGCTGAGCCATTCGTCTCACTATTGTGAGGCCAGTCCCATTTTGTAGTCAGTCCCTCTGCACCAGGGCAACTGAAGTTTGGATCTTCATCACCCAGGCAGGGTTATGAATGACCCAGTTGAATCAATGAGAATTTGTATCCCTAGTGAAAGATGTTGTAAAAGAGTGTGTTCCACTAACAATTTCCATTTGGAGTAAAGAAGTACAAAATTCAAGGCACATATTTAAACAAGATAAAATTGAATTTAAAGCTGCTGAAGAGCGAAGAAACACAGCAAGCTTGAATAATCCATACATAAATAATTTTAGATTACTGAAATGTAAATCCCACCTTTCCATGTTCATTATACATGATTTATTAATTAAAATTAGAAATAATTATATGATTATGAAAATTATACCATTGATTATTTGCGTTTGTTTCATTTATTAAACTAAGCCACAAAAGATCATTTTCCCTAGACAACCAGAATTTGCATATGCAACATAAAACCATAATGTAACTATCTTTAATTTGTTATATAAATGAAAGTAATTTAATTTGTCTGAACATTAAAATTAACCCTAAAATTTTTATTTCATAGCAGTTTTATTTGAAAATATTATTATAATAAGTATCATAAGGGTGTAATTTTATAAAGGATCTTAAAACTTCAAGGATATTTGCAGTGCCTGTTTAAAATATTTTTCTAATTTTATACATTATTAAAAAGGTTTTCAGCAAGGTGTGGTGGCGCACACCTTTAATTCCAGCAGGCAGGGAGATCTCTGTGAGTTCAAGGCCAGGCTGGTGTATAGAGCCAAGGTTGTTGCACAGAGGAACTCTTATTTCCAAAATACAAAATAAAACCAAAAAACCAAAAAAAAAAACCCCAAACATAAGTCTTTTACAATACAATTTCTAGCATTTTACCTGAAGTACAGTCAACAACATATAATGAAACCATACTACAGAGGTCATGACCCACACCATCTATTTAAATACTGAGCTTATACACAAAAAAGTCTGTAGATCTGCATAGTGCTGTACACATCTTATGTAAACTTAAAACTAATGTCCCGCTTACAACTCTCATATAGTTCTCTTAAATAGTTATTTGCTTTTGTCTTCTTTTCATTCAGTGTCCTGTCTCTTTAGTATACCTCTTATTCAGCAGAACAAGGTGGTAAGCCACTTTACCTTCCCTTTAGGATAATGGATCCCTAGCCTGGCAACACTCCAAAGCCACTTGGACAGGTTTACAAAACATCTAGACCATGCTCCTATGCAGGATAAGATCAGGATTTTCTCAAAGTGGAATTGTGGTAATGAGATTTTTAAAACTGACAAAGATGGTTTTAACATGTAGACAGGATTGAGAATTATTATATTAATCTCTGTACAGTACTTTCTTAAGGGACTGGCAGCTTTAACAACATCTAAAATATCTGAGAAATTATTGGACCCCAATTCCAGACCCTCATGAGATGCTACTAAAGTTTAAGAACAACTATTTTAGGGGTTGGTACAAATCCTTAAGTATGGCCTTATAGCTCTAAATGGCAAAAACAAAACAAAGAAAAAAAATCAAAAGATCAAAGGAAAGATATCAGGAGACAGGTGAAGATTGGTCTCAAAACTTCTCAGTCTAGGTCTGAGTGGTGGTTAGAACAGCAGCTACTCACTCTCCAGTCATCTGCCTTTGTTAAACCAGATGACTTCAGAATTAACAGTGTAAGACAAGAGCTTAACTTACATGGCTTGTCCTCTTTCCTCCCTTTTCCTCTCCCTCTCCCTCAAGTGGGTGCACAAATTAACTCGGCTTGTCAGGCCAGGCTGCAAGAGCCCTGACCCATGGAGTCCTCTTACTGGTACAACTTACATGGTTTTAATGTCCTACAAAAACACATACATTGAATTTTAGTAGAAAAGTGTAAATGACAGTACTTACTTGCCATCTTTAAAATATGTCTTCAGAGTGTCACTGAAACTTTTGGAGTACTTTACAAATTCTTTCTTTTGGTGTTCAAGTGCCTATATTTATGAAAAGAAAAATAAACTAAGTCAAAAGAATAGCACAAAAGACTAAATTAAAGACCAAGGAGTATAATGAGTATGAGGTGAACTTTATACTAGGTAAGCCTTTTTAAAGAGGGTTTACTAACATAACCACAGAAGGTTTACATCTGAAGATAAACTCAATGAGACAATTTCCAACAAGCAAACCCTTTAGTGTACAGGTCGGAAAACACCTGCATATATGTTCCTATCTAGGGTGGCAACAACAAGCAACTAACTTACCCTGCGGTTCTGGTATTGATATTTCTTGAAGACATTATTCACTGTATCAAGTAGTTCTTTTATTGCACTAGCTATATCCCTGTTGAGAAAGGACAAAGAATCTTTAAAATCAGCTATAGTAAAAGCATGTATGTATGTGTGCGTGTGTAATTATGGATCACATTATACCACCCCCACTTCCCTCACTGACATAGGCCAAGCTGGCCTCAGAGACAGTCCTGCCTCTGCCTCCTGAGTGCTGGGATGAAAGGTGTGTGCCAAACGCATGGCTGGCTCTTCTTCTTCTTCTTTTTTTTTTTTTTTTTGTAGATAGGATCTCAAGTAATCAGGGCTAGCTTTGAACTTCCCATGTAACCAAGAATTCTCAACTTTCATGAGCCTCCCTGACCCACCTCCAGGGTGTAACCATTCCTAGTTTATGGAGTGCTGGGGATAGAATCCTCTTCGTGAACGCTAGGCAAGCACTCTACCTACCGAGACTGCCAGACCCTCAATATATTTAAGGTATTGATATTAGGCTGGAACATAAAACATTACATATTTGAGTAGAATTATTCTGAAACTTGTTACCAGTACTGCTGCTAGTTTAATAGTAGCAGCCTAATCTATAAGGGCCTCTGTATTTTCAAACAGCTTCAATTTTCTGTTCTGCTGTGATAGGCAGAGCCTATCACATTTAATAACATGGTGTCGCACAACCTTGCTATGTTTTTGAGAAAAGCTATAGCTGCAACCAATCAAAGATATTAAATCTCTACATATGTAAGGTTCAATAAATTCATACTGGAGCTAACTAAAATAGAATATAATTAAGAAGATAATAGTAATCACATAGATATGCAAATACAGCATCACTTTTTCACGTATTTTAATATTCTACCAAAAAAGTAACTATCACACTGTTGTCATGTCTAATGAGAAAGATGTGAATATAGTGGAAATGGCTGTACAGGGTAGGGCAAATGAGCAGCTCAGAAACAGACAGAAAAGGAACACAAGGAGGAAGAGAGAAAGGGCTTTGGTACAGTGTACCCTAGATCTGCTTTTAAGAACTGGGAATTTGAAAGGTGGGCCTGATGAAAGGCTGCATCCCAGTCTCTAGTACTAGAGTCTTTCCTCAGCACCCCAAATTAAAGAGCTATCACTAACAACACACTGTCAGCACAAGGCTATGGAATCAGCTGGGTGACCAGAGAGCCTGCTTTTAGCTGCACTACAGGAAGTAGGAAGGAAAGAGTCTGCACCATTCCTGTCTTTCAACTTCAACAAGCCCAGTTCAGAGAGGTGCCTCTCAGAGAAGGGAGAGATCCACAAGATGCAACAGTCCCAGCAAAGCCACAGTGAGACCTAGGGCTGAGCAAAGCCCCAGGAGCTTGTGGACTTCACAGCTACAACAGCCTCAGGCCACAAAGCTGATGGCCTCAAGCATTCTTACACCAGCTCTGCCCTACAAAACAAGCAGGGAGGAAAACCAAATACACAGGGCAGGAAAGTTAGCACAGCTTTGTCTCACTGCCCAGGTCCAAACCTATCATGAGACAAGTACTTAGAGACAGTGAAGGCCCTGCATGAGAGAAAGAACACAAACAGCCCAGGACCAGCTCTGGCAACAGGCAGAGCTCTGTGCATATGCATGTCATGTTTAGGCTGCCTGAGGAGTATTGTCCTCCTCCTGAGACTATATAGATCTCTGGGGCTAAGGCTCAGGTACAACTCAGTTTGGTATCAAGTGGCTGCCTCCTTAACCCATCTCTGAAACACAAGTAGTAAAGCTAGTTGGTCAGTGCTCATAGTTGACTCTAGGGCTGTCCCAGCATCAAACTAGTTTGGCTTGCAACACTGATAACTACCACAAAGGGTTTAGTATACCTGAGACTGGGCAGACTCATGCATAACAAAACGTGCCATCAGGCCAGGTGGGCAATGGTCTTTTTCTACCAAGAATACTTCAACCCAAAGTATAGTGTGGTGACAGACTACAGTTGTTAAGACAGATGGTACACTGGGCAGTTTCCCAGGCTGCCCTGTCAGCAGATTCCAGAACAGCTCTAAGTTTCATGGAAACACAGACCCTAGTCTACCAGACTGCTAACCTAGGAGCATCACTGGTGCTTAGAACTTTCTTTGGTTGTACGTTTACCAAACAAGAGCCTTTGCAAGGATGGGCCCTGGTTCTAACCCTCCAATGTGCTGTTCTTCATTGGCCATGGGGTTGGAATATGACAGATTGGTGGCGTGGTAGCCACAGCTTGAAGACAGGATTCTAGGAATGCTCCACTCACAGTGATTCTATCTGAAGCAAGGACAACCACGTAATGTCAAACCTCAAGCCAGGGAGTGTAGACAAGGCCTTCAGACTATCTGGAGCACAGGGGAAGACTTGGACATAGAGAATTTTCATTCTCTAATTTCTGAATAACAAAACTTAATATACCAACTGAGAAAAATGCTACCAAATTCTCTTTAATTTATTAAAAAACAAACAAACAAGAAATTCTAAGAAGCAATGTTACCTAAACACCAGATAAGAACACAAAGCACTGTAGCAAAATAATCAAAGATTAAGAAATGGACAAGAAACCTAAATAGGTATTTCTCAAAACACCAATGTCCAACAGGTAGATGAAAAGACATTCAACACTACTAAGTAACAAAGAAACACAATGAAAAGCATAAGGCACCCTAGGATAAGTGGCACTAATAAAAACACAAAGATAACAAGTGCTGGCAAGGCCGTAGAGAAAAGGAGTCACAAATACTGAATGTAAACCAAACAAGGAATTGCGGTAAAATAATTCTCATATAATTATGAAGAATTTGCAGCGGATGGATTCTGTTATAACTAACAGACATCATGACACAGAGAGAAAGAAATGCGAAACTGCAGTTATTTAGCAAGAAAATTTTGGTTAACATATTAATTGTAATGTAATGGTAGGCAATGGACATCAGATGAAATAAATGAACACAGAACTTAGCAAAAAAAAAAAAAAGAAAGAAAGAAGAATAAACCAATGAATGCATGGCTTTTCTTTTTAGTGCATAAATCAGGATTCGCCACTAGTCAACATTAATTAAAATATGTCAGATTTTTAATACATATTAAATTATATAATATTTAATATAAATTAAATATATATTAGTTCTAC
This sequence comes from Peromyscus maniculatus bairdii, assembly GCF_049852395.1. NCBI lineage: Eukaryota > Metazoa > Chordata > Mammalia > Rodentia > Cricetidae > Peromyscus > Peromyscus maniculatus. The sequence continues at coordinate 56,352,733 of NC_134857.1, forward strand.
AACGATCTACATAAGTTCAAATGTAGACAAACAAAAGCATTCATTAATAAAAAAAAAAAAATCACAATGTTCTCGGACTAGATCATTTTTTCTCTCTAATCAACCAGGTCGAGAAAAGGAGAAACCCTTTCCTCCGTCCATGAGCTATAATGTGGAGTATACTCTGGGTTTTCTTTCAGCTCTCATAAGCATTACCTTCATTTCTAAGAGTCAAAAACTAAATAAGAAGCTAAGCAACTTTTAACACAGCTACGTCTTACAATGGAGAGTCAAAACCAAGTCGGCAAATATAACTAAAAATGCTTACATACTTACTAGTCATCAGAAATATTTTCACTATATAAATACAACCTACAGCATCATTTATATCCAAATAATATTTCATGCAGTTAAGTCATATAGGCTTAATATTGCTAAGATGTGAGAAAGAAGGGTAATTACTTTAAGTATGAAAAGGTAAGGTATGTTAAAGAAAAAACAGAACTGTAGCCATTTACACTATTCATATATGATTTTGACTTCTCATTTCAGAAATAATGTGGATATCTAAAAACTTTACCAAAGCAAATAAATCCTCAAATGTATAAGAAAAACATTTGCACTGCCATTACTCTTTTTTTTTTTTTTTTTTTTGGTTTTCCGAGACAGAGTTCCTCTGCATAGCTTTGCGCCTTTCTAAGATCTCGCTCTGTGGACCAGGCTGGCCTCGAACTCACAGAGATCCGCCTGCCTCTGCCTCCCAAGTGCTGGGATTAAAGGCATGTGCCACCACCGCCCGGCACCATTACTCATTTTAATTGTGCTTAGTACATTCAAAAAGTGGAAGTGAAATATTGAAACATCCAAGCCTTTTTAAAAAACTACAGGCACACTCTCAAGTGTTTGAGCTAAAACTGGGTTGTTCATAATATAGCTTACAACCTATTTCCTTGAAGCCACAGTAGGTTTAGGAAAGATGCTCACTGACTCTCTAGGGCAGTGGTTCTCTCTACAATACAGTTCCTCATGTTGTGGTGAGGAACATGTATAACCCCCAAGCATATAATTATTTTGTTGCTCCTTCATAACCGTAATTTTGATACTATTATGAATAATACAAATATCTGATATAAAGGACATCTGATATGTGACCCCCGACAGGTTGAGAAACACTGCCCTGGGAGAAAAGAAACTATCCAAGTAATGGTTAAGGTCTCTGGTTCTACCTTTCTGTCTTGGTTTTCATTATATAGTCTTCTCTCAAATCTACTGGCATTCAATGGATAATATCTCTTATTACATTTTATTCAAATAGAAGAAACTTGTCTGCACAAAGTTAGATCAATGTTATTAGTCTAGGAATGGAGAACAGTAAAGAGGAATCTAACATCAGGCTACTAGGGTTCAAGCTGCTTTACAACCTTAGGAATTTAACTTATTTTTTTTGTCTCATTCTCCTCATCTCTTAGAGGAATAATAATAATAATAACAGTTATTATTATTATTATTATTATTATTATTATTATTATTATTATTATTGAACAGGGTTTCTCTGTGTAGCTTTGGAGCTTTTCCTGTAACTCACTCTGTAGCCTAGGCTGGCCTCGAACTCACAGCGATCCGCATGCCTCTGCCTCCCAAGTGCTGGGATTAAAGGCGTGCGCTGCCACCACCCAGCTACAGGAATAATTATTAACACAGGCAAGTGCTTGAAATAGTGTTTAGAACATACAAGATTGCTGCTACTAAGACCTTGCTAATTCTAAAAACCCATGTTTCAATGGTCTGAAGCAAAATATGCTAAAAGTATGATTGTATCAGTCTACATAAAGGCATAATGTAACTTTATCAACAAACATAATTATCAAAAGCAACTGAAACCACATGAAGTCATTAGAAACTTAATAAAGAGATCATAAAAACAACTGGGCTTGAGATCAGTAACAATAGTCATTAATGTGCATATGCATTTTACTAAAGTACAGTAAGTTAAAAATACAGCTCCCTACACAGGTGGCTATATTGTAATGACCTTTTTCCATACCCCTGGTTCTCCAGCTGCTGTTGGGGAGAGTCATTCAGGATTGTTTGAACATCTATCATCACAAACCACTTTTTATACTGGGACATACTCCTATGCTTCTTTATCACTAAAAACATGTGCTCCAAACATTTGACATAGCCTTTTGTAACATAAGTTATACAGAGTATTACTGAAAGACAAAGCTAGCATTTATCCCAAGTGAACTTTCTAACTGTGTAACTATGTTTTCAAGGTAGCATACAATGTAGCCTATGCTACAGAGACAGGTGCTAATAAAACTAGGCTTCCCAGAAGTTTCTACTTATGGTTTCCCCAAAACACTGCACTGATTAGATATTAAAGGTGGTATGTTGGTTAGTTTTTTGTCAACTTGACACAAGCTAGGGTCATCTGACAAGAGTGAACCTCAACTAAGAAAAAGTCTCCATAAGACTGGCCTGTGGGTGAGCCTGTGGGTATTTTCTTCGTTGATGATTGATATGTGTGAGCCCAGGCCACTGTGGAGAGTACCACTCTTGGAGAGGTAGTCATGAGGTATATAACAAAGCTAAGCAAGCCAGTAAATAGCATTCCTCCATGGCCTCTGCTTTAGCTCCTGCCTTCAGGTTCCTGCCTTGGTTTTCCTCAATGGACTGTGACCCTGTAAGCAAAACACCCTTTCCTCCTCAAGCTGCATTTTTGGTCATGGTCTTTATCATAGCAAAAGAAACCTAAGTAACAAGTGGGCCACAAGCCTGAGATCTAGTTCTCTAGAATTCCTCCTTTTGCTGTTTGCCTACCCATCAGGCTCTTAGACCCTATTATTTAACCTACAATCCAAAAGAAGAGATTTAGAGGTTCAGTTTGGTCAATATCAGAAAATGCTAGTCACATCTACATATTCACTTACTCAATTGACTTATGCCATTTCTGAAATGAAAACTATGTTGGTCTTTACTGCTACCAATGTAGTGTCTGCATATGTTTTCATTTGAAATCCACAGGTTCCCATTATTTATATACTTTAAATTATCATGTTTTGTTCACTGTTTCAAAAATCCATTCATTATTGCCATTTAAACATTCTAAAAAAACCAGGATATTCTGAAGTCATTATATTCAAAGATAATGGCATCCAAAAACTTCAGATTTTATTCCAAAATAGTATTTTAGTTAAATTTCAAATCAAAATACAAAGAGACTTAAGGACTCTTGTTTTTAAACAAGTCAAAGCAAAAACCTCACTCACTTGATTGTCTGTAGAAACCTCACTCTGTCATTGATCTCGTCTGGGATCTTACTGAGAATCTGTTTAAGTGCCCGTGCCTTTTCATTTAGATCCTGGAATTCTGGCTCTGGTCGTTCAATCATGTACTCTGATAAAACAAAAACACAATAAAAAAATGTCATGTAACTTTCTGAAAAATTCAAGTCTAAGAGTTGATCAAAGGAGGATGTAGTGGGAGGAGGGCCATTTTGTTAGAAAAGACAAAGGAAGTTCAACTTGATCCAGTTTTAAAAAAAATACCAAATAACCAAAAACCTAGGATTTCTCTGAAGTAAAACTGCCTAAGACCAAACATTTTTAATTTGAGCTATTTGGAAAAACCTAATAAAATCTTAAAAACCATATCCATCCACTAATATAAAGGAGAGGAGGCTTTATCAAGCTCATGAGTCCTCTGTTATTCTACTATATCATGAAACCTTAAATAATGAAATTCATGAAGAATGCAAAGGTCATTTATATATCAATGAGAGGGAAAGGTTGAGTTCAGTAACTTAAAACTCCACGATAGTGTTTAATAGATTACAATCTATTACATGAAACTTCCTTTAGTATTAAATATATGATGATTCATTATATTATAACTCCTACACTATGGAATGTACTATGGTTCATTATATTAAACCCCTATAGTATGGAATATACTATGATTCATCATATTGAAACCGTTATAGTGTTGAATATACTATGGTTCATTATATTAAAACCCCTATAATGTAGAATATACTGTGGCTTGTTATATTAAAGCCACAAAGTTGTTTGTATTTTCAGTATATTCCTGGAACTTCATTTGAACCCAACCTAAGGGCTGGGATCAGCAAACAGATTTTTGGAAAAGAAGTTCAATCAGACTTGGCAGATGAACAGGCCAACTACCATGCTCACTGTCTAGCAGGAAGCTCACCAACTTACACTTTCAATGTCGGCTGGCCAAACTGGTAGCAAATACTCAGTCTCAGGAAAGGAAAGACATGCAATCAGCTCAACAGAAGATATGTCCTCTATTAATAAATGTAGGGCACTACTATATTTTTCTAAATATTGGAAAATGCTATTAATTTTAAATGAAGCTATTTCTAATTGTTTTTATTAAAAAGCAAAATAGCAAAAATGTTAAAAAATGTTGTCCTCTCAAATCTGTGGTTGGAAAAAGAAATGCTACTAGTAGTAGCTTCAACTAAGACAAATGGCTCATCTGTTTCAAATACATATTTCTCAGAACGTTTAATGAAATGAAACTTAAGTGCTATAATGACGGGGGAAAGAGAAAGCACGCAGCATCAACACATATCTCCCCTAACTAAATCTGACAAACACAGACAGTTAAAGGGCCTGCTTGTCTACTTACACAGACCATGTCCACTACTATCACAAGAAGCATGAAGAGATCAGGGGAGGGAAAATGACTATCTGGTTGAATGGTAATGAGCTCAAAGAAGTGCTTCTCAAGAATAGAGAAACTAAACACAACTCTCCTTTCTGGTACCTTCTACATCGTCAGCTGCCATACGAAGAAGGGACTCTGTGAAGTTAACTTCTACACTTTTTTTCTCTAATATTTTCATAATGATGTCTTGTGTGAGGCCTGGATTTTCCTTTTCAGCCTGTAAGAAAAAATTGTTTTCATGTAATCAGCATTTTAAAGCTAAACTTTAATAGTTCAGAAATTACTCATAACCAGAAAGCACTGGTGAAGCAGGTGCCACCAAGGGCACCATATTCAGCTTTGTTCAGCTCACGCATCACAAGCTCTTCGGTATATGTCAAGTCACAGAGGTACTCAGGATTCCTTGCTTCTCCACTATGTCCTCTTTCAATCAATTTAACAGTGACAGAAATACACACACACTCTCTCTCTGTCTCTCTCTCTCTCCATAGTAGTCTTTTCATGAATTTAAGTACATTGAAAATTTTCAGCATATGTAACATTTCCTCTTAAGGATGAGCAATAATAACTCTTACCAAATGTACTTTGAAGATATGCTGTATTAGAATTACATGCCAGGAAAAAGAAAAACTAGTTTTTGCAGTTTTTAATAAAATTTATTAAATTTTATTTAATAAAATAATTTAGTAGTTTTTGCAGTTTTTAATAAAATTTATTTCTTACCCTATTTTTCCATACAATAATTTCCATTTCCTATTTTATTTTCATAGCAAGAAATTTTGTTCAATGGCTTTTAAAATATCACTCTTTGAAAACTGATTTTTATTTATTACTATTCATGCATGTGTGTATGTGTAACGGGATGTCTGTTGACCACAGTGCAAGGGCACATGTGGACAGGTCAGAGGACAGCTCTGGGGAGTCAGTTGTCTTCTTCCACCTTTGCCGGGGTTCAAGGGATTGAATGTCACTCATCAGGCTTGCTTGACATTAGCATTTTATTTATGCATGGAATCATCTTTGCAGCCCTCCACAATACCCCTGAAAGTTATATACAGATCATGAGAAATAAATGCGCATTTCTTCTTTGTGACCTGTACTTCTTAGGGTACCAAGATTGAGCCAAACCAAGAAATTGAATGTTAAGGCAAATTTCACATTTCCATTTTCTCAATTTAGCTTATTCTGTTACTAAAAAAGTTCCTAAGCACATTGAAAGTTTGTCTCCTTTAGGATGCCTGCCGATTAAATCCATATGATGATGGTTTTTCTCTTTTGTCCCAATTTACACATAGAAACAGTTTCCACTCTTGATCCAATGGCACTCACTCTACTTCTTAGTTGACAAGTACAATTAGCTCTCTGCTTTTGCTGTTTTATTCTGTTGTCACTGCAGTGAATTTTCTTCTGCATCACCACTTTCTTAAAACACTCTTGTTCTTATAAGGTCTCAGACAGGAAAACCTCAGAGATTGTGAACTAAAGTAGGAAAAGACAAAATATACACATGTACCTCAATGTTGGGATCCCTGTACCTGATGTCAAATGCTATGCTTATCACTTAGATAAATGATTAATGAAACATCTAAATTCTGTTTCTGTTTTGTCAAGGTGAACTTTAAAAGAAAAATTGCCAAATAGTTAAATGCACTGTTAAGAGTATTAGTTTGCTGAACTGCCAAAAAACTGTACTTGATGCTTATTTGGTAACAGTTGTTTACCCTCCTTGTCCAAGTAGCATTAAGTCCACCTACATCATAATGAATTATCTTGGGGGCATGAGAGCATTTGCTGTGTGCTTGCAGGAAATATTAGCAAAAAACAAAACAAAACAAAAACATCTTGCTAAAAAGTTAGTGCTGAAAGAATTAAATGCTCTAAGTCTGCACACAAAGTTTTAAATACTAGTTTGATCTGAAACAGCAAACTATCAGAACTGGAGAATGCAAAAGTCTCACAGAGGCCCTGAACTTTCTCAGTTCATAAAGCTCTTAGCACCAAATGCTGTTTATCAAGTACTTTAGGTTGTACAAATAACTTGGGTAAGTGGTATGTTCTAACAATTTGGCAACCCCGAAACTTACATTCTATGCATACAACAAAAGAGACAGCATTTTATCTCATTGCTAATAAAAGCTATGTATTAATGGGGATGCTTGCATTTCCTGAGCACTGTAGTTTCTTAAATACTGGGCTTAGATTGGAACTACCATTCTCCTTTCTTCTTGCACACTGACTTTCTTGTGGTACTTGCTTTTTATTAGTTCCACAAAGGTATGACATCACTGAAAGGAATGTAGATCAATCTAGTATGTTGACATCACGAACTATTTCAAGTTAAGTTCATGTATTGTAAACAGATGCTAAGTATCATGGTACTCACTGTTCTAAAATACTTCACAACCTCCTTGAGTTTGCAGAGTGCCTGGACACAAGTTTTGGGAATATGTCTTAGAATTTTGGGCTAAAGTCCTGGCTAAACTACTTAGTTCAAAAGCTCAAATTGAACAAGTGCCTCTGAAGCCTCTGTTCTTAGATCAGAGACACTATCTGCACTTGACAGATTTCAACCTTGAACTTGATGGGTATTCAACCTTTGTAAACACTCTAATGTGAGAAAAACATCCACTCCATAAAAGCATAATTTTGTGGCCAGTGATTACCAATGTAGGAGATAGCACAGCATGTCAGCAACTGCCAAGAGGGGCAGGGTAACAGGTAATCAAGAATTGATACCTTAATAGAAAACAGTCTGTGACATATTATTATGTGGGGAAAACCTACTAGTCTTTTCCTCCAAATAAAAACAGGTAATACAATATGATTAAAAAATCACTGAATAAGCCAAGAACTGAAAGTATGGATTCAAAAACTAGCCAGGCAATATCTCGTTGCCATGTTCAAAAGGAAAGATTTTTTAAAATTTATTTTTATTATCTTTAATTACGTGTCTGCACGTGGATGTGTGCACGTGAGTGGAGGTGCCTGAGTAGGCTAGACGTATAGAATCTCCTGGAGCTGGATTATAGAAGGCTGTGGGCCTCCTGACACTGGTGTTGGGAACAGAATTCAGGTCCTCTGGAAGAGCAGTGTGTTTTTTTTAACCTCTGAGCCATCTCTCCAGTTTCTCAAAAGAGAAATTTAAAAATACAAAAATCACCTTTTCTACAGAGATCCTTTAATTTGATTTGAAATCTAACTAGCTGTGATATTTAACAATAAATCACTGCTTTACTATGTGATACATGATGCTTTCAAATAATTTTCACTATTTTTAAAATTAAGAATCATCACTATGAACTTGAAGCAGAATAGTACTTGCCTGTAGTTTCCAATACTTGGAAGGTTGAGACCAAAAGGTCTTTTGAGGGCAGAAGTCCAAGGCTAGATCTGTGGCTAACAAAGGTACCCATGGACAAACCTAGATATGTCTATCTATCATAGTCACACAACTGTACTGCTGTCACACTGTCATGAGAAAATTCCTCAAGAATACATTGTTTTACCTATTTCTGAATATAACTAAAGATAACAGCTACTAAAAATTTTATTCTTAATTTAAACATTAAAATATTTTTACTTAAAAATAAAAGCCTAACTTAAACTTAAACTTAAAAATAAAGCATTACTTTAGTTAATGATGGGAATTAAAAAGTAAACAAAATTAATCTGGGGGCACCCAAACATATATATGAGTTGAAAAAGCAGGTAACAATTGAAAATAATATGCTTAATATGTACATTTAGTCTCCAGAGTACAGTTATACAATAGAAATATACCCTGAGAACAAATATGAAATCAATCATACAATTTTAAGTTTTCTAGTGGTTGTATACAGTGAAGTTGCTTTAGCAGTGTATCTAAAATGAATTCTTATTACTAAGCTAGCTTATGCTCATTTTAGTACAAAGTTACCAAGCATGTTTGTATTTTATACTCAGCACACATCTGTTTAAAGAAATCTTCTAAGAGCTCAACATGTTGCCAGCAATGATAAAATCAACAGCTCGGGTCTAAGGCTAATAGAAGAACATCACTTGGAGTGCTTTAAATATATTTTCAAAGTAACCGTAATCTGCCATATATGAGGTAGATTTTTATATCTCATAAATAAACAATATGAAGTATAACTAATTTACATTTTTATAAACACGTTTTTTAAGAATAGGAAAAGGAACATAAAAATGTTCTTCTAAAACTGACCATCTGAAACACCATTTGTTGTGGTTTGCCTTTTGTAAGTGTTTAAAGCTTATACAGAATAGACCAAAGTGTAAGAACTATCTAAGTAATCTAAAATAATTTTCACTAAAAGAAAACTAACAACAATCACATGGTGGTATTTAGACTTACATATAACAGTTTAGTAAATCTAAGAGGTTATTGTAGCTCACCTTAATGAAAGCGGCTCTCAGGGTCTGAGCTGCAGACAAATTTACTCGTTCTAGCTACAATAAAAAAATTACAATTAATACAAATGTTCTTGGGAAAAAACATTTTCACTCTCCAGTAATGATAAATCCATCATACAATAAGCAAAAATCTTTTAATAAGTCATAGTTCTTTAAACATTTAGAATTTGTACTCAAAACTGAAATTTTTTTAAAAAAATTAAGATGTATTCTACCTTAAAGGTAGATTTATGATACAGAATATATGGTATACACATATAATACAGAATTCTAAGTCCTAAGAGAAACTACACATAACAACTTGAATTCCTGAAAATAATGAGGATTAAGGAGAAATTCACTGCTCTGACTCCCTAGCTATAGTTCTGTGTGTACATGCAACTAACAATCCAAGAAAGACCAACATAAGGAAACATGTGTCTAGATTCCATTTCGTACTGCCTTCCTTTTTAATTACTTTAACTCTGTCAAGGATTAAGCTTAGTCTATTTTTTTGCCAATCAGCAAATAGTGCTGACAAAAAATAATAATACTCAAACTGAAGCTCAGATCATCAGAATTTCAGAGCTGTTTCCATCTGTTGTCTACTACTCCAGCAGTAAGTAATTTTCTAAAATAGTAAACCAAAGTTAACTGCAGGTGCTGGAGAGAAGGCTGAGCAGTTAGGAGGATTCATGGCTCTGCAGAGAACCCTGGTTCAACTCCCAGAACCCATATAGATAGCTCATACCTATCTATAGCTGCAGGAGATTTAACAACTCTTTCTGGCCTTTACATACAGGGACTGCACACATACATAATACACTTATATACATGAAGCAGCCAAAATGCTCATACACACTAAAGTAATTTTTTTAAAAAGGTTAAATGTAATGACTTTAATTTTACATCCAATGTGAGGCTAATAACTCAACTTATTTTAATAGTAAACAACGCATTTAAGAAATGTATCAGTACAAATTATGTAGCACAGGACGAAGCAAAACAATCTGTCAAAAATAACAATTGATGCTGGGTGGTGGTGGTGCATGCCTTTAAACCCAGCACTCGGGAGGCAGAGGCAGGCAGATCTTTGTGAGTTCGAGGCTAGCCTGGGCTACAGAGTGAGTTCCGGGAAAGGCGCAAAGCTACACAGAGAAACCCTGTCTCAAAAAAACAAAAACAAACAAACAAACAAACAAACAAAATTATCTCACAATAAACAATGTACCATTTAGCTTAGTATTTAATCTGGCTTCTATGGAGGCCTGTGAAATGCACTAACTAGGTAAAGGGAAGGTAAAGGAGCCCGGTATACAGTTATGGGAAAGAACAGACTGTAAATAGCTTTTAACACTGGCAAAGGTCTATCTCAACAATGAAAACAGTTCTACTTCCAATAGTTGATGTAATTATAGTGAATGCTGTTATATTATAGTGAATGCTGTTTAAAGTAACGGTGCAGCTCATCAGATCTTAGGCTGCTACGAAATCTGGGACAGGCAGACAGGATGGATGTTTTTATACTGACAGACCATGTTCTTTGTGTTTACAGCCTGGGGCCTTCTTCTGACCAGCCAAAGCTCTGAGTCAGATGTGTGCCTTCAAGCAGCAGCATTATTAAATAACTCAGTATCATCCTCACTGGAACGCAAGTAAAAGCCCAGAACAGCAAGTGCAGAGCTGGTAAAATGTATCCAAGATAGGAATTTCTAGACTAAATTTGCACATTTGTATTTAACAAAGACAACAGTCACAGGAAGGTCAGACATAGCTTAGTAAATCCAAGCCTGTAAACTGAAGCCCTTCAGCAAAGCTCTGTTGGGAGTCGTTTTGTGGTTACTGTACACCCACATATCTGCAATGAACTCAATAGGTTTCTTACTCATCTGGCTCCCAATGCCCAAGAGTTGCCAGGTACACAGGCCCAGACCTCCTATTTGCAGAGAAGCTCCCATCTCAATGAACTATCTAAATTGTTCTCAAATCTACACAGGCCTGTACTGTACTTAGGCAGCCAGATTTTTACCCCCCTATAAAAGTACTTCTTTTACCCCCTCTCAGTTGTGATTAAGATTTAACAAAACCATGTTCAACACACTATCCCTCTTCTCCTGACAAAGTTCTGAGAACATTCTAATAACAGCAGCCATTTCATTAGGCATCAACTAAGTGCCTATGGAGTCTCTTTCTACAAAATAATCTCTAATTTTCACAATAAATCTGTTGCTATCGTCATAATTTACAGATGGAAACTCTGGTTGATATAAGTTTCCAACTTTGTACTGAGACAAGGATCATGCCATAGGCTTGGCTCTCAGACCTGTACACAAGCAGAATTTATCATTTCCTACATCATTTTCTACACTGGAGTTGGGAATCGAATCTCTGTAAGAACTAGCAGACACCCGAGTTCTACCATGTTGAAGAACTCAATGTTAAAAAAGGATCCAGACCCTTACTAACCAGAAGTTTGAACTCAGTAGCTATGTGAAAAGCTGAACAGTGGGGCTGTCATCAGCTTAGTTTTCGGAGATAGTATCTGAAGTGGTTTGAAAACCAAGAACTCGCTTCTTAAAACCATCTTCACAAGCTCTACCACTCAGAGGTTTCTTCAGAGTTGGTGACACATGAGGATATGATGATCTCATGGTAGTCTCTAACAGAAAAAAAAGTTTGCAGTTTGTTTCCAATACTTATTACTGAGTGGAATCCCGAAAGCGGTTGGAGTTACAGCTGTTGGCTAGAGTAGTTTCATAAAGAACCCTGACCTGTTTGCAAAGTTACTAGATTACTAGTAATTGACAGTTTATACACCACATAGTTGGCCCTAATGGGGAGAGATTACAGCTACATTTTGCATCGCTGGACACCAAAATAAGTGGCACTGCTTGGGCCTCTGCCTCACTTTATGTCACTACTGAGAGGAGGACAAGAAAAGCATCCAAATTAGAGAAAAGGGTGCTGAAGATAGCTTATCTCCACTATGAGGTGGACAACAGTGTCTGTCGAAGGATCCCTTAAGGAAGTGAACATGGACCTCTCAGCTCAACCCCACACTACCAACTGCACCAGGGCTCCTTCCTCAGAATTGAGGATAGATTTTCAACACTATTAGCAACTGTACTTGCCAAATTTATACTCAGGTTCACAAATAAAATACTTTATAAATTCAAGTGTAATCCCAGTTCTCAAGAGCTCATTTATTGTACTGATCCCTTTAGAAGCATCAGTTATTCCCATATTTTTCAAGTATCACATGGATTTCCAAACCCATAGTTAGAAGAAAATAGAAAAAAAAAGAAAGAAATCAATTCAGCCTTTGTTCAAGTTTTCAACAGTATTGCATAAAATCTTGTAAAAGTTTTTTTTTTTTTCTTTTCTCTCTAAAGGTCAAAAGAATTAGGTTACTTAGTTCTAAACTGGATATAAATCTACTGGCTTTCTTAACATCAGACAAGATCAGGTTTTCCCAGGGTGACCACCATCCTTACACCAACAACAAGTTTATTGATCCTATTTCTTAGGCTAAACCTTAAACTAAACTGGGCCACATCACAAGGCTAAAACTCCAGGTGTATCGTGTAGGAATGTGGCAAGTCAAGTGGAAAAGTCGGCATGTTAGCTGCCACAGAAAGCAAATGTCCCCAGCTCTGCTCTGTCCAGAAGACAAGGAAAAAACCCTCCTCTGTGTTCCCAAGAGAGTAGTTCCCGAGTTTACCAAACTCTATGACAAATCAGACAAGACGGGCCACATAAGTAGTATACAAACATCTGCTGACTCTGTTGGAAAGTATGCAAACATTCTATGCTGACCACAATTTTATCAAAAATATCGGATAAGATCTTCATAATTATAACACCATATGCCTAGTATTACTCTAAATACATCATAATACATTAACTAATATATTTTCATAGGTTGTTGAAAATTAAATCAGTTATTCTTTATTCCAATTTTAGTCATCAGGAAATCCAGGCAAAAGCATGTCTTTTTTGCAGCATTGTACTAAGTGACAGCCCAAACTAGGATCACCTCGATGACGAGACTACAGGTAAAAATCCATTCACTTTTGAGTTTGCCTGAATTCTTCCCCTCCCAACAAAAAAGAAATAAGGAGGTTAAGCTAGAATAGACTCAGGTCACATTTGTTCACTAGGAAAAAATGTAGAGCTACATATCAGCAAAACCTGGCAGAAGCAGCTCGCTGAGAAGCTTCTGAATAGAATATTATTCACAAGTATATTTTGAAGTTATTTATTAATAAATTTTTGCAGCCTAAAATTCCTATTTAGTTGCAAAACTTTATTTCACAAAATATGCCCCATAATGCATCAGAATGTATTTGATCTTAAACCTATCTCTCCACATACACGTGGCTTATGTTTCCTGGAAGAAGGCACTCCCCTCCTCTCTTCTCCATATACAAAGACTCAGTAAGAACAATGCAGTTACAGGAGAACCTGACCAAAAGCCTGGAGGTCTGTAGAAAGCAGGTTTTCCATAATGCAGTAAGGAGGAGAACTATTTCACAGTAAGTTTATGTGTACAATTTCTGGGGCTCTGAACTCAGTGGCCCCTGGCTGAACGAGAAGTGTGCTCTTTCTCAGTTATCTTACAGCTGTGTTACTAAGTACAGCCAGCGCTCAGAATGCCTGCCATAAACAAGTGATTTGTAAACTTTAGCAACAGTATAAAAATCTCTAACATGAAGCTTGTCCCTCTAGATAAATGATACCTAGACTGTAGCTACTATGAATAAAATGTTAAGAAGGGAAGGAGGAGACTTCCTAATGTTTAGGATATACTAAGGGAAAGATCTGAAAAGCCACATCTATTTTCAGCAACCCCACTATGATTCTATTCTCTGGAGAAGTAATTTGAAACTATTTTTATGTTTATCTCAACCTGTACAGTACAGAATAATAAAGCCAAAGTAAACTATAATTTCCCACTGGTACCTATACAAAAAATTCAGTTTCAAACTATAGTTAACTGTGACTTTAATTCATTAGGTACCTTATATTAATACACAGAAATGCTAAAGAATAACGCTAGCAGTGACTACAATGCCTTTTAACCCAACACTTCATTCATGAAGTCCCAATAATTCTATTCTATTCCTCCATCCAACTCTAAATTTCATCTGTCAAGAGGAAATTTAAGTACCACTGCCATATCTAAAACAATAGTTTAGAGCATGTTTTTGAATACAGGACAGGAAGTGATTTTTTTTTTTTTTAAGTGTGATACAAGGTTAGGCCAGCAAGCTGAACCTCAGAATGAGACCTCAGTAATCGGGTGCAGCAATGCTAAGTCTATCACTGGCAGCCACTTCATTTTCAAACCGTGCTCCTCAAAATTAATTCTTAGAACAACGATGAATCACTAAGTCTATGCCCGTGAGGCCACATGTGTTTTCAGATCTCATCTGGGGTACAGCACCATCTTTACTTATAGATTTACCAGCCTACTCACAGCAGCTTCCTTTTTTTGGAAGTAAATTTCTCTTACATGTGAGTAAAATAAAGTTCTTATCAGAATTAATCCTAACAATTCGTATAACCCAAGCCCCATATTTCTGGAGCAAATTCAAGACTCATACTCATTAGGAAGTTAGTTACCCCATGTTTCTAGAACAAAAGCCTTCTCTCATTCCTCTTCACTAACTGGAGGCTGAAACTGATGCTCTGTAAATGAAACCTGCCTCCTCTCAAACCGAGAGTCAAAACACCAGATTAATCCAGAAATTCTCCCTAACACTGCAGCAGACACTAAGCTGGGCACACAGACCTAGAAAGACAAAGCACCTATGAGTGAACTTATAAAAATGATTTCTGAAGAGTGTAAGAAACCCTAACTACTTCAACCCTAAGCTCCTTACCTAACCTAAGGGCTTTCTCCTTGTGTCACTCCTGGTACTAAGTCAGCTAAGGAGCCCTAAACAGCCATGTTCCCCAGTGCATTCTGGAGAACAGGTATGATGCTTGTTTCTCTCTATCCTCACGCCCTAGCACAGTACTAAGCAATAAGCAGTCAGAATGTACCATAAGGAAGCACTTCCTTCTAATAATAGCTACTTGTAATGAAGTATCACAACAAAAAGATGGATCTAATTATTGGCTTGTTGAAAGCTGCCCCAGATGGGACTACCACAGAGGCAACTTTTAAATTTTACAAGAGAGGCTTTCTCCTTAGTAAGAAAATACTCCTGAATTTTCTAACCTCTTGCACAGTTAGGTTTGGTTGTAAGGTTAAGTTCTTAAAAAATAGATGTACATGGAAGTCTTGTGTAGGACTTTTTTTAGTAAAAGTTACACTAAGTAGACCCCCAATGGAAACAAGACTTCACATCTTATCCCTTCTGGACAAGAACTTAGGACATGATGGAGCTTTAGTAGCTATCATACATCTGAGGAGATTGTAACATAATAAAGCAGAAGATGAATTTCTGATGACACAGACTTATAACACTATTAGCCTTGAAATCCTCTGCCTCCAAAATCTTTTATGTAATGGAGATAGAAACTTTTACTTATACCATAATTTTGAATTTCTCCTGAAAGGCCTCTGAACCTATTTGGTAATGTTTGAAATTCTACAATATGCCTGGTTTGAAAAAAAGGATAATGAATCATTCTCTCCTGCTTCTAAGATTAAGGTTCATAAGTACATCAAGTGCATCAACCAAAATAATGTGAGGACAAAAAAATTGAGTCTTAGAATAACACTCTAAAATGCTTTGGCATTTTCCTAAGGGCTTCCAGCTATCTTAGCAACAAGAACATTGGTGATTCTGAAGATTAGCTGTATTGTGCAGCAAAAATAATTATTATTAGTTTTGTTGCTGTTTTTTTGCTAAAGCCACTGACTTTAGAGACAGAACTCGCAGAATTGATGTCTGTCTTATGTAAGTTTAAAAAAATAATTTCACTATTCAAGGTCTCCATTCAACATTATAGAGAAGGAATTAACTAACATCAAAGGGACTTACCAGTCTAGAATTCTCTTCATATATTAGAATAATGTTAATTTAAACAAACAAACAAAAAAGAAAGAAAGCGAGAAATGTACTTGTGTCATGTTCCTTCAATAAAAAAGCTACCAATGATTTCCTCAGATACAACGTAACAACATCTTCCAAATATCAATTTTTAAAATGGGTTTGGTCACCATGACCTTGTGCCTGCCATTCTGGCTATGTGCAATGTACTTGTTTCTACTCTTGTCTCTTAGATTCTAACATATGTGTATCTTATTTAGTGGGGCCTGTTCTGAACCCTACAAGAGCCCATCTACCAATTTCTCATTTTTTCTCCCTTACTTAATAGTACTTACTGTAATTTTCAACTTAGAATTGTATGTAATATCTATCTCCCCCACTAAGAATATCATATCTGTTTGCTTTTGTTTCTACAGTTGTATGTATGAACTGGACCCAACAGCCAACACCAGTTCATACAAATGTCTGTCATGTGGGAGAACAGATGAGTAAATGAAGCCAGGTACTAAGGAATTGCAGAAATCTTAAATGTACACTCACCTCATTAAACACAGGATACATAACTGCATAGAGAGGCATAGAAACCATGGAAGTGGTCTCAGCTTCATTCTTCATCTCTTCCATTGTCATCCTCATTCAAAAGCCAACTACAGTAGAAAAAGCAATGCTAAATGCAAAGGAATCTTCATTCACTGCAGAATTTCTTCCTTTTCTATGTATATATGATAAAGAATGGTACACAAAAAAGAACAGCAATCTGGTGGAAGGGAAAGGAGAAA
Organism: Peromyscus maniculatus bairdii; assembly: GCF_049852395.1. Taxonomy (NCBI): domain Eukaryota; kingdom Metazoa; phylum Chordata; class Mammalia; order Rodentia; family Cricetidae; genus Peromyscus; species Peromyscus maniculatus. The sequence continues at coordinate 56,369,585 of NC_134857.1, forward strand.
AAGCAATTTATACTAAAGGGAAACAACAAAATTTTAGAAACATTCCTTTTAAAATTAGAGTTGCTGGCTATCACACCCAGAAGCTATTTGTTAATACATGTTCCATGTGAAAACCACCCCAGTCAGCAAGATACTTTGCTCTTCTTTACAGACTCAAGATTCAGAGACCTCTTGAAGTGAAGCACCCATTCTGTCCCCAGGTACTCAAGGAGCCTAGACGTTGACAAATTAATGTTTAGCACCTATAGACACAAGATGTAGTTCTTACTCATTAAACAGGTCTTTACAAGATTCTTCCGAAGAACTCAATTGTCTGACAAAGAGCTAAAGTAGTGCTTCAAAAGCTCCTGGCAAATCTGAGTGCTTAGTATTCTACTGTACCTTTACCAGTGAAAGGGGCTCAACAGCTGCTAACAGCTAAGTCCTGGTTATGGCAACTTTTAAAAATGGAAGGAAAAAAAAAAACAAAAAGTTTCCTTTTTCTGAGCTAAACTTTGTTCCCTGACTTTACAGGATACCACCAAAACCAATTCCTAAACTTTATAATACAGAGCAAGAGAAAACCACTAATATAACATACTACTGTAGATTTATGAAGATTGCTTTGGTTCTAAATTGCATGAAGGGAAGAGCAGAGAAGCAGAATTACAGAAAGTGGAAACTTATCAAATTAATAAGTCAATGCAAGAGATAAATAGGGACCAGAGCTAAGTAAGAAGAAGCAGGTAAATACCAATGGTAGTCTTCCTGTTCCTATATAACTACTTAATATGCTTCTAGGTGATCTACCTTCATGGTGGCACATGCATCTAATCCCAGCACTCTGGAAAGAAAGGAGGGTTTGCGAGTCAGAGGTCCATCTATGCTTCAAAGCTAGTCTCACTTAGTAAAACAAAACAACCAACTACACAAAACAAACTTGGAACCAAGGAGAACATAGACTAAAGTAAGAATCTATGGCCCCAATGAAAAAACATGAGAAACAGCAAAACAGGATCAGAGACAGACCTTCGAGAGCAACTGAATTTGATAATATGGAGGATCACTTGCTAAATGTTTTATTGATTACCCATATGCATGATAGTAAATACACATCAGCTGATAAAACATACAATCTTTAATCATATAGTGCTGTCATGAAAGGAAAAGAGAACATGAACAAGTGTGAGAAGGAAAAGCAAAGCTGGCCTGTCTACTTGCTGAAATTGGAGAGGGTGACAAGATCAGCATTACATATTGTTTCATCAAGAAGATGGCCAGACAGTTTAAAAGCCATGGAACATAGACAATGACTTAGAAATTAAGAGCACCCTTCAAAGAACAGCATACTAGCTAGCATCTTGGAAGCTTCGAGTGAGCTGATCAAAAGAAAGGTTATGTTTTTCCCAGTATTTCAGTATGAAGGAGATGGCAACGAGCAGAGCAGGATTAATTGGATCATTTTTACTTTACTCTTAAGTACACATGTAAATATCACCTAAAACGGGAATTGACAGGTTCAGGGATCAGGGTAGGTGGCTAGAACCATTAAGAGATCCTGCTGACATCTCTACATACAATAAGCCTACTTAAATCTTATGCATATACTAGTCTTGTGCTTTTCTTGGTCTTGTATTTAGTAAGCGGTTTCTCCTCTAAAACTAACATCATACTATTATCAGATCTTTAACAACCTTTTAATATTGTTACTATGAAAAAATGCTCCTCCAAATACTTTACAACAGAACTGTTTTTAGAATATACATTACAAACTGGACCACTTACGGTTCAATAGCAGGAGATAGCCACCAATGGTTCCAGTAAGGCTTTTAACAGACTGAATTACTCTGCCAGATTTAATTAAGCTGAAGTGTGCTTCTTTCATTCCTTCCAAATGCTTCTTCATTTGAAATGGTTTTATGGACAACCTATAGACATGCCAAGCCAACAAAAAGCTTGCTATAGAAATAGCCAGGGCCCACTGAGCAGAGGCCTGAGGACCTTGTTTTGACAAGCTTCCTTCCTTGGACAGTTGCAAGTTTCAGCCATGCCATGGGAGATGAACAACACACTAAAGGGTACTTGTTTCTGGGTGAGAAATGATCCTGCATGTACAGATAACTGAAGATCCCAGATTCTAAATCCCAAACCTGGAAGTGATCTCATCCACCTTCTACCTGTACTAAAAAACAAAAGTACCCAAAGTAAAGCTAAAAATGTGTTTGTTAGCTTTACTGTAATTGTAACAATTTGCCTGCATAAAGAATCAAAGAGGAACGATTTCTTTGCCTCAGTTTTGGAGGTTTCCGTCCACCCTGAAGACAGCACAGAGTAGCTGATGTGGCAGACAGGAAGCAGCAAGTGGCTCTCTCCTTTCTCCATTCCAGTAGATCTTGGTCCCTAGTTTATGGGACCATGCTACCCACATAAGCAGGTCTGGACAGATTTTCCCCTTAAAGTACTCTGGAAATGCTCATAGATGCAGTTTGTGGTGCTTCAAGATGCTCCTTAGTCCAATGAAGTTTACAATCAATATAGACTACCACACTGCATGTTGATTTACCCATGGACACAAGTACTTTCTAATAATAACATAAATCATAAAAACTTAGTAAGGTACTTGCTGTTGCCACCATGTACCTGAGTTCAATCCCCATCACCCATATAAAAAGGCAGGAATTGGAGTGAAAGTATATATACTTGTAATTCCAGAGTAAACACAGCCAGCCAGATTCCTGGGGTTCACTGGCCAACCTATCCTATCCTAGCCAAACAGTAAGCCATCTCCACAACCTAGTGAGACACTGTCTTAAAAAGCAAGGTGGCGGCTCCTGTAGAACAACACTTATAAGCTGACCTCATGCCTACACACATCTACACACACACACACACACACACACACACACACACACACACACACACACACAGAAAGAGACAGAATGTGTCAATACAAGTGAATCTATCAGGAATGGCTTTATGTTTATCTTTTTATTGTGCTGCTTCAGAGGAACTGTTCAGTTCAAAGTGAGCTCTGTAGATGAATTAGTATGCATCCATAAAATAAATAAATAAAAATAAATAAATAAACAACAACACACCAAACACACACACACACACACACACACATACACACACACACACACACACCCCACAGGGCTGTAAATATTAAGAACTTTTACAGATGATAGCCTTAGTTTTTGTTTAGAAATAAATGTTATGATGTAGGATTCTGTTACAAATGGAAGCTTCTCATTAATGTTCCTTATTCAAAATAGTACCATTAAATTCTAACATAAGAAAACTCAGCTTGAAATGTCTTCCTGAGTTTAAAACAATCATCACTTGTTTAGAATGAATAGGCATAAAATAATCACTGGCCACTTCCACTTCCAAACTTAGTCTTCAGGGTTCCTGCCCTGCCTGACCAACGCCAATCTGCTCATGTAAAAAGCTACAGTATCTCAGAGTTTCCTGAAACAGACTCACTTTACTCCATCTGGGGCATGAGAGATAATTCTAAAGCTGCTACTAGTTACAATAGACAAAGGAAATAAAGAAGAATTTCTTGGAATTGAACTGAATATGGTTATTTCTAAATAACCTAGACTTTCACTATTTAGCAAACAAAACAAAACAAAACGAACAAACAAACAAAAAATGCACCTTTCTTTAGCATGGTGCAGAGTCCATGTGCTATTTTCCAATTCATGTGTATTTCTTCTCTCCATAAGGACTTAAGAGATAGCGTAGAGTGATGTTTGAATGAACACACTAAGGATGTAAGTAGACAATCTTTAAGTTCAGCCTTGATAGTACCTTTTCAAGCACCAAGCTTAGCAAAATAAAAAACAAACACAAAAATCTAACTAGTCCTATTAAATTCCACACTTGGTCACATTTACCAGTTTTTACTTTTAGTTTCCTCAAGCTCTTCCTATTACATTAAACAAAGACAATATAACATTAGAAATTATAAGCAAAATCAAAATTTCACAGTAATTTAGACAAAAGTAAAATCAAAGATTAAATAGTAAGATATTATAAACTCTAAAATCTTGTATGTATTATGGCTGTTAGAATGTTTTTAGATTCTGAAGGCACAACTGGTGTACATTTTATTTTATTCTTTTAGGATAGGGCTCATTTTGTAGCCTTGGCTGGAACTCATTATATCAAACAGCCTTGCATCTAGCTCACAGAGATCTGCCTGTCTATGCCTCCTGAGTGCTGGGATTAAAAGGGTGCACCTCTATGTCCAGCATTATTTCGTGCTTTACAAGATTCTCCAAGTAGAAGAATTCCCAATGTTTTCTAACTTTGCTTTCCATACAAGCAAGACCAAAAAGGCCAATAAGCTTTTAGGAGAGGGTAAATCTTTCTCTTTAAGTCAAAGTTTTAGCTTCCAAGTGCTGGGAGATATAAGCCATCGCCAACTATTTCAGAGCTTATTAGGAATACTCATTCCCAAGACTACTCACTTAGAATCCAGGTATCTATTCTTAACAGATAACCCAGATGAGTCTCAGGAAGAAGGCAGTCTGGGAATCACTGTTATGGAACAACAATAACAAAAAAAACCAAACAAACAAACAAAAAAACAGTGGGTAAAGAGAAAATTTAGCAGCTAGGACCAGCCTCAGGGATAGAGGTAAAATTAAGTCTGATGAAATATCTGGAAAGAATCTGCGAAGAGTACATATCATGCTTTATGAAATTCCAATTTATCACCAGCTTTCCTTTTTCCATCAGAAGAAGACAGGTGGTGAAACTGTGTCCTCTTTGAGGTCTTTGGTATCCTAAAATTGTTACATTTCTATTATTATATGTAATACAGGTCCAGAAAGTAAAACAACTCTCATCAGATCAAAAAAATTAATTGCAAGATCTAGTAAGGAGGTGCTCTCCAAGAATAGGCTGACTGAAAGTTTCAAATGGACACTTTCTTGTTTTCTCTACATAATTATCAAGAATCTTACTGGTCAGGCTCCTAGAGAAACCAGTTCCCCCAAGCTACAAGCCTAGAACTGTATAGATCACACTACAGCCATTTTACAAAGTAGGAAAGCTCTAATTTGTCCTCACTACCTTTACAACTTTTAAGGTGTGTCAAGAGATACAGAGATTCCAAGTAAGAGCTAACAATTCTTAAAAGGTTTGGAAACAGGAAGACTGAGAAATACTGTAAGCAGAAAATTCTACTTAGATAAAAATGAGCTTCAAATCTTCAGAATACACTTAGGTTACCAAGCTTTTATGGAATGCTACACTTAGGAACATAACAAATAAATACCTTGCTAATAGCAAGAAATATATAGCACTCTGACACTATACTGCTGGTATGCATACTTATGAATGTCCATGTCCATACATATGTATCTCATAATATCAAATAGACAGCTTATACAGGAAATTACAGGGGGGAAGTGAAATGAAGTGCACAAATGGGCTCAAATTGTTTTGGTTAAATCGTGTTGTGTGTGAACAAATCACCTCACCTCTATTATATTCTTCTTTAAGATAATTTAAGTCCTATACTTAAAAGAGATGGAGTTCAGCCGTGTGTGTGTGTGTGTGTGTGTGTGTGTGTGTGTGTGTGTGTGTGTGTGTGTGTGTATGTGGTGGCGGTGGCGGCGGCGGCGCACGCCTTCAATCCCAGCACTTGGGAGGCAGAGGCAGGCAGATTTCTGTGAGTTTGAGGCCAGCCTGGACTACAAAGCTACACAGAGAAACCCTGTCTCGGGGTGGGGGGGGGGGCGGGGGAAAAAAGAGATGGTGTTAAAAATGAGGTAGTTTATAAACCAAACTATAACATCTTTACATTAAATGTTGAGTTACTAAGTATTATATTTTAGGTCTTTTAAATATTTTTCCCAGAAAAGTATATGCATACCATAATGATGTCTGTCTCACTGCACTGGAAAGTCCAGTCTGTTTAATCAAATTTTGAAGAACACTCCTTTGTTGAATTACATTTTCCAAAAATGAAAATTTCTGAGCTGAAAATGCACCTTACTCTAGCATGGTGCAGAGTCCATGTGAGAGACACTTTTTCCTCTTTCAAATTTGAGTATCTCAAATATGATGTTACAGTAAAAGAAAGCTAACAGAGAATTGGTACTCAAAAATGGAGCTATTGATGATAGCTACATGAGACAATGTGAAGGAGTCTTTGGGATCCGTTTTGCAAGAAGGGCTTGGAAAAGTTCAGAGGAACAAACTGTCATATAACATGGAAGGATGTAAATGTCATCATGTAAAGTGAAGGGTAATTATGTCAGATCAGAAAACACAGATGTATAAAGGAAGTCAGGCTGATGAGGGAGGGTCCCAATGGAAATGAAGACTCAACTAGCAATTGGGCTAAAAGCCATGCTTGTCACACCATGGGGTGGGAGTGTGCATTTTGTCCACTCTCTGGCACTTTGACGAAGACCAAGCTTGAACATAAATAGGCAAGCTTATCTGGAAGAGGAAATCTCAGGGCAACAAAGCAAGTCAGGAAATGATACATACATTACCAGCAGGCAAACTTTATAATGACAATCATAAGCAAAAGGAACAGAATGGAAATTTGAAAACTTCCTAACCTGGCCAAAAACAGAGCATGTGTAAGGATGCAGCTAGAGGGTGAGGTAGCTAGGCTAGTAGGGATAAAAAATACAACTGACAGTTTGCATTAGGAGAGTAGGATGGTGCCTCAGGGCACCTCCCAAATGTGCAAAACCAAGGCACCCATCAAAGGTTCAGAGACTTAGGAGAGCAAATGTTTCAGACACCCAATCAGAATCTTGGGAGAAGAGCACCCTGCCAGGCCTTGTCAGCCCAGGGAATGGTTTTCCTAGGATTCACTTTCCTTTTCTGCCAAGAGGAAACACAAAGGCGGCTTCTGTGGTTCCAGTAGGCCCTGGTACAGCTTGGGCTGGTGGCAAACACTGCCATTTTCCACCTGATGCTGAGTTTCCAGGAATGCAGAGGGAAGTAGTTAAGTCACACAGGTTTTCATCCACATTTCAAAGGAAGCCTGGAAGGCCAGCTAGTCACAGTGCATTGCTGTCCTGGGAAGTTACCCCAAATGGGCAACTGTGGGGCTGTAGAACCGAAGCTGAAGCTTACAGACCACGCTAAGGAAGAACTGACATGCAGTGCTCATCCGGTAAAACTACAGGAAGCATGCAAGTCACTCCGAGTGAGTAACCAAGTGGACAGTAACAAACAAAGCTGAAAAGTAGGACTGCCCAAGCTCTTGGAAGCCCACATTCTGCCAGTGTGTCCTAGGTACAGATGTAGAGCTTTAGAATTTGATGTTTGCCTTGCTGGCTTTCCCAGGTGATTAGGGCTGAACACTGCTTCTAGTCTCCAGCTTCTCCCTTCTGGAATGGATATGGGCACTTTTTGCCTGTTCCACCTTTGTATTTTAGAAGGATAAGGCTTTCTTCTTTGATTTTTTACAGGGGCTTGCAGCTGAGTTACACTGATCACTCAGGTAACTCTGGACTTGAACTGAGGAGAATGTCAGAACAATTAAGACTCCGGGACTCTTAGAGACTGACTGAATGCATTTTAAATCACAACATGGACATAAGCCTTGACAGGACAGAAGCTGAATGCTGTCATTTGGAAATTCCATGTCTCTCAGACCCTCATGTGTTGAAGATTTGGTTTCCATGGAGGTGGTGTTAGGAGTTGATAGAAACTTTAAGCAGTGGAACTAGTCCAAAGAACTTAGGTCAAAGGTGTTATGGCCCTGAATTTTTAAAATAGGCCCCTTTCTTGTTCTTTGTTCCCTCTGGTGTGGTGAATGATCTTATTCCTACCTCGATGGGCTGGCTCTATCTCCAAAGCACTGGGGCCAAGTGACCATGAACTACAGCCAAGTTGTTTATCTCAGGTATTTTGTTATAGAGAAAGGAAGTTAATAGATTTCAAAATTAATATTGCCTACAAGGCAACAGGGCCAGAAGTGCCACCGACAGACCTGAGAACATCAGGAGCACTGATACTCAAGAACATACGTCAATGCTAACAGCAGCTAACTTCTAGGTTTGAGGTGAAGAGAGGATAATGCATGGGGCATAGTAGTTAATATTAGCTATCATGATCACGTGCAGAAATGCACACGTAATTCAGGATGAAGTTAGGTATCCTCCATTGTCACTTCTTCAGGGCATCAAGGACCCTGAAAACAAAAAAGCTGGTAAAGATAATGGTTTTAAACCTCTCTAAGACAGCAGAACTTCTGTTTAAAAATAAAATCATCTCCCTTCTCCCTGTCTGTGTGTGTGTGAAACAAAACATTATTCTTTCATTTAATAAATTAAGCACTTAAGTCACTATTCTATAGAATAACTAATATAACTATCACTAACATAAACACTATAAATAAAACACAAGTGAGGGGCCATAATAGTAAGGTTTAAGAGAGCATAGGATACTTAGAACCAAACTTTTCTGTAACTCAGTACCAGATCTCAACCTCTAGCCAGTAACTTCCTTTGCTATAGATGTTGACACATTTAAGAAAGTTAACTGCTAAAGTTCTAAAACTTTAAATTAAAAATAACCATTATAGACATCAAGCCCAGTCTTCAGCTTTCACAACTCAGAAACAGAATGGTGGTTGATAGTGTTAGCCAAATACATTAATGTGCTTCCAAGGCCTCTTGTATTTGGTGTTGACAAACAGTACTATGCTACCCTGCCTCACTCTGCGTCACCTCTGGCTCAATCTGTACAGAGCAAGAGCTGCGAACTCCTATAAAACTGTCAGGAGACGGAAGTAGGCAGGAATGTAGTTAAGTTCTGACTTTGTGAATTTCTAATTTGGTAATTCTGACTCACCTTAAAGTCAAGTATTGTACCGTGGCAAATGTATATCCTTACATATTTGGAGGAATTACTGACCAATATAAAAATCTATGAAGTGATAAGAAGCATGTTTTTTCTACAGTATATAGCAGGAGATAAATGTTTAGGTTTGGAAGAAAGATACAGTTTAAATTTTTGCTCAGCTGGTTATACTATTTAAATTCTTTAATAACTTTCTAAGCTCACTGAGAAATGAATGTATATAGTGATTGAAGTTTTCACTTTACATGGCTGTTTGGAGTATTAAGAACCAACAAACATCTAATTCGCATGGTTAGAGATGCTGTTTCATCAAAGTTCTATGAGCCTGAGATGGCTTCAGGTTGAAAGGAGGCTGAGACAAAGCAGATTAGAATGCAAACTCTGGCTTGTTGTGCTGTGGGATGTTCTGTATGGCTCTGATTGGTCAATAAATAAAACACTGATTGGCCTGTGGCTAGGCAGGAAGCATAGGCGGGACTAACAGAGAGGAGAAAAGAAAGAACAAGAAGGCAGAAGGAGTCACGGCCAGCTGCCTCCAGGAAAAGTAGTATGTGAAGATACCGGTAAGCCATGAGCCACGTGGCAAGGTATAGATTTATAGAAATGGATTAATTTAAGCTATACGAACAGTTAGCAAGAAGCCTGCCACATCCATACAGTTTGTAAGCAATATAAGTCTCTGTGTTTACTTGGTTGGGTCTGAGCAGCTGTGGGACTGGCGGGTGACAAAGATTTGTCCTGACTGTAAACTCTAGCTACATTGTAGGATATGTGAATTAGTGTCTCCATCAATTCTGCCACCTCCAGTCGCCTTTGCTGGCCTCATCTTCATCCTGCCTACCCAGCACAGTGGCGATCTAATGCTAGCTATCACAATGTCATACCACTTATACACAACCATTTTCCAAACTTTTCCCTTTGATTCGTCAAAGGAGAGTCAAAAGTTCCTTTGACCATCAAAATTACACAACCCACAGGAAATTATTCTCAGTTTAGGAGTACAAAAAGAATTTGGTCACCAAAGGAACTTTAAGACTAGAAATGGCCTTAAAACTGCTTTTATTTTCAGGGCTGGTGAGATGGTTCAGTGAATAAGTGCATGCTGAAGGACCCTGGGTTCAATTCCCAGCACCCACATGGTGGCTAACAACCATCTGTAACTCCAACCCCAGGGGACCCAGCAACTTCTTCTGACCTTCTGTGGGCACTGCACACACATGGTACAGACATACACAAAGGCAGAACACCCATGCACATAAACATAAATTTAAAAATTCACACAAAAAAACAACAACCTACTTTTATTTTCTTAATGGACACAGGTCAGCTTAATAAAGGAAGCTGTGTCCTAGAAGCAGATGGAGTAGCACAGGAAAACCAAGATGTAATCAAAGACTGAGGGTCGATATATTAAAGGTAAAACTCTAGAATGATCCAAAGTTGACAAACAGAAACTGAGATCAGTCAGCTGGTTGATGGGAAATGGGAATAAGGAAAATAAAAAAATGGCCTCTAAGGTATTTGAAAATCACTGGTTTAGGGGATATTATTAATTTCTTATTATGATTCTTTTTATTTCCTATTCCACTGACTAACCAGAATTCAAGTATGGACAAAATTAAATAATTTGCCCTCTTGATCATGCTCCTCTTTTGGCCATGAAGCTCTCTGTGTAGGGAGCTCATAAATTAAGTGCCCAACTGAATAGTCACTTAGTGTTTAATTGATGCACATGGTGGTTTTCCTTTTGATTAGCATCTGTGATCTCTCCTTTTAATTTCACCAACATAACATTAAGATTTCACTTTAGAGTATCTTAGAAATTCAAGTGAACAGCTCCCAGAGTATGCTTCTGTTCTCTAAAACAAGACCACCCTGGACCACGTCTACTTGCTTTGTACTAACTCCTTTGTCTGAGAAGCCTACTCTTTCATTTAATAACCCCCAAGTAGGTAAGGTTCTCTACAATATGCAACAGAAACACTTTTCCTTATTTGATGGTTTTTACATCAAAACAAGGCATCTAAATGCTGACAGAATCTGTAGCACTAAAAAACAAATTGCCCCAGGTTCTCTTGTTTAACAGTAGGTGCTGCTAATGAAGGCAGGGTTCCCTTGATGATGCCATTAAACTCTACTTTTTACTCCTAACTGATCTCAATACAAATTATCTTAGCTGCAAGAAGAGGGTAATAGAACGGCTATCTATATGGTATTTAGAGTCCCCTTACAATGTACCCTTCATTTTGTAAAACTGTTTATAAGAACACCTACATCAACCTCAAAATCTCAATACTATTAAAATGTCAATTTTATCATGGATAAAGGCGTCTCTCAAAGCGTGTCTATTTCTGAATAAAAAGGTCATAGTACTATTCCAAATCTTTTGGAATTAAATTAAGAAAGCCTTGCAATAAAGTGCCACAGAGAGCCACTGCTGCCTAGAGGCCAGGTCTGACTCATTTAACATTTCCAAGTACCTTTTGTTGTACAACCTTACATAAGTATGAGAAGGCAGCAAGGGTGTAACATTTTAGGATTTTGTCATTTCTTCAATCCATTCACAGCTGGATTCCAGGTCATCCTGAATTAAGGCAGGATGGCTGAATAAGACAGAAAGAGTCATTTTAGCATAAAGAGCCAGATGGCAAATTAGAGAAACCATATTTTGTCCCTCCATATCAGCTATGGCTCCTAATTATTAAACAAATAGATGCATATGAAGTGCTGTATATTAAAATGTCTAAGTGCCAAAGATATCATCTTCACATCTCCTTTCCTATCTGAAGTTTAAACTCCCTAAAAAATGTATCCATTTTTTGATTTCCTAGTACTTGTCATAGAACTCTGCACAGTCCAAGACAGCAGGAGTGCTCTAATTCTGCAGTGATACAGTGATGAAGTCAGTGCGAGCCCCTGAAGATGAACGCGACTGCGGGGAACAGTCAGTGAAGAAGCAGTGACAGAGAGGAGCACTCCTGTATCTAGTGAGCCAGGCCTATGCTGTGAAGACTAGTGGGAGGACTAATTGTCCATGTATACAAGTCCCAGACTGAGATAAGAAAATGGACTACCATTCCCCTGACAAACTCAGTCACAGAGCCTCAGTCTGAACAGCTCCAGCACTGATTTTGAGCAGTGAATTATGATATATAATACCAGATTATATATATTTTCCAATAGCATCTGAATAGGAAATCAAATACTTAACCCACCAATCTAAAGGAAAACAATCTATTGCACTGATAGGAAAAAAAAAAACCCTGGATGTAATGTACAAGTGGTCTGTTAGTCTCTGCTGTATGAACTTCCCAGCAGACTTCAAGTGTAAATAAACCTGCTTAATAAATAACAATAACTGTGCCCCAATGACCATGACATCTAAGGGACAATTTCTCTGTTACTACAACTCTAATGCTACAAGTAGGCCTTTAACCATGACACCATTTTACTGAAATGATTAAGAGCCTGGAATCTCCAGGGAGCCACCTGGACTGAACTAACGCAATTCCAAGCAAATATGAGTTCTGTGATCTTGGGCAAGTGCCTTATTTTCTCCTCCTTGTTTACAAATTGTGGATAATAATGCTCTTACCTCCTCTGATGGTTGTAAGGATTGTAGGTGGGCATGTAAAATGCTTGGCATGAACACTGGCCATATATATTAGATTCTAGCTCATGCCAAAGTAGACAATTTCACACATCAAACATACTCAACAACTACATAGGTGAATGAACCAAGGTATTATTACTATGCAATTTAGACTTACCTATGGTAAACTTATTCCCAAGAGACAGTTCTGAGGAAAGGGAAGTTAATTTCTAATGCTTACCCAATAATTCAATGTAACCCAATGATAAAAACAAATCCTTTGTGCTCCCCTTCATCCCTAAAGTAACACCAGATTCTAAGTAACTGTACAAGGAGATTACATAGGTTCAAATCACTTTTGCATAATTTAAAAAACCTGCTTCCCATACTCCAAAGGTAAAAGTGGCTTTGAAAAATAAGACTAAGAGTGTGATGCCAGCCAAGTTGTGTTTTGTAGCTTAAATGAAATTCTGTTGTTTATATAAAATTGAACTGTGAAATTAAATTACAGCAAATAAATTACCTCTAATTGCTTCAACAGAAGTGCTTTCATTTTTATGTTATTTTTGAATGTGTATAAATATTCTATTACCTTAAATCTGAAACTCACAATATTTCAAATGCAATAAAGTATAAAATCATACCATCTTCTACATGTTTCAGAGGAAAAATTCATGTATTTGGCTTAAAATTCTTAGTAACAATACCTATCGTAATAACTCTAATATTTTAACAACATATAAACAATACCTCAGCTTAATCTCCTGCAAACTGCATATATGAGATAAATATGAAGTTTTTAATTGAAGATTCAAATAACATTCAGACTAACTTTTTTAAAGTACCAAGTTTAGAATTTAGCAAAGACACATTCAATAATAAACCTTAGCACATCATCAAAATTTAAGCAATCACTTTTGACAATATTTTTCTGGACAGTGTATTGGTAAATGTATGAATGAGTAAAAGGCTACATAATTCAAAGATGTTGAATGTATTCTATTGTAATAGTGTGCTACTGTGAAAAATTACATAATTTGTTTTCCAGACAAAAATCTCGCCTGCTATATCCTTAAAATTTTTGGAAAATTTTAAAAACACTTTTAATCATGTGTCATATTCAAAGCACGTAAAATATTATCTTAAAATCCTCAAATATTACTTTTAAGAAAGGCAAAATATAAGTTCCTTTGAAATTAGAAAGTTAGTTTCCCAAAATCATCTTCTCTCAAGAAGGTTGTATTAAATCCTGGTTATAACCACAACCAAAAAAAAACGCAAAGAAGCATGGAGACAGGTCTAGATGCAAACCTTTCCTCCAGTCCTTCTAAGACTTTAGCAATTTAATTGTATTCTGAGTTGAATGTGTAAACTTATTTCTTTCTATCTTTGGTGTCCTTGGCCATAGGCAAGTAAAATAACTGTTTTGAAGTTTAAAAAAAAGAATATATCTAAAGAAGAATAACGTCCATTAAAAAGTTTCTTCCATGTCTATTTTGTTATAATGCATCTTGCTTGTTTTTAAAAAGCAAGGCAGTAGCATGTTTTCTAAAATGCTGAGCTACACAGAAATTTTGGTGTAAAAGAAAATAACTCCTTTATATTTCCACAATGAAACTACTTAATGTAGACTTTAGAGATCACCAAGAAAAAGTACCTTTCTATAATTTACATTAAACTTCTGGCATTAACTCCTTTACATCTGTCCTAAATTCATTTGAAAATTCCTGTATCCTTCAACTGGCTATGAGGAAAGAAGCAAATGCTTCATTCATTTCTGTATTTCTGTCCCTAGCACGATACTGGAGGCACTATGCTTGAATATATACATTCATTCATTCATTCATTCATTCTGCAAATAATTACTGAAAACTCACTGCTAAATGGTACAAGAGGTAGGCTAAGCCATAACAAATGAGAATGCCTTGCCCGGGTAACCTTTAGGATGGTAAAATATTATTCAATCAGTACAGAAATAGTAAGTTCCCCTTGTGACAGTGTCAGTAGAATTCAGAATATGGGGAAGAATTTAGTATATGGAAGAAGTCAGAATAGAATACAGGACAGGATCTATTCTGGTTTGGGAAAGGAGGTCTCAGAGTAAGACAGGCCTTGAAGGGACTGACCACATTGGGAGAGGAAAGGTGAAATAGGACAGGGGAAGAGAGGTGGAATTGGTAAAATGATCCCCAAATCAGGAAGTATCTTATAGTAGAAAAACAACAGCTAACGATAAGGTTAGAGCCATTCAGGAAATAGAGGACAAATTGGTGGCATTAAACAGAGTAAGAGGATCATGCCATCAAAATATTTGTAATGGTCACCCTTTTTCTTACATACAATAATCAAAGTTTTGAACATAATATTAAAGATGTATGGTCAAAAGACCTGGATTATAACCTAATCTGTTACAGGCCATATGACCTTGGGCAAGTCACTAAACCAACCCAAGCCTTTTCTCCTCTTTGTAGCCACTCAATTACTCTACCAACTGGGACTACAGAGATTAATAATATACAGTTCCTGTTCTTGTAGACTACCCTTTAAGACAAGGACAGCTATATAAGGAAGACCCCCAAAGTCCTACAAAGGATAATGTCTGCAAGTCGATGCAAAGCTACAGTAAAGAACAACTGTGGCCACTGAGAGCTGCACACTACAGTTAAACAAGCCACGGTGAATTCTAGCTAGCAACTGGAGGATTTTAAATACAGCAGTAACATCATTCCTCTCAGCACTACAGGTGTAGTGAGGAAACACTACACTTATAATGGACCTCAGAGACACAGAGATGTTTAGAGTAGACAAAAGTTAAGTTTTTCATTTTTGTTAAAAAATCCTCTCCATAACCACATAGCTAAGTGCCAGTTAAAACTCATTTCAAGCCTTTCCCAGCAAACAGCAAATGTCCAGTCATCTAGAAAATATACTGGCATTCGTGCTTTACCAGCATTGATGTATATACGGCCCATTTAAACCTTTTAATCTACTTCAAAAGCAAATTAACCCCACAATTTCCTATTTGTTTAGCTGCTTCTTCCTTATTTTGTACTACTCTATGCATGATGTTATATTATCCCTGATTTTGTCCCATTTTATGCTACCATACCTCTCCATTTACTTTAAAAGTCACAGTAAAACAAGACCATATTAACTTGAACGACAGAGAAACAAAGATTCTTCTGATCCCAGAGAAGTTGGGCATTAAAAAAAATTGTTAATATTAATCATAGTAAGCAAAGCACATTCAAAATATAGTATATTTATTTATAGTATATATTATGTATTTAATATTTTAATTTACACAGCATGCCTACTAACTATAAATGTGCATGTTTATGGATATAATCTTATGAAGAAATCTTGTCTTCAATAAAAAACTTACAATTCTATTAAAAACTATCTAATATTATCTATCAGCTAAAATTAGTCACTTGTTTGAAACAAGTGCATTGCTTTTTACTGAATACAGAAGCATCATTTTTTCATTCTTTAACGTTAAGAATGAATTAAAAGTCACTGATGATGGCAAGAAAAAGAAAACATACAAGTGCTTGTTCTACTACTTATAAATGGAGTGAAGAAAATGAGGGAAAAGTAAAAACCTCACACCAAAAAAAAAAAAAAAGTCATTTCTGGTAATGACCATGTTATAACTTCTCCATGATTCTGCATTTAATTTTCACTCCATGAAAACATTAAAATGAGTAAAATAAGTTTTGTGAAAGTTTCACCCATACTTTACTCTTGGTTTTAGAAAATAGAAAAGTACTATTCTCGTTATGGCAATGCTGAGCTTATTGCTCAATATTATCTATCCTTTAAAAATGGCACTTGGAAGTTGACTGTTATCATTTAGTATGCCACAGAAAAGGGGGTAAATATCTAAGCTAAAAACGATCCTTCCTGTTTTAACAAAACGTTAAGAGAGGATGCTGTGGGAAGAATTTCACTCCACTTCAACAAACCAAATCTTCACATCCTAACGTTCCTGAGGAATGCACACACTACTTGGCAACTTCTTTTATCCGCTTCCAGCACTACCAACCACCTCCCCACTTTCTTTCTAGGCAGACAACTCTGGTCAGAACTTGGACTTTCAGCGGACTAGATTCTGGAGATCTGTGTGACCTTGGGCACGTCATTTATTTCTTTAGTTTCCTCACGAGCATCCCAAAGTGAAAGCGCTTTTGAGTACAGTTCAGAAGTAAAAGCATCTGACGTCTTAGAGTTAAAGGGGACAACCCTTCCTAGTTAAGAATTACCTCCTTAAAGAGGCCACATCAGGAAACTGAACTGAGTCGGAACTGTCAACACTGGCTCTCCTCTTCCCTCAAAGGGCATAACCCCAGCCACACCGGGAGCCGACTCCGGGGCTCCCACGCTCGCTCCAGGCCTTGCACAGCTCCAGCCTCACCTGCCGGGGACCCCACCCCAGCACATCCGCCCCCTCGGTCGGCGGGGACCCGGAGGCCGACCTCACCCTTCCCCTCCGCCCGCACCCACAGCGGACTTCCTGGAGGTGCCGGGCCGGGCCGGGCAAGCGGCATTTACAAACCAGCTTTACGCAGCTCGCGTAGAGACCTCGCTGACGCCCAGAGGGCCCCGCTCCCCGCCCGTCCGCCCGCCGGCCAGAGCCCAGCCCCAGCGCCTCCGCCTGGGCCCCCGCCAGACCCCAGGCCGCGCTGGCTGCCCGCGGAGCCGTGCGGACCCGAACCGAGAAACCTCGCCTTACCGGCAACTGAGGCACGGACTTCACTTCCCACCTTTGGAGCCCTCTTCAACTCCCGGATCAATTCACTCCGGCGACGCCGGAAGGACCCGAGAGGAACCAGGCGTTGTCCGGAATCCTGCCCAGCCGGAGTCGCGCAAGGCCCGACGGGGATTCGTAGTTCCGCCCGCCGATCCCGTCAGCACTTCCTGCGATCAGAGGACTACACTTCCCAGAAGGCGCTGCGAGAACGCCTAGGGCGATAGGTGGGGACACTTCTAGCCAATAGGAAGAGAGGTCCCCGCCTTTACGGGAGGAAGGGAGATGAAGAGGGAGAGAGCGCCCAGAAACGGAGGGAGGGCGGGGCCGACTCTCACCTGCACCAATCAGAATGCAAGGCCGGCCCTCAGACGCCGCGCCCACCGGTGGGCGGGGCTGGCGGATGGGTGGAAGGAAAAGGGTGGGGGACCAGAGGTGGCCAGCGACCGGCAGCTTGGGCTGGGTCCTTCCTGGGGCAGAGGAAGCCTCCAGGGACTGGAGGGGTGGAGGAGGGAGGGTGAGGCGTGGGCTCCGCTTGGGCCGAAGCAGCGGTACTCCCCAGGACAACCCACCCCGGTGTCCCCTGGGCCAGCCCACTGAGAGGGCTGAACGGGACCGGAGGAAGCGCCAGGTGCGACGCAGGGTGGGGGGCCGGGGGTTCGGAGGGGATCGAGGCGGAGCGGACCGAGAACCAGGACCGGAGAGACCACTTGCTTCGGTA
The DNA here is from genome assembly GCF_049852395.1 of Peromyscus maniculatus bairdii. Lineage (NCBI taxonomy): Eukaryota > Metazoa > Chordata > Mammalia > Rodentia > Cricetidae > Peromyscus > Peromyscus maniculatus. Next base: position 56,387,474 of record NC_134857.1, read on the forward strand.
CCGCTTCGCGCCGCCTGCAGCCCGGGCTGCGCAAACGGCAGAGGGAGGAGCCCGAGCCCGAGGCTCGGCCAACGAGAGGAGGGGAAGGCGGAGCTTGGGGCTCAGTAGAAGCCCAGGCTCAGCCGGGTCTGTAGTTTCCCCGGAGAGAGGTAGGAGCAGGAGCCCGAGCGAGCGAGCGAGCGAGCGATCGCAGCCCGCCCAGCTTCCTCTCCAGCATCCCGAGCCCGGGATTGCAGGTGTGCGGGAGGTAAGCGTGGGTGCCCTTTGCCGACGCCAGCATATCGCCCGGGGGAGAAAGGTTTCTGACAATAGGAACGCCAGGGCAGAGCTGGAAAGAGTGCTACGTTGTCTTAAGATAGCGGCGCAAACCCTTTCCGGGGAACGAGGTACAATTTTGGACTTTAGTAGGGAGGAAAAAAGCAAAAGGTAACTCCGTCTGAGGTTTGAAGGGCGCGGTTAGTGGTTTTGTTTTGAGTTGCACCATTAAAACTGATGTGGGAGACCGCAAGATTGAAGAAAGCCCTGTTAATTGAGAACCAGGTGGACGGTGTCTAGGATAGGTGCGTAGCTGGTAAAAAGCAAAAATGTCATTGATCTAAAATCACTTCGGAACTATTTCACTAGGAAGATAACTTTGTTCTCTTCAGTACCTGCCGCTTGTGTTGGCTTATCTTATCAGATTGTTCTGCCACGGACCTGTTATCCAGGGTGATTGTATTGCAGGTTCCTGGGATTGCGAAAATATCTAGATTAAAGGAGCAAATGATAAGATAGAATGGGTTCAGGCTGAACCTATCGTTTAGTGTAACTTTTACCGCGATAATGAGAAAATAAATTTAAATAGGTGGTTATTCAGCGTTCCTTCCTGCTGGCGCTGGAATATTGAAACAAAGACCTGGATTCAGCCTACAACAGGAACATATGGTGTACTTCATCGCTGCTCCTTAATCTCTCATTTGTGTCCGGTAACATTTGCTCGTCTTTTTAAAACAGGAGTACAAGGGAAGCTGTATGGAGGAGCATTCCTCTGTTGGAGAGACTAGGTGTAAAATGATAACCTTTAGTATGTTATAATGGGTTCCGACTTTAGAGATATATAGTATCATAAAATAGTTCATTCTCATGTGTATACTTTTTAATGTAAGTTTAATAAATGTGGGTGGAATTATGTTGAAATACTTGGTGAAGGTAATAGTCTTCCATACCTCTGTGTAACTAGGACAGATTACAGCCTTTTCATTTTGGAAAAGTACTAAGAATCTATCAGCTTAGTTCATTTTCTTGTTGTTACATAGTGCCCGAGATTATATGCCTATTAATGATAGTACCATATTGCAGCAAATCTGCTCTGAAATGCCTTTATTATGACAGTTGACTGTTCATAGAGTGTCAGAATACTTTAGATTTTTTAAAGAATGATCAATAAGATCCAGTAACTACCTTCTATCTTCTTCTGTTGTTGTGCTATTCTGATTTACTTTAGGGTTTTGAATTTTGTTTTTGGAATGCACACAATTGCCTTTTTAAGATGACTGGCTCAAAGGTATTCTCTCCATGGCTTAAGGTTCAGTTCTACTGAGGGCTGCTACTGATGAGAAATCTACATCACTGAGTTAATTAGATCCTTCCCTCCCACATTCTCTTATCATATGCCAAAGAACTGTGTACACAGACAAATCTTAAAAAATAAAAATAAACACAAACAAAAATATCTAGGCTTAGATTGACGATCATGTGAGTATGAGAAGATGCAAAGAGCTTGTAAGAGAAAAAGCAACAGAAGCCACTAAACTTAGCAGCCACAGTAAGGATGGATGTTGTTTCTGGTACACTACTGCAGACCTGTTAATTGCTGTAGCCATCTAGCTGGTGTGATCTCCAGACCATGATTTGGGGAGAGCAAATGTGATCTGGTGGTTTAGTTACACTTGGAAAGGATTGTGCTTGCCCTTGTTATTTGTGATGTAGGTGCATAGTCCTGAGTCAGAGTCTTGGATGCTAAGGCTCTACTGCTGATTCATCTGGAAACTGAATACCTGTTGTCTCCAGCTTATTCCCTCCACAGAGTGATAGTAGTTACTTACATGACTGCTAATGAAGTTCTTTCAGAGCCTTTATGAGAAGGACCTTTTGAAAGAACTTTTGATGGAAATCAGTCAATAACCAAGAAAATGGATAGAAGATAATTGACATGAAAACAGCTGAAATGTAGATGCATTTTGAATCTCACCTAGCTATATACATCTTAGGTATGAGATGTCATAAGACTAAAAAAAAAAAAAAAGATTGCATTTTTAAAGTACCTAATCTTTCCCTGTTTTCAAGATTGGATCCTTTTAAGAATTCAATGGGTGAGATCGGGTTCTTGTGTCAGTTTGAGAGTGAGAAGACCATGTTTCTTTATGAGAGCAAATCATTAGCATGATTATCATACTTGGACAATTATTTTTCACCTTGAACCCTTCATCCAATTTAATTGATGTTCACATTCTATTTCAGATAACCAGAAATGTTTTATTGGTTAGTGTTAGGAAAGGCCATTCAATGTATATAAAGTATCAGCTATGATTAAAAAGCAGGTTATCCTACTCATCTCATTTTTTGCTGCTTATGCATAGCTATGAGTGAGTATATGGTATGAAAAATGCAAATGTTTCAGTTCTATAGAAACTACTCAGAGATGACTCTCCTTCAGCCAGAAGACTTGGTTAATTTCAAAGAGCATTATTTTTAGGACCTCTCATTAAATGTAATATTCTGACTCTAAGCCTACTGAGTCAAAAAGTTGCTAGAATACGTTTCTAGTGGGAGGCTTGGTGACTGTCTCTGACACAACAGAATAAGTACATACAGGTTCAAGAGCAAATGGTTTTGGTGTGAATGGGGGACAGGGAAATAGATTTTTTTTTAAATGTTTGAGCAGCATACATTTGGCATGAGAGAAAAGATGCTGGATGTTTTGTGTTCATGTAAGAGAATATGACCTTCCTTTCTCAACCACTAATTTCTACAGACCTACAGACATTACTTTTTTACACTGTGAGTCACTATATCATTATTACATTAAATTTTGAACAGTTGTAGGTTATGAAGGCAGAACAAATACATGGTATTATTTGGACAAAATTTTTAAAAGAAATGAAAACTAAAGTGATATTTATTCCCTTAACAGAGCTACTTAAACACACAATATAAACAATAACCAGTTTAGATTTTTACAAAATTTCCTAAGGTTAAATACTGGTTTGGGGATCCAGATCAATTGTTTATTCAGATAAGGATTTGTTTCGCTTTTTTAGTCTTGCAGCTAATATTTTCCATATCTCATCCTTAAAATTTGGGTAATTATGTTTTTTTCTATTTTTATAGGATGTATAATCATTTTCATACATATAGAAGTATTATTATATTTTTATTGTCATTGTCAGTACTGGGAATTGAAGCTAGGCTCTCAGGCGTGATAGTTAAACACTCTACCACTGTACTATTAGCTCATTAAATTTGGAATTTGAAATCTTCGCAGGCTTTTCTTTGTTTTTGTGTGATAGGATGTTACTCAATTCCTTAGGCTGCTCTTGAAATTTTGACCCTACTGCCTAAATTCTCCAGGAGGCTTGGGTCTTGGAAGTTAGAGCATTAGGCTCTCCAGACCAGGTGCTTCTTTTCTAGCTCATGTTGATCTGGAGCAAATCCTATCAAGGTCAGCAGAAGGAAGCTGCACTGTGACCACCCACTCAATTAGACATGTTGTGCAGTGTGGGAAGTATACAGTGAGACACTTGTATTTCCATAGATAAGACAGTTGATCCCACCCAGTGGTTACTGTGTAAGTTAGTTATTCTGAAAATGCCTTTGTTCTGATTAACTATTCAGATGTGTTGATTCGAACCAGATTTGATTCAGACTTTGTGGACTGCAAAATTTTATCTACAGTTTTGGGTGACAGGATTTCTAAATTTATTCCAGAGGCAGGAAATATGGTTGAGATGCGTGACACTACCAGGTCATGCTCCCATGGTGGACATTTCCCAGCCACAGGCTCACCTCCATTTGCCATCAAGCCTCTGAGAAAGATCTTTGCTAATGTCTTCCTTTTAAATCTGAATTTCATTGTGTAAAGTCTGAATTTGTTCTTCAGTTTCTCTAGTTATTTTTTTCTACCCCACCCTCAAAAAGAGGAAAGAGGGCCTCCTGTATTATTTAAGCATTTGTAGAATTGGGTGTTTGATACTTTTGACTTGACATTTTAGAAAAATATAATTTGGTTTGTGTCAGAATTAAAAGTTGTAAGGTTTTTTTTTCTCTTTTGTTACTATACACTTGGTGAATGATAGTTAATTATAAACAATTCTTTGATAATGAAATTAATAACAGCAGCTATTTAGCTGGCTATATTTGTTTTAGCCAACATTTGCTAACATGCCGATGGATATAAATTAGCTTGGAAGTGATGATTAATCTTCCTATTCCTTTGACACTCACATGCTTAGTACTGTGCTCCGTATTGTTAGATGAGTTCATAACTGCCTTGCTCATCAGATATTCAGGATCTTCAGGACTAATACTGAGTTTCATTGGCTTTTATATGTATGCTAAGAACCTTATACATAGGCCATGTTTAATAGTGGTAACGTGTTCAGCTATTTGCCAAGCTATTTTATCATTTTACAAACAAGTTCAACTAGGAAACTTCACTTTGCTTAAACATCTGATTTAGCACTGAATTCAGCTCTCTGCCACAACAGTTGTCTATACTGAGCTCAGAATAATCATTGCTGTCTTTTGTTGGATTTCTGAATGAATAGAGCACATATTATCATTAACCTAAGCCTAACATGGTATATGCTTTAGTTAGGAATTCATGCATGGGATGCCATTTAAAGATCTTCCGCTCCTTGCCTCTAGAATTGCATTGTTGTAAAGATGTCTTTAGCTTATATTACCCCCAAATGCATATGTTTGTGTTTATGTGTGTGTGTGTTTTTCTTACCTATAGAAGTACTTACTGAAAATTAGATGAATATAGTATGAGGCTTCATCTGGACTGGAATTTAGTCCTTAAAATACAACATTTGTTCTATTATAGCAAAAGGGTTACATCAAGAAGGCTATAGTAATACTAATTAAAATATAACATTTGTTCTATTTTAGCAAAATGATTACATCAAGAAGGCCATAGTAAGACTAATTTAACTGAGTGACGCATGTGTTTGTTACCTTGGAGTTGTCACCAGGAAGGGATGACTTTTGAGACCTATGCTCAGTACTGGCCTGCATCATTTGGCTGTGGAAGCTTGAAATGCATGTCAACTTTGCTACCATTTGAGCCCCTTTGTGGTTTAGCCTAGGAATAGTGCTTAGAGCTCCTTACTAACTTGTAATTAATGTGATAAGGCAAACAGAATTTACTCTGCCTTAATAAGCTCATTTTTAAAAATATATTCATTGTTTTTCTTAGACATATCTCAACCAGAATTACCAGTAACTAGTTCACATTGGTCAGGCTAAGAGGTCAGTGAGTGCCTCTCAAATGTTGTCCGTCTCTCTCCTAGCATCTTGTTTTTGTTATTGTTTTTCTGTTGTTTTGAAATGAGAAGAGATCACTGGAAAAGTTCTCATATTTTTCTCCACTTGACCTTAGCCAGAAATAAAACAAATGATTGATATGTTGCCTGTATTAACTTTCTTTTGTTCTTTATTTTAAGATAGCATTTCTTGTTCCCCAGACTGGCCTGGTACTCAATATATATCCAAAGATTATATTAAACTCATGATCCTCTTGCCTCTACCTCCCAAGTGCTAGGTTTATAAGTTTAGGCCACCACACAGCTGTCCTATGTTTGATCATCTAAATTTTGTTGGGTTATAGGTATTTTAGCACTGTTTGAATTGAAGAAGGAATTTTATTTTTTCCATCTCTTAGTAAGATGCTATTATGAAGTATAATATGAAGTATCATGCTATTACAAAGTATAATACTAGCCACTCACTTGAATTAAGTTAGTTATTGAAGCGTTTAATAATTGTACTCCTCAAATAACAGTTTAAAATCTTTGAGGCAAGCAATATATATGAGGTATATTCAGCCTTCTAGTTAAGAAGCCTCTATCTAGTTATCTACATAGATTTTTAATTGCTTACATATATTAAAATCATTTAATCTGTCTTTAAAGCAGTTTAGATCATGTATGATGAGTCCTCTGCCATGTTCTACCACATGGAAGTCGGATGACATATTCTTACAGCTGGATAACAATGTTGTATTTTTTGTTTCAGGTAACTCAGGAAACTTAAAAGGTTATGAGGTCTTACACAAAAGGTGCACAGGTGAAATCTGTCAGAAAAGGTGTTTGGTTTAGTTCCTGTATTTAACGTCTCTGTGTTCCTGTAAAGAACTCGAGCCACTGAGGTGGTTGAGCAGCTAAAGGGTCCTTGCTGCCCAGCCTCAGGACCTGGCTTGGGTCTCGGCCTCACATGGTAGAAGAGAGACCTGACTCTGAAAGCTGCCCTCCGAGCTGTGTGTGCTCATGGCACTCATGAATGTGCACCCCCACACACCCACCCACCCACCTACATACATGCATACACACACACACACACACACACACACACACACACACACACACACACACGTATGCATTCATGAAATACATATATACAATATAAAATTATAAAGGATTAATAAGAACTACTCGAGTATTTTGTTTAAGACAGGTCTCACTAGCTCAAGCTGCTCCCTAACTTGCTGCATAGCTAGGGCTGACCTTGAGCTCCTCTCCTCCTTCTTCTCCTCCCCCTCCTCCCCTCCTCCCCTCCTCCCCCTCCTCCCTCTCCTCCCCTCCTCCCCCCTCCCCCTCCTCCCCCCTTCCCTCCCCTCCTCCTCTTCCTCTTCCACCTCCCCAGTGCTAGGATTATAGGCCAGTTCCACCCGGGCCTGACAACTGCTCATGTTCCACAAAACATAAAAGCAGATTAGATGATTTAGAAATGGAGAAAGATTAACAGAGTCACCAATTTGTATATATCATCTGGCTGCTATTTGTCATTATGCTAAACTGATGACTGATGTCAGCTTGAGCTCTGATATTTTGATCCTCAATTATTTGAGTGGATCAGTTGTTTTAAGGGTGTGGGGGGGGGCGCCATGTTGGGTAAATTATTTGAAAGTAAAGTGCATTTAAACTAACAACAAAAACATATTTGGGCTGGGCAGGTGGTTTGGGGGGTAAAGGACTTATTGTGTAGTTTGAGGATGGATTACATATCCCCAGCACCCACATGAAGCTGAAAGCTTTACAGGTCAGTAATCTGTCTTAGTGCTCCTACTCCGAAATGGGAGGCAGAGGCAGAAGAATATCCACCCTTGCCTACCTGCAGTACAGTGCAAAGACAAAAGTGAGAAGCCCTGGCTTAAACAATCCGAGGTCAGCTATCTGAGCAGTGCCTGCCACACACTCTGTGGCACATAGTGCCTGCCCCCCCCCCCCACCACCACCACCACACACACATGAATTTAAAAGAATGCAAATCAGTTAATAGTAATGTCAAACCAAACATTTTGCAAGACATGGTAGCCACACCTTTAATCCCAGTGTTCAGGAGACAGAGGCGGGCAGATATCTGCAAGTTGGAGGCCAACCTGGTCTACCTAATGAGTTCCAGAATAGCCAGGGCTATGTAGTGCTTCACTGTCTTCAAAAAACATAGAAACAAACACCCAAAAAACTGTATTCCCAATATGTTGCCCCCAAGTATTTAAGAATTTAAAAACAAACGTCTCAATAATAAATATTTTCAGCTGGAAGTTTTAGGCAAAAAACAATAGGATTTATTTTACATTCCTACTTTATTTATTTTAAGAGCAGCAATCCAGAGGTGAGTAGACTTTGCTTTTTGTGCAGAGGCTCAGCATTTTCAGGATCTTTGACCGAGCAATTTCTCACATTTAGGTGTAAGGCAAACAAATCCTTTGCCCATCTGTCCAGGTATCACGTTCCAGTCCGAGGATGGAAGAATGGGGAATGAAGCTTTGAACCAAGAAATAAAAGCTTGGGGGCTGGAGAGATGGCTCAGCAGTTAAAGGCACTGACTGCTCTTCCAGAGGTCCTGAGTTCAATGTGGTCCGAGCAACCACATGGTGGATCCGTAAATGAGATCTGGTGCCGTCCTCTGGCTTGCAGGTCTATATGCAGACAGAACACCAAATACATAATAAATAAATAAATAAATAAATAAATAAATAAATAAATAAATAAATAAATATTTAAAAAAAAAAAAGAAAGAAAAGAAAAGCTTTCCTAAAGCCCTCCAGCAGATATCCACCATGCACCTCAAAGGAAGATGGAATATCAGGGAATTCTGGTATATGAAGTAAAGGGATGAAGTTGGAAAATGACTGGGGGGTAACTTTCAGTAGTGTCAGCCAGACTGTTCATTAAAACCATGTTAACTTTAAATTTGACTCTCATCCTTAGAAATTCAATGCTTTCTATTGGGATTAATCCATGGAGCCTATTTAATGATCAAAGGAATTTATTTGGGGATTAACTCACAAGACAGAATAAAGGAATTTCTCACAGGATCCTGAAAGGGTGAGGCATGGTCCAATGCGGTTCTCTAGCAAACTCTGCCCTGGTCTGTATCAGCATCCAAAACCACAAGGTAGCGAAGCTAAGAGAAAGCCACAAATGTGCATCCTAGGTCTTAAGGATCCCTGGTGGCCATGCCCCAAGGGCATGTACCTCAAGGTCATAGGCAGGTGTAACAGCTACCTGCTACCTTACTAGGGGCGGTGATTCAGGGTATGGCTCAAACAACCACCCACTACAGCTTTCCCCCAAGCTCACCTGGTACATTAGCAAAGTTTATCTTTCCCATGCCAACTCTCATCTGGGTAATTAGCAAATTTCAAGTCCCTGGGCAAAGAGAATCCTTAGAGACTGATGGCATCTCCCTCCAGAAAGCTACCTAGCCAGCAATCTAAAACCTTTCCTGAAGTTTTTCACTGAAACATTTTCTGTAAAATTTGATTATATTGTAATCTGCCTTAAAATATTGTAGAGTCTAAGTCTGTATGGACTGCATTCAATAATATGGGTTTGTAGAGCATGGTGATACACACATATTCCTAGTATTTGAGAGGCTGAGCTAGAAGGGTTATGAGTTTGAGGAGGCCTGCATGAGCTCCATGGCAAGACATTAACCCACCAAATAAATAATAAACAATAGTTACTGGTATTAGGATTGTATTTAAGAAGAGTTGAACGTTTGCTAAGCTGCCTGACAAGACTAAATAAGCAATTGCTTCCTAGAGGGAAACCATATAAAATTTGTTGCCATAGAAAATGGTATTATCCATTTCTAAAATATGAAATGTTGCCAACATCTACACAGTGATTACTATCTGCAGGATGATTCATCTGTACAATGACACATCCTGGACTTAGCAGTTGTGATGAATTATTCTTTCAGATAGGAAAGCCTGAGGAGAATTCCAGAGGGAGGAAATGAAAACAACTGAAAATTTCACCTGCATATAGACTCAATTTTACTGATGTTACTGAACAATCTTGGCCGTATTGTTGCTGTATTTATACTCTTTGTATCAATACTTTACTCCCATTTTACTTACCTATCAGGTTCCCTTATGAAAGTGGCTTTGGGGTGAGCAAGATTCCCAGTTAATGACCACATAAGTTTCTAAACTCTTAGTCATTCAGTAACATGGGATTGAGTATTATAGGAAGATAAAACAGAAAACTAATTGACTGCATGTCATAATCTGCCAACATAGTTAACAGAAAAAGGCAACATGAAGCACAATCATATGTAAATGGTCATGCAAATCACAGCTCTAGTATTATAATAGTATTTGAGAAACCTAAGAAGCAGGAAAAAATGATCTATGTAATCAAGGAAGATTGTAAAGAAGAATTTAGACATTATGATAATATCACTTAATTTCAGGGAATAACAAGCTACCAGCTACTCCTATAGATACATAGCTTTCCTTTGTAAGTAAAGTTTTATTAGAACACATCTATTCTCCTTCGTTTGCATATTGCTTTTTTTTTTTTTTTTTTTTTTGAGACAGGTTCTCTCTGTGTAGTTTTGGTGCCTGTCCTGGATCTTGTTCTGTAGACCAGGCTGGCCTTGAACTTACAGAAATCCACCTGGCTCTGCCTCTCGAGTGCTGGGATTAAAGGCATGGGCCACCTCCACTCGGCTCATATTGCTTTCTTACTGTGATATCAGAGTTGAACAAGGGATATACACAAGCCTAAAATATTTCATATCTGGTCTTTTTAGCAAGTCTACCATCCTCTGAGTATATCAGCTCTGTAGGCAGACAAAACTGGGCTTGGGATTTTTTTGTTTGTTTTTTGTTTTGTTTTTGTTTTTTTGCTCCATATTTATTGCTATATGATAATATCTTATTCAATTTCTTTAATTCTTAGTATGTGATGTATAATGGCTCAGTCTGTTTATGTTGGTATAGTATTTTGCTTTACCTAGCACTAGTTACTGCTCATTAAATGTTGCTTATTCAATATCAAATTTATTATGATTTATTATTTTAAGTGAACTCTAACTTTGGTTCACATAAAAATTTAAAACTATAAAATTCATTCCTCCTATGTCCAGGAAAAATGATCAGGAAACTAGAAATGTTATACTTTACCTGTAAGAAATTTGAAAAGCTTCATAAAGTATTGTATAGAGATAATTTACTTAGGAATCACAAACTAAGTATGAAGTCCATCTATAGTTAGGATATAGTTAAGGTTAAATATTGTAGTATTTTAGGAAATCATGAGAATTGATTTTTTAAGGGTAAAAATGCCTTCTTAGAAACAAGGGGAAAATAGTATTTAGAAGTAATCATAATGAGATCACTATATTACAAAAATAAAGGTTAGTATGAGGTACTATGACTATAGAGCAACAAATTAGGTAACCTTAATGTAACAGGCCAATAACTAAAGGAAAAACCATGAAAACTAAGGTAGAACTAGAAACAGTTAGAAATAATCTACCATGATGAAGGAGAATTTAATCCATATAATTGTAACATAAAATTTAACAACAGCACAGTAAAGATATATATCCTGGCTGCATATTGAGGCTGTCTCAAGCAAAATAATAATAATAATAATAATAATAATAATAATAATAATAATCCACAATATTTTTAGAAAAATAAGATGATAATTTCTATTTTTTACTTTATTATAAATAAAAAACAAACTTTGAAATAAATAAAAAAGTTACACCAAAGTTATCCAGACACAAATAATATATAAGTGGGTGAATTTATATACAGTTAGAATTGGAATTCTCTGGGAAGTTGTGAGGTTTCACATGAAATGTACTTATCCACCACCAAAAGAAAAAAAAAATCCATGACAGAATTAAACTAAACACACACACACACACACACACACACACACACACTTGTACATTGCCTGCATTCACTCTCATTTACCTATATTTGCTTCATGTTACACTGTACACATAAGGTACATTTGTTTACATATATACATATATTATTGTTCAGATTCCACATATGAGACAGAACCTGTCAGATTTTTTAAAGAATGCTACAAATTTCAGTGCTAAAACGATATTTAATTATGAAGGGCTAAATGTAGATTCTTAGTATCTGGAATAAGAGAAAAATATAGAACCTCTCAATTATGTTCGCTCTTCTAGTGAAGAGCCTGGAAAAGGCAAATAGAAAATTTCTTGATTAGAGCTGGGTGGTGGTGGTGCACACCTTTAATCCCAACACTCAGGAGGCAGAGCCAGGTGGATCTCTGTGAGTTTGAGGCCAGCCTCGGCTACAGAGTAAGTTCCAGGAAAGGCGCAAAGCTACACAGAGAAACCCTGTCTCGAAAAAAAAGAAAAGAAAAGAAAATTTCTTGATTAGAAACAAATAATGAAACCTATACTGGCAGTTGAAATGAATTTTGCATACACAAAACTCTAATAAGCACACAGAGAGAGAGAGAGACAGACAGACAGACAGACCGACACACAGACAGACAGACCTTGGAACATGCAGCTCTAAATGGGAGGTCTCCATCAAATCCTACCCCACAGAGCTCAGGGAACTCCAAGGAAGAGAGGCAGAAAGAGTGTAAGAGGGGATGGAAGACATCAGGTGAACAGGCCTCTAAATCAACTGAGCAAGGCTCATATTATCAACTCACAGAGATGGAAGCAGCAAACACAGGGCCAGATGGGTCTGCCCCAGATCCTGTGTATATATTATGGCTTTCAGTTTAGTATTTTTATGAGGTGAGTCTCTGATTCTTGTGCATTCTCTTGGGCTCATCTGTTGGTGTGCCCTGTGGTTTTTGTTTTACCTTACATTTTATTTTGTTATTTTATCTCTTAGAAGCCTGTTCTTTTCTAATGAGAGACAGAAAGGGAGTGGATCCTGATGGGAGGGGAGTGAGGAGAAACTGGGAGAAGTAGAGGGAGGGAAAACTGTTATCAGGACATATTGTATGAGAAAAGACTTTTCAATAAATGGGGGGAAATAGATAACATCATTAGAAATTTGGGGAATGAAATTCAAAAATCAAAATGAGAAACTGACAACTATAGAATCCCTTAAATCAAAAAGAGGCAGTTAACAGTCATTGACAAAAATCTGACAAAATTGAAACCTTTGTGTTCTGGCCTCTGAGAATACTACGCACATCCACTTTGACAAACACTTTGACCATTCCTCAAAATTTTAACCACAAAATTAGCATGTGACCCCAGTAATAACACTGTGGCAGTGTGCCCAGGAGAATTTGGGAAACAAGTTTGCATAAAAGTTGATTCATAGGCAAATCAAATGTATTTCCATACAGTGGAGTATTATTTGACCATAAGAATGAATGAAGTGTTGATAGATGCTAACATCAGTTACCATTAAAAACATGCCAAGCAAACCACAGGGTACAATAGGCCATTTTTTCTAGGGACTCTTTAGAACAGGCAAGTCCATAAAAACACAGAGTAATTTAATCATGGGTCAGAAGGTATAAAAATTGACTGTTAGCGCATTTCTTTACACACTAATGGAATGCCCAAAACAGAGGGGGTAGTGATGGTTTCTCAATTTCATGAGCCTGTTTTTTTTTTTTAAACTGATTGAATTGTCTATTATAAAAACATTTCAGTGTGGAGAGACATGTGAATATGAAAGACAGCCAATGCTACCCTCTGACCTCTGCATGCACACATGCACATTCATGCAAACATGTACAGCACATATGTGTGTACACACAATACAAATATAGTTATTAAACCTATCAAATAAAAAATGTAGAATCAATTTCAGGTAAAGGGGATTATTTTAATTTTGACACCCCTTGGCTGGCCAGGAAACCTATATTTCAAAGATCAGGCAGGAAAAGACTTCCCTATTATATTTAAAACCAAATTTATTTTTTTAATTATGAAAGGTAAATTGTATTGCAATGAAAGTGATTTTTAAGGTACTATAAAAAGGCCAACCTAAGGCAAATTATACAAAGTTGAATTATGAGAAACGCCAACAGGCAGATAAAAGTAATAATAAAGAAATCAGTCATTTGGCATCATTGGCAAAATTAATGAAGAAAGATTGGCATCTTTAAAAGTGGGGTTGCTTATTGTAATTTTGGAATGCCGGGGCAGGGCTAAAATTTAAGCAGACAAACTGAAGTGGAAGAACTCATTCTAGTAGTTAATTTTCCTGTGGATGCACCAAACTATGTGACAAAAGCCACTTAAGAAAGCGAGAGTGGCTTGTGGTTTGAGGATATGTACAGTCCATCATGGTGGAGATGGTATGATGGCAGGAGTTCGAGACTTCCCACCTGTAGTTTGGGAGCAGAGAGTGCTGAATACCAGTGCTCAGTTCACTTTCTCCTTTTTGGCTTGTCCTGGCTCCTCGTCCGTGGAATTATTCTCACTACCTTTAGTTTGAGTCTTTCCATCTTAATTAAGCCAGTCTCAAAACGTTCTTACACACATGGCCACAGATCTTGCCACATTGAGATATTAAACCATCACAATCAACTTGTCATGTCCTCCACTGCAGCACTCAATGACAGAAAGCAAAAGTGCAGCGTTCAGGGAATCCCGATGGAGTGTGTTTGTGTTTATGATTCCTAATCCCTTAGCTCAGCACACAGAAGAACAAGAGTACAATCTTCTCCTCATGCAAGGGACAATGCATGGTGGGGGGAGGCACAGAAAATAGCAGATGATACTTTGTTGCCCACGTAAACATGAATTCAAGATTAAAGTAATGAAACAAGATACAAATGTTTGCCACTTCTTTTCTTTAAAGTTACTTAGATCTTAAAAATAATTGTTTTACATGCAAACAAGTTGTTACAGTGTCAAAAGCCAGGAGCTGCCGGGCGTTGGTGGCGCACGCCTTTAATCCCAGCACTCGGGAGGCAGAGCCAGGCGGATCTCTGTGAGTTCGAGGCCAGCCTGGGCTACCAAGTGAGCTCCAGGAAAGGCGCAAAGCTACACAGAGAAACCCTGTCTCGAAAAATCAAAAAAAAAAAAAAAAAAAAAAAAAAAAAAAAAGCCAGGAGCTAACACTGAGATGTTGAAAGGGAAAAATTAATAATGGCCATATTTCCAGTCTCCCATAGTAGAAGAATGAAAACTGCTAAGATTAAAGAGAATAGTCTATGCCAAGCAAGCGATTAAAAGTGGAATTTTGCAGTTATTTTTATGATCACAGAAAGGGTACATGTTATGGGTTTGTGGTCAGACAGTTAACATGCCATGAAACATCTTATGGTCAGTCAATTCTCAGAGCAATGGAAACAATTTACAATGTGTGATTTACAAGATTATTGAGGAAGAACCAGTCCAAAAGTTGACCTCTAGCTAAGGACATAATCAGACTCTAACACTGTTTAACTAAAAAGAAAATGGACTCATCTGTCCCTTAAAACAAATAGAAACAAATTGCTACTGCCTATCTTTTAATGGGATTAGAAATTAAATTTGGTGGCAAATACATAATTGCTATGAAATAGGATATTTTGTGGTAGAAAAAAATCAATAGTAATGTGATAATGTGTTTGGTCAGCTATCCCAATCATTGGAAAACAGAAAAAAAATGTAAGAAACATTAAATTTATTTTAAAACAATTTATTTTTATTTAGTGTGTGTGTGTGTGTGTGTGTGTGTGTGTGTGTGTGTGTGTGTGTGTGTGTGACATGTTTGCAAGTGTCTGCAGAGACCAGGATATCAGATCCTCTGAGAGTCCCTAGCCTTTGTGAACCACCTGCGTGGGTGCTAGGAACAGAACCAGGGTCCTCTAGGAAGGCAGCAAACCTTGCTGCTGATTCATCTAGCCTCTGAGTCATCTCAGCAGCCCCCATATTAAAGTCTTTTTTCTACCAATGATGAAGTCAGTACATGCTTTTTCACATTTGTAGAGGATAATATTAATAACAAGGGATATGATCAAAGCAGAATATAAGCTTTAATGCAGGATGTCAGCATACTAAACCAATTATTACAACTATCCATGGTGTCATCCCTTCCTAATTTTAAATATAGGGTTTTGCTTTGTAGTATGGGCTATAGTTGGACATGAGATCCTCCTGTCTCAGCTTCTGGAGTGCTATGATTACAGACATAAACAAATGCCTAGCTTTAGTTTGCTGTTGAAGATTAAAAGCTCAGCATTTCTTTTATCATTTAATGAGACTGGGTCTCATAGCCAAGGATGGTTTGTCTGATAGCCAAGGATGTTGTGTCTGTCTGACTGGGGATGACCTTGAACTTTTTGTCTTCCTGCCTCTGCCTCCAGGGTGCTGGAATTCCAAGTATGTGCCTCCAGATCTGTTTTATGGTTGCTAGGTATTCAATCAGGGCTTCTCTTCATGGGTTTTAGGCTAGCCCCTACCAAATGAGCTGCATTCCTAGCATCCTGTTATACAGGTTTAAAGAGATAAAGTGAAATAAAGCAATACTGGGGTAAGGAAAAGAAAGGCAAAGAAGTAATATATAAAGGTTAATTTAAAAATTTAAAAAGCCATGGTTATATATGACAGGGCAGAATTCAAGACAAAAAGATTGAATTTTTCATGAAAAGAGAGTCGTTTATAGTGGTGACGGTGTATTACATTGTGAAGATACCATAGCATTGAGCCTATTTGTGTAGCTTATAGAGAATTAAAACCTAAAACAAGTTGAAAAATAAACATAACCATGGCTGTTGGTGTCAGATCTGTATTCAGTCAGGTGGAAGTAAATGAGCACACAAAGGGAACACAAGGTTATGAATAAAGAAAAGAGAAGAACAAACTAGGGGTGAGGCGAGGAGATAACAGTAGCCCCGTTGTGGTAGAAGTCATGTAGATCCAAGGGAAATCTGGAATATGGATTCAGCGGCAACTTTTGTCTTTCAATTGCTACAGGTCAGAAATCAACCCAGAGGTAAGTGTGTGTGGTTACTGAATGAAAATGCCCGTCTGCCACCATCCCCACCGTGCTGGGTTGTCCTGCCTGTGACCTTTATCGCCAATGGGATAGCAAAAACTGAGGAAGCATTGGCCATGGAAGTTATGAATGAGCAATAAGAACAACTGTGGAACAATTTATAATTCCAAGTGGTGAAGATGACAAAATGTGCTGTTTGATGATTTTTGCTCATAAAAAAAAACATGGTTATGAATTTAGATAAAAAGGGGTTCAGTTATGAAACTGAAACTTTGAAGCATTGAAATCGTTCTGTCTTGAAAAGACAATTCATCGGCAGTCACTTGGCGTCTTGTTGCAAAATAATGGCGCCTTGGACATGTTTACAACACTGTTTTAAAATCACCACTTGCTTTTTGATTAAAGATGTCAGTTTTGATTGAAATACCCAGCTTCATTTCCTCTCATTGTGTTTGTGTGTATTTAGTACTCTAATTTATCCTGTTTGGAAAATTTCATATTATGGTTTTGTATGCCTCTTCATGTCCACAAAGCATATTAAGACACCAGTGCTTTTCATGCTCAGAGTCATAATTCCAGCTAGCTAGCTGGCATGAATAATCCATCACTGAAAATCATTTATCATATGCGGTGGTGCCATGGCAATTGCTCTATTTGCCTAGACAGTCTTTTTTTTTTAATGTAGTGCTCTCTGTAGCTCAATGGTAGAGACCATGCCCAAAATACACAAGGCCCAAGGTTTGATCCCCAGCAGCAGCAACAAATACACTCAATATTCTACATATTTACCTCTTTTCCTTCTCATCAGCATGGCTTGGTAATAAAATCCTGTTATAAGATCTCATCAGTCAAATGGGTATGGAATTCCCACAGAAGAGTAGCCTGTGTTTGACAGGGGATTAGCTCCTGAATCTTGCCAACTCATTTGATGAAAAAAAAAAAATCACTGTATCCATCAGTTAGTGTCTTAAGCCTGTTTCAGAAACTGTTTAAGCAAAGGGTTTACTTTTCTGTTCATTGCTACTTAATCTGTATGTTCAGACAAGTTAACAATGCTTCAGTAATAGAAACCAAACGAGAAAGGAATGGAGAACCCTGGGAAATTAGGGAAACCGAATACTGAGTGAGGTGTTCTGATAGAAGTTCCAGACAGACATGGGACAAGAGTGATGCTCAGTGAGTTAGCGGAGCAAATGAAGGACAGCTTTATTGAATTCAAATGATGATCTTCATGTATGAGGAAGAGCATAAATTCTTGTCTTTCCATTGAGTGGGAGATGATGACACTTTCCCTTAGGGTTTCATACAACTTGTTTTGATACAAAAAATATTTGTTGCTTAAGAAGTAAAATTACAGCTATTGGCAAAGCACTCACCCGGAGGGACTTATTTTCAGAGAAAGGAAACCAAAACTGATTTTTGCTTCCTCTACGCAGCTGCATTTACTCTTTTTCCAGCTATGGAAACAGTTCATGCAGAAATGCTTGAGATGGGCATATGAACACATTATATGTTATATAAGATTTCTCCTTTTGCAGTTGAGCTCCGGAAGCTGTGTGAAAAGTTATTTCAGCTATACAGTTTGATGTAATAAGTAAGAACAAAATAAATACAAGGAAAATTAAGGAAGCACAAGAGGCAACATGGAGCAGTGGGGTTATACTCATGTTTTCTTGGTACCTGTTTGTATGCTATGTGGAAGCAGTTCTTGGTATGTGAGCAGACAGTGAAAGGTTTTAAGGAGGCAGTGGGTGCTGCATAGGGGGAAATTTAGAAAACAACATTGTTTTTCAAGTCAGTACCTTTTCTATAACTTAAGCACCATGCCAATGTCTATATATCCCTCTCCCCATATGTTATCCCCTTGGTTTTTATAACTGTTATTTGAGTCAATTATTGGTGCAATTCCAACTACTATAATGGGAAAAGTGACAGAAAAAGTCACCTAAGTTACCCCAGGGATCAACCTATCCTACCAAGTCTGTATTGTTTCTACCAATGACAGGTCCTTCAACCTGACCATTATTTCAACAGTAACTATAGTCCTTTGTGTCTTTCTGTAAATTGTGAAGTTACTGCAGTGTTTGTGTCCCACAACTTGCACTGGGCAACTATGAATTCTCCTGCATTCTTAAAATTAGAAAAGTATGGGAGTTTATTATACATCTAAGCCAATTAAAATAAAATATTGATTAAATCTATATGGGAGAATTATAACTTCAGGGGAAAGGGCTCAGTTACTAAAGTCCTTTTTCAGTTTTGCAAGTATAAGGACATGAATTCAATTTCCAACCCCACATGAAAGCCAGGCATACCTACCAACATGGGCTCATAATCTCAGTGCTGGGAAGCCAAGATAGGAAGTAAGACCTGAGGCTTGTTGACCAGCCAATCTAGTTGAATCAATGAGTACCGGATTCACTGAGAGATGCTGTTTCAAAAAATAAGGTGGAGAGCTATTGAAGAAAACATCTGATGTTGACCTTTGGTCTCCCTATGAACATGTGCGCGTGCGTACACGTACACACACACACACACACACACACACACACACACACACACACACACACACACACACAAATTCTAATTTCAGACAGAACTAGGCGATATTAAAACACTGCAAGGTTATTTTAAGTCTGATATCCAAACTGTCAGCATAGTAACTGAAACCTGCCTCACCTCATTAAGTATGCTTAGCAGAGTTTCTATTTTAGAGAAAACACTGTCTCTAGGTAAGATATACTCTCTTCCGTGTCACAGACCCTGCTGGTCTATAGACACTTCAAACTTCTGAGTTTTTCAGGTTTCTGAGCCTACTGGTACATTTAATATATTCTTGCATTAGTCAGTGTTCTGTTGCTATGAGAAACATCTGAAAGCAACAGGTTTAATGGAGGAAAGGTTTATTCGAACTCGTGTTTTTAAACGTTTCAGTGGTCCAAAGTCAGCAGGCTTCATAGCTTTGGGACTGAGTCTAAGCAGAATTAAGGACTGAGGGAGACTGGGACAGCGGCTGCTACCTTGTGGGTGCAGCACAGTGCTTACTGTTAATTGTCAGTTTGACAGAATATAGCATTAGCTAGAAGATGGACAACTGACCATGCCTTGAGGGGTTATCCTCATTGGGCCGATTGAGGTAGGAAGCCCCGCCCACAGGGGGTGGCACCATTCCCTGGACAGGATCCTGGTCTGTATAAATGAAAGGGAGCTGAGCAGCAGGAAGCATTCATGGTCCTCACGGTGTGACCATCGGCTTCAAGCTCATGCCACCTTTCCTTCCTCACCATGATCAACTGTACATTTGAACTGTAAGCCAGAAAAACCCTTTCTCCCTTAAGTTGGTCTTCTCAAAGTATTTTGTCATAGGAACAGAAAAAAAGAAAAAAAAAAAAAAACTAAGGTGGAGGGGCACTAAAGACACTGGGAGTTGGGCAGAGGGGCTGATATATACCCACCCCACCGTGACCTATTTTCTCCAACTACAGCCCACCTGCTTTCTACCAGCTCTCAGTTTCACATCCCCAGTAAAGGCCAAATACTAAACACATAAATTTAGGGATATTTCATATTCAAAATGTAGCAATGATAACACTGAATTACTTAGAAATGTTTTGAATGTTTATATTTGAGTAAACTGAGGTAGACCTGTTATTACTCAGACTGACTCAAAGTGTATCAGAAAAAAATTCTCAAAGCTTATGCTCCATACTAAAATTAAAAGATGAAACAGCCAATCTTTTCTATTTTCTTAGATGTTTTCTCCCTGTGGGAAAAAAAAAAAGTAAAAAATTGGAGATTTTATTAAACCAGATGGAAAATTGGAGACTTGTGAAATTGCAAGTATAAGCAATTTGTTGTTGTTGAATATATAGATCTGTTTGTCAGGGAAGAATCAAGTTCATCAGATGTCAGAGCATGGTGCTAAATTACTCGGTTTTCCATACCCTCCCTTTGTTTTTCAACAGTGATTCTCAAGTCTTGGGCTTTTATGCAGATTGGAGTGGGGATGGGCATGTACAGTGAGATGTGTACATTAGAAGAGCCTTTGTGATGTTTTTACATCTACTTCATCTCCATCACCTACTACAGACTGGTTATTTTGAGGAATATATCATATTTATTGGGTGTGGGCAAAGACTGAGAAACATATGTCTAAATCTTGCATAGAACCAGCATCACTACATTAAAAGATAATTAGTGTGTATCAGAAACTCAGTGTTCAGCTAAAGTATGGATATGGGAAAAACAAGTGATTTCATAAGTGATGCTATTGTATTCTGCTAAGAAACAGTATATGCTTGCTTGACTGTTTGAGCTATATTTGAATTTAATCCCAAGCACATAAAATATTTAATAAATCATAACATGTTAAAGAGAAAGAATAAATTTGTTTTTTCTTTGAAGTAATATAAAAATTTTAGTTCAAGTTCCCTTTTCAGAGTTTACACTTCTAATAATTGTGCTTAGAAGTGATCGAGACTTATGCCATATTTACCTTTGTTTTCATCCTGTTTAAGAATCCATGATTACTACTGTGAATTTCATATTAGTTAATTAGGCATGCAATCCAGGAGGGAAGAATGAATAAATGTTTAGAGTTACTGCAGGATAACACAAATCCCCAAAAGAATGAAATGAAAATTTATCTACCAAATGAACCAGACATTATAGCCAGACCATGGACAATAGAGATGCAACTTCAGCCACTGGAATAGAGGGAGTGCCCCTTAAAGACCTCTACTGATCCATAATTGTAAAATGCTCCCAGGCATTTTGATTGTTTATATAATTAAAGTACTTAAGCATTCATAAATGTTCTGCTTACTTCTCTGGGACATATATTTTCCTAAGTTAGAGATTCCAGCATAAAGCTATGCTTTCTGAAGTGTACAGAGTCTGTTCAAACTTGACTATTTTTAATGTCAACATAAAATGTCATTAAGGTTCATAACTCAGCTTTAAAGAAATCCACTATGCAGAACCTGTGTTTACACATCTGCTAAATCTTGGAAGTATCACTAATCAGGTAAATTCATACAGGAAGAACCCACTTCTGGTAGAGCTATATTTAAAAAAATAAAACAAAACTGGATGTTCACTGAACACACCCATTATGTGTTTAGTTGCAGCATAATTCACTTGTTGGCTACCACTCTATGGGGCTCCCAGATTTAACTAAATAAATCCCTTTTTATTGTATAAAGCAGAATGGAAAGTATGTACCCTATACAGAATAATGGGATTAAGTATTTGAGTCCTCCCCAGCCCAGAATACTGCTGGTTCCTTATTGCCTAGAAGCACATTTCCTCTCCATATCACCTACTTTGCTTTCTGTTGCTGTGATAAACACCATGACCATAAGCAACTTTGGGAGGAAAGGGTTTATTTCATCTTACAGTTCCCTATCACGGTCATCATTAAGGGAAGCCAAGGAAGGAACTCAAGCAGGAACTGAAGCAAAGACTGTGAAAGAATGTTGCATAATGGCTCCCTCCTAGACCATGAAGGAATATTGCGTAGTGACTTGCTCTCTGGCTCACATTCAGCTGCCTTTCTTATGCAGCCCAAGCCCCGCTGCCTAAGGATGGTGGCTTCCACAGTGAGCAGGGCCCTCCTAAATCAATTAGAAAGCAAGAAAATACCTTGAGACATACACACAGGCCAATCTGATGGAAGCAATTCCCAGTTCCCTCTTCCCAGATGTGTCAAGTTGACCACCAAACAGAACCATCATTCCAGCCACCTTCCTTAACTCCTAAGTTACTTCTTTTCTTCCTTTCCCACAGTCCACGAGTATGTTTGGCAACACCTTACAGTTGCTTCAGACAGTAAATGAGGCATCCTACAGTGTGATCTATATATAATTTCTAAACCATTCATCAACATATTCAGTTTCTTCTTGACTATTATGTCTAGTCTGTCAAAAGTTTCAGTAAATCATGGGCCATAGCTCTCACTGTAAACATGAACCCATAACTGCATGTCTATATTGCATAAGGTTATCTGTACACAAAAATGACACATTGCAATACAGAATATGTTTCTGGGTGATGATAGCTTTAAAAAAAAAGTCCTTTGAAGAAAAGAGACTCCATGATAAACTTTCAGAACTGTGATCATTGTAATTGAATCTCTTCTCAGATTAATTTCAAATTTGTTTTTATCAGTAGCTGACCTTCATTCCCTACCTGAAATAGGCAGGCAACCAAAGACACTGGGAACATTGATTTTTTTTTTTAATCATAGAGCAAAACTTGATTTTTATTACTTAAAAAAACTCACATTTACTTTGCTTGCTAACTCTGGGCTTGTGCCTTCAACATTTTCACAGTGATTTTTTCTCCTCAATAAGGAAAACATGTGTGATCCTGTCACAGACTCATTTAACACACAGAGTCATTTTTTTTCATTTGCTTTAGATAATCTCATACAAATTTTTGGTCTTAAAGCATGAGCCCCTCAAAGTCTGCCTGGCACATACCACATGTGAATTTTCCTGCTTTTCTTACTTTCTTGTATAATGCAGACCAATTCATTAACTGTTCACACTTTGAATTGAAGTAAGGGTAAAATGTGAATTTGGTAAAAAGTCCTTTATTGTTATTTGCTCGTATTCTTTTAAAATTTTTATTTATTAATTTTCACATTTTTTGTAATCTCTGAGACTCTGAGACTCCAAAGTCTTTTGCAATCAATAAACCAAAACTCTGCATTATTAGTGACGAAATAAGTAGGTGCTTCCTATTTTATAATTGTGTTTTATTAATTAAACCCCAAAATAAGAATATCTGGTCATAGGTTATGAGGTAAAATATTTTGTTTTAGAAGGTGTGGATAAGTATATCCCCTTGAATCAACATGGCCATCATGGCTGTGAAAGAAAATTCCAGTGTAGCACTACCATTATTAGATTATGTATTTTATCTGTATCAACCAAAAAGCCACCAACCCCCCCCCCCCAAAAAAAACAAATAAAAATACAATATACAACCAGCTTTCCTCCTCGGATTTAAATAAACAATGTATTCTGAATCTCAGCTGACTCTTCATTATGTCACAGCTGTAAGCTGCAGCAGAAGAAAGAGTTGGAGAGTCTATGTAAACAGGGCTTTCCTTCCGTGAGGCATCAGCTCTGTGAGACTCAGTATTTAAGCAGCTACAAAGGATTTATTAGCGAGAG
This sequence comes from Peromyscus maniculatus bairdii, assembly GCF_049852395.1. Lineage (NCBI taxonomy): Eukaryota > Metazoa > Chordata > Mammalia > Rodentia > Cricetidae > Peromyscus > Peromyscus maniculatus. The sequence goes on from NC_134857.1 coordinate 56,411,114, forward strand.
GAAAGTGCGTCTACTTCCACCTGGGCAAATTTGAGATGGAGGCCCCTTTACCAGTATCCTTGCCATTTTCAAATTAATTAATCACCATATGAAGTATCTTCAGTGACAAACAACAATATTACAAATCAAAGACAGAACCTTTCATTTTACCCATGAAGCCAAGAGCATTTTCTAAGACTAACTTTTGGAAACAGTCCCACTAAACTGTGAGGTCACTGGAAAACATTTAATTGTTGCATCTGTCCATGGTTTTCACACAGTATTTGGGATTATATTAAACATTCAAAACATAAGACAGTTTGACGAGTTAATAGATGAGACCTTGAATCAACATAATTGATGAATTGGTATGAATTAGTATAGCTCTTCCATGTGTTCTGTTGCATTGAGGATTATGTTATGCAATTCATGTTACAGATTGATGGTACCTGTTTGTTTTTTTACACTTGCTCATTTTCAAATACTTGAATTGGTGAACTAGTATTCATCTCCTCCCCCACCTCTCCTGTCTTTATCCCCCTCTCTCTTTTTCTCTATCTGTCTCATCAAAGTTCCCATCACACTTTTTACTGTGCTCTGTACATTCATATAAGTATAAAACATATAAGTATTTCTAAATGCCCTCTTGCCAAATGCTACATGACTAAATCTCTAGTTATAATATAAACATTGGTGATGCTCACTCACCTGAACTTCTATGTGTCTGAAAGCCTTTTGTCTTCAATATGGAACTTGCAGGTGTCTGGATTTAGTGTCCTATGCCCCTAATGTCCCCTGAAAGCACAGTTCTTCTTTTAAAATATGTTTAATTTTTCATCCATTCCATGCCATGTGTTTTGTTTTTTTTTTCAAGACAGGGTTTCTCTGTGTAGCCTTGGAACTTGCTCTGTAGACCAGGCTGGCCTCAAACTCATAGAGATTCACCTACCTCTGCCTCCCAAGTGCTGGGATTAAAGGCATGTGCCACTACTCCCTGGGGTCAATTTTTTTTTTCACTCTTCAGGTCTAGCTCTCATGTCGCTCAGGCTGGCTGGCTTAGTTAGGGTTTCTATTGCTGTGAAGAGACACCATGAACACAGCAACTCTTATAAAGGAAAACATTTAATTGGGGTTGTTTGTAGTTTCAAAGGATTAGTCCATTATCATTATTGTAAAACATGGCAGCATACAGGCAGATATAATACTGGAGAAGGAGCTGAGACTTGATCCACAGGCAGCAGGAAGTGAACTGTGTCACTGGCTGTAGCTTGAGCATGGGAGTCCCCAAAGCCCAACCCCACAGTGACACACTTCCCCTAACAAGGTCATACCTCCAAATACCACTCCCTTTGGGGGCCATTATCTTTCAAACTACCATACTTGGCCTTCTGATCCTGCTGCCTTCATTCCCCAGGTGCTGTGCCATGCTACATCTTTAAACAAGCATTTCTTTGGGTGGACTGATTTCCTGCAAGGCATTAAGGCAAAAACCAAGTTTAGGATAACTTGAAAAGGAATTAGAGCAGTGTGGTATTATCCATATAATAAAATAAAGTGCATCTAAACTAATGCAATTATGAGCATATAAAGATAACCTAATTTTTACAGTAGAATAGGAATAGGTAAAAATAGAAAGAGTAACAAAATTAGAAACATCACAGTTTGAAAAATATTATGGCCAAAATTGAGATAAGAAAGAACATTTATATTATCTTAGACTATCAGTTCATGAGATAACCTTTTCATAGATTGGAGAATACTAGGAGCATGAGCTAAATATAGTGTTGAATCCTGGACAGAATCCAGAACCAGAAAAATAAAAGATAGTATAAAACTTATAAAATTGGAATAAGTGGATAGATTATTATGTCAATGGTAAATTTTCTGGTTTTGATAATTCTGCATTAGTTATAAGATGTTAATGCTTGGAGAAACAGAAAAGGCCACATAGAAATTTTGTACTTCTTCCTACTTCTTTTTAGGCTAAAATCATTCTTAAACAGGAAATAATTTAAATAAATAAAAAGCAGGACAGGTTTTTATATTTTTATGGTGCTTTATAAAAGAAGTTTAAGAGTTAGAGTGAGGGGTGAGAGTGCAGCTCAATAATAGAGTGCTTACTGCTTAGCACCCACATGATGCCCTGGACTCAATCCCCAGCATCCAGAAGAAACAACGGTGAAGAAGGAGAAAGTTGTGGGGAGATTAGGAGCCATATTTATGGCTTAGACTTGACACTGGAAGTAGATACCAACTATTTCAGTGATTTGTAGAAGGCTGTCCATTGAAGGTCAGCTGTTAGATCCTATTTTTATCACTTCAGAAACATCTAGGCTTTAACTATTTCATTCTCATAACTACAAAGTACTTGGAGTTCCCAGTAAGAGTAAAACATTTTCAAGGTAACACAGGTTATTAACAGTGGAGTTAGAAGTCAAGCCTATATTTTTTCATTCTTAATATAATTTTCCCACTATTCATACCCTCAAATTATTCATATTCCCAAAATGCCCTTCATTTGACAAACATTTGTTTAGAATATACAAATCAAAACACTGCACCAAACATGAGTACCAAAAAGGCATGAATTATTGAGGGACACCTTCAATAAGATAATTTTTTTTAAAAAGTGAATGTTGACCAAGTAGAAGGGGCAAAGAATATTATTTGAAGCAAGTGTAGTAACGCTGCCTTCAGTGATATGAAAAGTGCAACTGTGTCAGACATGACCTTGGAGCATCGAATCCTCATTGCCTTCTTGGAATTCTCTGTAAACACATAGTGTCCTTACCTCAAGAAAAGGACACCTACGGATGACAGTTGGCAAATAAGCATTATTTTCTTCAAACTAACTTTAATCTTGGGATTCTTTTAGAACTGGCAAAATTCTGCTTCACTGAAAATATTCAATTAGTCTTGCTGTCCACACTTCTCTGTGGTCCAGCTGGGTGAACTCATCACTTCCTCTGTGTGGTGCCATCACTTGGGTCTGATCAAGATTGGAATGACTCTGGTAAGACAGGGGCAGCTGCCAGCTGGATCCTGTCAGGAGAAAATGTGCCAACCTGGTTTTGAAATGCTGAGCATCACTGTCCTGTTCTGGCACCAGGACAGGAAAGGTGTAACTTTTGGAAAATAGGTGTAACTTCCAAACATCTCATGAAATGTTTCTAGGTCAAGCATGCTGTCTTGGTTTTAAAATATGAGTCTATTTGTGGACAACTCTAGGTGTTTTTCTCCAAACAAGAGGGAGAGATAGCACTACATTTGCAGATCTTGTTTATCTCTAGAGATCCTCTAAGGGGAACATACCCTTGAAGAGATGTGACCAAAGACCATATAATACAAATGCTCTGAATTGTATTTCCTCTGTGCGTTTCACATGTATATTGAGACTCATCTTGAATGAGGATGAGTTAAATATTATGGGCACTTGAGGCAATGATATTTGTGATGCTTTCTCTGTTACAATTCAGCAAATTTCAGTTTAGGACAGTATTAGGGTGAAATTCAGCAATTTTACATTCTAGGAGGATAAGCACAAATGATAATGCTTTGCATGATGGGTGGTTTTGCATCAGCGTTGGAATCTTAATCCTTTGGTGGTGTATAGCATATACACCTGTATTTGAAAGAAATTTAACATTGTATAACAACTCTTCCTGGTGTACAGTTAGGACATTTGAGCTCTTTGCTTGTACAAGAATGCTCTCCAACTTAACCTGGGTGACAGAAAACTGAATCTCATATGATTTACACTGGTGTGACATTTTTCCACTGACTATGACTTCAGACCTATGAATAATGGACTTGATTTATTTGGGATCACTGACTTCATTTTAAGTTTATCTATTGCTGCACTAGAAGCTGGGTTAAAAAAATCTTTGAGGCTTGAAGCATTCAGTGGTAGCAATTTCCATTGTTTAAACCATCCTTTGTCTTCTATTTAATGATTTTATAGTCATTGTTAATAATACTGAATCTGCAATTATATCAGTTTCCAGTTGCATCTTCAAATTTATTAACGTTAAAACTTTCAGCTGATATCAGCCTTACAGATTTGATGTATGTGAACAGTGAGGGCTTGTGGACAATAGCTTTATTACTTGACTTCTGTGTGTTTTATTTAGTATGGTATCACTCAGTCATGATTACTCATTCTGCATTAACTCTCTGATACTTGCATGTTCTACCAATGTGCTAATTCCCTAAGACATTAGAGTGATTTCTGTTGCATAAATGATAACCTTCGTTGCTTATAAAATGCAATGACACACTCAATAATGTCTTCTTCAAACTTATATTGCATTGATTACATCTGGCAGTCCCATATGGTGAAACTTAGTTACGACCTTTCCAATTAAATTATGTTTGGAAACCCACTTCTGGGGTGCAGCTCAGCAGTCTACTAAATTTCTCAGTGACATTCAGAACATGAAATGATTTTAAGAGAATAAATTTGCAATACAAGTGGGAACACAGAAGAAGGTTTTCAATCTGTATTAATTTATTTTGTAAAATCCATTACTTGTACAATATGTTTTCCAATTTTATTCTAACCAAAGATGAGAAACACTGCCTTGGCAAGAATCTGCGCTTTACATATTCCATATGGTTAAGCAGAAAAACACAGTTTCATGCTTATGTGTGGAGAGAATGTTGATGGGGAAAAATGTTCTTAAGGCAGGTTTTACAGCACTTCCTCCAAGACTTTGGAAGATCCATTGGGAAACCGTGGTCTCCTGCTCCCATGTGCACCCACCCAAATGTCTCCGTTCTCTTGAACTTCACCTTTGCTCCAGTTTCTACCAGTGCAACATCTGTGTTTCTGTCTGGAGCCAGCATGTCTCCTTGTTCTCTATCTCATCTCCTGTTTGCTGCTCTTGATCACACTCCTGCAATGCCCATAATCAATGTCCCCCTCTCCTGGGCCATCACTAATAGAAATAAGAATGCTATCTTTTCCTGTCTTCAATGTGAAAACAATGAAATTCTCCTCTTAATTGTCCTTTCCTTCATTCAGCTAGATCCACCTTTTCTCTGCTCAAAAAAGATGCCTTTGCTCAACTTGCGAATCTCCCTTAGGCATTTACTCCACTTAGGCATTCACCCCTTCTCTGCCCCTTTCCCCAATTCCATCTGTGTCAGCCTCTCTGCTTTTGAACCAAATGACCTACAGCTTCCTTAGCAGTTGTACTTGTAAATTCTGGGCTCTAATCCCAGGATTCTGGAGCTTGCATCTTCATCTTCCTCCTTGGAGCACTCCCTTAAAACTCAGAGGTTTGGTGAAATCTTCCTCATCTTTGTGTGTAAAATTCCAATTTATTCTTCTTATTCATTGACTGTCTCTTCTCATTGAATACACTTACTTGGGATATTTATCACATTTCAACTATACTTCTAAAGTAAGTTTCATTGTAGATGTTTCTGTAGGCTTGGTAGTTTAACAAGCAACATAGATTGGATAGAAGTCTGTTTTACAGACAGGTTGAATGTCCAAAGAAAAGAAGGCCATGGGGATATTGAGGGTAAGTGACCCATGCTTAAGAACCAGACCTGATTGACTCTTAGAAGCTATGTAGTCCCAGACAGTCTATTCCAAGTCTCTGGAGTCTCCACTGGTTCACATGTAAGTGATTTTCTACACATATCACTTACTCAGCAAATACTGAGGACAGGCTCAGGTCCAGTAGTGGTTGTACTCAGACAGCCCTGAGTGAGGCAGGTTGGCTCCTGTCTTCATGGAGGTTTCACTCTGCAGAGCAATAAAAATCAAGAGTCATCCTGGAACAAGTGTAAAAACCACAGGTGTGGGGGTGTAAAGGAATAGATGAGCTGACTTATGAAGTGCCTGACTATAAGTAGTGGTCAGATGTCTCCTTCCCATTCTTCTCAGAAAACTGTTTCAGCCGGGCATAGTCTACTTGCTATCCTACCTACTTGCCTTATTGTTTATCAATCCCTTGAAATATCCTGTAAAAATGTAGGGAAATGAGTCCACTGTGTAGAATTTCTGATTCAAGACATTGAGGATGTGGTCCCTAAAATGCGTTTTAACACCTGCTAATGAAATCCCAACACTGAATTTGCCAGACCCCTGAGAAATGCTGATCTAAAGAAATAGCTTTACTGTCTCCCTTTTTAATAATAGGTTATAAAAACACTGTAAAGCATGTCATTCTGAGTAAGTTATGTTCTCCCAGAAGCCATTTAATCTAACATTTTTGCCTCACATTAGTGATATTAATGACCCATAGAGATCACATACTCACTATCTAATCATAGTAGGATCTAAATCTTAAAATAACTCCCCCACCCCCCAGAGGATCTGTTTTGTTGCCTGTAGCTTTATTGGAGAAAAAAAGATACATATGAAGAGTTTTAAAATGCCATCCATTTGAGGAAATAAAAAAGTAGAGAACAAAAACCAGCCACAACCAAAGAGAAAACTGACCTCGGAGAGTCTTACATCTGCATCCACAGAGGCTAGCGATCAACAGATGGTGCCAACGGTTGCGATTATTAAGTCATGCAGATTCAAATAGGAATGTAATTTCACTCTCTTAATGTAATTACTGCAAGCCAAAGAATTTTAAAATATGGCCTGTCGCCAAGTTCTGCATTCAGTCCTAAACTCACAAAAGAACTTCTTAGAAGTCACAAAGTAAGTTTGAAATTTCCCAGTTCAGTCATATGGAAGACCAGAGAGTCTGCCTTTTAATAATAGTAGGTAATGTAGTAAATATTACTTTAATACCCTTAAAATAACAAAAGTATCATAGCTAGCTGAATCCCAAAAGATTCTTATTTTTTATATGTTTAAGTTTTCTAGACAAGTGTGACATCCTATTGAATATCCAGTACTTTATTTCAGATCCCTCTTAGACTTTATCTAACATAAATAATGTACATTCTTCTAGAATCTACTGGCTAGAATAAGTTAAGATTCTTAATATCAGTTCAAGGGCATCATCACTAACACCCAGTACTGGGTATGGCAGTAATGCCATGAGCATCATGAGGAATATACTTACAGAAATGACACTAAGACTTTCTATCCTGTGTGTGTGCAGACCAACATCTTTTGTTTTCTTTCTAGAGTCATTGTGCCTGTCTTCAGAGCCCCATCTTCAAATTTTGGTTTGACTAACAACGATAGCGAGCATGAATAAAACAATCAGATACATTCATATTATATGCAAAATTAAAATATGCATTCTGTGGTAAGGATCGAGATGGCTTTATGAATTTACTATATAAAATTAAATTAAAATTATCTTATGGATCTTTATTTTTGACTGTTTAAAGAACTTTTTAAAGATTTTGTTTATTCTGGTTCTTTAGTTGCATTCTCCATCAGAGAACTCTTCTGATATTAAGGCCTTGTATAACAGACTCTTACACTAGGCCCTGGAGATTTTAGGAGTGTACTCTAACTTTTAAGATGTAGCTGCCTTTAGCTTCTTCTCTTTTTTTTCTACAAAAGTTATTTAGCCTTTGGGTTATTCTCCAATACTGAGGGCAAATAAAATTAGTAAATGACTAAAATGACTAATAATACTTCAGAATATTTTTATTTTAGCTAAGTCCCATAGGTATTAGTTACCTTTATTAATTATAAAGAAATCATATTTTTGTTAGCTTGGGAACAATTTATAGGAACTTCTTGGTAAAATGTCTATTCAATCTTTAATATATACATTTTATATAGTTATATTTATTTTGGTTTTATTGGTTTATAGGGGTTCTATGCACCTCTATCTTTTCTATATTTTAAGTTTTTAAAAACTATTTATTAATTTGAATTTTGTGTATCCACTGGAAAGGAAGGGTGTGTTTCACCTTACAACTCCCAGGTCACAATCTGTCACTGAGGGAAATCAGGGTAGGAACTCAAGTCAGGAACCTGCAGGCAGGAGTTGAAGCAGAGATTATGGAGAAACACTGCTTACTGTCTTGCTTCTCATTACTTGCTCAGCCTGCCTTCTTATACCACCCAGAGCAGAGCCACCTGTTCAAAGATAGCACTGCCCCCAGTGGACTGGGCCACCCCACACCAATCATTAATCCAGAAAATAACCTACAGATTTTCTTATAAGCAGTCTCATGATAGTATTGTCTCGTTTGAGGTTCTGCTTCTCAGATAATTCTAGATTGTGTCAAGTTTACAAAAACCTATCCAGGACATGCATGCATGCCTTTATGAGGATAAATGCATATGAATGCAGGTGTCCTATGAGCCCTGGGGCATCAGACTCCAATATGACTTCCGGGACCTTAACTTAGGTCCTCTTCAAGAGCCTTAACCCCTGAGCCATTTCTCCAGGCCCAGATTTTTCTGTTTTCTTTTTTGTCTTTGATTTTTTTTCATTTGTGGGGTGGACTACGTAAATGTTTTTATTATAGCTCAGTCATACTCATAAATCTTTTCTTTAATGCTTTTGAGATCTTGATTATTGTTAGACCTCCTCTATTTCAATACTGAATATGCATTTGTATGTATGTACAATAGACATGTTTTACATACATATGCGTGTGTAAATGAAAATATATATGAAAATATATCTGTCTTAAGGTTTCTATTATTGTGAAGAAACACATGACCATGGCAGCTCTTATAAAGGAAAACATTTAACTGGGTAGCTTACAGTTTCGGAGGTTTAGTCTATTATCATTATGGCAAGACATGGCAGCATGCAGGCCGACACAGTGCTGGGGAAGGAGCTGAGAGTTGTACATCTTGTGGGCAACAGGAAGTGCACTGAGACATTGAATGTAGCTTGAGCATATACAAGAACTCCAAGTCCACCCCCACAGTGACACACTTCCTCCAACAATGCCATACCTACTCTAACAAGGCCACGCCTCTAAATAGTGCCATTCCCTATGAGCTTATGGGAACCAATTACATTCAAGCTACCATAATACCAACACATTAAACAGTTATAATGCATCTTTTAAGACATTCCCATGATGTTTCCCTAGAATATTTATTCATTCACTGTTAAAATCTTATATGTCTAGAATTTGTTTTGATTGTGATGAAAAGCACACATTACCTTAAACTTTTTACATACATATTCACCTTGTTACCTATTTTGAGGTTGTGTTTGTTTGTTTGTTTTAAAATAGGGTCTTACATAGTCCAGGTAGTCTCAAACTAGCCATACAGCTGATGATAACTTTGAACCCTTGGTATTCTCTCCTCTACTTCACAACTTTTCGGACAACAGTTAAATGCAACTATACCCTAATTTATGTAGTTCTGGGGTCACAAACCTAGGGCATCTTTTATGCTAGGCAAACATTATACCAACTTAATCACACCTCAGTCAGATATCATTTTATCTAAATATTAGTTATCACTAACTAGATAATCTATCTTAACCAGCTAATTTTAAATCCTAACTTCTGGTGTGTATTAAGTTGTATTTTAAGCCATTTTGTTTTAATTATAACTTCCTTGTGCCTTTTATTTTCTGGTCATTATTTTTCTTCAGAATATTTTTCTTATGCTTACATCTTAGTTGGCTTTTATGAATTTTAGAATTAACTTCTGTAATTTGTTGCTATTTTATTGAAATTATGTTATCTATCAAACTATAGGGAGAACTGACACCTTCATAGTGTTGAATATTCTGATCTCAAAGTATAATATCATTTTTCACATTTCCTAATCTTCAACTTCCTCATAATCACCACTAGTGATTTTTAGAGTTTGTTTCAAAAAGTTTCCAAATAAAGTCTGGACATTAAGCTTTGTCACTGTCTCTGGGATCTCTTTAAAATCATCTTTCTCTCTTTTCCAGCCAGTAATTCTTGTATGTTTTTTGCTGGAACTGGACCAATTGTCCTGCAAGTTTGTCCTTTCTGTTTATGGCCCAATACTGCTTAATAACCTGAACTGTTATTATTTTGGCAAGAACACCATGCAGGGCACTAAGAAATCTACTCCTTTTTCTGTCTGTTCCTCAGCAGTATTTCTCCTTTTCTTTTGTATAAATCTTCTTTATTTCTTTTGAGTGTTTCCTACGGTTTATAATGACATCACCTCTGTGGAGGCAATTTGGCAGTATTTCTGAAAATTACAAGTACTTGTGTCTTTTGACCTAGTAATTTAACTTCTAGGAATGCATCCTGCGGAGATAATTGCATACCTGTGAATTGATGTATTTCCTGAAATTACTCATTGCAGCATTATTTGTAACAGTAAAAGATTGCATGATCTAAGTTCCTATTGGTAGGAGACTAATTAAATAAATGACACACATCTATATCAGTGAAATACTGGAAGCCAATAGAAAAAGGAAGACATTCTTTGTTAATAGAAAATAGCCTCCAATGTATATTACTAGATGAAAATAATTGAACATTTATTTCATTATTATTCTTACTTACTATAAGAATGATAATGCACCCACTGTATTAGCATATATAAGAGGATGTTAATTGGCTGTACTGAGGGAAATTGACTGATGGGAGCAAAGGAATATGGGAAAGAAAATCACTACCATTATGTCTAGTTTGTGATGTGGTTCCCTTGGTAGACGTTTATTTAACATGCAAGATGCCCTAAGTCTGAGTCCCCAGAACATATAAAACTGGGGACATATAAAAACCAGGGTTCCAAGGCTATCCTTGGCTGCATACTTAGTTTGAGACTAGCCTGGGTTACATTAGACCCTGTCTTAATATGGCTTCGCAAAAAAGTTCCAGTTTTGTTACTCTGTGGATAATTTTCCCAGTTCTTGTTTAGTTAAAAATATAATTGTTGTGAAAAACTAACCTTACCTAAATAAATAGAGGCTAATATCTGAATTAATATATTTTATGTTTAATGACCATCACATATTATTCAATACAGGTAAGATCAATATGTTAAAAATAGTGAGTATTTCTCTAAACAAGAGAGATGCTTCATCAGGAAGTAAGATAACATACCATACATGGTTATGCATGTGTTGGGGTGGGAAGGATTTAGCAGAGTTAATCTTGTATCCATGTAATTCCAGCATTAAATGAACAGAAGTGTATGCTGATCTTAAATTCCATACAATGGGGACACAGTGAAACAGCAAAGGATATGAAGACTTCCAACAAATACGTAGCTCCCCTAAAGTTACTAGGTTTTAAATTCTTAATCTACACAATAATTTACCTCCATCTTTGTATATATAGGCTTTTTATGAGAATCAGTAATGTAGAAAAAGATGTAAAAAGACACTAGATGGTGGAAAGAATACCCATGTTTATGGATCAGAAGAAGCAATATTATGAAAATTGTCATCAGTGTATATGATCTTATTATTTACATGGAAGCACAAAGGACCAAAGATAACCAGAGCAATCCCCAGAAAAAGCAATACTTCTGGAGGCACCACCATGCTTGATTTCAACATATACGGCGAATTTCTAAATGTTTTATTGATAGCTGTTCATTATATTATTATTCCAGCAGAATTTATTGAATCATCTGGCTCCTGGGAGGCAGGAAAGAAGGCCAGGGAATTTATTTTATTGAATATTTTCTCTGCAATTTGAAAATTTCACATTTCTGGAATTTTCCTCTGTGAGTAGTATGGGTCCCAGCCACCCAAATGGACTCTAAGAGCAATGCTGAAGGTGATAGCATGCAGCAGAATGCACCCTCTGCTAGGTTTGCCTGCCTTACACTTGTATCCAGTTGAGCTTTAACTATCATCATTTTCTTACTGGTCTTATACAATTGCATGTGAATATAGATCTGTTACAGTATAAAATGTATGATGCTCATGGCGACATGATGCCCATCAGACAGCCATTCTCTGTGGGGGTCAATTCTCTCTCTGTCTCTCTCTGTCTCTCTCTGTCTCTGTCTCTCTCTCTCTCTCTCTCTCTCTCTCTCTCTCTCTCTCTGTTTTAAGGGTAAACCAGCAGAATAATTGTTTTTTTTGTTCCGATTTACTTATATATAAATTTCATCTGTATGATATGTCTGGCACATTAATGACCATTAAAACATTTTCTGAATTTCCTGCAATACAAGTAGCTTTTGATTCTAGATAACATGCCCAGAATTTTTTTAAAAAGAACTTAGGCTCTGAAGAAAGGTAGAGTGCCTGCTGCACAATTATGAAGACCCTTGAGTCTAAGCCGCCGCACCCATGTACAATCCCAGGAGTAGTGCTGCACAGTAGTAATCCTAGCACTAGGGAAGCAGAGACAGGGGATCCTTGGAGCTTAATGGCTAGCCAGTCCGACCTAATGTGTAATCTCCAGGTTGTGGGAGAGAATTGGTTTCAAAAAATAAGATGGAGAGTCATAAAAACAAAATATTGCCCTCTGGCCTCCATACACATGTATGCACACATGTATGTGTGTGCATGGACACACACAAATTTAAACCTGAAAATCTCTCTCTCTCTCTCTCTCTCTCTCTCTCTCTCTCTCTCTCTCTCTCTCTCTCTCTCTCTCTCTCTCTCACACACACACACACACACACACACACACACACACAAACACACACCTGCAGTTTGCCATGGCTCTTATGGAAATCTCCCAGAGGCTAAATTGAGAGAAAGTGATGTGTCCTAAGTATACAGGAGAAGCCAGACACTGGATATTCACAGCATAAACTGCTCCCCTCCTCCTGTTCTTCTGTTGATTATGGGAAAAGCTTTAAGCTGTTATGAGAGTAGCTTAATAAAGGACAATTTCCTGTCAGTGTGGACTGTTAAACTTGGATTCAATTCAGAAGGAAATAATTAAATCCATTTCTCTCATGATAGCTTAAAATAAGAAAATACTATATTAAGTACCTGGTAGAGAAATACAATAAATCTCAGCTTTCCCACCCACCCCCTTCCTAACACACTTTCACATTGGCTGACTTCCCTGACACATATTTCCACATACTTCCTTAAAGCCGTTACTGTATTATAAAGGCTGCTCTGAATATGAGAGTGAAATGAAACCAGAATCCTTCTACAGAACCTTCTTCTATCGGCTCATGTTTTACTTGGTTGCCAACACTCAGTACTGCAAATAAGAGCTTGCCCTTTCAGTCACTCATGGCAAGGAGCAGGATGAAGAAATTAACATTTCTGTTAGAAACCCCACTGTGACAGATTCATAAACAGTCACCAGGCAGATGTGTTCAGATACCATTCATATAACCCTAGCAAATGTCAGGGAGTTTCAAAATAAATTATAAATTTATAATAAAATTATCTTTAAGTTCTTAATTCACTCCCGCCATAGTCTCTAGTCCTGAACAGGAACATTGAAAAGTAATGCATACAAGTTTCCCAAGGGTAAAAACCACTGTGAGCCATGAGTGCTTTCAGAATATATGTGTATATGCATATACATATGTGTGCAGAACAGCAATGAATGAAAAAAGAGGCTATGAGTTTGAAAGAGAGCAAGGGGGTGTAAAGGAGGGTTTGGAAGGAGGAGAGAGTAGGGGGAAATAGTATAATTATATTTTATTCTCAAAAAATGAAAGAGATAATCTTTTACAAAAGAAGAACTAAAAATAAATTGTCTTAAAAACCAAAAACCAAAGCCCAAGAATCACTTAACCAAGGTTGTTTTCCTGCATTAGTCGTGATTCTTTCTGTCTCCCATACTTCCTATGCACCTGACAGAGAAGAGACTTCTTAGAGGAATTGATAATGAAGAATTTAGTCCTGATTCCCGAGTTTGAATGCATTTTTCAAACATAACAACTCTATGGTCTATAAGGTAGCAAAATAGCATATTAGCCAGCTTGTCTTCATGTTGACATGTAGTAATGTTCAGTGTGTAGCAGGTTGAAGCGTAGGATGTTCTTGATACTTGATATTTTTGACATAGGAAGATTGCAGCCTCATAAATTTAAAGTTAATTTAAAAGTTCCTCCTTGTTTACTTATTGTCGGAATCTCATTAGCCAAAACTGCCTTGCTGAATCCAATCTTGAGAAAGCTATGCTTGTTAGCCAGACAAGAAAATAGCTTTGTGTGCCCTCAGTAGAGACTAGAGTGAAATACATCTAGGGGTTTCACCTCAGGAAGGTGTATGGTGTCCTCAAACTATCATGTGGGATCTCTTACAAATGGCCCAGGGTAGAACTAAAGGAGCAGACAGAACACAGTAGCTGAGGCTAAGAGCACAGCGAGGGAGGGACAGAAAATCCCAGAAGAGAAAGGAAACCCTCTCTAAATATAACGTGGTACAGTTTCACCTGGATTCTTTTCTGTGTACCAGTTGTCCTATCCACAGCTCCTCTACTAGATACCATTACATTACAACGATGTATTTGCATCTCTGCAATACATAATTTGTAATTGATAATAAGAAGTTATCTCATCAAGACTAGTCTAAAACTGACCTTAAATGGTTATGAAGGTTTCTGTAAGACTTCCTTTTTTCTTTTCTTTTTTACATTAATTCTTCTTTTGTACAATACATCCTGACTGGAGCCTCCCATCCCTCCTCTCCTTACACTTCCCATCTCCCCTCCCTCAGATCTGCTTCTCCTACTTTCCCTTAAGAGCAGGTCTGACCTGTGCAGGCTCCAATGAGTGCACTTCAGTCTCTCAGAGGCCCTATGAGCCCTGCTTAGTTGATTCTATGAGCCATGTTCTTGGGGCTCCTGCAGTCCTTCCTCCTCTCTTGCAGGGTTTCTCTAGCTCCACCTAATGTCTGTCTGTGGGTCTCTGCATCTGCCCTTAGCAGCCAAAGGAAGCCTCTATGATGACAAATGAGCTAGGCCCAGATCTCTGAGTATAGCAGAATATTATTAGGAATCATGTTTTGTTGTTATTGAGACAGGCATTTTCTGTTTAATATCCCTTGCTGTCTTGGAATTCTCTCTGTAGACCAGGCTGGCCTCAAACTCAAAGGTTTATCTGCCTCTGGTTCCTGAGTGCTGGGATTCCATTTTCTCTTTATGTAGTCAATGAGTTCTCAGTGATTTCCCCTTCATTTTCCCAGATCACCAGAACATACTCATGGGTCACCGTAGCCTGTATACAGATGAAAAATGAGGCAGGCTACAATTCCTTCTTCAGTAAAATAATTAGAAGTAACCTTATTTCTGGGTATTAGATTTTTTTTTTCAGAGAGGGAGAGACAGAGACAGAGATCCAACTTTGCATAACTTTATGGCATAAACAATACTTTTATAAAGGAAAAACAGAAAATCTAATTTGATAAAAACTTAATTTGAAAAGCTGAATATTACATTGAGCAATGTAGACCTATTACATGAAGGAAAGTATCACATGACTTTGAACAAGAACAGACTTGAATCAGGCAAGTATTTATTGAGTTAATTGTTTCAATGAATGAAATCTGAGCTATTGTATCCTCAGATGAGTGTTTCTTTAGCTCATGAAATACCTTTCATTCTCAGGACATTGTTCAGTATTAATGACTGCTTCCTAAGTACAAAATGATGTGTCTGACAAGGTATTTCTAGTATGAATATCCACAGTTGTGAAACAATCCATTACCAATGTATGAGGAAGAAACTGTAGAGATTTCTTAAAACATTAATGGGAACTTTGAGACCATTTAATGACTGGTCTAGCTCTGACGTGGACATGGATAAAATGTGACTTTTATTGAGAATGAGGTTTGATCCATCTCTCTTTGGATGGTTTCATGTCTCTTATTTTTCTCTCTCTACACACACACACATACACACACACACACACACACACACACACACACACACACACAAAAGAAATCACTCATTGACAAGTATGATTTCTCCCAAGTTGTGCTAAATGGAATAATTTATTACCATTATGTAGAAAGTCTAATACACATTTCCTGGATGGTTGGGGACTTTCCAGCTTACCTGGTATTGTGTAGGCAATGATTTGCTCCCCCCACCCACCCAGTACTTACCAGCTGAAACTAAAACACTTTGGAATTTCAAATGGAGCCTTTCTGTCATTTGCGATCTCTGAAGAAATGGAGTTTATTTTAAGTCAAAGCATCTTAGGTACAGAAGCACGTGGTGTAGGCTTCTAGATACTTTTTTTTTCTGCTTCTTGAAATGCTTCAGTTGTAGGCTATTTTATTAAGAACCAATGTTATGAAGAGTTGATCTTTTCATACTGCTGGATTCATCAGCCAGCCACTAAACACATGAGCTATTTAAGTTGCTTAAAATTAAACAAAATTAAAACATAATTTTTGGCTATACTAACCAGTTTGCACAATGCCTACTAATACAAGTTCTAATAACTATATAATTGGACAAGCACATGTGGATAATAAATCTGTCCTTGGAGAAACTACTACCAACAGTATTGAATAAAAATCTGACAGCTAGAATAAATGTCTGTGGACTGTTCAGTCATAAATGGGGCAGCTATACATCCTCCAAGGGTCAGAGGGCATCAAGGGAAAGTGGTCAGAAAGATTGTAAGGGCCAGAGGTCTGGAAGGAGCAGTGAAAATGTTTGTTCTGGACATGACAAGAGTGTTGAACTTATGCATTCACTGCAGCTGTAGTGGCCTACACAAGATCAAGCCAGTCAATATTCCAGCATGGAGTTGGGAGAAGCTCATGGACCCCGACTCCCTGGCTGAGGAGCTATTGAAATGTGATAGCCTCTGGGGGAGGGGAAGTTAGTTTTCTTATATAGTGTGGCCCCTGGTTGGTCAACCATGGTTCAGTGGGTAGCCCCACACCTGCATATGGGTGGCACAAATTAAACTCAGTGGGTCATCTTTTTAAATCATGTGAAGTTAGGAAGAGCACAGAGAGTGGAGGTGGATCTCAGA
Source organism: Peromyscus maniculatus bairdii (assembly GCF_049852395.1). NCBI lineage: Eukaryota > Metazoa > Chordata > Mammalia > Rodentia > Cricetidae > Peromyscus > Peromyscus maniculatus. Next base: position 56,427,855 of record NC_134857.1, read on the forward strand.
AGAGTCATGGGAAGTAGGGATGATTATAATCAAAATGCATTATACACATCTACGAAATTCTCAAAAATTTAATAAAATTATATTAACAAAAACTCACTGCTTGACCAAACTTCAGTCAAATTTCTCTGAACTATTTTCTCATGTAGGCATTAGACTCTCTCCTGGGTCTGATTAAAACTCCAATTTCAGTAGGAATCCTGCTGGGTCAGCTTTGCAATTATCCACTACACTTCATATCTGACCAAATTTCTCATTCACTGTCTTCAATATTTTATCATCCTGGTTTGTCTTTCATAAGAATCCTGTTAAGTCAGTTTAGGCAAATTGCCTCTTTTTCCTGGAGTTTCTCTTAGTAATTTTCGACTCATCTGTCTCCATTTTGTGCATGCACATGCACACACACACACACACACACACACACACACACACACACACACGAGAGAGAGAGAGAGAGAGAGAGAGAGAGAGAGAGAGAGAGAGAGAGAGAGAGAGTTTAGTAAATATCCACTCATTCTTTTGTTTTTAATCATGCCAATCTCTCTCCACTATTTCAGAACACCCATTGCAGTTTTGTCTCTTGAATAAAGTCTTCCTTACCATTTTTAACAAGCATCACATGTATTTTGATAGCATTACTCCAGATTTAAAAAAAAACAAATTATGTTAGTTTTTAATTTTTGCAAATTCTTTTAAAGAGAGAAAGGGATCAATTAGATATTTATTCTTTCAATAGCTGCTTGATATAAAAACATTTTACCCAAAAGTATTGAGGCCACTGAATAGTCTGGGAGGTTTAGAGACCCTATCTCCACAGGGCAGGAAGGCTCTTGGGAAACTACTTCCTCTTGGGAGCTCCAGGCACCGCCAAAGAAAGGGAGTCTTTTAAGTCACACTGCACCTTCCTTCCAGTTAGCTTTGTGTTCATACTGAGCAATTCAGAAAAAGACCTGTGCACATGCCAGAGGGTGTCAGAAAGCCTGCGGAGCTCTGTCATCATGTAAACCCCTCTCTAGCTTTCAATGTTCATAAGCCTAGACTTGTTCATCCCTAATGGGGCCCCAGGACCAACATCCCTCCTGGATGCAAGCAAAATATCCCAGAAGTAAAGCTATTACTAGTTGTTTTGTGGTCAACAATTCCCAGGTGCAGCGTGCTACCAAATCATTATGAGGCATCATAGGTACAGGACTCATTCAATTAGTAACTGAAGGATATTAAGAAAAATTTAAAATATCTCTATTCCACTTCTTCCCCACTCAGGTTCTTGGGTTGTGCTGTGAAGAAAATATTCTTGACAGAAAAATTCCTAGCTTTAGGTTTTTTTTAATCAGTTAAAAGATAATTATTTTTAAAGGTTATAATTGTAATTAATGCAAATATAAATTGAAAATATATTACAAGTCTTGTTTACATCACTATGAGAGAGCTAGTATAGGATGACCAATTCAGTGGAGAATTCGTGAAGCAGAATTAATATGTGGCTATAAGACATATTAATTCCTTAGTATTATTAATAATATTACATTAATAATGTTGTAATATGTGTATTGACTAATATATTAATTAATTATGTGTTAGCATATAACTAATACAGTAATTAATAATATATTGTCTGAATTCCTCGGCACCAACAGAAAGTCAATTGGAATCCCATTACTTAATAGATGCAGAGCTGGTCTTGTCCACAGGGCAATCATCAGCTGCCTTCCATCACGTATATGTGATATGCATTTTTATGGACAAACTTATTTGCATCACTGTCAGCCTTGTAAAATTTAAAAGGCTACAAGTCTGTTCAGAATAAAGGTTCCCAAACTCATAGAATAATGTAAACTGAAAATATAAGTATATGTTTTAGATAATATATTGTTCTCCATTCAGGACACGTTGTCAGCATCTCGGCCCTTTTCTTTCATCGTTTATACTGATAAATTGAATCTTTACAGCTTACTCTGTCCTCAGTTCTGCCCCTTTGATTTACCTGGCATTTTCCCAAGTTCAACTTTTTTGAGATAAACCTGAAAAAGCTTTCCCTTTTTGCTTGATTTAATCCCATAGGGGAGAGGGGAACACAAGCATTTATAATGCTGAAAACTGCAAGTTAAGAACACAGGGAAAGATGTGCTGAGTGGCTGGGTTTAGATAAAAGAAAAAAGAGGAAAGGACCAAATTGTTGCATTGTAGGAAAGTTCAGGCTTTCTCTCTGTAGATTCAACAATTCAGCTTTCTGAAACAAACAGTAGAGAATTTAAAGAAGGAAAAAAAAAAAAAAGAAACCACAACTATATTTTATGTGCATAGCTTGGAAGCCACAAAAAATGAGACCTCAGGGGAGGCCCAGATGGTGAAAGCTTAAATACCCTCTTCTCAACAGGAAGGAGGGTGGAAAGTACAGGCAATTCGGAGCAGTAATCAATGACCAGAAATCAGCTTTCCCTCTAGAATCTGAAGGAACCTGTGAGATAAACAGTACCTAGTGTCAAAGTCCATCCAAACATGATCCCATACTTACATCTTTCTGGCAACAATTAGGAAACAGCAGAGAGAGGTGGAAGGTATGCCATGGTCTTTTAAGGCAGATAAGACAAAAGCTGCTTCTAGCAACTGCTAATCTCTCAAATCTTTTAAGATAATCAGCATACAGGGAACCAAGCTTGGGGCTATTGTTTTTTGAGTCCCAACAATATCATATGTGATTACAGAGTTAAACCCCTTTGCATTCCCAAAAAAACTTCCTTTGTTTACTGATTTCAAAAAACATATCAATTTAATAACTGTTCTGTGGATAGAAAGAAAATCTATCTATCTATATCTATCTATCTATCTATCTATCTATCTATCTATCTATCTATCTATCTATCTATCTATCATCTATTTATTTATTTTGGTTTTTTTGAGACAGGGTTTCTCTATGTAGCTTTGTGCCTACTCAGTCTGTAGCCCAGGCTGGCCTTGAACTCACAGAGATCTACCTAACTCTGCCTCCTGAATGCTGGGATTAAAGGCATGTGCCACCACTGCCCAGTGAAAGACAATTTATAAAGTAAGTAATGTATACATTTTAGGAGAAAAAAAATGTGAAGATGTATTCATTCCATGGCAGAAAGTTAATTGTAAACTTTCTAACATTCCTCAGGACTATTTTTTTTGTTATCACTTCTCTGGCACAGGATGTAATGTTTCTATAATGCATTTAATTTTTTTAACATTTAGTTAGTTTGTGTGTGTGTGTGTGTGTGTGTGTGTGTGTGTGTGTGTACATATACTTGTGTGTGTGTGTGTGTGTGTGTGTGTGTGTGTGTGTGTGTACATATGCTTGTGTGTGTGTGTAAGTCATGGAAATCAGAGAACAACTTGCAGCAGTTGACTCTCTCTTTCTACCACATGGGTTGTCCCTAGCAAACCCATATTTCCAGGCTGGTTGGCAAATGACTTTACCCCTGTGTGAGCAATGGTAAGTTCCAAAATGCTTGTTTCAATTGATACCTTTTTAGCACTTTTGTGATTAAAAATTTAGTCATTATAATATTTCAAAAATGCAGTTATTATTTGTATAGTTCACCCCATATCCCCGCCTTTCACGTGCATTTCAACTTAGTCTGATACATCAGATTATAAGACAATTTCAAAAGATGTTGGAAAGCCTTGATAGTTTAGCACTCTAACAATAATCCTTATTCTAGAACAGAAGGATTATTTCCTTTGCCTAGCTTTATTTGCTATGATTCATCCTGAGATGTCTGATCATTTTTCTGCCTTTAACTACTCTGCTTGGCATCTAATGGACAGTTTTTGTTGTTGTTGTTGTTGTTTGTTTATTTTGACTATCCCCAAATGGAAAGATATATCTGTGTACATGTATCTTCTTTCTTGGTCCCTTTTAAAACATTTTGTTGATATTTCATGAGAAAGTTAGTTGTTTTTTTCTCCATGGAAATTTGCATCATGTACAGCAAATTTATGTTCCAGGCACCCTTTCTTGTCTCTTCTTCATAAATAGGATCCAATTGTGGATACTTTCAGATTTAACTTGAAGGAAAAGTTTCAATTGTGAAATGTAGAACTAAGGTAAAGAAGCCAGTGGAGAATCAAAGATCCCCTGGCAAATGTCCAAAGTCCCCACTTGTTCAAACTGTAGCCTGAAATAACCATGTCACAACTTGCCTCTCTGCCTGGAGATTAGCGGGTTCTGGTTTCTTTGAATTAAAACATTAATTCCAATTTCAGAAAAATTGAAACTGGGGAAAAGGAGGAAGACTTCACATGTTACAAATAGGAATTTTGCTGAATTACAGGCCTGCTAAGATGCAAGTTATTATTATTATTATTATTATTATTATTATTATTATTATTATTATTATTTCTAACAAGTCTTGGACCAATTAATTATTCCATAAATTTTCCAGCATCATTGCTGCTGATCTGACACATGCCTTTCTCTTAGTAAAACAGAAAATAAAGACCTGGAGACTTAGCTCATCACATGTTTTATCAATAGAATAAATACCAACCAAAATTGGAACAATGTTTTCAAACACCAAATGGTCATAATAAAGTTTCAAAACCTAAGGCAAAATAAAAAAGATGTGATATTTCATGAACATAAATACGTTCAATTTAAGGAGCTGAAATTTCCTCTCTCCCCTCCACTCCCCTCCCTTCCCCTTCCTCTCCTCTCCTCTTTCTGTTAATTATTCATCTTTAGTTATTTCCACCTGCATTTTTTTCCCGTGGAGAAGGACATTTAGTCATTTTTCTCAACTCACAATAATAAAAATTTTTTAAGTGTGAAATAATTGTTTTATTATAATATAAATAAGATGCATTTTTGAATGGTCTCACTAATTATGTTAGATACCAGAAAAGATTTTCTTTCTGTTTTTAAATCATTTTGTCATTTATATATCTATCTCTCTATCTCTCTATCTCTCTATCTATCATCTATCTGTCTGTCTGTCTGTCTGTCAGTCTGTTCTGTGTGTGTGTGTGTGTGTGTGTGTGTGTGTGTGTGTGTGTGTGTGTGTAAGAGAGAGTGTGTGTGAGCGGGGAGTGCATATACCACAGCATGCTTGTGAGGTCAGAGGACAGCTTTAGGGAGTCTGATCTATTCTTCCACCATGTGAGTCTTGAGGTTGGCACTCAGGTTGTCAGGCTGGGCAGCAAACTCCTTTGTCTGCTGAACCATTTCATAAGCCTGACACGCTTTGTTTTCATTCTTAAATGCATTCTTATTCATGTGTACGTGTGTACCTCTTTGTATGTGTACCATGTGCATACAGGTGACATCCGAGGCCATAACAGGGTGTCAGACTCCCTGGATCCGGAGTTGTGGGCATTTGTGAGGTCCCTATATCAGTGCTGAAAATAGAGCTTAGTTCTTCTGCAGTGCTCTTAACACTTTAGCCATCTCTCTGTCCTCTTGAGAAGAATTTTTAAAACTATCTATTTAATAGCACTGGCATTTAATTATATGGTTCTCAGAAAGCAGTTATAAGAATATTGCTCCCTCATGTGCTTTACGCTGTGCTTCGTAATATAGTGTGCACATAGTCACATGCACACCATCCCCCCACCACTGGTAAGCAGGGAGAGAAGTAGGAAACAATAGCTTCTTCAAAGCTGAATTCTTCTACCTTTTCTACCACTGCAGCACAAATCTGCTGCTATTCCAGTACTGTAGCCCTTTGTAGTTTTTGCACTAGAGCGTGCAATTCAGTCTGTTGTAAATAATAAATCTCCGAAGCTAAGGTTCCATGTGAGAGCCAGTGGCTTGAGAATGTTGCTTATTAATACTAGTGGCCCTGACATTTTGCAGACTAATGTTATCACAGTAGCATTTGGGTGGCCCCTTTGTGATTGCTCAAGGAGATGTGCTTGTTCTTACTGCTTCCAGTGGCCAGCTGTCATGTTATATACCTGTGTTAGTGACAGCACCACTTTGTCAGGCCGGAAAAGTGGCCTTACATTCAGTGAGGAAACGCTTTATCATAAATAATAACAAATGAAAATGAGTTTCTATCCTCGGGCTCAGATGAAACTGCACTGTAGCGTTCAGAAACTGCAGCCTCTCTGGCTGTGGGACTGATGTGGCACTGTGTGACTCCAAGTCTTATACCATACTAATTCAATAAGCATTGATTTGTCACTTCCTTTGTGGAATGCATTCGCTGCTTATTCACATTAGCTTAGTGTACACAAAGAATACCCTGTGTTAGTGCCCTCAAAACCCTCAAAGGAGATGATATATATATATATATATATATATATATATATATATATATATATATATATATATATATGGATTTACCTTTGATAGGTGGAAACAGAAAGGAACATTGTTGAAACTCTAACTGAAAAATCAAGAGGGTGTTCCTGAAGGGTGAAGGTGCAGGGCAGAGGCTGAGTTGTGGTTAGAATTGGAGCATGGGGAACTGTGGTAAGGGAGTTCCAGAAGGCGCTGCACAAGCCAGCAAGAAGAGAGGGACTTCTGGGGTTTGTGTTTCCAAGGGGAGTCTGGCAAGAGTGGCAGGGTGAATGAAAGAGTAGTGTGTAGAATTTTATGCAAGGCCAGCGTGCAAAGGATATATACAAGACTAAAGCTTTGGGGGTTCATTCTACAGACATGAGTGGGCTTCTGAGGTCCTGTCAAGGCAGCTATCTGGAGGCTACCAGCATGTTAGGTTGAAGAGGGTAGTTAGTAGTCAGAGACTAACGGAATCATTGGTTTACTTCTGAGCACAGATCACAAGACGACAACTGCAGTTGCAGCCTTTGAGTAAACATAGCAAGAAGTGCATAGAATAGGATATGGAAATGTGGGAAAACCCACTGAATAAGAGGGGAAAGAGTTAAACTAGAACCAAATATTGATATTGTAAAAAAAAAAAGTCCTTGATAAGGTGAGGAGCCCCATTTGAGCCAGACAGCCCCCCAAGTGCTCAAGCAAGATGAAGACTTTTAAAAGCCACAGGCGCATTTAGTAATGCACGTCTGAAAGCAGGCTTGAACATCTTTGAGAATGTGCTAGTCATTTGGATTACTAGTGAGGCCCTGGCATTTTGTAGACTAGTATGAGAAATGTGTCCAAGAGAAGAGAGCAAGACCTGGTAAGACATATGGGGACCACATACACTTACAAGGTACATTAGGGAAATGAGATCCTGCCCCAGCCAAAAGTTAAATACCCAAGAGTAAGATAGGTGGCACCAGAAATACATAACTAGGATAGCAAAGGAAATTTGGCCTCTCTTTGTGCAGCTGGGTAGCTAAGCTTTTAAAATGCAGGTCTTTCTATATTTTTGAAAAATGTTTCATGGTCTGACCTGCTGCCACCATCCCGAACCACAGGCCCCTAATTTCCTAGTGTAATTTGCTGTCCAGAGCTGACTGCTCACAGCCTTGCCAGAAACCTTTTCCACAAACATACTGAGTTCTTATTACCAGAGTCCTCTAGTTACTGGAAGATAGATTAATGGTTTTGACGATGGTTTCCTGAAGACAGGGAGACTGTAAAATGCAAAGTGGCCAAATACAGATTCTTTATCTGAACAATCTGTTGTAGACTAGGGCATCTTCAATCCGAGGTCCCTGATTATCCTACACAAGGAATGTCATTTGCTCTCATCAATGTGATACCTTTTTCTGACGGGTCAATTGACTTTGTCCTGACCTTTAGAGGATTGGTTTTCTCTAAAAGGTAAGATCATGTATTATAGTGTATTCTCACAGCATAATGTGTGAGGTCCCTAAGGACAAAAGCCTATGCTTAAATATATCTTTATAAACCTCTACACTCTTGGCTGCATGAATGTACAGAGATGGTACATTAGCTGGGCCAGGAGGAATGATACATCTCCATTTTCACTCTACAGCCTCTTCTTTGACGGATGTGAATATAAAAACATTTCCCCCCCATGGCAGTGCCCCATTATTGTAACTTGTATGTTAAAAATGAGTATTTCTGTATTTCATACAGAAAATTTTTCACTTATTTCTTTAATAATTTTGCAGCATCGGACTTGAATTTTCATTTGCTGATGTGGACACTAAAGCTGAGAAAATGCATCTGACTTGCTGGGGTCATTCATTATACACCAAGTTCTGTTCTCCAAGGCTTATATATTTCTGTTTATTCAAAGCCTGGAGGAACATTACCTTAATAGACCAGGCCATGTAAGGATGACTTGAGCCCCAGTTCTGAGTTCAGAACTCCTACGACAATGGGAAAGTTTATAGCATCTCAGATTGCATCGTTTTCATTTATAAAGTGTAAGCACTTCTTATAGGGCAGCAAAAAAAATTAAGCAAGCTGTTATTTTATCATGAGATACTCATTTGTAAATTAAAATGCCTATGTGAAGAGCCACTGTTCACACTGAAAAACCCAGAGTAACAAGGCTCCAATGTCAGTGATGATAGCAGTGGGGTAGCAGTATTAAATATAGATGTACTCACAAGCAATGGCCAAAAGGAAGCAGACAGAAGACTTTCTTAGTTGGATTATAGAACTGAAAAGCAAGTCCTCACACTTATGGGGCAGGCACTGCCTGAGTTGTTTTCCTAGTCTCCATATTTATAGCCCTGGCCAGTCTTATGTCAACTTGACACAAGCTAGAGTTATCTGAAAGGAGGTAACCTCAATTGAGAAAAGCATGAGATCAAGCTGTAGGACATTTTCTTAATTAGTTATTGATGGGGAGGGCACAGCCCATTGTTGGTCATGCTATTCCTTGGCTAGTGATCCTGTATTCTATAAGAAAGAAGGCTGAGCAAGCCATGATTAGTAACCTGTTAGCAGCACACCTCCATGGCTTCTGCATCAGCTCCTGCCTCTGGGTTCCTGCCCTTTTTGAGTTCCTATCCTGATTTATTTCAATAGTGAACAGTGATATGAAAGCAGAAGCCAAATAAATCTTTTCCTCTTCAAGTTACTTTAGCCATGGGTGTTTCATCAGAATAATAGTAACCCTAACTAAGTCAGAAATTGCTACCAGGATAGTGATGTACTGCTGTGACAGACCTGGATTGTGGATTAATTTTGGAACCGTGAGAAAGAAAAGCCATTGAGTGTCAAAGCTCAGTGAGCTCTTCTGTGGGAATTTGGGAGGGAGAGGGAGAGAGAGAGAGAGAGAGAGAGAGAGAGAGAGAGAGAGAGAGAGAGAGAGAGAGAGAGAGAGAGAGACTGGGCACCCAGCACTTTTGACACCTCAAAGTCCACCCTCAATGACACACTTCCACCAACAAGACCATACCAAAACCAGCAATGCCACATCTTCTAATTCTTATAATCCTTTCAAACAGTTCCCCTTCCCACTTACCAAGCAGTCAGATACAGGAACCTATGTGGACCATTCTCATTCAAACCACCACATCCAACTTCTGCCCCACGTCTGGGTTTGTAGCTACATTATAATGCAAAAATGTATTCAGTTCAGCTTCAAGAGTCCAGTAGTCTGTCATAGTCTCAACACCAGTTACAAATTCAAAGTCTCTTTTGAGACTCAAGAAAATCTCCTAAGTATAACCCTGTGGAAAGGGAACATAGTGAGAAAATATTGGACCAAAACAAGACAAAAAAAAAAAAAAAAAAAAAAAAAAAAAAAAAAAAAAAACAGGAGGGCAAACTCCAACTTGTGCATCTCCATATATGATGTCTAAGTGTTCTCCAAAACTCCAACTTCCAGCTTTGTTGACCACAACACACTTCTTTCTCTTGGACTGGATCTACATCAGGCCTGCAGCTCTTCTCGGCTGGTGTCCCATGGCTCTAGAATCTCCAGCATCTTGATGTCGCCAACAAAATCCAGGCTTGACCTTCACTCAGTGGCCCCTCTGGGCCTCCATGCAGGGATACCCCTGACATACACCAGGTCTCAATGGCTTTTCTTAGCCACAGAGAAAGATTCCTCAATCCCTTTCTTGTATTTGTGACTATGAAGCTAAAAGAAGCACATTGCCAAAGCTGTCAAGTTCTGTTGCTTAATGGGAATGGAACTTGGTCCCCTCTTTCAATTACATTTGCATCAGCTTTCTGTTGTTGATGGTTTCTTTTGCTACTTAAGATTTTCTCTAATTCCTTTTCACAAGTTAGAAGCTTAGCTGGGTGGGTTTTTGCCCTGAGTTACCAATTCCTTTATTCCATTTAGCATCAGGCTTTTCTTTAAACTTGTTATCTCCTTGAACACTGGCTTTAACTCCATTATACTTCCTGATGCTTTTTTTCCACTTCAAACTGTACATTTTGAATATCTCTTTTCTAGCTTGTACCTGTTTATTATAGATTCCCATAAGAGTGATTGCTAATAATCACATGTCAGAGTCCATGATAGGCTATCTTGAAATCTCCACTACCACTGCCATGAGTCAAAACCTCTTAAATTTACCCTCAGGCAGATTTTTAGGACAAGGGCAAAAAATAGCCACATTCTTGGTCAAAATATCACAAGAATGGTTTCTAAGCCACTTACTAAAATTCTTCCCCTCTGAAACTTCTTGAGCTGGGCCCTCATAGTTCAAATCACTTTCTGCACTGTATTTCTTACTCCTGCTAGCCTGGCCCATTCATTCAGCACTGCTTAAAGTACCTTGATTTCTTCCAAGCTCCCACAGAATAGCTCTGAACATTCAATGGCTTTTCTTGACCAAAGTTCCAAAATCCTTACACTGTCCTCCCCCAAACAACATGATTAGGTCTACATAGCAGTACCCATATATCCTGGTACCAATTTCTGTCTTAGTTAGGATTACTAATGCTGTGATGAAACACCATGACTAAAAGCAGCTTGAGGAGGAGAAGGTTTATTTGGTTTACATTTTCATATCACTGCTCATCATTGAAGGATATCAGGTCAAGAACTCAAATAGGGCAGGAACCTGGAGGCAGGAGCTGATGTCCATCATGGCTTGTTGCAGCTTCTTTATTCTAGAACCTAGAACCATCAGTCCAGGGATAGCACCACCCACCATGGGCTGGGCACTGCCCCATCAATAACTAATTAAGAAAATGTCCTAGAGCTAGACCTTATGGAGGCATATTTTCAGTTCTTAATTCTGAATGAATTTCTTTCTGATGACTCTAGCGTGTGTCAAGTTAACATAAAACTAATCAGGACACCATATATCCTCTTAATGTCATGAATGTTATGACCATATCTATCCTGCTCCTTATACAATCCTCACAATTTAGCAACCTTTTCTGTTCAATTGACTATTAATTGATTCTGTTTAGAAGTAGAAGTTTGAGGACTGTGACTTGTGATAGTTAATCTTGATTGTCAACTGGACATATGTGGCAAGAAGGGACTTCAATTGAAGAATTGTATCTATCACACTCACCTGTGAGCATGTCTGTTTGACAGGTTCTTGATTTCTTATTGATACAGGAGGGTCCAGTCCACTGTGGGCAATACTTTCACTAGGCAGGTGAAAAGGCAGGTTATATAAAAAAAAAAAATACTTGAAAGACAAATAGACCCTTTCCTCTCCAGATTGACTTTGGTCAATGCTTTATCACAGCAACAGAAAGCAAACTATTACAGGGGTTTAGCTCAGTTTTAGAGTGTGTGTTTAGCATGTATGCCTTCCATTTCAAGCATGCATGCACGTGCACGTACGTACGTACACACACATTCACACACACACACACACACACACACACACACACACACACACACACAGATGGGGCAGGAGAGGAAACTTATCCTTAAATCTTTAATGGGCATTTTTTACAGATAAATAAATATTGAATTATTTTTTAATTTCAGCTTCTTAAAAAAGTTCATCTTATAATCCATGAAGTACTAATTCTTTGTTTTTCTTCCTTTAATTTATGTATCAGAGATTATAGTTAATATATAAATTATTGTTTTCCAGACGTAAAACCATTCCAGGATGGCTTATTTTTTGGCACTGTTCTCTTTGCTGGCCATGCAAAGTGTGTTGATAGGGGCAACTTTCCCAGATGAAACCATAGCTGAGTGGTCAGTGAATATGTATAACCATCTTCGAGCCACTGGGGAAGATGAAAACATTCTCTTTTCTCCACTGAGCATTGCCCTCGCAATGGGAGTGATGGAGCTTGGAGCTCAAGGATCTACTCTGAAAGAAATTCGCCACTCAATGGGATACGATGGCCTGAAAAATGGTGAGTTCCTGGGTTTTGTTTCTCACAAATATTTGAGTTTTAACTTTGAATTCAATCATATTGCCTTCTGCCAGAGGCACTAATATTTACTAGAGGTAAGAAATGATCTTATTGCAAGAATATGGTTCAAAGGGTTAGAATAAGAGAAAGGGCTCATTCCTGCCTCTAGTCATAGCTGAGTAAATCTAAGGAAAGTGCTTCCCCAAAGTATTATTTAAATAAGCCTGCATGTTAAAGTAAACAAAAAGTGCTCCTGTAATTTCTAGTGTAAATTATTATAGAAATAAATGAGAAGGTAACTGTGATGGATGATCAAAAGAAAGGCATCATGATTTTTTGAAAAATATTACATTTTGCTTAACAATTAATGATATTCTCATTGTTTAAATAATATCCAAGTCTTTTGAAATGTACTATTATTATAAAAATTACATGTATTAGGGAAAATAATTTTGAAATAAGGTGTAATTTCTATTTTAATGGTTCTTTCTAGTGTACACACGAACAAATTCACTAGAAAGTTAAAAAGAAAGTAGTAGATTTCTACTTATGATATTTAAATAGTCTGTTAAGAAGAACATTTAAAGGAATATCTTCTAGATAATTAAATTTTGCTTGATAACCCTAAAAAAGACCAGTTGAATGTAACTAAGCCAAATATTCTGAAAGAAAAACAACTTAAATTTGTTTCTTCTTTTTAGAATTTATCCAAGTCACAGTGAAAGGCTGCAGTTCAACCTCGCTAGCATATGTGCAAGGTCCTGGGCCTGAGCTCTGACCGTAAAACTAACAAACTAAAACCAAAATGAAACAAACAAACAGAAAGGAACAAAGAGTATCACTTGGTAAACTAGACCAAGCTAATCTGAGCATCTAGAAATAGCACGTGAAGATCCTTACCATGTCTCTGTGAGGACCAAGCCTGCTGCTTTTCACTGATCACCGTTCTTCTAATGTCCTTTACTGTGCTAGAGTGATCTTTCACCATGCCTGTTCCACTGACATGCTTCTCATGTGTCATCTTGCAGGTGAAGAATTTTCTTTCCTAAAAGATTTTTCCAACATGGTCTCTGCTGAAGAGAGCCAATATGTGATGAAAATTGCCAATTCCCTCTTTGTGCAAAATGGATTTCATATCAATGATGAGTTCTTGCAAATGATGAAAAAGTACTTTAATGCAGAAGTCAATCATGTGGATTTCAGTCAAAATGTAGCTTTGGCCAACTACATCAATAAGTGGGTGGAGAATTATACAAACAGTATGTTCTTTCTTTTCACTATTTAGCTCAGTCCTAAACATCTTTTACTTTGTGATGTATATGTGCCTTCACTGATACTAAATATGTAAAATGTGTGGCCATGAGTAGAATATTGGCTCTGATCATCTGCCATCAATGTTCTCCAATAGAGAAAACTCCTTGTATAGCTACTGTGTAGAAGTTTGCTTGAACTGTTTGATAAATTAGTCAGACAAAATGGTAGTTGGTGATAGTTTCATTGTAAAATTAAAATAGAATAAGAAAGAAAGAAATCAAAGTTTGAAGATGTTTCTTGGTTTTGCAACCACAATAACCAATAAGTAATTTTAAGAAGTGAATAGCATTAATTCTAAAAAGAGTGGTCTGTTTTAGCTCAAGTTAGTAGAGAGGAATTAGAAACTGGCTGCGCATACTTTCCATTTTATTTGTAATTCCTATTTGTTGTTTTAAGATTTATTTTTATTTTATGTGTATATGTGTAGGTTTCAGTGTACGTATGTGAACCACTTATATACCGATGGATGCCAGAACAGGGCTTCAGATCTGCTGGAACTAGAGTTGCAGGTTGATGTGAGCTTGTGGGTACTGGGAACCAATCCTGGGTTCTGTGTAAGAGCAGCAAGTGCTCTTAACTGCTGAGATATCTCTCCATCCCCCATAATTCACATTTTAAGTGTATTTAAGACTTCTAAATACTTCTAAGTGGTTAAAATTTCACCATTTATTTTCCAATTAGCCAAGAAGATAGTTGAAATAATAAAAATTGAGACTAATTAAAAATAGTTTAATGGAAGAGAAGGAGAGAGAATTAAAATAGGAGAATATGTGGGTAATGTGTATAATAAACAATATACATGATGTATGAAAAAACAAATTAAAATAGATCAATATTTAAGGTAGATTAGTATAGCTGTTTATTACATGAAATGTTAATGTCAAAACTTCCCAAATAGTTTTATTCTAAAATCATTTGTTAGAAGAAAAAAAAAAACACTATCAAACACTTTAAACCCTACAAGTCACACAACCTTGAGGTAGTACTTATTATGCAGTGATATGGTTGACAAAATGAGAAAATATTAAATAAATTTGATCTTACATTTTTAATGTATGAAATTATTTGTGATAAAAGGAGACATTTTAACATTATTAAGCATATAAAAAGAATAACTATCTACCTGAAATATATTGCATCATTAAAATATTCTAGCTTTCAATTCTTTTGGGCACTCTTAGCAAATAGCAGCAACCTACTATCATTCAGATTAGACTTGACAAAGAAGATTTCAAATGATAGAAAATAATACTTTGTGCATTAAATTAGCTCTCAATTATGTTTGCACACCATTAAGAACAGTAGGAGGGCTGGAGAGATGGCTCAGAGGTTAAGAGCACTGACTGTTCTTCCAGGGGTCCTGAGTTCAATTCCCAGCAACCACATGGTGGCTCACAACCATCTGTAATGAGATTTGGCGCCCTCTTCTGTATACTTAATAAATAAATAAATCTTTAAAAAAAAAATAGGAGGATGACCGGTATTCAATGGGGACAAGTTGAACAGAATGACACATATGTGCCTTGTTGAATAATAAAATTTAATGGATGGAGAGTTGGCTCAACACTTAAGAGCACCTGATGCTCTTTCAGAAGACCTGAGTTCAGTTCCTAGCACCCCATGGTGTCTCACAACCATCCATAATTCTAGTTCATGGGGCATGAAACTCTCTTCTGACTTCCAGGGGCACCAGTCATACATGTGCACAGGCATACATCCAGGCAAAACACGTATACATATAAAATAAAAAAATAAATGAATCTTTAAAAGATAAACTTTGAGAAATCACTGTGGTTTGTCTGTGTTCATAGTTTTACATGTATCATTGTACCAAGGAAGTGGTGAAGGCCAAGATGTCCTTGGATGTGAGTGGGTAGTTTTTGTCTCAGGATGCTACTAGGCATACTCTTGATTTTGGATGCTCTTAATTGCTAATGATGTAATTATGTGTGTATGATTGTGTTTTTCCTTTAGAGGTAAGATCCTTCTACTTCTGTTATATACACATCTTACATGTTTAGGACCACTCTATTTGAGGGTGGTTTCAAAATTCTTTTCTTTGCTCTTCCACTTTTCAATTTAATGTGAATTCTCATCTACTTCACCTAAATAGGTCTGTTGAAAGATTTGGTTTCTCCAAGGGATTTTGATTCTGTCACTCATCTGGCCCTCATCAATGCTGTGTATTTCAAAGGGAACTGGAAATCACAGTTTAGACCTGAAAATACCAGAACGTTTTCCTTCACTAAAGATGATGAAAGTGAAGTACAGATTCCAATGATGTATCAACAAGGAGAATTTTATTATGGTAAGACATTTTTTATGTTTTTTAATTCTTGTAGTATATCAACAAATCTTTTAGAAATATGAAATATTTATTGCTCCAACTCCTTGTGAATATAATTTGGGCTATAGTTCACTTTGCTTGGCTGCATTTCCAAAGGCTTGTCATTAGATCATGACTGAATAGTATAGGTATTGACAGTTTTCCAACATACATCTTTAATTTACAAAGTTAATTACACCTGCAAAGTGCCTTTACTCATCTAAAATTGTCTGATATTGGGCTGGCAAGGTGACTTCCTGAGTTAAGCATTTGCTACATAAGCATGAGTCCTGAGTTTGAATACCCAGCACCCAACCAAAACTGGACCCTGTATTGTGTATCCATAATCCCAGTGCTGATAACCTTGAAATAGGAGATAGACACAGGAGTTTCCCTGAAAACTCATGGCACAGGTACCCATCAGACATAATAGTAAAACAATGCCAGTCTTGGTATCAAATGAAGACGTAGGCAAGGACCTCCATACATGCTACATGACATATCTGTACCTACACGTGTGCGCGCTTGCATACACACATAGACACACACACACACACACACACACACACACACACACACACACACACACTAAAAGTTCTGATCTTGAGTGATAATATTCTAGTTTACTCCACGAAATGATTGCCTTTGTGATAGTTTTTAGCTTTATGGTCTACCAAGAACCTGATTTAGTTTTAAACATTCTTAGTATATATTTTTCTTTTCTAAATTTACTTGTTTGTTTGTGAACTTGTATCCCATGGCTCATGAGTGGACACAGGACAACTGTAGTAAGTTGGTTCTCTTCTTCCACCATATGTGTTCTGAGGAATCATAATAAGATCATTGAACTCAGCAGCAATTGCCTTTCTACTTTTGAACACCCTACCAGCCTCTTGCAAATTTTTCTTTAGAATTTAAATATATAGCGCCAGAGGAATAGTTCATCAGTTAAAACCACTTGCTGTTATTGTAGAAGATTTGGGTTCAATCCCTAGCACCTACAGACCTGCTTGTGACTCCAGCTCCAGGGGATCTGATGCCTCAGATTTGTGTTTGTATGGCTGATGCAAACTGTACTTCATGATGCAATTCAATGTCATTGAATTATTTTCATTGAATTTTTTTGGACTCCTCAGAAGTTTAAGGTATTATTTCCTCTTGAATTAAAATAATTAGTTAAGTCATTAGCAGGAATGTAATTGTATAATGAATATACATTAGAATCAACAGTTTTAACTATGAAAACTATGATGGTTAGTGCCATGTCTAATATCCTTAGGAAAATATCAATAACAGAAATATTATTCTTAGTTTTGATGATAGAGAAAATTTAAAGTAATGACAAAATGGTGTATTCTAAAGACTCTTGCTGTCTGTCTGTCTCTGCCTCTCTCTCTCTCTCTCTCTCTCTCTCTCTCTCTCTCTCTCTCTCTCTCTCTCTCTGTGTGTGTGTGTGTGTGTGTCTATATGTACACATGCATAAGAAATTCTGCTAAATTTATGGAACCCAAAATAAATTTTCTCACTTCTCTAGTTACTGACTTTGAGGACTTTCTTATCACAAACACACTTGATATACAGTATATAATGCTTAGATTTTATTTTAACTGGCAATACTGCTCTTGTGTCTTGTAATTGTGGTGATAGTAGAGTACCCAGCAATACAAATGGTCTTCTTAAAAAGAGAATACTGGAGGGGTTGGGGATTTAGCTCAGTGGTAGAGTGCTTGCCTAGCAAGCACAAGGCCCTGGGTTGGGTCCTCAGCTCTGGAAAAAAAATGAATTTCAAATAAAATATTAAAACTGGTAAATGTCCAAGTTGGTACACCCAACTTGAAGCCAGTGACTTATTTTTAGAATTAGAATTTTCACTATGTTCAATTGAATTATTTTATTTTTTAAATAAAAACTGGTCTGGCAAACATAAAAAAAATAAGATAATTCTGGGAATTCAAAAACAATTACATTTTTGGTGTTGATGATTCCTTTACTTTCAAGGCCTATTTTCAAATAAATAATTTTGCTTTGGATTCCTGAATTTCTTATTTTTAAATATTATTTCCTTTTATTTTAAAAATGATTTATTTTTATGTGTATGAGTGTTTTTCTTTCATGTATGTATGTATGTATGTATGTATGTGTACCATATGTGTGCTGGTCCAGGAGGCCACCAGAAGAGGGCATTTGGAACTCCTGGACACAAAGTTACATATGACTGGGAGCCACTGTGTGGGTGATGGGAACTGAACCCATTTCATCTGTGAGAGTCTTAATTACTGTGCATTTCTCTTGATCCCAACATCTTTTCAAGTGAAGACATAAAAAAAAAAGGTCTGAAATCAGTTTTCTGATATGAACTTTAAAGGCTTTGTTTTGTTTTTAGGGGAATTTAGTGATGGATCCAATGAGGCTGGTGGCATCTACCAAGTCCTAGAAATACCCTATGAGGGAGATGAGATCAGCATGATGCTGGTACTGTCCAGGCAGGAAGTTCCACTGGCCACACTGGAGCCTCTACTCAAAGCCCAGCTGATTGACGAGTGGACAAACTCTGTTAAGAAACAAAAGGTGGAAGTATACCTGCCCAGGTGAGAGCTACTGTGTAGCCCTTTGCATAGCACAATGCTGGGATCCAGAAAAATCTCTTGCCAATGCCTTTGAGTTTTCAGTGTCCTATTCTTTCTCCTCCTCCTCCAATTTCTCCTGCTTCATCATCCTTTCTTCTCTTCTTCATCCTTCTTTTCTCTACCTCTGTTTTTCCTCCTTTGTCTCCTTTTCTTCCTCCATCTCCTCTATCTTCTCTTTCTTCTTTCTCCCTTCTTGTCCTCCTCCTTGATAGTCATTAATACAGACACGATCCTACCCAGAGATGTACATCTACTCTTTGATTTATTAAGCATCCAGCTGGGGAGAAAACCTCTGCCATTATTGGAAGCACTTGCAAACAAGCCACTGTAGTAGATACTGACATATGCTCCTATATAAACAAGAAATATATCTACTCGAAATTTTCCCTGTATCCCAAAGCGTAAGATGTATGCAT
Organism: Peromyscus maniculatus bairdii; assembly: GCF_049852395.1. Lineage (NCBI taxonomy): Eukaryota > Metazoa > Chordata > Mammalia > Rodentia > Cricetidae > Peromyscus > Peromyscus maniculatus. The sequence continues at coordinate 56,446,680 of NC_134857.1, forward strand.
GGCTTTACTACTGTGACTACTCTTCTCTTGACTCCACCCCAGGGCTCTCAGCAGATCCGTATTTAACAGCATGCTGTTTCCACTTCCCGATAGCTATGCCACATTATGATTACTTTTCCATGTCTGAGTCTCCATTTATATTCCTGCACTGACCTTTAGTGCCCTTTTCCAAGTATTGTTTACTTAGTCTTAAGGGTCATTTGTGATACTCGACCTTCCAGAAAGCCTTCCCTGAACCATGGGCTCACAAGCATAATGAATAATTTAGGCTAGAGAGCAAGATACACTAATTAATAACATATATAATGTGTGTGTACATGGCAGTAAAGTTCTAGGACTCATTTTACATTAAGAAAATTATTCAAGTACTAGTTTCTATAAATACTAAAAGATGATAAATAAATTAATAAAGCTGGAGTATAAAATCTTATTAATTCATATGGATTTCAATTTTGGGAGTTGGCATTTAAAGGTTATATTTTATTTAAGTGCCTACTTTGTCCAAAAACTTAGCTGATGTCTTGCCTATGTAAATGAAGAAGATCTATTTTTATTGATATTTGTAGCAAGAACATTATAAAATCTTCATATATACTGTACCTTGCTTACTCTTCTTATGAAAACCAAAGTAATCATAACCCAAATATTTAAGGTATTTAGTGTGAATCACTTTCCATGATGTAGAAAGATTTTAAAAGTCTATTCTTGAGAAGTAGTCAGTGAATATCTAACAAATGCAAGCAATTTGTTAAAATATAAATTTGATTTTCTATACTTATTTTATGAACAAGGATGTTTTAAACCATAATATTTTATTTATAAACATTAATGATTGAATGTAAAATATTGTCTAAGGTTCAAATTTGTAAACAATTTAATTCATGTTAAAACTCATTCCATGATTTTTATCATGAATTTAATAGTTTTTTATATGATCATACAACAAATTCAATACAGTGTTAATGCTTCAGTAATTAAATTCCATAAGCTAAGTGTAATGTTTCTAAAAGCTTCCATTCTGTGAAGATATAAAGTTCCTTACGGGTATTTTAATAGAATTCTAAATGAGTGCTTAAATATTATACATTCTAATTCATCCACATTCACTAGAAAATGTGTCCTCCAGGTCATGTCTACTGAGAAATAGAATGGGATAGCAGAAGAAAATTTTCATTTTCTAAGAGTTACTCTTCAAGTATGAAATAGTTTAGCTCACTTGTTCTTTTTAATGCCTGTTACTAAACCAGGATCAGCTAACTACCATGTTTCCATTTCTTTAGGGGTTTTATGAACTCTCTCTCTACATGGATGATTCTCAGATTGGGAGGGTAAATACTCAATGGGATAAATTTGATTTTTTTTGTTTGTAACAAAGTGACTGTTTTGAAATGGGTGTTTTTTTGTAGTAATCAATTACAAAGCTCCACATCTGTAGAATTTGGAGCTTGTAAGTGCTTGATAAAAGTAGGGCCTTCTGTGCCCCAATTTAAGCAAAGGTAAAAATGCCTCTACTGGCTAGATTCTAGGTTTACTCAAGGATCAATTTTTAGTGACTCTTGTAGTTTTCATGGGGAGGTATTATTCTAAAAATTCAAGCTTGCATTTCCATAACTACATTCCTGTCCTTCAAGACAGGTACTTTTAATTTCAGCCACACTAGCGTTTACACAGCTGGAATTAAATACCTACCGTCCTTCAAGGTTGTAGAGTAGAAGACTGAGGCTGTGGCTCCGGTGGTAGGATGCTTGCTTAGCATTCCTGAAACACTGGGGTCTACTCCTAGCACTGCATGAACGCTGTATGGTGACACCCACTTTTAATCCCAGCATTCCAGAGGTGGAGCCGGGGGATCAGAAGTTCAAAGTCATCTTCAGCTACGTTCTAAGTATGAGGCCAGAGATCTGTAGGGAATTTGGAAAATTGTGCAGTCAGAAAGACGCAGTTACTATTCTCATTCTCCCCTTTAATCTGTTGGACTTGAGCAAGTGGCTTATCTTATTTACACTTCAAATGTTTTTCTCCTCCTTCTCCTTCTCCTCCTCCTCCTTCTCTTCCTTCTTCTTCTTCCTCTTCTGTATCCTAAAGAAAACAATATTTCCCTCTTGGATTATCTAACATCATGATAAGAAACAGGATAGGGTATGTGAAATGTGTTTGAGGGGAGAGAGTAATAGATAGATATGCTAATAGTCTGTAATAAGAGGTGAGGGGATGACTGAACAGTATTTTTAGTTGCTCACAAGGGACAAAAACAAACAAACAAAAAAACAAAAACAGGAACAGACAACCAGAGATTATTGACAGTTTTTATTAACTTTGAACAAAATCTTAGAAAAAGCTAGATTTCATATACTTGAACTGATTGGGTTTTCCTATTCAAGCTACTATAAACATTAAAATAAATTAGAGACTGAACTGCTGTGGGATGTCTTTCTGTATGCTGTGAATATGTGTTGCTCTGATTGGTTGATAAATAAAATTCTAATTGGCCAGTAGCCAGGCAGGAAGTATAGGTAGGCAAGCAGACTAGGAGAATGCTGGGAAGAGGAAGGGCAGAGTCAGGAGTCACTAGCCAGACACAGAGGAAGCAAGATGACAAGACAAAACTGAGAAAAGGTACCAAGCCACATGGCTAAACATAGATAAGAATTGTGGGTTAATTTAAGTGTAAGAGCTAATGAGTAATAAGTCTGAGCTAATGGCCGAGCAGTTATAATTAATATAAGCTTCTGAGTGATTATTTTATAAGCGGGCCACGGGACTGTGAGGGCTTGATGGGACCCAAGAAACATCTGACTACACTGAACAATTCTATTTCCACAATAAATATTTATATTTTGGTATAAACAATCAATAGAAGTCTAATTTGAAGTAAAAAATATAGTAAATTTCAGTGTTTGGATTAGTATGTTTGATTTACAGAGACTTGTCTCTTGGTCTTTTCTTGGAAACATTAACCTGCCAAATTATTTTTCCCTAGTCATTTGTCTTTACATCTGAGTATTGTTTTTTTTTTTTTTTTTTGGTTTTTCGAGACAGGGTTTCTCTGCGTAGTTTTGCGCCTTTCCTGGAGCTCACTTGGTAGCCCAGGCTGGCCTCGAACTCACAGCGATCCGCCTGGCTCTGCCTCCCGAGTGCTGGGATTAAAGGCGTGCGCCACCACCGCCCGGCCTGAGTATTGTTTTAATAGTTATTTCCTTCTAGTTCTTATGATGTCAGAAATTATGCTAATATAATGTCTAGTGGATGGTTCAGCTTATCTCATTAAAGGCAGAACCTGTTGACTAAAAATGTATGTGCAGCATTTATACTCAGCAAAAGGCAGCAACAGAAAAAGGAAAACATTTCTTTCTGACATATTTTTGTTTTGTTTTTAAAGTATTAAACATTTTTCCTTTATTAAATTAAAAAGGTAAAGGCATGTTCATTCAATATCTCTTCCCAGAATGACTAATAGCATGACTCATTGGTTTATGGAGAGATTATATATTAACAAAAAGGCTTTACCATAGAAACCATTTATATAAAGTTAAGATTCCATTTATGGCTATGATAATTAATGTTTTATTCCTTCTTACAAAGTTGATGCACTTTTGTACATAATAATTCAAAATCCTTTACAAAATAGTCATTTTTTTTGGTTTTCAAAAGCTCTACTGTAATTGTAAAAGCTTATAGTATTGAAGATATATTTGCCTCATTTTCATTGATAAATAATTTCTTGTGATGATATCATGAAAACATGCTTAATTATATGCCTGAGTTTAATATAACCACAGTTATCATTTTTAACATAGCAGTTTCATGGAGTTGAAATGCTTATTTTGTATTAACCATACAGTCAAAATTGCCACTTGTTTAACCTGTCCATGGGGGGCGGGAAATGAAGACCATCAATTGATACTTAAAAACAACAACAAAACCAAGAAAAGAAAAGAAAGAAAGAAAGATCCTGAGTAAATTTGTGGGTAAATCATTATTAGCTTGAAACATCATGGATATTACTTAGTCCACTACAATATTTTGAAAATTACTCATTTATGGATTTAAAAATGCTTTTATATTTGTGTGTGTGTGTGTGTGTGTGTGTGTGTGTGTGTGTGTGTGTGTGTGTGTGTGTATGAATGTGTGAATATCAGAGGATAACTTGCTGGGGTCACTTTTTCCTTCCATCGTTGGTTCTGGGGATCAGGATCAAGTTATCAGGCTTGGTGGAAAGTGCCTTTATCCACTGAGCCATCTCACTGGTCCTCATTTCAAAGTTTGACATAGTATTTGATAATACCTGGCCTCCACGATCCATTGAACTCTCATGCATTGTAATTCTGTGTCCATAGCAAATATTTTTTTTACTCATGAATTTAAATCCTATTGTGATACATCATTTGCTTTGATCCATCCTCTTTTTTATTGAAAATGATCCTGTTTATACAACAGATTCTGATCCTGCTTTCCCCTCTACCAATTCTTCTTAGATCCTTATCCTTCTATCCACACAGACTTTCTAAAAAAAAAAAAAAAACAAAACAAGAATCTCTCTCCTCTCTCTTTCTCACATATTCACACAACCACACTCACACACCCCCATACACACAGAAACCACAGAAAACAAAATATGCAAGCCAAAGACCAATAAGACAAAAAAAATATTCCAAACAAAACAATATAAGACAAAAAAAATCTACAAAAATGCCATCAAGTTCAAGTTCCTTTTCGATTGACCATGACCTACACAGGTCCAAGCCAGATAGGATCCTAGCATTGATAGGGAGAATAGACATGGGTTGCCATACCTAACCGAGAAGCTATCTGTAATTGATACCCACTGGCAAAAGAAAAATTAGTCTTCTTCAATTGTGACTCCCCTATTGTCATAAAAACAATCATATACTTTGTTCAGTGAAAAATCAGTTTTTGCATAATTTACCCACTATAAAATACACTTTTTTTCTTTTTTTTATTATTAAGAAAATTTTGTCACTAACACCCTGAGCATTATAACCTTGTTCCAGGTACGGAACTGTTAACTGAATACTTTCTTCCCATATGTTCTCCAGGTTCACAGTGGAACAGGAAATTGATTTAAAAGACACCTTTAAAGCCCTTGGAGTCACTGAAATTTTCAACAAAGATGCAAATTTGACTGCCATGTCAGGTAAGAAATAATTATCAATTAAAATATTATTCATAAAAAGCTCTTCAAAATAATAATCCTATGTCCATCACTTCTCAAGGATTTCTTATATATAGTTATTACTTACTAAATAAATGAAACAAAAAGTATATTTACTTATACAAACAAAATTATAGATATAGCCATAGATTTTCATATTGCCTGATGTGGGCCTTTTTAGTAGATTCTTTCCAGAACACTTTTTTTATACACCTTCAAATTCTCTATCCCACCTGATAGAATACCTTGTGGAACAGACAAACAATGAATATGCTGATTGAATATCTAAATATATCCCACTGGAATTAGTCATATAGGAAAGATGAAGGAATACCTTCTGCTGTAAGAAACAGACCAAATATTATCTTAAACAGAATAAAAACTACCTAGTGAGATATTGTAAAACTTTTCCTAAGTCTTCAGTAAAACAATGTTTTTTAAAAATTAATTTTAAAGCAGACAGAAAATTAAAAATAACTAGTTGAATTATTGGAAGAAAAAGCATAAAATGTTAGTAACATTCATGCACTTATGATCTTTAAATAATTTTGGGTATAGTTTTAAGTGATCAACCATAATGTATTTATAATTTAAGCTTAATCCTAAATAAATTCTGAATTCTGGAAATATATTCCCCACTTCTGAAATTGCTTACATGTGTACATGTGTGTATGTATATTGTTATGTACATTTACTTTGGGGAGGGGGAGGGAGGAGGAAGGGAGTGGAGAGGAGGAGGAGGAGGAGGAGGAGGAGGAGGAGGAGGAGGAGGAGGAGGAGGAGAGAATCACAGGGTTTACAAAATCCTAGCACTCAAGCTCTTAGAATTAGGATAATGAGGGCTGTTTTTAAGCATCACTCAGATTCTAGCAATGAGCTGAGAATGATATATTTCTGATCTGCTTGACACCATAGCTTCTGCTTCTCATTCAGGGAGCTTGATGCCCTAAGCACCAACAGATATTTTCTGAGAGCCTACTGTATAGATGACCCTGCCTATGCAAGAGAGATGTGTTTTCCTTTAGTAAATGTCTTCAAGGCTCGTGTCCAAATTCTTAGAGCTGTAAGCACCTCATTGGCATAGTCAGGAAGGCCAGATGAGTGGAGACTCGATAAAGATCATCTGGTATCTCTATACCTGAGTCAGAAATATATTCATAGCTAAAGCCTAGCATAACATTCTAATGCTGTCTTCCTTATAAATTTAGAACATTGATCTTACTCTACTGGCTGAGTTCCCACTGGATAATTATAGTCTACTTTCTTTACCGTGATTCCTCACTGTCTCCCAAGCATCCAGGCAGATATTCTACCCAAATATAACACTTGCTGTCACTCAGTCCTGAGGAGTTAGCTCTGCTACGGTGAGTCAATCACTGTGGCCAGTGACTTACAATTTTAGACATAGTTAGGTTCATAAAGTAATGTGTCATTGTTTTTACTACCAGAGACACAGCAAATCATAATGTTTGCTATGAATCAGATGGCTTAGAGATTTGTAATAAGCCTAAAATCTTCCAGAGAGTTTTTAGGAGTCTGTATGCAAAGTGTCTAGTCATTTGATCAAACCTATTAGAAAGAGTTGGCACACAGGAAATGTTTGCTGAAGACTGAAACGGGTTTAGGGATGAAGGGAATGGGGCGGTTTGGGTCCATTTTACAAACTATAGTTCTTGGGAAGTCAGTTCCTAAGCCAGCACTCACCATCTTAAACACCACCCTGCTTAGGCGTTGGATTGCGTGAATGAGTCTGAAGCAAACGGCTTACGATTTGCAGTGAGAATTCTTTGATTGTTAAATTAGCAGTTTGGTTAAACACCAACCAATCCTCCTTTCTCCCTCCCTTTTTACCTTCCTCTCTCTCCATTTCTCTTCCCTCTCCCCTTATCTCTCTCCTTCATTAATGTATGAACCATTCATTTGTTTGCCTCTGCTTCATGTAACTTCAGTGTGGTTTCTCTGCCTTGTTTATTTGAGCATCATATGCTCTACCTCCCATGGTTCAAATCCTTTCTAGATGACTAATTTTTCACATCTCCAAATAACACAAAACCTTGATAAATAGAGATTCCATAGTTATTAGTGGCCTTCACAAGGATTCAATAGAAATATTTGCATGCATTTAGTTAATATTTTCTACTTTCTCAAGGTTTATGGGGGTGTTAATGACATATAATGTGAATGATATTTCATGCTGTGTCTGTTATTTTCATAAAACAGATGCTAGTGAGGCAAATGTGTAAGAAAAGTACTATGTTATAAATCTAAGAAAAACTTACCTGCCCCAAAGAAAGAAGCATGATGAGTTTTAAAACTTTTGTTTATTTTTATGTGTAAGGGCGGTCAGCATGAACATACATTCGTGTACCACATGTATGCACTGCCCACTAAAGCCAGAAGAAGGTGGCAGATCTTCTGGGACCGGAGTTATAGAAAGTTGTTGGCTGCCATGTGGATGCTGGGAATCAAATCTGGGTACTTTGGAAGAGCAATTACTGCTTCTTATCACTGAGCCATGGCTCCAGCCCTAAAGCATGGAGGGCTTATGGGGAGAAAGACATAGCTGCCTAATTTAATATATGAAAGACCGAAAGAACCGTTAACAGCGGTTCTCAGGAAGGTCAAATGTCCTTTCCACCTCCACCAGGGAAGAGTCAGCGACAGCTCAAGACATGCTTGTGTATCACAATGGGAAACTGTCCTAGTCTCCAGTTAGAGGCTGGTTACGCCTCTGGACATCTGCAATGCATAGCGCAGGCTCCCACAACGGCTAACCGCCCGACCTTAAATGTCAGAAGTGGCTAGAGGATGGGAAGCCATGGGTTAGAGAAAATGTGCCGAAAGTCAAAGGAGACCCCTGGCAAAGGACAGAGGAGAATGGGTATAGAAATCTCTGAATGTGTATAGAAAGGAGTGTCTGAACGTTGAGAATCATTTCAGCTAGACTCACTGCCCAGCAAGCCACTGGGATTATCCGTCTCTTCCTCTCAGAGCTGGGGCGATGAGTGTATTGTGCCACATCTGGCTTTTTCACGTGGGTACTGGGGATCAGAACTCAGGTTCTCATGCTTGTGTACAGCATGCACTTTACCCATAAAGTCATCTAACCAGCCCAGAATTTTCATTTCTTGCAGAGCTCAGTACTACTTGGGATGTTACCTTGTCAACAAAAAATTTTACTTAAAGTTTTTTTTTTTTTTTTTTTTTTTGAGACAGGTTTTCTGTGCAGTTTTGGTGCCTTTCCTGGAATTTGCTCTGTAGACCAGGCTGGCCTGGAACTCAGAGATCCATCTGGCTCTGCCTCCCGAGTGCTAGGATCAAAGGCATGCTTCACCACTGCCAGGCTTAAAGTTTTAAAAAAACTATTTAAGAAACAATAATAGTATGAACCTGTAAATTTGAAAGCATTCAAAGAACTGTTGTAAAAATGGTAGATTCTTAAATCACACATGGAGAGACAAACAAACCACCTGCATCGCCTCCTTTCGCTTCAGGGGAAACTGAGTGACTTGAAATCCTTCACTACGACTTCTTGGAGAGGCTCTTCATTTTTATCCCCTTGAATCCACTCTTGTGGGAATGCTTCTCACCGTTGCCCTAGGCTACTTCAATACTCTGCGAAATGGTTTCCAATCCTCTCTAACCTAATCTGTTGTGTCTTCCCCTGCCAAGATTAATCACTTTAATATTCACTGTCAGACACATTACATCGCCGGCTCAAAGCTTCCTTTGCTTTGCAGGTCACTGTCCCCTGTCCACAGGGGACAGAGAGCTCCTCCCTCTAAAGTTTAGTTCTTCTCCTTAGCTTGTGCTCTGGCCACTCTGAACACTTGTTCTGCCTGTCTCCCCAGCTCCTCGCATCTGGGAAATCTCTTCCACCTGAATTGGGCCTTGTAGCAGGAATCTTCAAGAGTCTTATTAATAAAAATCAAACCTGAGGCCAGTTATTGGGGTGAATGCTGGTAGATCAGACGCAGAACAAGCCACAGCTAACCTCACCTGGCCAACTTCTCAGCTGGTCTTGTTTCCTCAGACTGGAAGCTTCTGTGTCCTCATCCCAATGGCTCTCAGCTGAACTGCTGCTCGAAAGTCTGAAGCTTAACCAGCTAAAAGCTTCTAGTTTCTGGTCTTCATGCCTTATATATCTTTCAGTTTTTGCTATTACTCCTTGGGATTAAAGGCATGAGTCACCATGCTTGACTGTATCCTTGAACAGATGGATTTCTGCCTCTGGAATGCTAGGATTAAAGGTGTGTGCTACCACTGCCTATCCTCTATGTTTAATATTGTGGCTGTTCTCTCTCTGACCCCAGGTAAGTTTATTAGGGTATACAATATTTTGGGGAACACAATACTACCACAGGGCCTCACCTCCAGACAGCCCAAATTTCATCAAGCCACCATGATTGCATCACTAGAAGCAACTACTCACTAAGTCCCTAGTATGTTTTGTTCCTCTTTGTTGTATATCACACATCTTATTTCATATTTATGTTACTTATGCATCTAATATCCCAGGTAGAATATAAATGTCCCAAAGATGGATTCTGATGCATGTTTCCTCAGTGCCCACCACTCTTACTTCCTTAGTACTCACTGAAAGCAGATGTGAATGAGGTAGGGGGTTCAATATTTATTATGTTGACTTCTCCATCTCAATTTGATATCAATTGCTTCTGATGCTAAATCCCATTAACATAAAACACAGTAAAGACTCATAGAATACATATGGAATGCACAATGCTGAGAATCATTTTCTTCTCAGGCTCCATTTAAAATGCTCAGGTAGTTGCAGCCAGGATTCTCTTACAGAGGAAGGCTATTTTTATAATGGAAATGAATGGCATTTGGATTAATAGGAAATCTTGGAAGGTGTAAGGGACGAGAAAAAGAGACTACTAAATCCTTCAGCATGAAGTACAAGCTTTAATAAAGAAGCCAATAAAAATAAAGGACTCAAAAAGACACAGTGAAAGGCATATTCAGGTCAGAGGCAAGTGCTGTGGAGGATGCTGGCCAGGCTCCCATGTGGCCACTTGCTGTTCTTTCTCCTTGCACTGTAAGCCAGAGGGCTTGTTCCTTCTTCCCGGCCACAATCCTGCTTTTGTTCCTACTTCCTTGTCTGACTATTGCAAAAGTGAGCTTGTTCTGCCTGTTGCTAGGTATTTACTTATCCAATTGTCTCCTCGCGGGTATCATTTCAACTCAAAGTAAGGAGGGCTCTTTGGGTCTAGCCCCACCATAGCCACAGGGTCTATGGAAGAATCTACAGCCAGCTGATTATCTGATCTTAGATGATAAGTACATGGTACTCTTTAGTCCATTCACTTTATTCTTCTGAGTCAGTTCTCTCTCTACATAGCTTCTATTCTGCTCTCTTATTTAGCTCCTTTCTTGCCTGATTTCTCTCTACATCTTTCTGCTATTCCCTCTAAGTGCTATCTTAATTCTTTCATCTAGTTCTGCCCCATCTAGGTTCTCATCCATCTAGTTCTTTCCCGTCTTAGCTCCTCTCCCATCTCCTTCTTTCTCATCTCATTCTTACCTGTCTAGTTCTTCCCCACCTGGCTCTTCCTCATTTTCCATTTCATCCTTCCAGTTCTCTCTTCTAGTCCTCCAATCTTGTTCTGCTCAAGTCTCTGAGGTTTACAGTTATTTACCCATGCAATAGCAATGCTCTGGCTGAGGCAAGGTCACCATGCTTGGATTCCCTCAGGGTCAAAAGGAGGGGCAATAAGATCCAGACAAAAGAGCAGTAATTGTCAGCCATCATCTGCAACCCAAAAGGGAAGTGACTAGTAGGGAAATGAATCAACTAAGGGTCAAATTTGGTTAATATCTAAGCAAAGGGGATTTATGTGCTCAAACTATATTCTTAGAAGTGGTTAGTTGAAATGTTAAGAACCTATAGAACCTTTAAGTCTTAACCTAGGTCATGGATGAAAATAAAACTGCCTTTTCTTTTCCTTTGGTCCCCTTATCTGTCCAAGCTATCTCAGCTCCTGCCATTTCCTGGCGGGGGGGGGGGGAGTGCACTTGGAGGCTGGGCACCCTGAGTTATAGCCTGATGTACCTGTAAGTAGAAACCCTTTAGTTCTGAGTTAATTGTTAAAGGTAGATCTAAGACTAGAGATAAGACTTTGGAAAGGGGAAGGTTAAGCTTAACTAGCACATCCAAGAGACCTTCTCAAACAGATAGTCTAGATGCTTACAGCTGTTCTTAGAGAGTCTGGGAGGTATCTCAGATAAGATTCTTTCGTCTGTCTGGGGATGGTCCTGGCTGGATGCTGCTAATGAAGATAATTACAGAAAGGTCTGAAATTAGGGATTTTGACTGTGTCCGCTGTAGCACAGTTGGAGAAAGTTATACAAATACTTTAATTGTATAGGGGAAATTGTGCCCAATGAATGATGGAAAAGCTACAATAGCACATGAGAAATTCATAGCAGGAAATGGCTAATATTGAAAAGCTAATATCACCAAGACTCCTTGAGCCTTGGCTTTACCTCTGGAAGACCCCTGGCTTCTTTTAGGTATTAGCTTGTCATAATCAGCTGAATTCCTACTTCATATTTTTCTTGCGGACTGCAGCATCAGAGCAAGCATATGCCATTGTTTATAGACAAAGCCCAGGCTCTCTAACCTCATGGTCAAAACTCTTAACACAAGACACTTTGTCTCCTGCTCCCCAGCCTCCTCATAATCTACACTCCACTGAGCCATCTAGGTCATTCCTTTTGTTTCTCTCACGCTGTAATTGCATTCCTGTGTCAAATGACCTTGCCTCCTTCTTTCTCTCCTCTATTTATTCTTCCAGAACCAGCCCAGCTGTCACTTCTGCCTGACATCCTGCTCTCCTCCTAGGCAGTTCCCTTTCCTTCAACCGGAACATGGCTTTATTTCACACCTCTCTCTGTTACCATGTTTCACCTTTCACTTGGACTGTCTGTTCATGCACTTGTGCCTGAGTCACAAGCTGTTTCAAAGCCGTTACTGTGTGAGAGAGGTCATTCTTTCCTCGGAGATCAGCCTGGTGCTGGTGTGGGCTGGAAGATGAGTGAGAAGCGCAGGGAGCGTGGCAAGGGTTGCTGCCTGGGTTTATGTGAGGCTGCTTCTCCCTGATCCCCACCCTTTCTATTTCCCATGCTCCAGCCACTGGGATTTCTCTGGGTCCCTCCCTAAATGTGCTCAGTTTGAATCTGTCTCTGCACTTGTTTTCACTTGCACCCTTAGCTCTTCCATGGTTGGTTCCTTCATATTCACTGAGTCTCAGCTCCCATGTACCCTCCCATCTTCCCTTACTGAACATTCTTCCAAGCAGAAGTTCCCTACTGCCCCTGTCACCAGACAGCATACTGTCTTACGTTGTTTTCCTGGGTATAGGAACCACATCTGGAAATCATGGCCGTTTATGGATTTGCTTTATTATTGCTCCGTTGTTTATGCCCATGTGCCTTTATATAGAAGAGGTTGTTAGTTGTCCATAGTATGCCTAGTGCGTACAGTAGATACTCATGATAATACAAGTGAATAATTTCTGCTTCGGGAACAAAATCCATATGAACACAAATACTGTTCTAAACAGAAAGAAGTCAGGTTCTGGGAAATTCTTCAGAAGTTATATGGGTGGGGCTGAAGCTAAAAATAGAACCACATAGAGGCCCTTTTTGTACGTAGGGCTTGGCTATGATACTCTCTTCATTTTGTTATTTTAAGCCTGCCCTTGGTGATGCAGAGGTCTGTTTAATTTGGCTGCATTCAGAAACAGTGCCACAAAGGAAACAGAGGCCGACACTTGCCTGCTGACCGCCATGCCAGCTCGATGTGTTTCTCATGCTCAGAGCCTTTGTGCGCCACACAATAAGTCAAGTGGAACACTTGCTCAATAAATGTTTGCTCAACCACTGAATGAATGCTTTAGTACTTTGCCCTGCTTTCTCCCCAAGAGTTTGGTTTTCTGCCCAGCTCCTCTCTGGGTACCCTAGGGTTTGCTGGCTGGTTCTCATCTTATCTACTGTAAAAAGTCTGGGTTCCGGCTGCCTGGAGGAAAGTAGAACCAACCATTGAACAGCGTGCCTGCAGTGGCCAGAAGAGAAGGTTGCTTGGGGCCCATGTGCAGACAAAATGAAACAAAACACAAAAACAAGCAAAGAAAGAAAGAATGCCTTCAGAAAGCAAGCAAGCAAGCAAGAAAGAAAGAAAGAAAGAAAGAAAGAAAGAAAGAAAGAAAGAAAAGAAGGAAGGAAGGAAGAAAAGAAAGAAAAAGAAAAGAAAGCAACATTTGTAGACTAAGGAATACAGTGCTTGACACCCAAGCACCAAGTTCAGTTCCTAGAAGGTACATTAAAAAGTCAGGCTGGCAGTGCTGAGGCGGTGGGGGTTCACTTTTTAGGCCCAGCTGTTTGCCAGAAGGTAGGAGTGCTCAGATGAATGAATGGCACAGCCATTGCCTTAAGGAAGGTGGCAGTCCAGGAGGACAGACATTAATGCAGGTGTAATAAATGAGAAAGACTTCAAAGAATCAGGTTTGGGGTCCATGGGAAAAGAATGGTCAGATCTAATTTAAAGGCACAGGATCAGAAAAGCAAGAGAAGTCTCCTGGGGTAGAAGCTGAGCCTTAGGAGTATGGAGGCTGAGGGAGGATCTGGCAAGGCAAAACAGGAGTGAAGCTGGAGCATTTTTTTTAACTCAGATGACAGGAAGCATGGAGTGCAGGATGGAGAGTGTGGAGGGAATGAGGGAGAGGCTTCCTGTGGAGGGGCTAGGACTTACACAAGTATCAATGCCCTGAAGGTGGGCCAGCAGGCTGAGTGACAGAGGGGAGATGGAGTGCTCAGCAGAGTCCTGGGATAAATCACCCTGTGGATGGTGTAGGCAGTACAACATTTCCATCACCTAGCGCTGACAGTCACTGCAACTGTGCAAACATTCATTTATATAGGTCAATGGGTTTTAATTTACAATTTTATTTTCAGCTGATATAAATAATAGAAAAACTGCATTTTAATGGTGTACCATGTAACATTTCAAGTACGCATACGCACTGTATAAAATTTTAAAAATCTAAATTACAATCATTTATTTATTTGCAGGGAGGGGCATGCACACGTCACAGTACATACGAGAAAGTCAGAGAACAACCTATGAGTCAATTTTCTCCTTCCACTATGTGTGTCCTGGGGATTGAACTTAGGTCATCAGGCTTGGGAGGCAAGCACCTTTATCCACTGAGCCATTCTGCCAACCCTAAAATATTTTAAAATGAATCTGTATTTATTATTTCTGTGCATCTGTATGTGGTTGCACGTGCCATGACGGAACAACTAGGTGAAGCCACTTGTCTTCTTCCACCTTTATGAGTTCCAGAGAGTAAACTCAAGTCATCAGGCTTACACTGCAAATCACTTCACCATTTGGGTCATCTGGACGACCCTTGACTAATATTTAAATCAGGCTAAACACATCTATCTCCTTTAACATTTATTCACTTATGGAAAAAAGCAATTCAGAAATGCTTTAGTGTAGTCTTTTGAAATGCATGTCACATTATCATCTGCAGTTAATAATCATAACTTCTTACTCCTACTTAACTATAAGGTACTGTCCATTGATCAACTTTTCCCTATTACTCCAACACTTGGACAGAGGCCACATGTAAAGGGGTCATGTTTTACCTATTTCCAGGTGTCTAATTCATAAGTTAGGACAGGTCTAAGAGCTATTGCAGGCAGTTTCATCTCTGCAAACTGACATGGCTGGATGATCATTCCATGTCTTTGTAAACTCCCTTTTAGATTATTTAAGTGGGACTTAGATGGCAAGCTGGGCATCCATTGTCTTGAGGAACCAAGTTCAACTGCTTTTGCATTCAGGGCCATAATTGTGTCTTGATTCATGACCTTCTATTAACCGACAGAGTGAAGATAAGAAGCATCAAGGTTTGAAAATAGTTCTCAGTTGACTGCTAACTTCTTCCTTTATTTCACTGCCTTTGGAATCAAGTGTTTGTTTCACCAACTAAAGATACCTGATTAATCAAATGGTTTATATTTTTCTCCTTGTTAAATAAAAATAAAAGAATTCTTGGGATTTGAGAGAGCTAATTATACTTTGTGTTCACCTATAAATTTTGGTTGCATTTTATTTTTCTTTTAATTATCAAATATATTTTGTAAGAAACAGAAGAGATGAGCTATTTAATAATGTGATAATTATTACTGATGCCAAATATAACCTAAGGAAATGTAGCCCTATTAGAAGTATATTCACAGATGCCATTGTTGGTTACCATGGTGATTTTTCAAAATAATCAGGTGCTGTTTACCAGATGTACCAAAATGTTGGTGAATATTGTTCTCCATGTATAGAAGACAATTGTGTGTTTTTGAAAACTTCAAGGAAAATGTATGATGTTTTAGGTCAAAGTTAACTATAAGTTATTCAACAGTCTAATGGTAAATCAATTGTGATTTTTTTTTCTGTATGCATGCATTTGTATGTGGGTGTGTATAGCAGGTGTATATGTGTGTTTGGGTACACACATATACCGGTGCATGTAGAGGTCAGAGGTCAACATGAGGTATCTCCCTCAAATCTTCTCTGCCTTATTTGTTTGAGACAGGGTCTCCCAATAACTGGGCTAGATAGACTAGCTGGTCACGAAGGCCCAATGATCTTCCTGTCTCTGCCCTCCCACCATGCCTGTGTTTTCAAGTGGGTAGTTGGGATCTGAATACAGGTCCTAAGCTTTTGTGGCAGACAACTTACCAGTGTAGCCTTCTACCCAGCCATTGGATTGTGGCTTCTACAAATGGTGCTGGACATCAACAATGCAGTTATTGATCTGAAATTTAGAATAGACTTCCTAGAATTGAAGAAAAGGAAAGAACTTTGTGGAGTAGAACACACTTGAGAGCCTTTTATCCCCCTGTCTGTGTTCCTCCTCTTTCAAAAGTACTCGGGATGCATTTTATGGTTCTTTTGTTTTCATCTTTGGGAACAGTAGAACTCAAAACTGGAAGACATTTATAGTTTGCTAGGTCCTCCACAGCAAAGACTGTGAGACTTAGTCTTCCCCGGGGAAGAACTCCCAAGTTGGTTTTCAAATGCCCAGTGGTAAGCCTTGAACTCACATTTATACAAGTAACATTATACAGACTGAGCAGGTTGTATTTATGTATTTTATGTATTTCAGAATATATATATATATATGTGTGTGTGTGTGTGTGTGTGTTATATTGTATGTGTAACAATTTTTAAAAAGTCATGAATTTGAGAGAGAGCAAGGGCAGTATATGGGAGGCTTGGAGGAAGGAAAGGACAAGAAAAATGATATATTTTAATTTTAATAAAAAGATTTATTGAAACTCATGTTCCCACTAGCTCTACAGCTGTGTTGATAGAATTGGCATTTTCTGAGGTCTAGTTCCTTGGCTTACAGATGACAGTTTCTTTATTCATCTTCACATATACATTAGTTAAGTCTCTCCAGAGACATACGACATGTGTGTGCACATATGTGTATGTATATGTCCAAATAATACATATTTTATGTGTTTATAGATAGATATTTTTACATGAGTATAGTATATGGTAGTAAGATGGCTAGATAGATACAGATTTTAGATAGATGGATAAATAGATAGATAGAAGATAAATAGATGGAAAGATAGACAGACAGATAGATAGATAGAAGATAAATATATGGAAAGATAGATAGATAGATAGATAGATAGATAGATAGATAGATAGATAGATAGATAGATTTCTTTTAAGGAATTGGCTTACATATTGCCAAGGCTTTGGAAATAAAAATTCTACAGAGCAGACATCCAAGGAAGTCATAGCTGAGTCCAAAGCGATCTGCTGACTGAATTCTTCCTTGCTTAGAAGAGATGTCTTTGTTGTAATACAGCTTCTTCAACTGATTGGATGAGGTCCACCCACTCTGGGAAAGCAATCTGCTTTACTCAAAATCCACTAATTTAAATGTTAATCTCATCCAAAAACATGCTCAAAGAAACATCCAGAATGTGTGTTCAAGTGTCTAAGTGCTAAAGCTTGAACAAATTGCTACATGAAACTAAACACTTCATCTCTGCTTTTCTCTGTAGCTATCTCAGTTCAAATTCCACTTGAGTGGAGACCAGTCATATTTTATGAGAATCCTCCACAGCGACTTCATTTTAAAACCCCGTTTTTTTCAATATAATCATGTACTTGAAGTCCTGGGGGTTAGGACCTGAGCAAATGAATGTTTAGGGATCATAAATCTGCCCCAAATAGCATTAATTTCAAAGTAAGCTGAAAGGCAACTCAATGCAGAAAATGTTCTTCTTTTTACTATAAATGTATTTTTAATATAATCTTGGAGTGATGTATTTGCAAGCACTCAGATAAGCCAGTAAACCAGACTAGAATGCCATTATATAGATATATATTTTTTCTTTTTTACATTTCTAAAGGCAAGAAGTCAATTTTATTTTACCGTGTTAATGTTATCTATATTATTATAAAAATTATTGACTAGGTTTAAGAAAAGAATATTTTTATTTCTGGATCTTCACTGTTTTTCATTGTGAACTTTTCATTTCAAAATAGAGGGCAATGGGAAACATATTTTTATCTTGAATTATGAAATCACTTGAAGTCACTATTAAAAGCAGAGTTTCTGTTCTCCTACTGCTGAGCAATATAAGAAATAAGTAATGGAAAAAAGAGAAATATACACTGTAAAATTACTGAAGAAAAGATAGAGGTAAATTAACAAGTGGTTATAAAATGAGGCCAAATTTGAAATGATACCATCACTAGGTCCCCCATGCCTTAAGTAAAATCCGGCATTGTATTGCCTTTTTAAAAAAATCAGTATCTTGGTTTCTCAGAGCTTTCAAACTCACTTGCCCAAGGGGTCAAATGTGTCTCTCTGTCTGGTGCTAATGATCTCATTTCTTCTTTTCAGATAAGAAAGAGCTGTTTCTCTCCAAAATTGTTCACAAGTCCTTCATTGAGGTTAACGAAGAAGGGTCAGAAGCAGCTGCAGCCTCCGGTACATACCAAGTCATTTTCTGAACTCTTCTTACTTCTTCCAAATTTCTGTTTTTAAACAGTCTTGGGTGGAAAGGGAGATACTGTTCTGGAACCGCACCAAAAACACCAGTCTATTCCAAGTCAGCAGTCAAGCAAAAGCTAAAGCAGTCAGAACATTTTAATAGAATGTGAAGTGTGTCATAGGTCCATGTCTAGCGTCCTCGTGAGGGATCACACGGTGACAGCTCTAAGAGATGACCCCCCTGCCACACTGTTTAGTATTAAAAAAATTATTAATATTTGCCTACTGTGTATTCAAACATCTTTTCCTTCCTAATTACTGTTGGAAGTTAGTTCTTAATTTTTGTCTGTGGAAAGTTAGTTTTGAAAAATTACATGCACAAATAAGAATTGATAGACAAAAAAATGCTTTTAAGTACTTTTAAGTAATAATGGTCATAAGATAATAATTTTAAATTAGCAAAAATTTAAATGGACATATATTCCATTTTCAGATTACAATAGTTAATTGTCCTTCATTATTTTGTGTGTGTGATGAATATAGGTTCCTATGAATACCTGTATATGCATGTATTTTTGAGTGTGGGGGGGTGTTTGTAAATCAGAGGTAGGTATCTGGTGTCTTTCTAAATAATTCTCCATCTCATTTTCTTGAGATAATTTTTGTCACTGAATCTCAAGCTTACCAATTCAGTTAGACTAGCTGGTCAGTAAGCCTTAGAGAACCAGTCTCCTTCCCCAGCACTCTAAGTAAAGTGCAGCCCAACCCACCATGCCTAGGTTTTTATATGGATGCAGAAAGTCTGAACTTGGGTCTTCATGGTTGTAGGGTAGGAACTTGGCTGACTGAGCTTTTTCCCCAGCCCCACCCTTGATCATTTTGATGGTTGTGATTGCCCTAGATAACCAAGAATGACTTTACCATTTGCATTTCCTGTGTACTCTTGCTGGCTTAGGATTGCTTCCATTGCATACTGAACAGATAAGACCAAATTTAATAAACTTTCTGTTATCTGGTCATATATTAGCTTACTGAAATATATTACTTCTAACTTCAATGGTGATAACAATACTTTCAAGAGGAAAGGGAAACAGTTTTAGGTTATCAAAACAGATTAAAATCTCCAGATAACTAAGCAAATAAGAACTTGGGAAACTGAATACCTGGCTTCCTGCTGAGTTTTCATTTATCGTTTCAACCTGGTCATTATTGGAACCTACTAGAACTGCAGGGCACAACACTTACTACAGGCAACAGAAATAACCTGAAAATATGAAAGACTGCCTTCACTTGGACAATTTTTCTTTCTTTTCCCCTTCTCTTAATTGAAAAGGCAGTTTGACTAAAACACAAATATTTGTCTTAGACTAAGGATGACATTTTGACAGCAGGCAGAGTAAACCACTCTACTATTTTTGATGGTTTAGAGGGAAGAAATGACTTGTATATGTGTTGTGGTTGTTTTCTTTAAAATATCGAGTATAAATATTAACACCTTTAAAATATTTCTGTCTTAAAACACCTGTTTTCTGTAGATTATTGCTTTTTTATTAAGTGAATAGACATAGATTGTTTTGAATAATTCTCATGAGTCTTGAGTCTTTGCACATTCACAGACATGTCATTAATTTCTCTCTGAACCATAGGAATGATCGCAATTAGCAGGATGGCTGTGCTGTACCCCCAGGTGATTGTCGATCATCCATTTTTATTTCTTATCAAGATCAGGAAAACTGGTGAGTGTGTTATGTGAACATATTATTGCATAAGCCACAAAGAAGCTTTCTGTTTTAAAATGATATATATTTTTCAGATTGTTTCCAATGTTCTTATGATTTTAAAAATCAAAATAATGTATAGTTTTAAAGTATCTGATTGTTTTGTTCTCTCTCTCCTCTTTCATTCACTTCCAACCCAATGCAGGTACAATCTTATTCATGGGACGAGTCATGCACCCGGAAACAATGAACACAAGTGGACATGATTTTGAGGAACTTTAAATGATGACGTTTGAGTAAAAAAGGAAGCAGTAATAAAGCACATTATGTTTGCAATTGGAATATATTTAGGATTTTTTGTTTTACAGGATTACTCATGGTGATATTTAGAATAGTTCTGGATAGAAGTAATACATGTGACCTATCAGTCAGCCTGTCAAGAAATGTTATAAATATTAAGATTATGGTCCTGTTGTGTCGTTGTGTCTGTTGTGCTGTTGTTTAAAATAAAAGTATATATTGAACTCGTGAACAACTTTTTCTTTTAGAGGTAGGTGTAGTCTGCACACCACTGTAGCTGAGATGTGGAAACGATGTTGTTTCTTTAGGAATTGTAGTAAAATGATCCTACAACACAAAATGTAGAAGCTGCTGTTTCTGAGTTTCTTCATAATCATGCAGAATCAACACCAAAGTGAGCAGCATACATGTACATAATAAGCAATAATGTGGAGACAAGCTCTATGGAATCATCATTTACCATAGAGCTTCATAATAAAGCTGTTAGGAAAAAAATTTGGATATGTAAAGCCTATAGATGTTACTGATTTGTGCGTATACTGTAATTTGTACTTTAAATTTATTAGAGTATACCTGTTATATTTACTTTTAAGAGTTTGCTATGAATCTGTATGCCACATGACTCTAGAAACAAGCTCAAGTATCTTATTATCCACTTTTGATGGCATCAAGAGGCCCCATGAAGGGATTGTCCTCTACCATTTAAGTTTAAGTGATGTTTTTGATGTTCACACAAAGATGAAATCACCCAGTGGCACATTTCCTAGAATATATCCAAGACATCAAGTGGTGGGTATGATGATGTACCAGTACCTAGATGTTTTGACTTTGTAGAAAAATCGCTGGTGAGTGCAACATATGGAACACAAACTTCATGTGTGATGCTGTCCCCTGTTCACTTATTACAAAGACAGATTCTTATCCAGGATGTCTAAGGTAGAGTAAGGACCATACCTTTCTAACAAGCTTCCAAATTGTGCCCTAGTTGTTTGACCATGGGCTTTGCTGTTTGTCACTTGGGTAGCAAAATGCTACTTAATGTAAGCATTACATTTTGATATTCATAATAAGTAAATGGAAAAACTGTCATTTTCACTGACTGCACTTAGAGGGAATCAGGGTGGGGGCAGGATGTAATCTGCATTAATAACACAATGCCCTTGTCAAGAACTGGCATGATTCTAAAATTGTTTTCTAGTACATACTACAGATAAATGAGATTCTTCTGTATGCTACAACACTTGAAATACAGTCTTTAAAAATATGGAGACATTTATAGGCCATACCCATGAAGGAATTTATGAATATCCAAGGACAGAGTACTTAACACTGAATCTTTTGCAGCTTATATTTTTAGGAGACTTGCAGTTTATTCATAAATCTTCATGTTGTTGTAGATTAGTGCTCTTGTTTTCATTTATAATTTATTTAGCTGGGATGGATGATGTTGATCCAGTGTTCACATTCTGAGCTAAGACAGTATTTATCACTGTATCCTTCTTGTGAATATTACACACATGACTATACCTGTATGTTCACCAGTTAACTAAATGTATTGCCTGTAAGGAGGAATAAACATCATTATTCAATCATATGATTCTACAAAGTCCCAGATGCTGTTTTTATTAACAAATGTATGACTAAGTTGTACTACTTGGAATATTTATCTTAAAATATTTCAATATAAGGTATTACTTAATTGAAAGTAGATGTTCCCATGCTGATGGAAAGCTTAGAAATAATACTTTACACTACACTACCAAGGTTTTATTTTTATTAATTTAGTATTTCTCTCTCTCTCTCTCTCTCTCTCTCTCTCTCTCTCTCTCTCTCTCTCTCTCTCTCTCTGTGTGTTTAACAGAGAACAGGCATTCATATGACACAGTTTGTATGTTGAGGTCAGAGGACAAATTCGGTGAGTGGGTTGCCTCTTTGCACCTTGGGATACCAGATTCACACTCTAGTTGTCGGGATTGTATAAGAAGGGCTTGTATTCACTGGCCCTCAAGGTTTTTTTTTATTGTTCTCACTTTGCTTTTAATTTCTTCAGTAGTTCTCTCTCTCTCTCTCTCTCTCTCTCTCTCTCTCTCTCTCTCTCTCTCTCTCCCTCTCCCTCTCCCTCTCCCTCTCCCTCTCCCTCTCCCTCTCCCTCTCCCTCTCCCTCTCCCTCTCCCTCTCCCTCTCCCTCTCCCTCTCCCTCTCCCTCTCCCTCTCCCTCTCCCTCTCTCTCTCTCTCTCTCTCTCTCTCTCTCTCTCTCTCTCTCTCTGGTTTTTTCAAGACAGGCTTTCTCTGTGTGGTGCCCGTCCTGGATCTCACTCTGTAGACCAGGCTGGTCTCGAACTCATAGAAATCCACCTGGCTCTGCCTCCCAAATGCTGGGATTAAAGGCGTGTGTTCAAGGGAATCTGTGGCTGATATGTAGAACTGAATGGTATTGTAAAATAAAATAAAAGGGAAAAAAATTTAATTAAAAAAAAAAAAGGCATGTGCCACCACCACCCGGCTAGTTTTCTTTCTCTTGAAAAAGTAACAATGCATAGTTCCTAGTTGTTTCATTTTATTTTACAATGGATAATTACTATAAGCACACACATATGCACACACATACACACAGATTCACACACATAATCTCACACACACCATGCACAGAAAATATTTTTATTCTATGAACTTATATTTTGGAGGAAATCAACCATCATTCTGAATATTTTGATATTAACTGAAATTCTTATTTCAGTTGTGTGTATGAAACAGACTGCACTGAATAATTATACACAATATAATCCTGCATCCTCTAATATCACCATTATGACCAAAGAAATATTAAAATAGGTATTATATAAGTGTTTTTTGGATAGCAAAAATATTTATTTTACAAGAGACTGGAAATAAAAAGAAAATACAGTAACAGCATACTTTATTCTCATTAAATATGCATGTTATATATAATACAATTCACTGATTTTTGATATATAATCAGTTTCTTGAATTTTTAATGGTAGTCATTTTTTCTTATTTGAAATCCTGTCTTATTTTTCCTTTCAAACTAGAGTAGTGGCAGAATTTCACTTAATAGCTGAAGGCAAGTTAAACCAGTCGAAACTTGTCTTTGTGAAGTTCAGAATCTTGAGCAAAGATAAAATTCAATTTCAAAAATAAAAGATCTAATAGGAAAAATATTGTTGGTGAAAACTCTGCAACTTTGTCCTGCTCTCAGAGTCTCATGACATCATGGTCTATTATAAAGGGGATCTTCTAAAAGCAGACACGGTGCAAGATTCTTCAGTTCAATGATTATTCTGAAGACTGTCCTAAGGTAGAGAGACTCAAGGAAACATCCTACCAAGGGCCCAAGGCTTCTAGTAGCTTCCAGAAAGCCTAAATGGCCTGTTAATATTCTTGTGCACATTAAAAAAATTGCTTGTAAACAGACTTAGAAATAACATTATACAGACTGAGCAGGTTGTGCTTAGGAATATGTATGTATGTATATATGCATATATTCATCCAATAAGAATCAATGAAAAAAGAGGCCAGGAATTTGAAAGAGAGCAAGGACAGGGTAGATAGGAGAGTTTGAAGGGAGGAGAGGGAAGGGAGAAATTAAGTAATTATAATCTCAAAATAAAGTATTGGAATAACTTAAGACAAATCTCTCCTCGACTGGAGCATATAATTATAAGGAACTTCCAGATTTAGGTGACAGTGGGTCCAAAGTAACGTAGCTGAGTTATTTGTCTCTAGACAATAATTGAATCATTAATGGTGTGTGGTTTCAGGATAGAGGGTCATAAAGGAGCAAAGAGAAAGAAGGCAAACAGTGTAGGCAGTTACAGGTTTTTACTATTTGATTTCTGGTCCTCTTACATGTCATGTATTATTCAGAAGATTTAGCTATTTTCCTTCTTTAAAGTTTAACCAGTAAATCATTCCATTACACTCCTGTTAGGTTGTATGTCTTAATGCTTGTGCAGATTTGTGTATCTCAGTATATGTCTCAGGGTATGTGTCTCCTTGTTTGTGTCTCAGTGTGTGTCTGTGTATCTCAATGTATGTATGTCTCAGTGTATGTTTATCAGTGTGAGAGTGTATCTGTGTATGTGTATGTGTGTGTGTCCGTGTCCGTGTGTGTGTGTGTGTGTGTGTGCATGTGTCAGTTTGTATCTCAGTGTGTATGTGTCTCAGTGTGTATCTCAGCATGTATATCTCAGTGTGTGTGTGTATGTGCGTGTGTCTCAGCATGTGTGTGCATCAGCATGTGTGTGAATCAGCATGATGTGTGTTTCAATGTGAGCATGTCCTCCTCTTAGTTTGTGTGTGTGTGTGTGTGTGTGTGTGTGTGTGTGTGAACATGGTGGCTTGTTTTGTGTGTCTTCATCTTTTTTTTCTTTTCTTATTTGTGTTTGTTTTAACAGGTTACTCTCTGCACTGTGGATTTGTCTGCTCAATGTGTCTGTAAATGAGAGCCTTTCCATATTGTTCCCTGGGAAATCATTTGCTACTCCATCAGGATGCTGATGGTATTTACTCTAGAGTTTAGGGAAACCCCTTTAGAAAAAAGAATATTTTTATGACATGAAACTCATTCACATCTAGACTGTGCTCTGAAAATCAATTTCTCATCAAAATTTTTACTGTTTTAAATATAGTAGGAAATTTGCCAGTTTTAAAAACATGCAAACTAAGGTTTAGAACAATTACCTGCATATGTCATAGGCAGCTACATAACTGAATGGGATTAAGTGATAGTCTAATCATATTACACTATTTGACAAATATAAGTGTCTGGTTTATATGTGAATGAAAATGTTTTGAATTGCTATGGTTTAAAAGAGTTACATACACCAAAAGTTGGTCATTTTATGTATGGTTCTTTGACTTTTAATATATGTAAATCCATGTCATTTTTACAATCAAAATAACCTATCTCCCTTCTCCTCACACTGCCCCTTCATGGTCATAAGGCAGGCAAGCATAGGGGACAGATTAGCTTGGGAACCCCATTTGAATGTGAGTTATGCACTTACACACTTTCGTAATAATGCACTCCACAGCCTAGTTCCTTCACTTGCATCTCTATCACGCTGACTCCAACAAGGAGCCTAGCAACCTCGAAACCTCCCAAACTCCCATCTGGATAAGGCCACACATATTCCCATCTTTGAACAAGTTTACCCACATCTGGTAACAACCAATTTAAAACTGTTTCTGTTCAAAGAGTTCCCAACTGTATTCCCTTATTCACTTTGAGGAATAGAAGAGACGATCTGAACTGAACTAATTCAGGGTATCCTGTGTAGTAAAGTGAAACTTGGTCCTTTAGTGATCTTTTTGGGGGAATCCATATTACCATCTTATGCCTGTGCAAATTAGGCATATGTATGATTAAAATCATATGCATTATGGAAAGGGCTATTCACAAAATAGAAATGATAATATAACCTAATCTGTCAATCAAAATCAGTTTCTTGAATTTTTAATGGTAGTCATTTTTTCTGTCAATCAAAATAGAGAATTACCCAAACTAGGCCTCTTAGTAGATAGCCTCTCCTTCTCTTAGAGTCCATAAAAAATACCATAGGGTACCCTGGGGCCCTTGAGTACTCTCTAATGTGACCCTCTGTCAACCTTAATAGTATGTCCCTTTATAACCTGCACAATTTCTTCATGTCAAACTGTCTTGCTTGTTTTGCACATCTACATGAGCTCCTATTTTCAATTCTTTGGATAAGAGGCCCAAACCATGGAAACATTAGACACTGTCACCCAGCAACAGTCACATCAACTCTGCCTGTGTCTTCCAGCAGCCATTTGTTTGCTCTTTACTTCTACAGTTTGGTCTTCGCCTGATCATATGAACACAATAATACAGAAGATAAAGTTTCAAGATGTTGCATTATTCAGCTGTGACATGTTTGAGATTCATTCAACTTTTCCATTCAAGTTATATGTTCTTGGTTTTTATGGCAGAATTGATCCACTGCATATGTATTCCATGATGTATTTATCTGATAACACATTAATAATATCTGTGTCATTGCTAATTGTTGGCAATTATAAGTAGTACTGTTGTAAAAACTCATGTGAAGATTAGTGTGAACTTTTATAATAACATTTTTTGTCAAGTCTGAATGATAAAAATATAACACAGAATAAGGATTACTGAATCATTTAACAATATTATGCTTATAAAAAGTTGCCTAAATGCACATAGTAACTGCACCATTCTTCATTTTCCAGTTAATCTCTGTTTGTGTCAGCACTTTCTAGTGTCAGGTTGTACAAACACTTACATGTGCTGACATGTCTTTGTGTATGTATTGGCCAACCTGAAATTTGTAGTGGTTTCTAATTATGATTTCAACTAATTTATCCCTAACGACTTGATTTCTATATTTGGACATATTATGTACTTTTTACATATATGCCTCTTCTCTGGTATTTGTTAAAATCTTTGGCTTATGACTTTTATTTGATTTTTTTCTTTTTTCTTATTTGCCTTCAAAAATTCTTTTATAGTTTCAGTCCTTTGTCAAAGATGCTACTTGTAAATATTTTCTATCAATTTATAATTTATTTCACTTTCTCAGCAGTATATTACACAGCCATTAAAACATTATTAGTATCAAATAAGTCAACGTTCTTCAGACTCTTGGTGATGTTGTAGCTTCATTTCTGCTGTTGTGATAAATACCCTGACAAGCAACATAGGGGAGAATATAGTTTGTTTGCCTCACAATTCCGGGTTATAATCTACCCCTAGCAGGGAGTCACAGAGGCAGGAGCTTGATCAGATCACCACAACCTTCAAGCACAGAGAGAGAGAGAGAAACACACCCATGCTGCATCCTGGCTTCCTAGCTTTCTCTATTTTACACAGTTGAGGACCCAGCCATGAAATAATACTGCCCACAAACAGGGTGCCTCTCCCACCTCAATTAACAAACAAGACAAGCCCCCACAGATATATTCACAGGCCAATCTGATTGAGATGCTCTTCTCATGAGATTCTAGATTTGTAGCAATGGAAATAATTATCTCAGGTGATCAAAGAGTTATGCCAAGCCTGAAAATGGATTACTTTCTTATATGTTTATGGTTATTACATCTGTGTGTATAACAGATCTTGGATTAACTTTTGTGAAGCTGTGGGATATTTCATGTCTCTGGCCTTCTGATGTACAATTATTACAGCACCATTTACTGAAGACTGGTCTTACTCCAGTGAATTGCTCTTGTGTTTTTGTGAAAAATACACTGACAACATTTCTATGACTCTATTCTGGTCTCTTTAGTCTATTCTACTAATCTATATATCTGTCTTTTCACCAGTTACATACTGTCTTGATTATAATTGTTTATTATAGGCTTTAGAGTTAGGTGCTGTAAATGTTTTTTTTTAAATCTATTTAATTCCAATTTCATTTTCTTTTGCCCATTCATTGAACATTTCTTTTTATGCACTATATCTCTCTATACACCAAAATCCGTCTCTTCATATCCATGCCTAGACATGTATGCATTATAACAACATTGAGCCAAAAGTAATTAAACCAGAATGCTATATGATTTCTACAAAATAGATGATCATGAATGCTTGGATTTTCTGACCTATTATTTATTTATTTTTAATAACATTTATTTTTACTTTACAGCATTGTTGTTTTGTCTGTGTGTATGCATATGTGAGGGTGTCAGATCCCCTGGAACTGGAGTTACAGATAGTTGTGAGCCACCACATGGGTGCTGGGAATTGAACTCTGGTCCTCTATAAGAGCAACCAGTGCTCTTAATTACTGAGACATCTTGCCAGCCTTAACCTGTTGTTTATTTAAATAAATTTATTTTTCTACTTTAACTGTTTTGGAAACATTTTATGTTGTTATCAACAGACGATTAAATTTTCTCTTAGGAAGAATTTAGAAAGCTGTTAGGTTCCTAGCCTTTTGTTTTGGATGGTATTGGACACTATTAAGTGTAGGGATTTCAGAACAAAGTTTTCAAATTCTCTAATTTATGAACAATTATTTGCTTTTTTAAAAACCTACATACACATTTCTTTCTTGTGATTGTGTGTGTGTGTGTGTCGGGGGTGGGGGAGGGAGGAATGTATTGAGGAAGAATCTCACTCTATAACATAGACTAGCCTAGATTTCATGATCTTTCTGCTGCAGCATCACAAGTACTGTGTTACTGGTGTGGATTATTATACCTGGACTTCATAGACATTTTTAACATTGCTAAATAAAATAGATTTGCAAGAAGTAAAAAGTTTATCTGTCCATTTTTAATTTTATAACATCTTGAAACTTTCAAAGAACTGTGAAAAGCTAAAACCATTTATTTTTCTGAAATGGAAAAAGAACCTAATGATTTACATTTATTTCTTTGATTTATGCAAGCCTGAGAGCATGATTTTAGCCCATAAGCTTTGTTTCATGAATGCCAACAAGGTTCTTCTTGAGAGAACATTGAAGCCTTGATAAACACATAAGAATATCTTGTTAAAAATGTAAATATCAAATAGCCAAACGAATGGAAACACATGAACTATGAACCAAAGGCTGAGGGGCCCCCAACTGGATCAGGCCCTCTGAATAGGTGAGACAGTTGATTGGCTTGATCTATTTGGGAGGCAACTAGGCAGTGGGACCCGGACCTGTGCTCATTGCATGAGTTAG
This sequence comes from Peromyscus maniculatus bairdii, assembly GCF_049852395.1. Lineage (NCBI taxonomy): Eukaryota > Metazoa > Chordata > Mammalia > Rodentia > Cricetidae > Peromyscus > Peromyscus maniculatus. Next base: position 56,475,605 of record NC_134857.1, read on the forward strand.
CTGTTTGAAACCTGGGGCTTATGCAGGGACTCTTGGCTTAGTCTGGGAGGAGGGGACTGGATCTGCCTGGACTGAGTCTACCAGGTTGATCTCAGTCCTTGGGGGAGGATTTGTCCTGGAGGAGGTGGGAATGGAGGGTGGGCTGGGGGTCTGAGTCTACCAGGTTGATCTCAGTCCTTGGGGGAGGCTTTGCCCTGGAGGAGGTGGGAATTGGGGGTGGGCTGGGGGGAAGGAGAGGGGAGCAGGAAGGGGGACAACAATGGAATCTGTGGCTGATATGTAGAACTGAATAGTATTGTAAAATAAAATAAAAGGGGGGGGTGCGAAAAACAGGAGAACCAAACACGACTTGCAAAAAAAAAAAAAAAATGTAAATGTATATTCTAAAAAGAAAGAGATTTCCGTAGAAAAATCAGCTTAACTTTTTATTAAATACTTCAGGTCAAAGAAGATAATTCAACATTAATAGGTCAAAAATCTAAAGAGAACACTACTGATACTGGCTTTTTATTTTGATGGGAAGGATATATAAAGAGGATGCTAACTTTGTTAAAATTTTAAAAAAGGGACAAAGTGAGTATTGTTTGTTTAAGTTCTCTCTTTATTATTATACCAGGTGTATACATCCTTTTCATCTTTTTGAAGTTTTCAGAAATTTTAAGAAAAAATTAAAGTGGTTTTCTGTAACATATGGCATGCTGCAGAAAACATTGCTTTAGCAGCCTTCACAGTCTAGCTAGCTGGTGCAGTTTTGTTCTTCCTCAAATAGATGTTTCATTCCTCTTCCTGTCTATAGCTATAATTCATTAGTATTTAAATCCAACCTTTGTTCTCATAATTGTTCTTCTCTCTGACATTCAAAAGAACAAAAATTAAAAAACTTACCAATGAAAAGATTATCCTTTTTTATATGATAGAGTGGCCTCTTCTTCCAATATTTTTGCTTGAAATTTTTTATAAACATGCATTTGTGGGAAAAAAAAACAGGGGGGTTGGAGAATTGAATTAAAGCCCCACTCAGCCCTTAACTAGATGGCTATCTTTGAAGCAACTTACTTAATTACCATCTATTTATTTTAATAACAGTATCTACTTCATAATATTATAGTAAAGCTTAAATGATGTCATGTGAATGAAGAACCTGGGTACTTGATACTTAGCTTCAAGAAAGATGACCTTACAGCACTGACCTTCATTCCTTCTGAAATATTCCATTTTCCATGTTTCACACCAATGGTGATGGAGGAATCAAAGGTGTTTGGGGGTCATGTGTGCTCAGGCAACAGTCAAGACATGTATCACTGCCTGCGCATGCAGTAATCTTGTCACATAACTGGTGTCCCTTGAGAACTCAGTCAAAGAAACAGCTGAGAAAGAATCCTAATGATCATTCAAGAAAGCATCATAAATCTTGGTTATTGTCTAAAACACATTTCATTGATTTTTCTGTAAAATAAAGTACCAGTTTCAAGATGTTAAGAATAGATGTCAATAGCTTGGAAGAATGTCCTAGAGACAAAAAATTCAGGACTCCTTGGCCAGCACTGAGTCACTGGTGCTGCTGTCAATGGTGTGGGCCAATAAGGGCAACAGTCACTTCACAGAAGGAACTCAGAGCTGGACTTTGCTCTACAGTCATCACATTTTGTTTGTATTTGTATTTCAAATATAATTACCCGTGATACACAATAAAATTACTTTGAATTAATATACATGAAATTTATTGAGTTTTTGAATGAATTTTATATAAACAATATAGTTGATGTCATTTCAACTCAGTGTTTTTTAATCTTTCTTGGCAGCACATTAAAAGAATGATGTTGTCATTGATGTCCTGAGTCCATTGAACTGGGATAGATATTACTCATCTCAGGGCCTAAAATGGCCTGATTTATTAAAGCACACAGCAACAAGAAATGTTGTCGGCTGTAATTTTCTAAAAGTATTACTTCCATTGGCTATCATAAGGACTATTTAAAAGATCAAAATCAAGAGGAGAGGGAGCAAGCGGGGAAAGAAAGGAAGAAGAGATGAGAAGGGCAAGTAACTGGCTGCTGAGGGAGTGTGGGAATATTTTTCAGCAGATGACTGGGTCTTATCTGAAGTAGACTAACCATGGCCATCACTCACCCATGGCCTAGGGGTGGACATTAAAGACTGGAATCCGTGTTTGAGCGCTGGGACAGAGGGGAGTCCAGGAGTGCTGAGTCTAGTTGTGTGAGCCTCTGTAAAAAGCGAGTGTCTTTCAGGGATGTTTAATCAAATTCTTACCTAACATACTACACATGCTGATTAGTGGCAGCCTTTGAGGAGGTTGATAGCCACTGGATATAAGGAGCAGAGCTTTAATTTTTTTCCTGAGAAGTTCCTTTCCTTTCAATAAAAATTATTTTAATTGACTGGATTTAACGAGCTCTAGAAGTTATGATCTGGGCAATTCTTTCTTAGGAGAAGACGTTAAAATGTTTTATTTCATTGTCTTTGTATGGATCAAAATCACAATGAATTTCCTAGGATATTTTTCCCATGTCACAATGATCCTGATAGAAAAACAAAACAGTAGATAGTTAAGTATTTTTGAAGGGCAACATTTTTCTAATTTAAATTATTCTGAAATACTTAAAGTGAAATGGTTTTGGCCATTTAGGCTCCATTTCAATTTGTAGTTTCTAAAAATTTTTATTAACATTTCTTAATAAAACTAAAGATGAGGGGACCAAAGAGATGACTTGGTTATTAAGAGAACTTGCTGCCCCATTCATTTCCCAGTACCTATTTCAGGCAACTAACAACTGCCTTTAATTCCAGTTTCAGGAATCCAACCTCCCTTATGGCCTCCTAGAGCACCTGTACACATGTACACATTCACACTCACATGCACACTCTCACACACTTAAATAAGAATTTGAAAGATTAAGCTTGAGATGTTTTCCCCTCGGCATCAATTTTTAAAGGAAGAATGGCATGCAAAATATGCCTTTGCAATCTTGACAAGCTGTTAAGAATAGTAAATGTTTTCCTTTCAATTTTTAAAGAGCTAGATGAGTAGGAAGTCCCCCCAGTAGGCACCAAAGCACTGTTGACAATGTTTGTGTGTAGCTCCAGAATAACACAAACTACAGAAAGTGTCTGCTAAAACAAGACTATTGATGTCAATGGTAAGTTTCAGAAAGCAGAATAAGAACCTTTCCCTCTACTCAAGTAAAATAATCAATATTTTTTCAAGATATCCTATTTTTGCCTTGTAGTTGAAGTTTTCCTGTGTCCACCTGGCTCCGGTGTCCTTGCATTTCCGCAGCTGCTCAGACCCAAATAAACACACACAGGCTAATATTATTTAAAATTGCTAGGCCATTAGCTCAGGCCTGCCACTAACTAGCTCTTACACTTAAACTCAGCCCATTTCTGTTAATCTAGATGTTGCCACGTATTCCGTGGCTTTACCTATGTGCCTGTTACATACTGCTCCCTGGACAGTAGGCTGGCATCTCCTGACTCAACCTTCCTCTTCCCAGAATTCTCTTCTCTGCTTCTCCCACCTATACTTCCTGCATGGCTACTGGCCAATCAGCATTTTATTTATCAATCATTCAGAGCAACACATTCACAGCATCCCCAGCACTGCCTCAGATTTGAAGTGGAATAATACTTTTGACTCTTGGAAATAAAAGTCAAGGATGAAGAATCAGCTCTTTCTATGATGATTCTGATGTTCATGAAACAGACCATTGTTAACCAAAGTGAAGATAAAATTGTGAGAAAAACACAGTTTGGGCTACCACACACACAGAAATCTCCTTTGATCATATATTCCAAGCTGGCTATATTAATCTCTTCATCCTTGTTAACCTTCTGTTGAAGGGCCCTTCCCATCACACCCTGTAGTCAAAGCACACAGATCACAGCAGAGGCTGTTTCAACCACAACAAACTCCTGAGGAGAAAAGTAAATTTAAATGATTCTACTGAGGTTGCCCTTGCCATGTTGAAAGAGAAAACATTTAATTACAGGAAGTTCTCTTTCTTTCTTTTGGGATGGCAGGTTGGGAGGGGGTTGGCCAGGCTTTGTCCGTGTATTATAGCCTTGTCTGCCCTGGAACTTGTTTTGTAGACCTTGCTGGCCTTGAACTCACAGATATCCACCTGCATCTGCCTCCCGAGTATGGGGATTAAAGGTGTGCACCACAATGCTCTGCTTGTTTTCTTTCTTTTAATGTATAAAATGAAGTTACATTAAATGTTTTTGGGTTTTAGTTATTAGGAGGTGAATGGTTGCTATACATGAATTTGGAAGCAACATTTAAAAAACTTGTCCTTCACACCAGGAGAACGTGGCCCACAGAATCATTTAAGCAGGTCTCAGAGGCACTCTCAGAGTCTGAAGTGGCAAGCAAGGGCCCTGCATGGACCTGCACCAGGTCCTCTGCAGATATGTCATGGCTGTTAGCTTGGTGTTTTTGTGCGACTCCTGACAGTGGGAGCTGGTGTGTCTCTGACTCTTTTACTGGCTCTTGGGACCCTTTCTTCCTATTGGGTTGCTTTATCCAGTCCTGATATGAGAACTTTTGCCTTATCTTATTGTATTTTGCTGTCCAGTTTGACTGTCCCCTCTTGGAGGCCTGCTCTTTCCTGAAGAGGAATTGGAGGGAGAGTGGATCTGGGTGAGAGGGGAGGGGGAGGCTAGGAGCAGTGGAAGGAGGTGAAACTGTGGTTGGGACATATTGTATGAGAGAAGAATCTATTTTCAATAAAAGAAAGAAATGCCCCTCATTTCTTTAAATAGAAAAACAGTAGAATATTTCTACAAGCAAATTATTTAACTACATGAATGCCTTTGCTGTCCAAAATGGGTCTATCACTTTTCCTTTTACTGGAATTTTTCCAACTTACTCACTTAATAATTTGCCATATACTAGCGACACACAGATAAATAAGACTTAGAACTGCATGCATCTTTAAGCTCTTGGAATCTAGTTGAGCGTATTAAAAACAATGCTGAGAGAAGCTTGTACTGATGCACCAGACAGTGCTCTTATGTCTCAGGTTACTGGTGACAGAAGCCAAAGGTGTATAAATGCAAGATACTTCAGAATATTCGAGGGGATTGTTTATTACCCACTTATGCTTATTGTTTTCTCTGTACTCACAGTAAACCTGCCCAGATACTTGGTTTCAGTTTTCAGTTTTATGAATTTATTTAAGACCAACCATTTTTATTTTGTATGACTTTGCTAAAATAGCAGAAACATGAGGAACTATTTACTTTATGAGAGAAAACATTTCTAAAGAAAACATTCTCTAAAGCAATGCTCAGGTAGCTGCATGATCATAACAGATGGTATACCCATTTGCTTCTGCATATTAACCCATTATTTATAAAAAAAAAAAAAAGCCCATCCATTGAGCTACAGTTCTGTAAAAAATGAAAAGGCACACCAAAACTCACCTCAATGCCTAATAAAGATGCAGCAAATCCCACTGTTCATCCTGTGGGCTGGTCGTTGTCTCTGTGGTAATAGACATTTTCAAAACTATTCTCTAAAGTTAAGAAAAAAAGTCTCACTTGTTTAAGCCATTTCTGGTCCAGCCTGAGAGAAACATGGCCATAAATCATAAGCTTCTTGATGCTAACAATGAAGACAAGGAAGAGAAGGTTGTTCCAGTCTCTCACAGAAATACTTTCAAAGTCAGAGCACAGATAACCCATCATGCTTACATATACTTTTATAGTGGAAAAAAATGTATATTCAGAATTAGCCAGCTGGACATAGTTTAGATGATCCCCCAATTTTGTTGGCAGCATCTAGAGCATCGTAATTAGGAGCTCTTGCACAGGGGATGTATACCACAGGTAGGTATACAAGCTGCTCTAGAGGGTTGTCCTGGCTGGGCGTAGACAGGAACGAGTTCACTGTCGTTACACTCCTCCATCTGCAGAGAAATTTCATTCTGGGAGTGCCATCAGGCCTCCAAACCTTGGTCAACCTCTCTGAGGGAGGTGCTGGGATACAGTGTCCACTCACCCTCATTTAGGCCTATTAAATTTTTTGCATGGAAGAAAAGGAATTAGAGGAAAGGAAAAGCAGTGACATGAATAAAGGCCACCTTTAATGTATTCCAGCTTGTCTTGTAACTATGCAGTCAGGTAACCATGTCCTGGCCAAAATGAATTGACATGAACACATCTCTTTACTACCCTCTGGCCCTTTCTCCGCTCACCCCTGCTGGCTGGGTATAACATATCTGAAGAGAGAATCTGACTGTGTGAGCCAAAGTAGTTCCAACAGGAAAGGAGTCTGAGTTTCCACTTAAAGGACAAATGCTGAGGACAGCCCAAGGAACATAAATGTCTAATTGGCCTGCACACACACACAAAGGAAACTTGAATAATTAAACAGATAAATGTGCATCTGCTCATTTTTATAGTTGTTAGGCTGCTGGGACTTTTCTGGGCATGCGTATGACTAACTTATTCTCATGAAAAGAAATATACCTTTCTACTTTTGTTTTCATTTCTTCCCCCTTGGTATTTCACCAAAATAATAAACTATGTAATATACTCACTCGTGACAGCAGTGTGGTCTCCAGTCAGAAAGATGCATTTATTTTAAATGAATACCTTGTCTTTGTGAGGTTGCTCACACTAGAACTTGTTGAATAATGCAGGACAAGTCTCTAACATCACAAGACCTCCACACATGGCAGTGGGTCCCTTGACAGGTATTGATTACATTCTTGCTACCTCTCTGCTTCTGAGAGTTGAAACAGCTTTTGTGCTCTGTACATGCCTGCCCCCAGGATTCACATCATGTGCTTGATTGCCACTGCCTGAAGAGCTGAGAATGGCAGCTAATAAACCTGACTGACTTCCCTGGAGCTAAGGATACAAAGGTATTGGTGACCTTTACCCTTGCCATCTTTCCCTAGCAAGCTATGTAATAGGGAAGCCACTCAATAAATTTAGTAAATTTATTATTTATTAGTTAGTAAATGTTTGTTCATTTGTTATCCCATTAACTGTTGAGGACCTAACCACCAGAGTCTTGGGGACACAAACATGAAAGTGCACTCTACTCAGCTCCCACCCTGATTTCACTCCAGTGGAGATCAGTGGGAGGGAGAGACAGAAGTCAGTGGAGGCAGCTAGGATGTTATGCAAGGTGTGAGACAGAGGATGCTCTGGGGATTTGTCAAAATCAATTTAGCTGTGCAAGCTGCAGTTCTCTGTGTGTTAGTATATGCAGTAGAATGCGTTTTGTAAATTGTTCTACTTCAAAAATTAATCTAGAGGCTGGAGAGATGCTTCAGCAGCTTGGAGCACTTCGGCAATCCCACTTGCAGAAGACTGGGTTTGGATTTTCAGCATTCACATGATGGCTCACAATTGTTTGTGACTCTAGTTCCAGGGAATTCAATGTTCTTTCTGGTTTCTGAGGGTATCAGGTATGTATATGATATACATACATACATGCAGGCAAAACACTCAGGCACAGAAAATAAGAACAAATATTTAAAAATAAATAAAGCCTCAGCGATCCTGCATAAGCCCTAGGTTTCAAACAGCCAACTCATGCAATGAGCACAGGACCCGGTCCCACTGCCTGGATGCCTCCCAAACAGATCAAGCCAATTAACTGTCTCACCCATTCAGAAGGCCTGATCCAGTTAGGGGCCCCTCAGCCATTGGTTCATAGTTCATGTGTTTCCATTCGTTTGGCTATTTGTCCCTGTGCTTTATCCAACCTTGGTCTCCACAATTCTCGCTCATATAAACCCTCCTCTTTCTCGCTAACTGGACTCCCGGAGCTCCACCCGGTGCCTAGCCATGGATCTCTGCATCCAGATCCCTCAGTCATTGGATGAGGCTTTGCCCTGGAGGAGGTGGGAATGGGGGGTGGGTTGGGAGGAAGGGGAGGGGGGCAGGAGGGGGGAGAACAAGGGAATCCGTGGCTGATATGTAGAACTGAATTGTATTGTAAAACAAACAAACAAACAAATAAATAAATAAAAATAAAGGCCGGGTGGTGGTGGCGCACGCCTTTAATCCCAGCACTTGGGAGTCAGAGGCAGGCGGATCTCCTGAGTTCGAGGCCAGCCTGGTCTACAAAGCGAGTTCCAGGAAAGGCTCAAAGTTACACAGAGAAACCTGTCTTGGACCCCGCCCCCCCCCCCGCCCAAAAAATAAAGAAAGAATTTATTAAAATCTAGTAACCAGTGGCATTTGTTTGCAGCCTCCCCACTCCTCTGTTGCAGGGAAAGCTCTTTTTTGGTCACACTATATTTTATTTTTATTTTAAGATAGTATTTTGTGTATCACAGGCTGACCTCTAACACACTATGCAACCAAATATGCCCATGAACTTCTGATCCTCCTGCTTCCCCTCCTGAACACTGAAATCACAGGCGTGTGCCACCATGCCTGGTTTATCAGCTGCTGAGGATCAAACCCAGTTGTCCACCAACTGAGCTACACTCTCAGCCACTCCTAGCACATCTATTTAAATGGATTCCCCCTGTTACTTTTGATTTTTAACTCTGGTCTTTATTTTCTCTTGAAAACTCAAGATATTTACTGATCCTTTCTCAACCTACTTCTGAGTTATTTAGGGCATTCCCATTTCACAAGCATAACAGAAATTAAAACAGTGCTAAACTATTTAAAAAATATGAAGTGTGATGGAAGCTTTAACTTTTAGTATCAAAGGTGAGAAAGGGTTTGATGATGACTTAGCAATTTTGTGTACATATTTCCCCCAGGAGTCAGACTCAGTGGGAGCTTTATTTTTAGAACTCTGTTCTTAAAAACAAGTCCAATATCATAATAGATAAACTTCAAAACTTCAAACATCAAATCAAACAGGCAAATATGACAGACAAAAATAAGTATCGGACTTTGTGGTAGAAATGAAAACAATTCTTTATAGAAACTTAATCTGTGCATCCATGGGGCCAGGATTGTTGTCTGTTTGCCTCTGTTCTCTTGACAAGTCTATGAGATGTCCAGGAATGCCTGATTTACTGTGAAGCAATACAGACAATAAAGTGTTCTACTAGAAGTTTTTAATCAGGCAATCACAAATATGTTTTTAGAGAGACCCACTTCAATGTGAGAAAGAGACACAGCCAAAGGCAGTTCTTATCAATCAAACCATTATCATCAGCTGTGTTGCCATGTTGGTGTTTTCTGGACGTTTTTGATGGGATGGCCACTGTACTTTCTACACTCTGTACTGTAGCATCATCTTAACCATGTCAAGGGCTTTTTAAAATCACCATCTATTAAGGAAACTGAGGTCGAAAGCAGTTGTGCACCATGCTCTGATTCAGAGAACTAATTGTCAAGCCCTGCAGGTCCTTCATCAGAACCATCATTTCCCATCCCTGTGTAAACTGTATGTTATGCTTCAGCTGGAACCCAGAGCTTAGAACTATTAAGCACAGTCAGCAGTTCCATCGCCTTTCATTGTTCACCTCTTCCATACTCAAAAATATTGCTGCACAAACAAGTCAGTGACAATGGAGAGGCAAACCATAGCAGTATTATCTCACAAGGAGATCTGCTACAAATTTTCACCAGGACATCTGGATGACTGGGTAGCATGCTCACTCTTTTAAAAATTTATGTGATAGTCAGCTTTTCATCATTGTGATAGCATTTCTTACATGAAAGACAGAATTGTTTGAGTTCACCATCTTGGATAGTTCAGTGTATGGTTCATTTTCCTATGAATTTTCAGCCTGTGGCAAGATAGCATATCATGATGGGAGACTGAGAAGGCAGAGTAACTGTTTCATGAGAGCCAGGAACTATGATAGTAATGATTTATGCTTCTTACATCCCTTTCAAAGTCATGCTTCCTAGTAGTTAACACTTTTTTCGCTAGACCTTACCTCCTAAAGATTTTACTATCTCCTAACAGCACCACAGATCACAGACTGGGAGCCAAATCATCAACACATGGCCCTTGGAAAGCCACTTAATAAAGTGATTCTTCATTGGATTAGATTTCTTACTATTTTAATCATTATCTTAACAGAAAATAAAATGTAAGACACTTATGAGATGGGAAAATGTGCAGTACCTCCAAAGAGATTGGGACTCAAAAATGTGATTGAGTAAACGTGAAAAGAAAAGTAAATCACCAATGAAGTGGAGAACATGGTAGGGAGGAAGAAACAGTAATGTGTGGGGAGTGTGGGGAGGAAAAGGAGGGATATTGAAGCACGTAGGACATGAGAGCAGAAAGGAGCTTGGAGGTGAGCAAGAGGACCAGCAAGAGGGATGCAGGGCAATAGGAGAAGGTAATGGAGGAGGGCTATCTCAGTCTTCTTTCGCTGTGGTGAAATACCCTTACAAAAGCCATTTATGGAAATGGGGTTTTTTTAGGCTTAAAGTTCCAGGTTATAGTTTATCATTTCAGGGAACTCAGGATGGAAGGAACTTGAAGCAGCTAGGCACAACCATAGTCAAGAGCAAAGAGAGAATGAGCACATGCATATGATTCTAACTCTCCACTCTTAGAGCACCTAAGATCGAAACCCAGGGAATGGTGTCACCTAGAGTGGGTGAGGTCTTCCCATATCAGTTAAGGAACCAAGACAATTCCCCACAGACATGCCTACAGACCCACTAACCTAGACAATCCTTCATTGAGACTCTCCTTCAAGGTGATTCTACATTGAGTCAAGTTGACAGTCAAAACTAACCATCACAGAGGACAAGTAACAACAACGTATGTCCAAAAATGCAATAATGAAATCCATCACTTGGTATGTTATCTTAAAAATGATTAATGACTAAAATTATGTGCTGATGCATTAATAATATCACATTTTAAAATCATATTAAGTTTTACATAGCATCTAATTACATATAGCACATATATATGTATCTCATACATGTACACACACACACATTCTCTAAGCATAAGTTATGATTTAGACAACAACGTATTACTACTGACACTTCTTTACTGAGGCCTCAGTGTCATCCAGCACCTAGGTATTCAATAAATAGACCCAATGAGACAGACTGAAGTCTATTGGAAATCTATTGCAACAACATTTCAGAATTTTGAGAACAGTAGCAATTTAAACTGTATTTTCTCCAAAATATCCATTATAAAATTCTCAGTTCTTTGTGAAATGTCCTTATTTTAACATGAACATGCTCTCTAAGGCTTTTTCTCAGCATCAAAAATCAATAAAATAACTTCTTCATTGACTATTTAGTGACCATTCACCACATGTTAGCCTCCCCAGGGTAGAGAAATGAGTACTACTTTCATGTTTGGGTTCAGAGAGAAATGAGTAGCTTTAAGTCAGTTCATGGTGAATTGCACACATGTTGAAAACTGATCTTTATAGAAGGCTAAACTTCCACCTGTTTTCTCTCTCTCAGTTAAATGTAGGATTACCTAGGAAACTTCTATTATAGAGATGAAAAATGAAAATAGATTTTCATTTTTAAATTATTTTAATATTTCAGAAAGGAAGAAGTTTTAAAAAATTAAAGATAAAAGAATTTTAATTTATCATGAATTATAAATATAACAATATAAGGAGAGTTCCCATGTGCATTTGCATTTGAATAGCATAATTAATAATTTCTATAAGACATAGCAGCTATATGTATTAGTAAATCCCATCATTGAACTTTTATCATCACTCAATAACCTCAGCAACTTGTGATTTTGTAAAGTAATATGTATTCATTTCATAAAATATGAGATAAATGTCCATCAAGACAGGAATTAATGAATAATTTATTACAGATTCATATGCTCAAACATATATTAAAGATAATAAACTACAGTTCCAACTATTGATGTTAAAAAATTAAAATATATTCAATAAAAAATATACGGCATGATAAAGTTTCTAAAAACATTTAAAGTACACTAAATGCATGTTGCACTTTCGTGGAATGAGCATTTGCGTCCCTCCCAAGTTCATACGCTGCCATCTTGTCCCAATGTGATGATATTGTAGGTAGGATTTGTGAGTGTAATTAGATCATGTGTGAAGAGTGTTACTTAAAGACTCTCAGAGAGCTCCTGCTGTGCTTTATACCATGAATAAGCAAGGGGAAGTCAGCTATCAGCAGCCTAGAAAAGGACCCACACCAGTATTGTTGGAGGTTTTGCTCTTTTTCTAGGGGGCCCACCACCCAGCTCCCAAATAAATTACATACAGAGGCTTATTCTTACTTATGAATGCCCGGCCTTGGCTTGGCTTAGTTTCTAGCCAGCTTTCCTTAACTTATTCCGACTACCTTTTGCCTCTAAGTTTTTCCCGTTCTCTAACTTCTGTAAATCTTACTCTTACTCCATGGCTCACTGTGTAGCTGGGTGGCTGTTCCCTGGAGTCCTTCTCCTTCTCTGTCTCCTTGAGCTTAGATCCTTCCTCCCAATTTTCTCTTTCTTTTTTTTTTTTTGTTTCCACATTTATTTATTTATTCATTTATTTAGTGTATACACATGCACATCTATGCCAGAGAACACATGTGGAAGTCAGAGAACAAATTGTAGGATAGCTCAGTGGTTAAGAGAACTGGCTGCTATTCCAGAGGACCGAGGTTTGATTCCCAGCACCCACACAGTAGCCCACAACTGTAACTCCAGTTCCTGGTGATTGGCACCTTCTTATGGCCTTCATGGACACCAGGCACACACATGGTAGATGCAGGCAAAACACTCATACATATGAAAATGAATCTTTAAAAATTAATAAAACTTGACAACTGTTCTCCAGGAAATACCAGTTCAGATGCATGATCATCTCAAGCCAGCCATACTACCTTGCGCATATACCCAAGGAATGCTCGATCATACCACAAATGTACATGCTCAACTATGTTCATAGCAGCACTCTTTGTAATTGCCAGAACCTGGAAACAACCTAGATGCCCCTCAACTGAAGAATGGATAAAGAAAATGTGGTACATATACACAATGGAGTATTACTCAGCAGAGAAAAACAATGACAGCTTAAAATTTGCAGGCAAATGGATGGAACTAGAAAATATCATCCTGAGTGAGGTAACCCAAACCCAAAAGGACAAACACGGTATGTACTCACTCATAAGTAGATACTAGATATAAAGCAAAGAACAATCAGACTGCAACCCACAGAACCAGGGAGGCTATATAGCAGGGGTGACCCTAGGATGACTATAGCTTATAATAAGTTTTGGTTTTATTCAAATACTGGGCAAGCCTCAATAAAACATTTCACTATTAGGATAAGAACTTATACTGTATCAAGCTGATAATAGAAAAATAAATTTAAAAAATGAAAAAAAAAAGAAATAGATCTAGGTGTGATAGTGTACACTTATAACCTCAGCACTGAAGAGGCTGAGTTGAAAAGATTTTGAGTTAAAGGTTAGACTGAGCTACATGCTGGGTTTGAAGCAACATGGGCTATCTATGCTCTTATCTCAAAAACCAAAACTTTGCTGGGCCATGGTAGCACACACATTTAATCTCAACACTCGGGAGGCAGAGCCAGGCAGATCGCTGTGAGTTTGAGACCAGCCTGATCTACAGAGCAAGATCCAGGAACCAAAACAACACAGAGAAACTCTGTCTCAAAAAACAAAACAAAACAAACAAACAAACAAAAAACCCAAACTTTATTCAGCTAACTAAACAAACAAAGGAAAATTCTGGAAACAGAAGAAAACATAGCAAAAGGTGTGTAGAATGCTATGGTTGTCTCATCTGCAGATTGGGTACACCTAAAGAAGCAATAAAATTAGAGCCAGGCTAATGGAAATCATGCAAATAAAAACACATAGGAAGTGAGGTCACTGGTTTATGGAAGGAACAGAGTTGAGTAGCTAAGAGAAGATATCCTTGTGACTGCCTGCCGTTTACCAGGTCCCTGCGGCACTTACTGGAAGACAGTTTTCTCTTCCTATGTATACTCTCTGCCTATCCTTTCTCCTGTCTTGCTATTGGCCAATTCTTTATTAAACCAACAGGTGTTTTACAAGGCACAGTAACACAACTTCACAGAGTTAAACAAAAGTAACACACCTTAAAATATTCTAGTACATACCAGGACCTCACCATGGAGAGTTTTGACCTCAGACCTCCAACCTCTGGAATCCTGAGGAATGTAATGTATAACTACTTGACATATGCTATTTTGTTATAGCAGCACAAATTGACACAGAAAATAAATATAGGCAGTAAGAAAATAAAAACTTGTGTGGATGATAAAGGACATAATCAGAATAGTGGAGAAAGGTCAAAAAGATAAGCCCATAGAACAAGGAAGGCTATCTAAGCAAGAAGGCCAAAGCACCCTTTCATTTGGAACTCTTGCTTTGTTACACAACACACATATATCTGTGCTAAAGAGTCCTTCCTGGCATCCAGAGTTACCTGAAATTTAACTCTTCTTTGACTCTGTTTACTTGAGGAACTTTCCCTTTTAATCTTTCCCTGCTTATAGTTGACTTAGCCTTCTGTAATAGTTTTCTATTATGCACATCAGCATTTTATTATGCATTGCTGGGAGCATTTCTTCCAGATGTGGCTCACCTTTCAATTTAGAGGAAAAATTTCTCTTTATATTTTCTGTTGCTATATATTTAGAGTTCCCATGTATCCTTTAGCATATCCGCTTCATTTTCCATTTGGATAGTCAACCTAGACACAATGTATTTTAGTATATTTCAGCCAATGAGATTAGGAATATAATTCTTCTTTTATTATAAATCATTAATCAGATATTTCAGGAGGATTTATTAAATAACTAAAACATACTTCTTTGTAGTTACTTTCTTTGAATCAAAACTTTGCCCCTGAGAGGGAGTACCCAAACTCATAAAACTCAGAAAGCTAACAGGAAGTCACAAGACTTATATATTAGTCAGGGTTACCATAAAAATAACTGATAAGATGAAATATATATGGTATTTACTAGATTAGTTTAAGGAACATGGTTCAGGAAATGCAACAATGGCTGCCTCATGTCAGGAAGGCTTAGAATCTAGTAGTTTCTAAGTCCACAGGCCTCCCTTCCCCTCACACAGGAATGTCTAGTGCAAGGTGGCCCTGCCTATGTCATTGTGGGTTGGATGTTATAAGGCCACAGCAGTGTTTCAAAATGAGAAGAATGAATGTCTCATGGAAAATTAATGTAGATTATGGAGGGTTAGATGAGGTAGTGTCTCCTCTCCATGCTACCAATATCCAGTATTGATCTATGGTCCAAACTGTCAGCTGGGAGTGAGGGGTGGGCATGGATTGGAATTGGTCCAGAACACATCCAGACACTAAAATTCTTCTTAGCACAAAGGATACTTAATAACCCAGAGGGGCAAGCATGGGCTGTCTCTGGATCGGACAAAAGCAGCAGCAGGTGTTTCTGCAGAAGTGTTTTTTTAAGGAGAAAAGGGGATATCTCTGCTAGGATGAGTTGGTAAGTCCTGATTAGATAAGTTAGCCTGAATAGCCAAATAATGAATCTTGATTGCTGGACCTTGGTGTTTAGTCTCAGGAATGAGTCAATAGTCAAGTGAGGGAATAGACCTTGGGGGCTAGGGGAGAGATTTAATGGAGACATTGTTTAGGGCTGAGTGTTCCAAGGTCTCTCACTCTGGCTGTAGGTCTCTGTAGTGGGTAGCCATTCCAGCTTCGATCTGGAAGTTCCAACCCCCATTGAGACTCTGGAAACTGTCATGCCTACGAGGCAGGGCAAGGGGAGGCGCATGGAGGCCTGAGAGCTGGATGGGCCAGCGCTCTCTCTGTGCTCTCTCTCTGTGCCTGGATGCTGAACGGTGAAGGTGGATTGTGCAGAGCTCCAGAGAACACCGCTGGACTGCAATACACCTTCCCCAGACCCTGCGACCTACCTTTCACTTAATTTGTGAGTTACGATATTATTTATTTATTAAATAAATATCCTTTTAACTACGTGGAGTGGCCAAAATAATTTCTCCAATAGGTCTCTGTATTTATTTCCATCTGCTGTAGGAGGAAGCTTCTCTGATGATGGCTTAGAAAGGCATAGATCTATGGGCATAGCAGAATGTTATCAGGAGTCATTTCATTGCTATATCCCTTCAGTGTAATAGTAATTGGTTTTTCCCTAGATCCCTGGGCTAACTAGTCTCAGATTCTTGGCTACACAAGCAGCAGTTGGATTTGGGTTCCATTTTGTGGAGTGTGGGCCTTAAGTCAAATCAGATGTTGGTTGGTTACTCCCATGAACTTTGTGCCACCATCGCAGCATATCCTGCAGGCAAGATACCACAGTAGATTGAAGACTCTAGCTGGTTTGGTGATCATGTTTCTCCTTTGGTAGTGTGCAGAGTACCTTCCAGTACTAAGAACACTAATCCCCAGGGGTAAAGGATCTAAGGAGCCACAGCTTGACTTCTTGGTGTTCAATGAGTTGTGTAGGTGTTGTCTTCACCAATAAAGCCTTACTGTCTTTTATGGAGAGCCACTAATAGCCTTAGCAACAGCATGGATTCTTTGGGAGTTCCCATAGCACCAATCACTTAGATGTAACTAATTTTCCATACCAGAAGCTTCATTTGTTGGTAAGTGATCTCCACTTGGAGCTCAAGCTTCCATGTTATTTGGTGGATTCATTTTGATCACCTCCATATATGTATATATTTTAAGAAGCTTGTAAGCCTTTAATCTCAGCACTCGGGAGGCAAAGGCAGGAACTCTGTGAGTTTGAGGACAACCTGAACTACATGGTGAGGTCCAGACAGCTAGAATAACATAGTCAGACCCATGTATCAAACAAAATAATAAATAAATACCTACACAATATTCACTTCTAAATTGTTTAAGTGTAATAATAGGAAATCCTAAGGCTAGATTACATTTCCTTCTGTGTAAACTAAAGTATAATACCACACAGTGTATGGAAATATCAGAGTTAAAAACTGCATACTTTCTCTCTTCCTAATGTAAGTAGAATGAAATGAAAGCCCAGAGACATTATCTAAACTGTCCTAGTCTTTTTCTTTTTATCTATGTGTAATCAGGACTGTAATCATCTTTCTTACATTCTTCATTCTCAAATGTCAAAAGAGTATGCTGAGGCTTGGGCTAATTGAGCTATAAATATGAACAACTAGATTCTAATAGAAAAATTCAAGAATATGCTTCAATCCTTATCTTTTGAATTCATCTGACTTAGAAAAGTAAATCTTTAGAAAAGTCAATAGCACCTTCACATTATAGACATTTTAGCCAGGATTGGTGGCAGAGGCCTTTATTCCCAGCTACTCAGGAGGCTGAGGAAGGAGAATCCAAGATCTTCTAAGACTACAAAGTGGTTTCAAGATAAATGTGGGCTATTTAGTGAGACCACATTCTGAATAAAACATAAATATGTAAATTAAAGGAAACCGAGCTGGGCATATAGCTCAGTGGTGTGCACTTTTCTAGCATGTGTGAGGTCCTGGGTTCTATAGTCCGTACTGAAGAAAAAAAGGGAAAAATGAATGAAAATTTAATATGAACACAGAAAGAATAGTAATGAAGAACTACCAAGCATTTAACCACTTGAAATTTCAATTTTAATATTTAAGAACTGTCAGGGTTTTGGCCGAGTGGTGGTGGTACACGCTTTTAATCCCAGCAATTTGGAGGCAGAAAACCAAAAAAAAAAAAAAAGAAAGAAAGAAAAAAGAACTGTTTTAGGGTTCCTATTGTTATGATAAAGACCATGATCAAATACAACTTGGGAAGAAAGGGTTATAGCTTATAGCTTCTATGTAGTTCATCCAGGAAAGACAGGGTGGAAACTCTAGGCAGAACCCTGGAGGCAATAGGGGATGCAGAGACCATGAAGGAATGCTACTTACTGGCTTCCTTCCAAGGCTTGCTCAGCCATCATCTAGGAACAGCAGCCAGGGGTGCCACCTCCAATGGGCCTGGCTCTCCAACATCAACTACTAACTAAGAATATGCCCTACAGGCTTGCCTATGGATGTACTGGTACAATAGTGGCATGAATGGGTGTAACTAACCACTTTTTGGTTGAATTTATTTTACCCACTCCTTATGAGATGGAACCCATACATGGCACTGCTAATGTGGCCCCAAACAAGAGACTAGCTAGGATATGGGATCTAGGGGGGAAGTCATTATTCTCCTAACCAAACAGAGCAAATAAACTTGATGCATATTGCTATCCACATTGATCAGCACATCACTCACTCCTCATCAGAGAAGCTTTTTCTTGCTATAGATGGTAATCCACATAGAGATCCAGAACTAGATAATGTTCAGAGAGTGGGAGACTTTGGAGTACTCAGCTCTAAATGGGGTGTCTTTATCACACCCCTCCCCTCAAGCCTCAGTCTTTATGTACAGTTGGAGGCAGAAAGATTAAGAACCAGAAGAGGTGGATAATTCCAAGGTAAGTGTATTTATCCAAAAATAATGGGGTTGATGCATATATGAATATACAGAGACTGTGACAACATGTGACAACCCAGCATGGAGAAGGGGAAGTAGGCAGACGGCTCACACCTAACCAAGAGGCTGTTTACAATTGGTAACTTCTAGGAGAGAGGAAAATCATTTTTTTCCCATGGAGTAACACCAGGTTTATCAACCACACTCCAGGGCAGGCCTCATGCTCAACAGTAGTTGACCAACACAAAATGACTTCATTTAAAAAATTTGCATTGTTTTCCTGTTGTGTTGTTGTATTAAGAGATAATGAACATG
The DNA here is from genome assembly GCF_049852395.1 of Peromyscus maniculatus bairdii. NCBI lineage: Eukaryota > Metazoa > Chordata > Mammalia > Rodentia > Cricetidae > Peromyscus > Peromyscus maniculatus. The sequence goes on from NC_134857.1 coordinate 56,494,320, forward strand.
AAATTGGATGGGGTGGGAATCTGGGAGGAGGTAAGTGGGAACAGAATATGATCAAAATACATGAAACAAATTAAAAGTATTCTTAAGTTTCTTTTCAATATGTGGTAATTTAGAAGGTTTGTAGACTAGGATGTGGCATTTCACACAAATATACAGTGTGTGACAATCATATTGGGGGCAAATGGCAAGTCTTTCCCACTGTTCATCATTCATTGCATTGGGAATATTTACCATCTGCCTCAGTAGTCACTTCTTGACACAGTCAACTGCCTCTTGAACTCCATGACCCCAGTAGCTTTACTGATCATCTTTGACTAATTTCTTGTCCTGCTCTGATCTTCTCTGAAGTATAAACAAACCAAAGTACGTTGTCTTTCATATATAAACAAAAATATTTCTTTTTTTCCACACAACTACTCCATCAGCATCTCAGAAAAGGATGTATCAATCCAGTTATTCACACCAAACCCAGCAGTGAGATTTTTGAGAATCTTCTCTTTCACAATATAGCACCAGTTGAAGACTTGATGGATCTCCTTCACCCTATCTCCTTGCAGCAAGATGTTACTTAGGAGTTGTCCTTGTTTGATTATTAGTTGCTGTGATAAACAACATAACCAAAAGCAACTTGGATAGAAAAGGATTTATTTTAAGTCAACCATCAAGGGAAGCCAAGGCTGTAACTCACAGCAGGGGCTTGAAGCAGAAACCACAGAAAATGCTGCTTACTGGTTTGCTTCCAGGCTTGCAGACAACTACCTTTGAAATACAGCCCAGGCCCACCTGCTCATTGATGCTAAGGCTGACTGTGGATTGGGCATTCTTTTGTCAGTTAGTAATCAAGAAAATGCCCCATGGACATGCCCAAAGGTCAATATGATACATAAAATTGAGTTATAGCCAAGATTAGACATCACAGTAGTAAATTGATATTACTTTAATTCATGAATTTTAACTTTCTTAACATTATTCTTATGAGAAAAAGTTAAGATTACAAAGATGGTCTTAGACCAATTACAATTTATACATATGGGTAATGTGGAGGACTAATTTTTTTATTATTATTATTTATTTTATTTTACAATACCATTCAGTTATACATATCAGCCACGGGTTCCCCTATTATCCCCCCCTCCCACCTGAAGGACTAATTTTTACTTGAGCACAAAACAACATTATTGAGCAACATTAATGTTCTATTTCGAAGAATTTTTGTTATAAAGTAGGCCACCACATTGTCTTTCCAGAATTTCCAGTTTGACATCATGTAAATAAGCCCATCTATATGTACATCAGCTCCAAGAAATCAAGGCAGAATCATTTGGGAATAGATTTGTGGATGAAAGGATTTTACTTACTTTTCTAAATGTACAAGAGGAAGAAATTCACGTTATTAACCAACATTTATAAACATTCTCCTGCGTCAGTTCATTGGGCTCTCACAACAATTCTGGATAAGTGATTCAGCTGGTGTATGATGATACATACTTTACGCAGCGGGTGGGGGTGGTCAAAAGTTCACAAATCAGGAAGGTAGAGTGATTCTTGCTAGGGCATTCAGCCACAGGATGCTAAGACTTGGCCAGGGAGTCTGTGAAGATGACTCAGTAGGTGAAATGCTTGTGCAAGCATGGAGATCTGTATTCCAGTCCCGGCCCCCATGAATAGAGCAGGCACAGCACTGGGAGCCTGGGGTCGCAGTGCTGAGGAGGCAGACACAGGGGAACCCCTGCAGTTACTGGCTAGCCTGCCTAATCTGTCAGTGAACTCGGGGTTCAATGAGAGACCTTGTCATAAAAGTAAGGAGAGGGGCTGGGCACAGTGATTCATTCCTTTAATTCCATCACTTGCTAGGCAGAGGCAGGTTATCTCTGTGAGTATGAGTTCATCCTGGTCTAGAGATAGTGAGTTCCAGACCAGCCAGGATGACATGGTGGGACTCTACCTCAAAATAAAAATAAAGTAGAGAGAGGTTAAGAAAGACACTAGTGGGGTTGGGGATTTAGCTCAGTGGGAGAGCACTTGCCCAGCAAGCACAAGGCTGGGTTCGGTCCCCAGCTCCGGGGAAAAAAAAAAGCATAAAAAAAAAAGACACTAGTGGTCAGCCTCTAGCTTTCATATACATATGTACACATATACATGAATACTAGCACACACAAACACACACACACAAACACATATACAAACATACATGCATGCATGTATACACACACAGCCTATATAAGAGCATAGGCATTCTGCTTCCCAACTGTAACCTTTTCTTTACATTCCAGACCCTAGAGCATTACCAAGGAACTTGTTAGAAAAGCCATCTCTCAGCACTTGCCCACCAGATCTCCTGAATCAGAAACTCTTGGATGTGGTCCACTAGCCTGTGTTGAGCAAGCATTCCTGATGATTCTGATGCACCCCGAGGTTTGAGGATAACTGAGCTACACTGCATTACATATTGGACTTACACATAAATCAATAACTTGTCTTCCTGCATATTATGTGATTAAACAGAAAAAAAATGCTCCCTTTTCCTGGAGCTGGTCTCAGGAACCCCCACTTCCATTCAGGTCCCTCAAAACATCAACGTTATAAAGTTGTGTTTGCCCTACCTACTTCTACATAAAGAGCTCTCTATTTTAAGGACACACCCATGGGCCCCTATTTCCAAAGTTACATTCTTGGATTCGATGAGTAGTGGCTAGGTTTCCCCCTACACAGCCTGAGCTGTGTATGAGCATACAAAGTGAGCTAGGGAGTTGTATCTCACAGAATTAATTTTCTTGTAACGAATAATGAGTCATACTGAACTCTTCCCTCTGCCAAAATGAAGGCCCTTTGCCCTCTGCTTCCTGTCTATTCCTGACATCCAACCTTTATTTTAAACCACAAAACATGCAATTATTTTCTCTTCCCTGAGAAAATAAGCAGCAAAAAAGCAAAAACATTTCAGTGACTAATTGTCATCCCTGACACAGATGACCTAAAATTATTTTAGATGAGATACATTTGTCTTTTCCCAACTCTGATCATGTGTTTCCCCATATTATTAGCATTGTATAAACTAATGAATCAAAGGTCTGTGTCTGCAGTTGGCCTATTCTCTACATTGCTGACATCTTTATGTACCTATAAGGAATAATACATTTGGGGACAGTTTTAGGCCCAGTTAATATATTGGCTATGTCTGTATCCTATCTAGGTACTCTGTTTTCCCTGCCTGTAAAGCTAGTTATGCACAGATATTTTGCTGGTTGCTTTTCTCGAGAGTTATACACTGCAAACTTTTCAATATTGTTTTCCTATATCAGCACACATTGCATGCAGTTCAAACTTATCTCCACACAGAAAGGAAGCATACATGTTACCCTTTAATGGCCGTGACCTTGCTGCTTTTTTTATTTCCCTTCAGTTCCATTCTTCATTTTAAAAACAGTGTAAGGCAATGGTTCACAAATTCTGAGGCAGATTATAGTTGCATGGATGGCCTGGAAAAGAAAACAAAAGAGTACCTAGCTAAATCAGCCACATAATTTCTGACTCAGTAGGTCTGTGGTGGTAGCCAATGATTTATATTTCTAGAAAGGTCCCAGATAATTGCTGGCACTGCTTGTCTAGAGACAAGGCTTTGAAAAACACCACTTTACTGTTATTAGGACAAAAATGTAGTATCTGCCAGAAAAAAAATGCTAATTTCAAACAACCTCCTAATGAGTGTTAGTCCCTCTGTCCTCCACCTCTCTTTAACTTTTCATCAAAAGAAATTAAATAGATGGTAGCAATGAGCCAGTGACATTGGGCTTGAATGAAAGTAAGCTAAATCCAATTATCTCTGGGCAAGTCTCCCTGGAAGCAAACCAAAAAGTATTTCTATAGAAATAAATTCAAGAAAATATTTTAGATAAGTGAACATTTAGAAACAACTGATAGCATGTGTCAAATTCATGAGGTGAAGAACACTCCTGTACACTATTAATAGAAAAATATTCATGGTACAGGTGGCAATTTGGTAGTGCCTATCAAAATGTGAAGAAGGCATACACTTGGACCCAGCAATTTTAATTATAGAAATATATCCGTCAGAAACACATATGTATGCTCAGGGGTTCTATTCAATAGTTTAGCACAGCAGTTTCCAAACTCAAGATACAAGAAATGCCATATTGTCACCTATGAGTCAGATTGACTTATACCTCAAGCCCATTTTGCCAGGCAATGAGAATGAATCTCATTCATTTCAGAACTCATCTCTTGACATTTTCGTGGAATTGCATCAGAGAACCAGGAAGAATGCACAGAGCAGTAATGCTGGGGTGAGAAGAATACTTGACTTTATGTTTAATCTAATTGTGCTGTCCTCTTCTGACTTGGCCATCATTCAGAGTACTTGACAGATGTCACATGCAAATTACTGCTAAGTCACTTCCTTCTCAGCATCCTACACTGTCTCCACCTGCTTTTTCTTTTTCTTTTGCCCCAGTGCCACACTGAGCTGCCTAATACTCAGGGAGGCAGACCTTGACTCTTTGCTGAGCTTCAGAGACCTAGGAACATTTTAGTGTATTCTGTGTCCTAAAAATTCTAAGCTGTTCCAGAGAATGTAATCAACTTTACATCTACTTATTTTAGTTCCATGAACAGAACATATCCAGATATTTTAAGTGCTAGTTAGGAAGTGGTAAACACTTCCATCTGAAACTTTCTGCTTCTGAAGTTGTTATCAAGGACTGAACAAAAGAAAATAGCCATTTTGATGCTGAAAAATCTTGTTTCCAAGACAAGTTCCAGATGTTCCAGCCACTCCTTAATCAGCGACTTGGTGATTACAACTTAGCAGCATGCAAGTCTGTAGTAACTATCTATAGCTCTATTTTTGTCGGCATTAAAATGAGCCTCTGATGGTCAAAATAGGTTTTTTAATGTTCAGAATTATAGCAGATGTTTATCCTTAATTTTCAGAATAATTTTAGAAAGTTGAAACTTTGCTTTCTCCCCCCCTCAACCAGAAATGACTTCATTGTTTAGATACAAAAAGAAATATGTTAAATCATTCAACCAATGTTGCTTGGAATAGACTTCTTTAAAGCATATTTTGATTGTGTAACTGTTCTGAGCTAAACTTGGCTTTGTCAAGTCTCTGGATGTTATATAACTTCATACAAAATACAAAATTAAGAAATAAAGACAGAATTAGCTAAGAAACAACAAAGCTGGGGAAATTCGGCGTGTTTTAAACCTCCACGTTGACCAAATGTTGTAGATACAAAGATGGATAGGACATAGCTCTTGTCACTGACCTCTTACAAGTGGGAAGATAATTAGATAACAGAGACAAAGTTCACCAAACAGTGAATTAGAAGGACAGAAACAAAGGCTGGGGAGATGGCTTAGTCAGTTAAGTGTCTGCTGTGTAAGCATGAGGATCTGAGTTCATAATCACCACACACTATGTAAGCCTAGCAAAGTGGAGAATGGGCCTGTAACCCTTGTATTGGAGAGGCAGAGACAGGAGGAACCCTGCAGTTTACTGGCCACCTAGTATTGCCTAACCACTGGGTTCCAGGTTCATTGAGAGACTCTGTGACAATAAACAGGGTATAGAGCAATTGAGGAAGACACCCAGCACTATTTTCTGGCCTCTGTAAGTGTGCACACGCGTAGATGGTATTGATCCCAACTGAAGAAAGGCTTCATAGTTAATGTAATATTCAATCTGTGTAGAAAAAACTCTTCAACTATCTTCAAGAAACAAGGTCAAAATTCATCAATTTATTTATTTATTCGATGTAAATAATGATCAATCTATTTATTCAATGTAAATTGTGTATTGAAAGGAAGGTTGACTGATTAACCTACTGTGTGCATAATGCCTAAGACTAGTTGATGCTCTAGAGTAGTAGTTCTCAACCTATGGGTAGCGATTCCTTTGGGAGTTGAATGACCCTTTCATAGGAGTCCTGTATATTAGGCATTTACATTATAATTCATAACAATAACAAAATTACAGTTATAGAGTAGCAGTGGAAATAATTTTATGATTGTGGGTCACCACAATGTGAGAAGCTATATTATAATAGGGTCACAGCATTAGGAAGGTTGAGAACCACTGCTATAGAGGAAATCAATATATATATTGAACTAGTGAAGGCATGACTTAAGATAATAGAAAAAGGCTCCAAGTTGTTCTATTCTGCTAAAACAGGAAGAGCAGTGTTCACACTTGAGATAAACTAGAAAGAACGGCAAAGATGCTATGGACATGATTTAAGGAATTAGGATTCAGTATTACTGACAATGGAAATCTCTCAGCAGCAACTGAGCAGGACAGTCAGAGCTGAGTATGTAGTAGGATGCTAAGTGGCTCTTTCCAAATGTATGAAGCAAGGCCTTATACATGAGGACCAATGCTAACCACTTCAAAGACAACAGTCATCCAAAACATATTTTTTACCATAACCCCCGAAACATACACACACACACACACACACACACACACACACACACACACACACACACACACGTGCACACGTGCATGAGAACACATGCATGCTCTCACTCATCTACAACAGCAACAGCAATAAAGAAGAGAAAACAAGGGAGAAAAGCATAGCATCTTGAAAGGTGAGTTGGTCTCTCACTTGGCCAAGAGGGAGGCCCAGCCAATTCTGTTCCTTTCACCAAACTTCTATGTCCCTTTAATTCTGTTCTGTTCTCTTTGAGGACCATAAGAGTTGAGGGAATTAACAAGTACTTCACTGACTTCTCTATAGGCAAGTTATAGCACAGTCCCTTTTCTACATATACTGTTACAGCAAATTTCTGGCCTTCTATATTTCTAGACTTAGAAATCAGTCTCCATGTCTCAGCTCACATGCTATCTCCAAGGTACAACCGTGGAGGATTCTCAGTTATGATATTCCCATCCTCACTGCAGTTTTAAATAGTGTGGTCCCATGATTCTGCAACTGTTCAAGTATCCAGACAAGAATGTAAACAAAATACACTTTTATGTATCCCTAAGCACTATTTCTGAACCATTAGCATCCTTTTTCATCACTTGGCTTGAGGAAAGATGGAACATGAGTGGGAGAGGAAAGGAGGAATGATTTTCTTCATAAATATTGGCCCAAGGAGGCATAGTTCCCTCCTGTTAGTTCAGGCACTTTTTTTTCTTGTTTGTGTGTATATATGAGTATGTGTGTTAGTATGTGTATATATGTGTGTTATGTGTGCTCATGTGTGCATGTGTGCATGTGTGCATGTGTGTGTATGCGTTTGTATGTGAGAGAGAGAGATGAATGTCCAGGTCTGCTGTTCTCCAACTTATTCCTTTGAAACAGGGTCTGTTACTGAACCTGGAGCTTGTAGTCTTGGGTCTAGGCTGGTGGCCATCCAGCACCAATAGTAACAAGCTCATGTGTCCCTGACCAAAATTCTCTATGAGTGTTGGGTATCTAAGCATGGGTCCTCATGCTTTCACATCAAAAGCTTCTACCTGCTGGGCCATTTCTCCAGGTATCGCTCAGAGCTTTGTTATATCCAATGGCTTTCTTTTTCCTTTAGAGTGTGAAACTAAATTAACATTAGTCTTCAATTATAGGACCTCCAAGGTAATTCTAAGGGAATAGAACAAATGACATTCAATACTCAACATGCGCATTTAATATAAACAAAATGCAAGCCACATGTACCATCTTAAATTTTCTAGTAGTCAAGATAAAACTAAACAGGTACCACTAGTTTTGCAATATACTTCAGCATGGAGTGTAGCCACATATATTTTAATAAGTAATCACTGAAAACCTATTAATGAGGTAATTTGCATCTTGTCTTCTTACTGAGTCTTCAAAACTTAATGAGTACTATACACTTGCAGCACACACCAGCGTAGCCTTGTCCCATTTCAAATGCCCAGTGGTTGTGTGGGATCACACAAAAGACCATTTACCAGATGTCTACTATAAATGTATTTTTGTTTTAGAACTTTTAAAATAATGCAGGGATCTGAGTTTGGGGCCTTGAGCATACTAGGTAAGTGCTTTCTCACTAAACTATATCTTTAAGGTCTGTACTTGTGCTTGAGAGGGAAGTTGTCCTTAAGGCACCTAGAAACATGCTTGGTAAGTCTCTTCCTATTACAAGGTTAGCAAGACCCACTATTAACACATATTTAGTTTCTAAGTGCTTATGTAGAAAGATGTTTTTTAAACTTTAAAAGGAGTATTTTCCCTGACTCAGTTTTTATTGAATTTATGTGCGTTCCTAGAATAATTTTTATTTGAATTTTTATATTAGAGTATTTTAAAGTAGATGACACTTATTACCTGTTAGAACAAAAATCAAATGCTCTTTCTGACAAGGTGGTTCAGTATAGTGCTGTGAATATGGATGCGTATGCTTTTGATGGCTCAGTATCTGAACACAGTCTGTGTAAGCCCCATGTACTCTGTCTCAAATTTATTCCTCCAGACTGAGCAAGAAAGAATCAAGATAAAAAAGACAGAGTAAAACAGTCTTTGCTTTTTAGCTTACCAGCATTTTGTTGTTGTTTTTTGTTTCTTTCTTTGTTATGTGTTCAGATTTGCTTGCTTTTTGTTTTTAACAATCTCACCTCATTTTCTGAATCCTTTATGAGATGCTTATGTCTTACTTCCTGAAGGTAAAAATTACACTCTAGTCTGTATCCATCGCATTGATGCCCATCTTGAGGATGCATGATAAACATTGAAGACATCCTCGAACCACCAGACCTTGCATACTTCCTGGTTCACAAATCCTGCCAACTTCCAGGGTGTAACTACTAGAAATAGACAGATGGTTGGATAGATGAATAAATGAATTTATTTGATAGCTCACTGCCAAAAAAATTGCTACCTATAATAAAATCATGTTTCTTGGTTTTGTTCCATGAACCAAAAGGGGAAAAAAGTCTCAAATTAGTATCAAACAGAATTTAGAGTAAATATATAGTAGTTCCTTGCCTGAATATATATTTTGTTTGGTTTAATGTATATTGGGGGAGCCCACAGAGTTTTCCTAGTGAGTTCTGAGTTTGCTTTACCCAGCAGGGCTGTATAAGGGGATGGATTGGCCACATGTGTGGTTACCAGATGTTTGGAAGGGTCTGTACTTGGATGTGTGGTGTGCTTTAATCTAACAAGGGGAAGACTTTTGCCCCATCCCTTGGCATTTTTATAAAAAGCCCCTTTGAAGAGACAGAAGGGGCCAGTGGATTTTGATCCAGGTCCTCCCAAAAATATCCTGTATTTCTATCTGTCTCATCTCTGCTATCTATCTACTAATTCCTTATGCCTCTCTCCTCCTTGTAGGAACCCTGTAAAATGTGGGGGTGGACCCCCGCAGATGGAGCATGAATAGGGTCTTAGGTACAGAAGAAGTTAAGTGAGAGTAGAAAAGAACCCCACGGAAGCAGTTGGACATGTTCAGTTTTGCAGTGAAAGATAAGGGTGGTGGTATTTTATTCTTTGGAGGTTTAACTGTAAATATAAAGCAGTACAGAAATAGTTAGGCTGCAGCAAGTACCTCTCTCTGTCTAGGTTTCTTTTTCTCTCTCTCTTAATTTCTATCTATTAAAATTAAGTAAAAAGTTAGGGTTAAGTATAGGAATATAGTGTAGAAAAAAACAGGGTAAGGTAAAATATAGAAATATAAGTGTAGGGAAAAAACTTAGAAAAGCAACAAGACAGAGGAGCTGTGTTCTTAGGACCCTGAACACAGAATCCTGGGGGAGAATTAGGGTTGAAATGCAAAACTATTATGAAGAATAAGGGCCAGAAAAGATTCCCATGGAAGCTTTTGGCCTGTGGGCATTGATTTGGGACAGTTTGGATCTAAGCCCTGAGAAGCAGGGTGGAAATTTTCCCTGAGGTGGATAAAGGAGAGACAAAAACCCTGTGCTCCACCAGCAGTGCCTGAGAACACTTTTATAACATCATACCATCAGAGTCAGCTTCCTCTTGGCAAAAGCCTATATGGAACAGGAGTCTTGGGAAAAATCTAGTAATTTCTCTCTAAAAAACTGAAAGCTTCTCAGGTCTCTCCCTTTCAGATGGATACTTATCTTCCTTCTGTAGGGAAAGAATTAGACTTACCTAGGGTGATGTCTATCAAAATGGAAAAGTTGCTTGTAATTCCCACAGAAAACAGCAACAACAACAAAACTTCTTGGAATATGTTAAACTCTCTCTGCTAGACCTCTCTCCCCTTCAAGCCAGTATTTTTTAAAGCAATTTAAAAAATTAAGAAGGGGGTAATTGTAACCACAGAAGCTTGATGGCTGTCTGAGCTTTTGGTGAGAAGTGGGGAACAAAGGGATATTAGCTCCAATGATGTTCCTTCAGAGGAACTGGAGTGAAAGCAGGTAAACTAATATTCCTGATATTGAGGTTCCATCTTTCAGTCTTCAGTCTGGGAAAAGCAGGAGACAATCGGGACCCCCAGAGTGCTGAGGAGTTTGGGACAAAGGTTTTGTCACTATTTAGTAAAAGCTGAAACTAAACGGAGCTTGGAGCCATACTGCTTTTGTTTGGATAGTGGCAAATTGATGTGTGACTCCTTTGAGAGATGGTTCCTAGTAGCTGCACAAGAAGTTTTTTTTCTAAGAGTTTTACAACAGCTCAGTATTGTAATTCTACCCTCTCACTGAGGCAAGTTTCTTGGGAAAGACTGCCATAAAGTGCTGCTGTAGCTAGGAGTAAAGTTTCAACAGCACTTTGTTTAACTGTGACACTCAGGGGAGCTGCAATGAGTTTGGGTGAATGGGCAGCCCCAACTGGCAACCATCTGCACTGTGTGCAGTTTTGCCTGTTTTAGAATGGCTGGGAGGGCCAGCAGTAAAGGTGGCTTTGGGGAGTGGTGTTGTCCCAAGTGTTACAGCTCCCTATAAACAGCACTCACCAAATCCCAGGCTTGGGGGAATTGGATACAATGACTATAGAGCCACTGATGAATTATGCTCTTGTTTCCAACTGTCAGGGGAACTTTAAGGATGTTATCAAAACTAACTGTGAACTTCAGAAATGAAGCAGTTTTGAGTCAACCTGCAATTTTAACTGTGGTGATTCTCAATTCATGTACTCTGTCTTGTTGAAAGAAAATGTAAATAGTTCTGTCAAGGAATCTGTTTTAGATGTTTGCTAAAGTTTGCAAGATCGTCCTACATAGAATTTGCTTTTGAATTTAAGTTTGTAAGAAGTGTAAATATGTATAGTAAATAGTCATGCTAGTTGTAAATATGTATATTAATGTTCATACTAGAATTATGTTGATATTAATAAATCATGGTTTGGTGAAGCTAAGGGAATCTTTAAGTTTGATGCAGTTTGTTAGATGATGTTTGCATCAAGGGTTTATTGATTTTAAAAAGGGCTTGGCACAGCTAAGGCTGTTATAAACATCTTAACAAAAAAGAACATTCCATTTTGTTCATCTTCTACTCCTTTACTGGGGGTGTGTGGCAGCCTAGGGGTCACTGGGTTGTTCAAACTGCTTGCAAGCTCTTAGTAGGGACCTGAATCAGAGCTGAGATAAGCTCTGTACCCACCCCTGACAGAGGCTGGTAGTCAGAGATGAGAATGCTTTTCTTGCTAGCTTCCAACCAAAGACAAGAGTAGACTTGATGGAAAGTATATCTCCATGATGGGTAAGGTTTGTCTGAGTGAAGAAGACAACCTAAGGCAATACAGTCAATCTGAGGGGCCTGAGGGACCCTTTAAAAAATTAAGAGGAGGGATCTGTGGGAGCCCACAGATGTTTCCTAGTGAGTTCTGAGCTTGCTTTACCCTGCAGGGCTGCATTGGGGATGAATTGGCCACATGCATGGTTACCAGATGTTTGGAAGGGTGTGCACTTGTACGTGTGGTATGCTTTGATCTAGCAAGGGGAGGGTTTTGCCCCACCCCTTGGCATTCCTATAAAATACTCTTTTGAAGAGACAGAAGGGGCTGGTGGATTTTGATCCAGGTCCTCCCAAAGCTATCCTGTGTTTCTGTCTATCTCATCTCTGCTATCTTTCTATCTACTAATTCCTTATGCCTCTCTCCTCCTCACAGGGACCTTGTAAAAGGTAGGGTCAGGCTCCCCATAGTATATGCACATATGTACATATACACATGCACAAGTGTGCACATGCATGCAAAGGCCCAAGGTCAGTATCAGGTCTTTTTCTCTGTCACTCTTCAGATTTAAAATACATCTTATATTTACTTCTCTCTCTCTCTCTCTCTCTCTCTCTCTCTCTCTCTCTCTCCGTGTGTGTGTGTGTGTGTGTGTGTGTGTGTGTGTGTGTGTGTGTAAATGCAGGCACACCAGTGTCATGATGCACATGCAGAAGGAAGAAGACTCCTTCCTCCTTAGGTTGCAGGAAATGACTCAGGCTGTCAGTAATTCAAAGGAAGTGCTTTCTACCTTCTGAGCCATCGCACTGGCACTCCACCTTCTTTTCCCCACAGGGTCTCTCACTGAACCCAGAGCTCACTGATTTGGATACACTGGCTGGCCAGCTAATCATGGGAATTTTCTTTCTCTGCCTTTACGGTGTCTGGTGCTAGGGATTCGAACTTGGGTCCTCATGTGGATGTAGGCAAGTATTTTACCTACTGAGCTATCTCCCTAACACCCAGATATTTTAAATGGGATTTAAACCCAAGAACTCCTGGCTAATAGAACATATTACAGAATTTCTAAGAGAACCTCCTGGCACTTTTGAGTCAAAGAACTTTGTTACCAATGACATTAATGTCATGTTCATTGTTTAAAAATGAATTGAGTTCCATTTTAATGCTAAATGTACTCTATATCAACACCACTAGTCATCCGTCAGATTCAATTACTTAAGAAGTATTTAGAATAGTATTAGAACACCTACTATGTGACAGGCACTGTTCTAGGCTCTGGAAAATATAGGACACAGATGGGAATGTCATTCTATTGGAATATTAATTTCAATAGATACTTAAAAAAAATAAACCACTTAATGTAATTGATGTTATAGATTAGTTTGAGCATTGCTTGTACTTAATTCAATTTTTTATTAAGACATTTTCTATTCATTTTACATATCAACCACAATTCCCCTGTCCTCCCTTCTACCACAGAAGGATCATTACCAAACTTCTTTTATGAGGCTAGTCTGCTTCCCAAGCCAAATAAAGATGCAACAAAGAAAGAGTATTACAGACTAATCTCCCTCATGAATATTGATACAGAAATACTCAATAAAATATTGGCAAACAGACTCCAAGAACACATAAAACAATTATCAACCGTGATCAAATAAGCTTCATCCCAGAGATGCAAGGTTGGTTCAACATATGAAAGTCTGTCAATGTAATACACCATATAAACAAACTGAGAGAGGAAAAAAAAAACATGATCGTTTCATTAGATGCTGAAAAGGCCTTTGACAAAATCCAACACCCCTTCATGATAAAGGTCTTGGAGAGATCAGGAATACAGGGAACATATCTAAACATAATAAAGGCAATTTACAGCAAGCCAACAGCCACAATCAAATTAAATGGAGAGAAACCCAAAGCGATCCCACTAAAATCAGGAACAAGACAAGGCTGTCTGCCCTCCCCACATTTATTCAATATAGTACTTGAAGTTCTAGCTAGAGCAATATGACAACAAAAGGAAATCAAGGTGTAACAAATTGGAAAGAAAGAAATCAAACTTTCACTGTTTGCTGATGACATGACAGTATACATAAGTGACCCCAAAAATATAACCAAGGAACTTTTACAGCTGATAAATACCTTCTGTAATGTGGCAGGATACAAGATTAACTCAAAAAAAATCAGTAGCCCTCCTATATACAAATGAAAAATGGGCTGAGAAAGAAATCAGAGAAACATAACCCTTTTCTATAGCCACTAAAATTATAAAATACCTTGGGGTGACTCTAATTAAGCAAGTGGTAGACCTGTATAACAAGAACTTTAAATCTTTGAAGAAAGAAGTTGAAGAAGATATCAGAAAATGGAAAGATCTCCCATGCTCATGGATAGGTAGAATTAACATAGTAAAAATGACAATCTTACCAAAAGCAATCTACAGATTCAATGCAATCCCCATCAAAATCCCAACACAATTCTTCACAGACTTGGAAAGAACAATACTCAACTTCATGTGGAAAAACAAAAAACCCAGGATAGCTAAAAGAATCCTGTACAATGAAGCAACCTCTGGAGGCATCATGATCCCTTACTTCAAACTCTACTATAGAGCTACAGTAATACAAAAACAGCTTGGTACTGGAATTAAAACCAACATGTGAACCAATGGAATTGAATTGATGATCCTGACATTAATCCACACATGTATGAACACCTAATTTTCTATAAAGAAGCCAAAACTGTACAATGGAAAACAGAAAGCATCTACAACAAATGGTGCTGGCATAACTAGATGTCAACATTTAGAAGATTGCAAATAGATCCATATATGTCACCATGCACAAAACTTAAGTCCAAGTGGATCAAAGACCTCAACATAAATCCAATTATTCTGAACCTGACAGAAGAGAAAGTAGGAAGTAGTCTTGAAAGCATTGGCACAGGAGATCACTTCCTTAATATAACACCAGTAGCACAGACACTGACAGCAACAATTAATAAATGGGACCTCATGAAACTGAGAAGCTTTTGTAGAGCAAAGGACACAGTCATGAAGACAAAACGACAGCCTACAGAATGGGAAAAGATCTTCACCAACCCCATATCTGTCAGAGGGCTGATCTCCAGAATATATAAAGAACTCAAGAAACTAGACATCAAAATACCTAACAGTCCAATGGGCTATAGAGCTAAGCAGAGAATTCTCAACAGAAGAATCTCAAATAGCTGAAAGGCTTTTAAGAAATTGCTCAACATCCTTAGTCATCAGGGAAATGCAAATCAAAACAATTCTGAGATACCATCTTACACCTGTCAGAATGGCTAAGATCAAAAACACTGAATTCTGTTGGTTATGCTTGCATCTGGGTTTCTTGTTCATTTACTCAGATTTTCTATTTCCAGCATTCCCTCTGTTTGTGTCTTCTTCATTGTTTCTATTTCACTTTTCAGGTCTTGAAGTGTTTCCCTCACCTGTTTAATTACTTTTTCATGGTTTTCTTGGCTTTCTTTAAGGGATGTATTGATTTGTGGTGGTATTGTGTTCCCCAAAATATTGTGCATGCTAATAAACTTATCTGGGATCAGAGAACAGAACAGCCACATATTAAACATAGAGGATAGGCAGTGGTAGCACACGCTTTTGATCCTAGCATTCCAGAGGCAGAGATCTACCTAGATCTCTGTGTATTCAAGGATAGAGCCAAGCATTGTGACTCATGCCTTTAATCCCAGAAATTGAGCCTTTAATCCCAGGGAGTGATGGCAGAAAGCAGAAAGGTATATAAGGCGTGAAGACCAGAAACTAGAAGCTTTTTAGCCTGGTTAAGCTTTTAGGCTTTGAGCAGCAGTTCAGCTGAGATTCATTCTGGATGAGGACTTTGAGGCTCCCAGTCTGAGGAAACAGGATCAGCTGAGGAACTGGCAAGGTGAGGTAGGTGAGGCATGTTCTGCTTCTCTGATCTTCCAGCATTCATCACAATAACTGGCCTTAGGTTCGATTTAATTAATAAGACGTTTTAAGATTCCTGTTACATTGATTTCTTCCAATTTTTTTGTTTATCTTTTCATCAACTTCTTTATTGATTTCTTCCAATTTTTTGTTTGTCTTTTCCTCGATTTCCTTTTTCACTTTTTCTTGAAAGGCCTCTAGCGTCTTCATGAAGCTATTTTTAAGGTCACTTTCTTCTGCTTCTTCTACACTGTGATGTTCAGGTCTTGCTGTTGGGGGAGGGCTATGTTCTGGTGATGCCATATTGCCCTTCATATTGTTGTATGTATTTTTGCCTTGATGTCTGCCCATCTCCTCCTCTAATAGGTATAAGAGGTGCCTGTGTCTGAGCGAGTTGCTGTTGGTCCACTCTGTGCTTGTGTCTGTGTCTCAGGGGCCCCCTCTGGGTCCAGTCTTGGCTCTTGGTCTAATTGGAGCTGGCAGATTCTGTATCTCAGGGAGCTGCTCTTTGCTTAACCCAAACTAGTTAATTCTGTGACTCATGGAGCCGCTTTTGGTCGTATCGGGACTCTTGGTCCAGTCAGAGCTAAACAGATTCTGTGTCCCTGGAAGCCTCCCTTGGTCCAATGTGAGCTGGCAGATTTTATATCTCAGAAAGCCACTCTTTGCCCTATGAGGGCTGGTGGATTCCCTGTCTCTGGAAGTTACTCTTGGTCCAATGAGAACTCTTGGTCCAATGAGAGCTGGAGGTTTAGTTTCTGTGCCTCAGGAAGTTACTGTTGGTCAAATGAGAGCTGGTAGTTTAGTTTCTGTGCCTCAGGAAATTACTCTTGGTCCAATGAGAGCTGGCAGTTTGATTTCCATGTCTCCAGAAGTTACTGGGGTCATAGGCTGGTGGGTACCAGGGCAGGGTGTGGAACTTGTAGATTGCAGGGTCCAATGGGGGGTTTCGGTGGGGGGTGCGTCTTCCAGCAGGAGTTTTCCCTGCTAGCCGGCAACTGGCAGAGTTGGGTGGGGGTTCCCGGGGACTTCTTAATTCAATTTCTATGTAAGAGAATATCTACAAGTTGGATGTCAGACCTAAGAGGTTAGTCCATGTCTTCTGATTACAAAACGCATGCTTCTCCTATCCCCATGATATTGTGACAAACATTTGTCTTTCTACTCAACTTGTTCAGGAAAGGCTTAAGAAAGCTACATGATTCCCTCCAGCCCCAATATGTTCTGTTCTTTAATTAAATGTTTTGATCAGAAGATAGTTTCAGGAAAACTGAGTATCACTTTGAAAATGAAGTCCATAATGCTGAAGATAACACTGGAGATATTATTCATCCCTGACATGGTTTCACAATTTCAAAAGTGTGAGAATAAAAACACTATATAATCATAATCTTATAGATTTGATTAAGATGACAGACATTATCTGGTAGCCTGGAGATGGCCCATGCTACTTTCAG
Organism: Peromyscus maniculatus bairdii; assembly: GCF_049852395.1. Taxonomy (NCBI): domain Eukaryota; kingdom Metazoa; phylum Chordata; class Mammalia; order Rodentia; family Cricetidae; genus Peromyscus; species Peromyscus maniculatus. The sequence goes on from NC_134857.1 coordinate 56,511,356, forward strand.
ATTCATTAGTTCCTGTTCTTTCAGGACTGCTCTGAAGTGTGTTCCTCAGGGTAATTAAGATCTAATTGTTAGCAGAGCAGTGATTACCAGGGTTTGGCACAGGGTGGAGATGAGTGCTCTGTAGAGGAAATATTGGCCAAAAGCTGTAACATTTCAGTTAGATAAAAGCAGTGAGCTCCGAAGGGCTCCTGGGCAGCACAGTGACTAGAGAAAGGACAGTGCATCGTGTTCTTGAAAGTCATGTAAAGAGCAGATTCCATGTTTTCTTACCAAATATTTGTCCACTAATGTCCGTGTTGATTAATGTGTGTTGCCGTTCCACCATGTGTAGGCATCCCTAAACAGTAGTTATTGTTATTAAGTATAGAATCTTCTCTTTAAATAAATAAAATGTACTTATGTTCTTTTCCTGTTAAAAAATGAGAGATTGCTTCCTTATAAATAGCAGACGGTCATAAAAAGCTTTTCAGTTTCACCAAATAATGTAGCTTCTCAGAACCAAAGGGCCCCATCAGCTCTGGAACATCTGTCACAGACAGATAAGTACATTTGAATCTATATATAGCTATATAGTCTATATTGTTGGCTGAAAGCAGAGTAGACAGGGCAGATAATGTGGGAAACAAGAAAGAGGCTCGGTGAGACTGTGTTTTACAGAAGTGGGGCCCATCAAAACAGCTCGGAGTAACATATTAACATATTCTGAAAAAAATATTTTTCCTCTGTTGCAGTTTTACTTAAACAAAGACAATCTCTTACCTTCCCAAGCTATCTGCTCAGACAGTCCCGGCCTCTGACTGGACTGCCTCTGCTCTCAGATCTGTGCCCCCCCCCCAGCTTCTACTCTGCATTTATAACTACTTTCCAAATTTTGGCTTTTTAAGGTAGCTGCTGGTGTCTCCAAGTCAAAATGTCTTCACAAGAACTCACTGTATCTCTCAATGACATGAATCTCAATAACACAAGTAAATTTTTATGCCAAAGTGTTATTTCTCAGGGAACCAAAAGGAAAGGCTTGATGTTCTGCCTCTTGTCAATGTGCCCCCAGAATAGGGAAGAAGGCACATGGGGAAAAGTTTATTTACTATGATAGACACATACAGGATCGTATGGAAGCATTTACAAATAAACAAACAGTTGAAAACTAGGAGACTACAGAAGAGCAGACAGGGTCCTTAGAGAGGGCGCTCTGTGATGACAAGTCACCTCTGTTCCTTTCTGGGACATGAAGCTCATCGGTAGTGTAGCGTGTTCTGCACACCACTTCTCCTCCATCCTGCGTAACGACACGTCTCCATCACAGGCTGTGGTGAGCACCCATTTCCCTTTTTCCCAGAGCGTAGACACTCTCTGTCATCCAGTGTCGTTCTTTAATTCCCAGGCAAGCTGAGATGTAGAGGCACAGAAGAGACAAACTTTTTTTAAAAAATCTATATCAGAAACACGCTCTGTAAGAACTGAAAGCTTCCTCATATTGAGGTGGGTATAAACATTGGAAATCTTTTAGGAAATGGTTGAAGAGCTCTCGGTTTTTATTTGATTACTAAAGCTAAAGCTGTGCAGTGACAGTGAGGAATGATTTCCACTTTGTGCTGTGTACGCATTTGTTGAACCTCATAGATAGCAGTGTAGATATTATAAATGATCACTGAACAGGGCAAGGAATGATCATTTTTTAAATATCAAAATGATAACACTGAAAAGATGAAGCAAGATGAAGCGATTTCAACCTAAGAGACAGATTGAATTCTAACTTCCTTTTACCCCCTTCCCACCTCCATACTCTATCGCTGATATCCAGCACAGAAGAGTATGTCCAAAGATGCTCTAGTAACTGAAGCTTTTAAGTGTTAACATAAAGAACAATATAGAATGCTATGATATACAACCCAGGTATCATTTTGCCCATCAAAACGTGCTGGTAAGATTCTTTCACTGAAGACACTTTGGCCACAGGTGTTGGAGAAATCTTGCTGGTATTGATCTAGAAGCTTCCTCCAGGTTGACTAGATTTCATCATACTATAAGGTGCTATCTAAGCTACACGGGGAAAAAGCCCTCAGCAGTCTTACCCAGCTGTGAGCACTGCTAGCTATGATAACAACTGGTATGCAAGACACACCCATGGGTGCAATAGTAGTAGTACAAATGTTATTGGTGTAACCAATTGCTTTCTGACTGGACCACCCTGCAGGAGACATGCATAACTGACAGAATAAATCTGACAAGGACTCATGACTGAGGAGCTTATAGGCCCCAAGGGTGAACCCACTATTTTTATTTTGCTAAATGGACATAGTATCAAACTACCCCCTCAATGGTTATTTCTATACCCATAGACTCATGTGCACCCAGTCTTCATCAGAGAAACTTCTTTGTTCAGTGGACCAAAGTCAAAACAGAAATTCGTGACTGGCCAAAATGCAGAATAGCTACTGTGGAGCGCTTAGTCATAAATGGGACATCTATATCACAATCCTCCCCCTTCAAAACTCAGGAAATCATGGGAAAGAATGGGTCAAAAGATTATAATGGTCAGAAGTCTTTGAAGGACAGGGGAGAAACTGTATGTTCCACATACGACAGGACTGCTAAGTTCATGAACTCACAGCAACTGTGGTTGCCTTCATAGACCTGCCTAAGATTAAGTCAGTCAGCATTCCAACATGGAGGGGTCTAATTAAAAGTACACTCCCTTAACCAAAAAAATTCTACCTTTAAGCATCTACACAAATATTAAAAATCTCCATATATAGCTATAAATACTTTATGTCAACTTATTCAGATTATATGTTAATTTTAAAAAGATGGACTACACATGATACAACATGCTCTGGTTTGAAAAATTGTTGAAAAATAGTGATGTGTGCATGTTTATATCTTGGTATAAGTGCATGCAAAAATCTAGTAAAATAAGTCCTAATTTTTATAATAATTATGTCTGATTTTTAATATCATAATCAAATAAATTTTCAGCATCTTTGAATTTTTTTGAAGTAAAACCTTATGATAAGAATACTCAGAGACCTTCCTACGCTACTAGAGTTTGATCTTCAAGTTTTCTCATTCTCTATGCTCCATGCGTTTACTGGAAATTCCTCTTCACCACTGGCCCAGTCTATCTGTCAAGAACAAAGGGACAGTCCTACAACAAATTTAAAGCTAGATGAAGTAAAATGCTGGGAAACTCATTTTGCAGTTTCCTGACATAAAAGTGCTGGTTGGTATTTAATTTTTTTATTACCACATTGACTGAGAAAGCCCATGTTTTTGCAGAAGATCCATGTCACACATGCAGGTTTCTCAGACTCCTGTAAAAAGCAATGGCCTCTCTCTTCTTTAATCTTCAAGCTTGTTAGTATCAACATAGTGTCATGTTTGGTTCTCTCTCCTTAGTGAGTGCTAGTCTACCGTGTGTGTCCAACCTGTGGTTCTCAGTCCCTGAGTCCCATAATAGCAGTGAATGTGGCCCAGCACATTTGTACATGACATGTCATGTCACGTGTGAAAGCTTGGACACCCTTAAGATGGTAAACTCTTTGAAAAAGAACAGCTTCTTCCCATTTGTTCCCCACAGAGATTAAATCGCAGCTTGTGGAACAGAACGCCTTACCCACCTCCTCAACTGCACAGTGAGGAAGAAAGTTGAAAGTCCTAGGGAATTTGAAAAAAAGACCACAAAATGATGCCTTTTGACACATTAAAAACAAAGTTACATAAATCATGTTCACCCAATAGGTATTTAAAATTTTTCATGATAATGAACAAAATAGCCATCAGGGTTACATTTTATTTTCAGCATAATGAGCATTAAAAACTCCAATAATGCTAAAATTTTGTGATACAAATGTATTGTAAATCACACATAAGAACATAAGAAAATAAAACATCAAACTGTTTTTCCTTGAGCAATTGATTTTGGTCTTTTGGGTAAGTCTTGTGTTGCTTACAAAGGATCACCTCCCTTGGAATGAAGAAGACAAACATCTAATAGGTCATGATGTTGTAGAGAATGTAAGCATTGATTTTGAGGTACTATTTCCTAAGGCGTTTTACAATTTTTCATGATTACATTTTTATTTATTTATTATCTATGCATATGTATATAGGTAAGGTTACATGTGCCACAGCATGTGTATACAAAAGTCAGAAGACAACTTGGGGAAGTCAGCTCTCTGTTGGTGCATATATAGGTTTCTTGCATCCACACATCACTAGAGAAGTCAGGAATGTTAAATACACGGGCTTTGCCTCAATGGAGGAGATAAAATACCTGTTTTCCCTACCAGAAGGCTGGGAGTAGATTTTGCTAATGACCTTCCACAGATTTTGCTATCCGTGGAAGCAGATCTCATCTTCCTTTTGCTCTAGAGTCAGACCTCACTCAAATTCTCCAGAATGATTATCCCAGACTCTTCTTTCCCTAGTCCATTACCCATCCTTAGAGGAGATGCCACATGCACCTTATAGACAGCTGACCCCTATGATAGCTTGGTAAGAAAGAACACTAACCTTTTAGCTACATAATTTACCCTCCTGGTCACATGTACTTTGCAAAGGGGATTCTGTGTAGCCACACCTTGAGCTTTTATTGTGTATCTGGAATTGGAATGATTGTTGCCTTGAACTCTTTCCCCCAAATGGTGCTGTGTTTTAAATATGCTGACAACGAACCACTTGGCATGAGACTCCCTGAAATCTCATGCAGGCTGACGAAGCCAGTCACACGTGGTTTTCATTCTCATCTCTTCCCGCAGTTTGCATCCCTGTATGACACCTGAGGAGACCCCCTCAGAGGAGATAGGTCTCCGGTATCCGGACTTGGTAGCAGGTACCTTTAACCACTGAGGCATCTGCCAGTGCATCTGCCCTAATGAGTTTTAAATACGATGCCATGGCACCTAAAACGAGGGATAATCAGTTCGGAGTTCTAAAACAAAAAAATCCCAGGAGCACGTGAGTCCTCTTTGCTTTCTATTCTTTAAAGAGCCATGTCCCCGGAGAACTCTGGGAACCTGGGGAGCTGGAACTGAATGGCATGCAGAGCAATCCAACTGTCCAGCAACCGTTCTCAGTCCGGGACAAGGTGGCCATGGTAAAGCTGTTCAAGGAACTGGAATCTGACAAAAAGAGCGTAATTGTTGAACGAGTTCAGCTTTCAAACACCTTCCTTTGTGCTCCTTGGGCAGTTCTGAGTTGTACGGAAGTGAGGTGGTAGGATGGAGCTGTACTTCTTGAATTTAAGCTGCTCCACTGCTAATCCCGGAGTCTTGCCTCGCAGAAAAAGCCAACGTTGCTTTGTTTAGGACTGGGCAGTCACAGAGCACCATAGTGTAGTAAGTCCACTGGGCTCCAAAATGCTGAGGAATGCCCACTTTTTCTCCAAGACAGTCGTTTAAACCAATGGCACGTGGCTCTAATGGAGGTGATAAGACCCCCAGTCTGGAGGGAGGCAGAGGGGAAGCTCAGGCCAGAATGAGCCTTGCATCCTATTGTTGGGCACCTGACACACATTTGGGTCCTGTTAGATGCAAACTGTGCAGAGAAGGGGCAGTCCTGTTCCTTCCATGGTGGTGGCCCCTTAGGTAGGTCCCCCAAACACAGCTCAGTCAGTGGAGTTTAGCTTTGTCCCTTGTCAGCACAAAATGGCAAAGACTATTATTCCCTGATTGGGGTTAGGGTTGGAGGCGAAGTGAGGGTTGTGTGTAGAGATGAAGGTATATGATCCTTCTGTCCCCACATCTTTGCAAAGTATCACATTAGATCCCATCCTTTTCTTTCAGAAAAGTGACAGCAACCTCTTATCTACTTGCTGACTATTACTACCGTCTGGCACTCACAGCTCTGCTATGCCTGCTATGCAAACAGGAAAAAGAGACCCTTCCTGTGGGAATGGCTGAGTGGAAACCCAGGAGAGGGCTGGATCTAAATTCTTTATACCCCATGCTGACCAGTTAGCAAAACACAGCCTTTACTACTGAGGCTATTCCCAAGAATAAAGCTCAGCTTGCTGAAAACCTTTGAGCCTGGAGATCTACCTAGGTGAGACCATTTCTCCCAGGTCCCTGCCTACCCACCTGCAAGGCTTGCAAGGACCCTGGAGGAAGGCTTTAAGGCTGCCATCGGGCTGATGGCTCCATGCATCCAGTGCATTCTGGCTGGGAATCTGCTGTATGTCGCACAGATCCAGAAGAGTCATGACATGGAAATTGCCAAAAATAGGCCTGGATCCTTGCCAGGCCTCACTGGGACTTCTGTGTAATATAATCTTAAATATGCCAGATAAGCCAGAATCCTAAAATAGCTCAGTTGTGGGAATAATAGAATTGGGTCTTTTCTTTTTTTAAAGTTGGATCCCTAATCACTAATTTTTCAGATTCTCTTTACTTGTATAAAACCTTAAAAAAGCTGCAACTCCATAGATTTGGAGGTAAAACATGCTTAAAGTTAAATGCAGTGTAATTTCTGTTTGTGACTACATTTATAGATTTCTACTCTGATCCAGTAGCTGTTTAAAAGAATGATTGTGGGACTGGAGAAATGAATGCTTCAGCTGTTAAGGGCATGTGTTGAACTAGAGTTCTGTTCCCAGCACCTACATGGCAACTTGCAACTGCCTGGAATTACAACACCCTCTTCTGGCCTCTGTAGACACTGTGTGTACATGGTGCACAGTCATAGATGCAGACCAAACACCCATACACATAAAATAGAAATAAATAAATCTAAAAATTTTAAATGATGACAGCAAGTTTCTATTCATGATTTCATTGTTGATGCCTACTTTTGTTGGCTTTACTGGAGATTGTATATGCTCTGATAATGTCAGAAAACAATGTTCGTTCTCTGTTTGGAAAGCATAACAATGTATTTATTATTGTTATTATTATTTGTGTGTGTATATGTGTGTGCATGCTTCAGTTTGTTCACATACATGAAGACTTGCATGCATATATACACATGGGCATGTGGAAGCCAGAGGTCAGCACTGTATGTCTTCCTCAGTCAGATCAATCTCCACCTTACTTTCTGAGACAGGGTTTACCATAAAACCTGGCAATCATTGGTTCAGGTAGGCTGGCTAGCCAATGGACCTCAGGGATCAACTTGTCTCTGCCTCTCCTCCCCCTTCCTTTTTATGGGCATTCTAGGAACCCAAATGTTGTGGAATAATCCTTTTGTACACGGTGTGAATATATGTTTCTATGATTGGTTTAATAAACAAGCTGACTGGCCAAAAGCTGAACAGGATAAAGTTAGGTGGGAAAACCAAAATGAGAATGATGGGATGAGGAAGGGTGGAGTCAGAGGAGTCACCAGCCAGATGAAGAATGAGTCAGACATACAAAATGGGATAGAGGTAAAAACGAAGAGCTAATTATCATAGATTAATAGAAATGGGTTAATTTAAGTTGTAAGAGCTAGTTAGTAACAAGTAACAAGTCTGAGCTATTGGCTGATCATTTATAATTAATATATGCTTCAGTGTGTGATTTGAAAGTGTTTGGGACAAGAAACATTTGCTTACACTCAAATTCAGGTTTTCATGCTTGCATGGAAATCACATTACCCACTGAAACATCTCCTCAGCACCATCATTTAAAAATGCATATGTTTATAAATATTTGAAGACAGACCCACTAATTCTAGTTGTATGCCATGCAGCCTGATTAAATTGTCTTTATATTTCTGGAGGATTAAGTTTTGTATATTTGATATGTATGTCTAGAAAACAAAGATGTAGGCTTTCCTTCAGATTATAGCATTCTGTGAAAACTTTAGTGTCTTTGTTATAAATTCTACTTTAACTGATACCTTGGTATCTTCAGCACTCTACATTTTATTGGCATTTACCCTTATAATTCTCAATATTGGCCCTCATATTATTTCATGTGCATCCTTTTACAAAATTATTTATGATTTTGTGTGTGTGTGTGTGTGTGTGTGTGTGTGTGTGTGTGTGTGCTTTGTCTGAAGGTCTGTCTGTGCACCATGTACATGAAGGGCTCTTGGAAACCAGAGAGGGCAACAGATAACCTAGAACTAGAGTTACAGGAAGTTGTGTGGTGCCATGTGGGTGTTGGAGATCGAACCCATTAACTGCCGAGGCATTGCTCCAGCTGCATGTGCAGTCCTAAAGACGGGACATGTTAACACATTTTAATATATATAAATTTGATATTTGTTTTGTTTGAATTTTATTTTAAAAGTATGTGGTTTATTCTTGTCTTATTTGTTATTTTCCCCCTTTCTCCTTTATTTGAACTTTTCTTCATATTCTTTTCAATCACATTAAGCATTCCGCTATTCAATTTGTCTTCCATCTTTCATTTGTACTTTTAGTTTTGAAGATTTGTTTTATATTTAATTGTACTTTTGCCCTTGGCGGCCAGAGGAAGCTGTCAAATCTTCTGGAACTGGAGTTAAAGGTGGTTGTGAGACATTTGGGAAGGGTGCTGGGAATCAAACTCAGATCCTCTGCAAGAGCAGTATGTACTCAACCACTGAATCATCTCTCCAGCCTCTGGACTTTTAAATGAGCAGTTTTTCATAATTTTCTATAAAATAGGTTCCAAACACAGCCTTTCTATGTCTAGACATGTGTATATTGTTATGTAAGTATCTTTTTTAACACATAAAAATCCACGAGTCAAACAATAATTAGGTTTTTTATTTGCCTTTAACCCCTTTACCCCCTGAATAGAAGCTATTTTCACTGGTCCTATTCCTGTTGCCCTTTGAAAACTTTTCTACCTTCCTCAATAGTCAATGCCTGGCTTATACAGCAATAGTTAACATTTTAAGTATTTTGTATCCTAGCTCTCTTTCCCGAGACAGAATTTTCTTTTATTTAGGAATAAGTACTTAAAATTTAAATGTATTCCTGCAATATAAACTCGTCCATTTATCTTTATATTTTAAAATTCATGACACCTCATGGTTCACTATTAGCAAATGCATCACCACGATTCATTAAGTGAATACATTCTAAGTGGAACATCATATTGCCTTTTTATGCGTTGGATTTTAGTAATATCCTTCATGTTCATGATCCAGGTGGTAAGATAGAAAACAAGATTTTATTCAGTAAAGCGCCCTTCACTGCTTTTGCAAGCTGAAAACTTTTGCTGGCATTTAGTTAAGCTAAATTTTACCATAACTCACAAGGTCAAATCTCATTGGGAATTCGGCTAACTAACACAACGGAATCCTGGAAAACTGGGAATTAGGCATGTTTTCTATAGGTATTGATATCAAATACTTCACAGATTCCATAACTTTCATAAATCCTCTTTTTCAAATTGAATGGGAAGTTGTGAAATCTTTAGAAGACAGCTGAATCATTATTTCTTGACTGTCTGCTGCATCTTAAAGCAGGAATTATGAAATAACTCAAGGGAAGCAGGGAGACATTTGCATCCATTTTCCTCAATAGCTTGTCTCCCAGTCACATATGGAAGAAAATGATGTGGACAGAGAGAAATTAAAATTGAATTTTGAAGAACATATTGAAGAACTTCCTGGGATATATTTAGGTGTACAGGCTGAAAATTGATATATATCACTATTTTATGTAGATGGAAGGATTGCAGTAGTTTTAAGGCTACTTCTTATTTGATCTCTTCCTCCTTTCCATGATTTCTGCAGAGATTTATTAGGAGAAATAAAAAGATCGATGCATGTTAACGGTTTGCTGAAGTAAACTGTCTCCACTAAAGGGAGGGCACAAATCATACAAATTTTCTGGAAGTAATTTTGAAAGTGTACACTTAGTTTTTGAAAAGCACATACACTTTTTAAAATAGAAAAACTCCAAATTTATTTTAAGAAAACACATATGCATTTATGCAAAGATTTATGTTAATGAGATCTCCCATCCATTGTTGGGAACACAAGAACAATGGAAAATTCCGTAAGCATCCATCAGAAGGTCCTGGCTAAAGAATTTACCACGTCTCCACTTATTCATTAAGATCAATCACTTAATATCAATGTATTTGCATTGAGTAATGCCTATAGATTATTACTACATATTTTTATTTTTGTGCCTGTGATAATGTGTGCCAGTGCATGTGGGAGATAGCATGTGGTGCACGTGAAGGTGTGTGTACGTGCAGGTGTGTGTGACTGGCTGGAAGTCACAGGACTCAGATCCTCCTGCTTTTGAGCAATCAATTTACTCACTGAGCTATTTCCCCAGCCCCCACAATTTATTAACTGAAGAAAGCATAAACTTACAATAAAGAAGACAAAGGGTTTTTCTTTTCTCTGTGCTACTGAGACAGCAGGCCAAAAATAATAGCAAAAATTTAGCAATTAGGAATTAGACCACAATGAAGTATAGTCTGAGGCACAATTCTAACGCCTAATGACCCACGATGCCTTACAGAAATTGCTTGTATCAAGAGAAACACCTTATACTGTATCCAAGGTAACAGGAGGTGCCCTGCCCCCTGGCTGGGGCGCTGCACAGCAGTCCCATGCTGACAAGACCAAGTGACTTCCCTTCAAGTGTTACAGGAAAACTGCTACTTCTTCTCCTCCTCTGCTTGTGCTACCTTGTAAGTTCCGGCTGCTAACAACTGATTGCACAATTGGAGCCCCTCACGCCGTCTCAACAGCACAGTCTCTTCTCTGGGAACTGTTGGCTGCTTTCTTGGAGTCTTGTCTTCTGTCTTTTCCTGTCTTGATCATATATTTTTTTTTAACTGCCTGTGACATCAGCCTTACATATGCCATTTGGCACAGCACATTTCCCTCCCTGTCTTCTTCAGATTAACTATAGTTTAAAATAGTTCTTACTGCAGTAACGTATTTTGGGGTAGCATCCTCTAAACCTCTTCAAACACAGGCCCCTTGTTTCTTTGTTCGTAGCAGAAAGCACCTGCCCCCCTGCACCTCCATCAGCATCAACCCTGCCTGAGTTTTAAACACCCCTGGATTCCTGAAGATGAGCAGACAGCTGTTGGATCTTTAAGCAACTGAAGAACCTGATGTGTGATGGTAGCCAGACGTTGGGTAATGAGGTTTCCACCCCTAATTTTGTTCCTAAAAGGAGGTATTTAGCAAATGACAAAGTTGTGTGCTGAGTGGAAGTTCTGTGGATATTGTATCTTACAAAATTAGGAACGCGTCACTTCAGCAAGGGAGGCAAGCCGACTTGATGTAGGATTCCTCATCACTATCAGCTAGAGATATGATGTTACTTTTAGGACTAGATATTGAATGCATAAACCCATTTGAAAATTCAGCAAGACTTCTCAATCATGATATCTTTGATTTTTCCATGAATATAGCCAATAGAAAGTATAAAACACACTCAATTATGCTCAAGTTTTAAAATGTAGAATTTAGGAAAATTTGGATTAAGAGTTTGATTTTTGAGTAGAAGCAATAAAAATAGTTGCTAATTATTTTCTTTAGGTTAAAAATATTTGTTTAAACTTCTCAAATGTTTCTAAAAAAAAAAAATCCAACCCCACATTTTGTCAGTATTTTCTTTGTAAAGCAGCTCCAGGCAGTGATTCTTGGAATTTCCTCATCTTCTTGGCTGTGTGCTGCCATTCATTTGGCCTTGTTTCAGCAAAGATAGGTAGAGGGAACTAGGAGAAGAAACCAGTAGCAGTCCTACCGGAGAAGTTTCAACTGTTTCTGTGAAATAAGGCTATTGTCAAGGCTGGGGACAGAATAGATATATATTTTAATGCCCCACCACGGGGTGCTTTGTGTCTGTGGCATCACTGGGCCTCTCCAGCCAGTGCTGTCTCACTTGCCTGCTGGAGATGAAGAGCTCTCTCCTTGTCAACTAAGGCCAGGACTATAATACATCATCTGTTTTGGAAGAGGAATGACTGATCCCAAATGAAAAACAATATATTCTAGCAGACTAGTGGTTGCCAAGTGAGATGTTTTCATAGGATCTCTCCTTTTGAAGCAGGAAGAACAGCTGCACTATGCTTTTTCCAAAAACGAGGCCTTTTCCTTCGAACTCACACCTCTGCATCCTGAAAGCTGCTTTGGACCTTAGATTCTTTAATATTGGAGGTAGTTATAATTACTGTAAAAGTTCCTTTTTATGCCATTATTAATTCAGCTCGCATTTCCCTCTGGGTTTTTACATATGTAAAAACACACAGAGTGCTAACAATGGGCATAATAATTAAAAGTTTTGTTGCTGAGGTCACCCCATGTCTCAGGTTAAGAATATTAAACATTGCTATATTAATAATACTAACTATTTAATAGGGAATTAAATAGCATGGTTAATAATGGGTGTCAACTTTATGGGATATAGAATTACTCATGAGAGAAGCCTCTGGGCATGCCTGTGAGAGATTATCTAGGTCAGATTAACCTCTGGACATGCCTTTGAGTGATAATTCCCATACACATGCATGTGTGCTTGTGAACACACACACACTCACACACATATATACCTATACATACACATATGTACACATACAGAATATATGCACGCATATACACACACACACACACACACATATACACACATGTAGTACATGTTCTGGTTTATTAGAGAACCCAGAATAATACACACAACTAATATGTTTACATTGTAATATGATGGTTGCCAGTGGAGACAGATTGTTTTTGTATATTTGGGATAAAAGAGTCAACTCCAAGATCTTTGTGTATCTCTAAAAAGAGCTAACAAAGTCAATGTTAATCTAAGGAAAACAGAAGTTTGAGTATGCCGTAGGGCTTCCCAGAACTTTCAATTTGTTCTATCTTAATATTTTTTAATATCAGTAGTTCCATAGTGATCCACTTCGCTAGACACAGTTAATATTCTTCTCTTCTTTCTAAGTAAAAAGAACTTCTATTGCTTCTGGCTCCAGAAATGTGAATATAAAATAAAAGTATCTTGAAAATGGGTGTTATTTAGGTAAGATTTAAAATAGGTCTCTTCAATCTGAAAGTTTGATTTTATAAATCTTTATTGTCCCAAATAATGATGGAATCCTTTGATTAACACTGAAAAATTTGACTCTTTTAAAACATAGAAATGGCTGGTCTGGTAGAAGGGCTGGTAAATACATAGTCACAAGCAAAATTTTTTTAACTTTCTTTTTATTTATTCTTTCTATCTTTCACATCAGGCATCTCAATCCCACTCATTTCCCTGTCCCTTTGTATCTACCCTCTGCCCTTGCAACACCCCCCAAAATAAAATAAAATTTAAGAGAAAAGAAAATAAAAATTTTATCATAAATCTTGTCATGTGACACAGTGAGTCATGAAATAATACCCTTTTATCCATATATCTTTACTTATAAGTGTTCATTGCAAAACGTCATTGGTCTGTTTCAAAATCTCTGGCTTCTGCTATGCTGTTGATGATACTAACCCCCCACTGGGGCTCCTCTTGCTTATCCTGTTGTTGTCCTGAGCCATGAGATCCCAGCAGCTTTGATCTGCAGGACACGCCCCTTCCCGTGCTCCTCCAGACCATAAATAGGGTGGGTGTTGGGGTGGGCCAATGCATGACCCTTGTTCTCCGCCTGGCATATTGCAAAGTTGATCAGTCCGCCAGTTCTCTCCTGTCTTCACAACCAGGGTGAGCTCTCCAGCATTGCCCTGGCTAGCTCACTCTTTACAGCGATGAGTAAGGGACAGATTGGTGCTCTTGCTTTCATGCCCCAAGGGTCGGCTCACCTACACCTACACCACCAGGGCCAGCTCTACTGTTTCCCAGGCCAAGTGCAGGGGACACTCTCTAGAGTGGTGAGAGCAGAGACAGCTCTCCCTCTCTTGTGACCTCAGCTCTGTCACCCACCACAGGCAGCAAGGCCCAGGCAGGGGGCCATCATTCCCTTGGCCCATTCCCCACTATGGCAGATGAGGGGTGGGGCCAGATCTCCCATGCTCACGTTCTTGGCTCACCCCACACTCCAGTCAACAGGATCAACTTCACTGTACTGCCCAGAGGAGGTGCAGGGCCCTCTCCCCTGGGTGCTGCAGCTGGTAAAGGCAGCGGCAGTGGGGAGGGCAGATCCCTTGTCAGCTGCAGGTGGTTGGGGCAGGGAGGGAGGGCCTCTTTCCCTAGCCCTCACTACCACAAGGCAGGTGAGGTTGAGTACCAGCTATCCCATTCTCACACCCTCAGGGCTGGCTCACCTGCACCCCTGTCTACAGGGTCAGCTCTACTGTGCTGCCTAGGCAAGATGTAGGATTCACTCTCCTAAGTGCTTCAGCTGGTGAGGGTCAAGACAAGTTCTCCCTAGTGTTGCAGCCAGTGAGGGGTGGGGCCAATTCTGTACATCCCTATCCCCTTGGCCTTTGGTGGTATCAGGAGCCAAGGACATCAACACAGACCATGGCTTAATCAGGGCAGCAGCGCAGGCCCAGACGTCACCAGGACCCTGGATGGCAATCAAGCCACCACCTCAGCCTGCTCCTCACTGCGTTCACTTCTTCAGATTTGCCTCTGTCCACAAGACAAGAACCATTCTCTCTCTCTCTTTCTCCCATACCCCACCATAGATTTGCTCACCATAATAGTGCCTGACTTCCTGGATCTGTAAGCCACCGGGTAGGCCTGAGTCCTCGGAGCCCAGGAAGGAGCGTATGTGTGGGTCTCCTTGTCCCTCTGCGCAGTTCATCATGGCATTGGGCAGGACCATGACAAGCAAATAATGATGGATGCAATGATACAATACCATCATCTTCATTTGTAGTTTCCCTAGCATCAAGAACAGCAGCATTATTCTTAATATTTAAAGAAATATACCAAAGAAAATTCCAAATATATCAAATAATTAAAAAAAAAACTCAATACAAAGAAAAATTAAGAACTACACTATAAGAGTGAGAATCAGTAGAAATGATGTCAGTGGGGTCTTTGTCAGTCACGTGGGGTGCTCAGTCATTGATAAAGTTGGAAGTATCATTCAGTTCTTCTGAAGTCCTAGTGAATTCGTTCTCAAGTTTAAGATGATAAGTACAAAGTCTAAGAATCTAACTTTTAAGCTTTATAGTGCAGGTGGTGATTGGAAGTAGCAGAGAGAGTCTCTTCTTCCTGTGCTTGAACAGTTTTTGATGTGGATTTTTTTTCAAATGATGAAATCACTTGATTTTCATTCTGATTCATTTCATTCTTCATGTCCTGGAACTCAAAGGTGCAGGGGTGACTGAAAAATCACCTGCATCAATGAGAAGTCCCATGTCCTCCTAGGTGGTCACACGATGAAAGAGGCATCATGGAGTCCCAGAAAGCTTTTAAATTGCCATTGAAAGCTAGGGCATCTATTTCTTTGTTAGCAAACATTGATGAATATTTTATTTGTGGCTGATCAGGAAAAATAAATTTGCTTTCCAATGCCTCAGTTCTATTGCAAATAAAATAAATTAAAAAAAAAAACCCTAAACACAAACAAAAAGCAACAAAGCTTTCCTGTTTCATCAACCAAGTTTTTAAAATTCATCCTAGATTCTGAACAAATAATTAAAAATGATTTTATCACATGGTTCTTATAAGTGCATCATATTACTTGAGCACCAGACACTTCTGCCCCATGATTTCACATCCAAACTATGGAACACTTAATATAACAATGAATTATTTTTTCCAATGCTAAGAGGATGACTAAAACCCACTTTTGATCAACATGGTGGAAAACCCTTCATGCTCACAACTACACCATACTTTGCTTGTTGCCTACATAACATTGGGCAGGAAACAGTTAAACAGTGAAACTCGGAGCTGTTCCAACCAAGGAGAGCCTGATGGCATTACAGATTGTCAGGCATCTTCATTTCTGTTCGATGAGGGAAATCTGCTTTCAACTCAAGCTCTGATAAGAAAGCTACTCTTCCAGACAAGGTAACTCAATGACCTATCATGACAGCAAGGAAGAGAGTGGACAGAATCCCAGAGGAAGCCAGCAAGAGAAAGGCAACATTACTGGCTAAGAGAGACCATAGATGTTGCATCATGCTACCCTGAGAAAGATTCTGTTAGCTAGGCACAACACTCTAGGCATGTTTTACAGAGCATCATAGGAGTGGGACCAAAGCTTCCTTAGTAATGCTTGGATGCCATCTCAGCAGGGTAGTGAGAGAAATTCAAACATTAGTCAAGGCAACATGACAGCTGCAGCCCTGAGAATCCACAGGAGACAGAGTACAGTAGAGTTTAGAGAATACAGGGAAGAAAAGGAGAGCCGACTGTGGGAAAGAGAGCAATATTTTGACCAGGTGTGTCTAGCAAGGTTCTTTGCCATGAGGCGGTCCAGAAGCCACCTGAAAATCCTGTATACCTGCAGGTATATGTGCTTATCTGTCACTGGTATTTGTGGTGGTATTCTAATTGTACTGAAATGTGATTTTGATTGTATGTTAATAAATAAAGTTGCCCGGGGGTCAGAGCTATTAGAGCCATAGCAAGAGTGTGGCAGTGGTGGCACACGCCTTTAATCCCAGCACTTGGTAGAAGAGCTAGGTAGATCTCTGTGTGTTCAGGGATACAGCCAGCATTGGAGACATATGCCTTTAAGACCTGGGGGGCTGTACATACAGACAGTGACGAGGCAGTCACGTGTTTGGGTTTACAACCAATGAGAAGGCAAAACAAAAAGACTATAAAAAGACATACACACAGGAAGTAGCTCTCTTTTGGAGAGCTAGGACTACCGCAGGAGGAAGGGTGAGATTTTAGCTCTGAGCTCTGACCTCTCGGCTTTCTCTTTTACATTGGTTCTGTGTTTCTTATTTAATAAGACGGTTGGTTACATCTACAGGTATTGAGCTAAGTATCATTCCCAATCTCCACTGTAGATTCAGTTATTCCAAAATGATACTTCTGCTGTCTTCTTAGTACTTCAGCGTGATCTGGATTATGATATTTGAACTGGATGCTTATCTCTCTAATGTACTACAAGGTAATTAATTCAAGATAAGGAGAAGCTGGACATAATAGCTCTCACATGTAGTCTCAGCACTTGGGAGGCAGAGAGAGGCAAGGTTACCATGAATCTATGGCCAGTCAAAAAAAAAAAAAAAGGGTGGGATGAGTTGGGGTGGGGGTACAACTGTGTCTATATTTTTTACTTCCACACCTGTAGAGTAAAAACAGTGACTGGATAAGAGATGGTGTTCTGCAAATATTTATACGAATTGTGTCAGATACTATTTTGAGGAGTTTCTTTAAAAAATTCTGACAATTATATGAATTGGTTTCCTAACATCTAAAATTATTGTCACTTTATACATGAGGACATGAAGAGTAGAGCAACTAAGTAATTTGCTTAAGCTTATAAGAGCAGGGTTGTGGCAGAGTCCGGATTTGCTGTTAGACACTCAGACCCCTGTAGCTGCTGCTCTCTCTCCCTAAATCAGGCCACATTCCCCATAGTCTCCCACTCCAAGCCAAAGTAACTTCAGTGCTCCTGTATAGGGTTCAGTTATCTCCTTCTCCCTGTAGCTATAGCAAGCCCAACTCTGTCTTCCAGCAGCTGGGCATAAAATCACCTTGGGTCATAATTTTACTATCTTACTTAGGTCTCTTCTTTATGATAGAGGACACAGAAGAAGTCACAAGGAACCTTCCTATCGCCTCACTCTGGAAACTTACAAGGGAAAGAAGCTTCCTTTGTCTTATGGACCCCAAGGTTCTGTGTCCTTTTGTGGCCCCATATGACTATGGCCAGGAGATTCTGACTTCCCTAATAAAGTTCTTCTTAAGAGTCATTTGGTCTCAATCTTCCTTCCTATGCACTTCCTTTCTTTTTATGTTACACCACTAGTGATTATAAACAAATATAATGATATATGTACATATTTGTTGTGAAATAGTAGAATATGTTCTTCTTTGTGGACATGTGTACATGAATATAAAGCTAAATCCTTTTCATTATAATTTAGTTCTCTTCTAATATACAAAAAGTAGTGGCCCATAATATATTAATGATGATTTCATCACACACCTTGTACTACATTAGCTTTCTTTGCAACCTCAACAAAATTTGCTTTCAAACGGTAGTGACTTTACAAAGCTTTATGACTGCAAAGTTTCACAGTCACAAGGAACTGTGCCTCATAGGAGCTAGATGATCATGCATTTTAAAGAGAATTTAAATTTTCATGCAGCCAGACAGCCTCGTGTTTGTAGTTTGTAATTCTACATCTGTGTTATATAATCTTCTGCAGCTGATCCATATTGTTTACCTTCTCATTTCAGTCAATTGTTTTCTATAATCTAGAATTTAGGAGATTGTCAACAACAACAAAAGAACTGAATGTTGGAAGCTGAGAATATCTGAGAAAATTTTCAGAATTTGTACATCATGAACCTCAGCTTCTTGGAGACTGAGTTTCCATTCATACTTCTTTGTGGTTTGTTTTCCTGCCTGCCATGATGCTTGCAGGGATCCCCACGTGATATATTTTCTTTCTTTCTTTCTTTCTTTCTTTCTTTCTTTCTTTCTTTCTTTCTTTCTTTCTTTCTTTCTTTCTTTCTTTCTTTCTTCCTTCCTTCCTTCCTTCCTTCCTTCCTTCCTTCCTTCCTTTCTTTCTTTCTTTCTCTCTCTCTCTCTCTCTCCTTCCTTCCTTCCTTCCTTCCTTCCTTCCTTCCTTCCTTCCTTCCTTCCTTTCTTCTTTCTTTCTTGTAAATTAGACAACAAAAGACACACTGTCACCAAAACTAATGGAAACATTTTAACAGGTAGACAGCAATTTTGATGGGTACTTGACTAGATTTACTTAACTTACCAAAAAATAGCTATATTTCAAAATGATCTACACAACACACTGAAGTCAGACAGACAGCAGTGAGTGTACCAGATAATTTCTCATCATTCAAAGCGGTCCCTGAGAAGCTGAACAGCCTGGGAAGCTTGCTGACAAAACAGTAAAGTATATAGACACTGAATTCCGGTTTTGGTGCTAAAATGCTGCAGTGGTAAGTCCATGACTTGAGCAAGATTCAACATAGATTGTTCTAAAAGAATAAACACTTTCAATTCCTTGATCAATTCCCTAGGCTTATTTAATGCAAACAGATTTAGAAGCAAGCCCATACTTTTGTGAGTGAAGCTGGTTCACTGAATAAAGAGAAATTCCTTATAATAGAAAGCCCTTTTTAGCAGGCAGAAAGCCTAGGGGAGAGCTTAGCTGGAGAGTCAGCTGTGAACTCCCTGAGAGCATGGTGAATGACACACTGGGAATGCATCAGCATTGCAGCTTCATGGGGAGAACAAAAGACACAATAAGAAGCTTTCACCATTTACCACGCTCTTCATGAATCCTCTAACTGGAAAATAAAGTTGTAAGAACAAGGGGAAAGAGAAAAGTTGCCTTCTTGTCCTCACCTTCAATTCAATTAAGAGGAAACTGCAGACTATAATAATCCCAAGGCTAGAGAAGGACCTGGTGAGTGTCACTGTGGGACAAGGCTAGCAACAGGCATGAAGACTTAGCTGGCTCTTGTTACTAAAAATCAATCATGAGATTAATAGCAACCCAAGTTCCCAAGATCCTACAAGGGTGCCCTTTTGGGTACCTTCCACAATGAGTCAATACAACGTTGTATGTATAAATGATCATACTGGAGCAAAGATGGGAAAGAGTTTAAACTAAGTCTAGAAATACTTGCTCACAGACTCTGTGTTTGCCAAGGCTTCATATGAAATATTTTTTAAAATCTAGTAATAAAAACAATGACTATGCCGGGTGGCGGTGGCGCACACCTTTAATCCCAGCACTTGGGAGGCAGAGCCTGGCAGATCTCTGTGAGTTCGAGGCCAGCCTGGACTACCAAGTGAGTTTCAGGAAAGGTGCAAAGCTACACAGAGAAACCCTGTCTCGAGAAACCAAAAAAAAAAAAAAAAAAAAAAGACTGTAATGCATTTGTCACATCACATACAAGGCATAACACAAACATCCTTGTCATATTTTATCTCATTTCACAAGACACAGTCTCACTGGGAAGGTGGAATTATTAGCTCCATTTTGCAGGTTAAGAGCCTAATCATAGGGAGATTAATTAATTTGCCCATGGAAGAAGTGATGTTTTAATCTATACAATGTGAGGTGAGGTGTGTCCTTTTACACGTTAAAATAACTTTTCATTTGTGTTTATTGTAAGACAAAAATCAGGAAATAGTTATGAATAAAAAACTGTATCTTTACAACAATACATTTAATTTGTTTAAGAATGGTGAGTCACTTAAAAATTCTCCCGAATTGTTTCTCATTTCTTTTCCAGTAAAGGGTTAGCTTCTTGAGGAACTTGTATTTTTCAAACTCTTTTCCTTAGGTGGTTCCTTGCGCATACTGGCCACTCAAATGTGTGTAAGCCAAATGAATATGAGAAAGCTGCCTGTTTGGGCTACCACACCAGCCTGGTTACGGCGCCTCCCAGACAAGCTTCCTAAAGACAGCCACACAGTGCCAGAGTTGGATGGTGAAATTTGCCAGCCAGTCCAATTTTTGGGTACAGTGTTATAACAACTTCAAAAGTGTGATTGGAAAATTCAGTTGAGACTGAACATTTTAGAAGCGCTTGCTCCTGTCTTTCCCACTCACAGAAAAATCCTGGAGCAGCAACTCACAGGCAAGAAAGCGTTTTTTCTCTCTTCAGCTTTTTCTTCTCAAATGTTGTATTTGGCTTTGGGAAAAGTAGGTATTATGAAAGAAGGGATGAATAGAATATATGTGGGAAAGAATGCACAAATTTGTCAAACCAAAGCAGTTGTTTATACAGTTTATACAGTTTGTACACAATACAAAGGAAATTGCATTCTTTAGGTAGGTACTTATTTAATGAACAGTTAGAAAGGAGAAGAAAAATGCATAAACATCCAAATAAAATCCCTGGTTAGCTGTTTCTTTTAATTGATATGCCTTTTTCCTGTTTATTTACTTACTTATAGTTAAAAATTAAATTTGGTTAGGAGTATAGCTTAGTGGTGAAATACTTGTCTAACACACAAAAAGGCCTTGGGTTTAACCTCCAGAATCACCAAAAACCTTTGAAGCAGTACAATTCATCAGATACCACACAATGTAAATTCCTGCATACATTGGGTCACTTTCAAGCCAAGAAAAGTATGATTGATAAATTCATATCGTATGTTTAAACTCTAATTGTGTGTCAGAAAGAGAAATGTTTTGATCATTATTATTCACATCCTGGCTGATATTTTATGTTTCTTATCTTTCCTACTCATGGTAGAAAGCGCCCTTGCTGCATAGCTAGAAGTCATTGCTTTCTTAGAATGCTACTCATCGTGTACCCCAAAATATGGGTGTGATGGGAGCTTCCAGTTGATCATCTCACCATTTGGATGGCTATGGTGCTTTGTGGGGTCTCTGTTAACACCAGGGCCAGCAGGGTGACAATCCATATGAGGCCAGACGGAAATCTGGTTCAGCATGACTCAGTAGTTGATTCAAACTTTTAGACTCTGACCCTGGGCAATTTATTTTAGGCATATTCAAGTACAACATGATTTTGGAAAAAAAATTTTCTGATGATAATTAACTCAATCCTGTGTGTACAATAAAGCTTAAGACATATTTACATGAAAATCTATGAAAATCTTTAGAAAGTACATATAACCTCTTCTGTAAATATGGGTTCTATTTGCTGAGAAACAATACTCAAGATAAAGGCCCAGGGAGAATAACTGAGATAAACATAAAAGTCTGTGGGTGTCAGGTGTTGTCTGGTCTTACAGATAATACAGAGGTCACCCAGGTAATTGTAAGGTACTTATCTCCAATAAGGATGAATTCCATTGACTGAGAAACAATATTCAAGATAAAGGTCTAGGGAGGAAGAATCTGGGATAAACATAATAGTTTGTGGGATTCGGGTATGACCTGGCCCTACAGATACCACACGTCATCAGGTTATAAATGTAGAAGGTACCCTGAGTGTTTAACATTCATGGTTGTGCTAGTGCTTATCTGTAAGCACAAGGACCTCATGCCCTCTACAGGGCTAGACCAGGGTGGGTCGCATACCCAGCATTGCTAGTCATGGTAATTAGCCTAGACAGGTGAATCATGATTCAGGCCAACAGAGAACTTTCATGGGATGTTTTTAAAGCTAGAATTGGAAGTGAATAATTATGTGTCTTGCTACTTGGAAGAATATAAATACATGTAGACTCAAACTATCATCAGATAGCTGCCTGGTTATAGTTACCTTATGGAAATTTATAATGGGCTTAAGATGATAAAGGCAGCATGCACCAATAGGCAGACATGGCAGGGGGGCAGATAGATGGGGACACACACACACACATACACACACACACACACACACACACGCACGCACGCACGCGCGCAAGTGCACACGAGAGAGAGAGAGAGAGAGAGAGAGTGAGAGAGAGAGAGAGAGAGAGAGAGAGAGAGAGAGAGAGAGAGAGAGAGAGAGAGAGAGAGAGAACAAGAGAAACAGAAACAGAAATTAACTCCTTTCCAAGGTTCACTCCTAGTAACCAGCAGATTGCCAGTTTGCAGAGCTGACTCGAGTTAAATTTTTCTCATTTAACCTGAAGAATCCTGACTAATATCCCAAACTGTGGGTGTGAAGTAAACAATCTGTAATAATCTATTTTCCAACTTCTATTTTCACCTTGACATGTCCTGAAAAGGCTGAAGCTGTTTTGACAAGTGCATGATAATTACAGTATTCACCAATGTTAGTATGCTTCTTTGGAACTAGGATAAATTTGGGTAAGAATTGTTTTAACTGAGGGCTTTAAATCTGGAATTTAAAGGTACAGTGCCACAAGGGAAGCTCAAAATTTGAATTCTTGAAGAGCAAAGTAAGAAGGCACAGGGGAGACAGACACTTGCAAAAGCAAGCACATGTGGGAGATAAAAAGCTTCCTGTGAGATGTGTGAAACAAATTTTTCCTGTGATCACAATGTGCATGTGTAGAGGGGTCAACAGAATTCTGACGTTCAAAAGTGTTAAATATTGTGCTAACTGTAAGAAATATATCCTATAGAAGTCACCTGCAGCTCTCAGCAAAATGAGTGGCAGTCAGATTTATGCATACATATGTATGTAATGAACACCCAGAGCAGGTCATCCATTTTCCCTCTTTATTTTGAGAAGCTTTCTACTTGTATATGTGTATAAAAAATCACTATATTATTTATATTAATATATTTGTATCTTTGGCCTAGAGAGGACTTTTTGCATGGGACTCCAGTCACTGAGGAAATAACAAGAGGAAATATACAAAATTTTACAAATATTTACTCCTCTATCACATAGATTTTAAACCTCGCTAATGGTATACATTTACTATGATACTGCTCAGTTATGTGTAGATGTATTTTCAATTTTTTTGAGAAACCTCCGTACTGACTTTTACAGGGGCTCACTAGTTTATATTCCTTCCAGATGAGTATGAGGCTCTCTGTCCATAACCTAAGCAGCATTCATTGTTATTAATAATTGACATTCTGACTTAGGCAAGATAGGACCTCAGTGTGGCTTTGACTTCCAATTCTTTGAAGACCACTCAAGTTGAATAATTTTTATGTGTTTATTAACTATTTGCAATTTATCTGTCTCTTTATTAGACCATTTATTGATCATTTTGCTTGATGTCTTGTTGTTTAGATTTTTTAGTTCTTTGTACGTTCTGGTTACTAATTTTCAGTCAGATATATACCTGGCATGGATTTTTCTCCCATTGGCAAGCTATCTCTTGCTTGGTTAATTGTTTCTTTAGTTGCAAGATTCCATTTGTCGCTTGTTATTTCCTCAGTGGCTGGAGTCCCATGCAAAAAGTCCTGTCTAGGCCAAAACTGAAACTTATTTTCTCTTTCCTCTTTCTTTCTTTCTTTCTTTCTTTCTTTCTTTCTTTCTTTCTTTCTTTCTTTCTTTCTTTCTTTCTTTCTTTCTTTCTTTCTTTCTTTCTTTCTTTCTTTTCTTTCCTTCCTTCCTTCCTTCCTTCCTTCCTTCCTTCCTTCCTTCCTTCCTTTCTTTCTTTCTTTCTCTTCTCTTCTTTCTTTCTTTCTTTCTTTCTTTCTTTCTTTCTTTCTTTCTTTCTTTCTTTCTTTCTTTCTTTCTTTCTTCCTTCCTTCCTTTCTTTCTTCCTTTCTTCCTTCCTTCCTTCCTTCCTTCCTTCCTTCCTTCCTTCCTTCCTTCCTTCCTTCCTTCCTTCCTTCCTCTCTCTCTTCCCCCTCCCTCCCTTCCTCCCTTCCACCCTTCCTTCCTTCCGTCCTTCCTTCCTTTCGTTTTTCTTTCTTTCCTTCCTTCTTCCTTTTTCTTTTCCTTTTGTATTTCTAAATTTTTGAGTCATGTTGAAGAATACTTCCCTAGATTCAGACTATAGAAGAATTCACAAGTGTTTCTTTCTAATACATATGTGGTTCCTTTTTTAACCCTTGATTTAAATATCTGATCCATTGGGAATATATGCTGGCTTCTGATGTAGGAGATGGAGCCATTTTTATCTTTCTCCATATGGATATCCATTTATAACATTTATTTAAAAGTCCATCTTCTACCCAGTGATTTAAAATGTCTCTCATCTCTCACACTGAATTTCCACCTACAATTGCATCTGTTTCTTAATTTTTCTGCTGTTTCCATTGGTTTGTATTAGTATCAATGTGCTGACAGTGAAGTGTTTGAATTATGTTTTATGCTGTTTCAAACATTTTTTGACCTGGCCCTTCTTCTATTTTCTTTGTTGTTGTTCTTCTTCAGGGCTCATTTAATTATTATTATTACTTTTCAAAATATCTAATGATTTTCCTAGGAAAGTTGTTTATTTGTAGACAAAATCCTTGTAAGCATTTAATCAGGGTCAAGCTAAATTTATAGATTAATTGAAGTAGTTGTTATGCTGCATTTTCTCTCCCTGCTTATGGTCTGCCATTTCATTAATTTATATCTAGTTATTTTTAAACCCTTTTGTTGTTTGGTTTATATAAATAATGGACATTTCTTGGTGAGTAATGGCAAAGTGCTTTTTTTCTCCTGTTTTCTTTTTGAATGACAGATGTTACATATTCTTCCATTGCATATTCTCTCTCACTGTTATTTTGTGTGTGTGTATCTATATTTTCAATTACATAGTTTGTTGTTTAGGTATAAAATACATGCATGCATACTGATTTTTATATCCTCATCTAAACACTTATCACTTTAACTTATCATATTTTTTGTTATGGTTTTCTATAGCTCCTTTGGATTTTTCGATTCATATAATACAGTTTATCTCATTGTTTCCTATTATGCTAGAATAATGAATGTTGTCTTATGTCTATTAATTGCATTGATTAATGTTATTAACTGAAAGTAGTATACGAAAGAAGTATTGGAAGACAATTGTAGCAATCTAGGTGAGGGCTTGATGGAGTGAGAAACTAATGTAAGAATGCTTGTAATTGCTCCCTGTTATGTTAACTTTTCTTAATAATCTGTGAATCCACAGATAGAGATGCTTTCAGGCTATATTTCCAGATCGCATTGAAGAGATAAAATCTGAATGAATTAATAAATGAATGAATGAATGAATGAATGAATGAATGAATGAATAAGTAAATGACTGGATAGAGATAAACTATAAGGAACAATTGCAGTTGATTTTACCAAGTTGACTCAACACGTTATGGAGATTGAAGACTGTGAAAGATTAGAGAGTCAAAATTAGGGGGGATTTCTACCATTATCTTAGATAGACAATTCCAGAAAGAAAACTAATACTTAAGACTTGGCTATATTACTTTGAGGTTTCCTGTAAAACATCTTAGCGGAGATATTTGGTATGCATGCATTTGTTTTCTAAGGAGTCCAATGACACGATTTTATTTCTTTTTTTCTTTTCCAGATGTTATGGCAACTCTATCACAAGCACTGCTCCATTCTAATTTATACATAATAAGACAGTAGGACTATTGCCATTCTTAAAGTGCAGGGTAAATGTCAAACACAATAGAGTTAAGTAATATATCGAGACTATGGTATGTGATATGCCAACCCTTCCTAAACAGGAAGTAGTGGCACCAGTCTTCAAACTCAGGTGTTCTACTACCAAAGCCTGCACAAAATTATGTCAGACAGACTACTAAGATTAAGAGAGAAGCCAGAAAGGGGTACATCATAGTTGAGACATGAGGATGTATTGAACCATGTTTTTGTATTATGTGTAGAGAACAATCATGAAAAGTAACTGAAGCAAAATAACTTAAAAAGTTGACTGAAGAGGAAGAGGCTGAGCAGAAGTGGCAGAGAGCTCAAGTGAAACCACAGAGGGCATCCTGGACAGATGCCAACTACTCTCAGAACTAGAGAAATTGAGTTTGCTTTTTGATGGTGTGTGTGTGTGTGTGTGTGTGTGTGTGTGTGTGTGTGTGCGCGCGTGCGCGCTTGAGTCCCATTTTTTTAATGTTGATCAGTTCTCATTGTTTAATTTCTAACCTTTATGTTTCTCTCAGATGCCCTCCAAGAAAAGAAAAGTTATCTGGTACACAATATCCTAAGCTGCCTATAGTTACAGGAAATAAAAAAAAAATGTTTTATTAGGATTTAAGTTAACATACAAAGTAATGGGTGTCATTATGATTGTCTCTTCATTCTTCTTCCTTCTTTTGTCATTAAAATATGGACTGATTCCCAAGTTAGCATGTCATCTCTGTGGAGGAAGGAATGTTGTAGAACTCTAGCAGGGTCACTGTGTCCAGGGTAAAATATTGGAGTGAATAGTTGTTTCGTGGAAGGACTTTAACCTAGAAGAATCATTGTGGAAAACTATGATTGTTTTCTGTCATTTATAGTATTGTTTTTCTGAGGGGGTATTACAGCCTTTGCATGACTTTGGTCACAAGACACTTCTGGCACACCTGAAGCTCTTGGATTATTGTGTACTGCAAACTGCACAGAAGAAGGACGAAAGTAGCAAAAGCATGTGATACTTCCATTTAGAGAAACATACAGATTAGATTAAGGAACCTGGTATGAGGAAATACTTTACTGGAAAAACAACTTTGTGTAACAATCAATAAATATGTCTTTGTACTGCTGTTCAAAGTTCAGTTTGGTTCATTAGAGGCTGGACCTTCCTGCTGCCAAAGAAGCCTTAAAATTTTATCTTGGAGTGACTTCTTTCTTCAATCGACCCATGCAATATAGAACACCCCGATAGAGGAGGCAAATGAATCTTCTCTGTATCATGTTATATTTAGTACATGAGCTACTGACGCAAGCACAGGAGATAACATTTACCAAGCCACAGAACTCCTTTGATAGGATAAGGAAATATTTATATGCTTCCAAGGAAATTTATAAACAAAGGTTTCACATTTTATGAACCTATGTTACTACCATATATTTAAAGCAACTGGCCAAATGCAAGCAATTAGCAATCCAAAAGAAGTTTGCTTAATTAGAATAACAATCTCTAACACATTCTGAAATTGAACTTTTATAATTGAACCATAGTTTTGATAGTTTAGGGTTTTTTTTTTCTTCATTATTTTATTCTCTGAATTTAAATGGCCCCTTACCAACATACTGATCAAATGAACTGACAATATGTCAAAGTTATTTCTTAAATGCAGTACTAGGGATGACAAGATGGCTGAGCAGGTAAAGGTACCTGCTGCCAAGCCAAATGACCTGAGTTCAACTTGAATTCTATCCCTGTGACTCACATGGTTGAATCAGAAAACTGACTTATACAAGCCCTCTGACCTTTTCTGGAATGCCATGGCAAATGAACCCATCTCTTCCCACCCCCATACAAAGTAAGTAAATAAAAACATAATAAATTTTTTATATAGTATATCTAGTCCAAAATGCAGTAAATGTCTTTGTTTTTGTGACCCGACATGTCATTCCTTTCTGTTAAGTTACTATCAAGACCAGTGAGATTGGCCATTTGGCCTTCCTTGAACAATTTCCAGTGTAACAGGGCCATTCATCTTCACAGTCATCTAAATGCAATTTGTTACCTAGTATTGTAATTCCACTTTGCATTGTGTGGAGCTGGTAAGATTCCCGACAGTTTTGAGAATCATCCATCTTGTACATAGAGGATTGCTTTAATGATTCCATCTTTATGACAAAATCAAGGAAACAGAACAGAAAAATGTGTCACAGAAATAACAAATCCCTCAAGACAAAGAAGGATGGAGAAGATGGATCAATAAAATTTTGTTTCTTCAACTTGTCATTCATTGTAAATGATCTTATAACTAGTTTCATTTCAAAAAGAATTTTTTGAATATGGTAACCTCTGCCATCTAGTGGCTGACTTGGTTACTATGTGATAAGCAAATTTTCTTTATTTTTATTTTGAATTTTTATTTTTTTATTAAGAAATTTTCTATTCATTCCACGTATCAACCACAGTTCTGCCCCCCATTACTCCTTCCGCTACTCCCACGGCCTTCCCCCACCCCAAGCCAACCCCCAAGCCCCTCCTCCAAAAAATGTTGGCCTCCCATGGGGAGTCAGCAAAGCCTGGCACATTCAGCTAAGGCAGGTCCAAGCTTCACTCCCTGCATCAAGGCTGTGCAAGGTGTCCCACCATAGGCACTGGGCTTCAAAAAGCCAGTTCATGCACCAGGGATAGATCCTATTCCTACAGTCAGAGGGCCCTCAAACAGATGGAGCTACACAACTACCTCACCCATGAAGAGAGGCCAGTCCAGTCCCATGCAGGCTCCACACCTGCCAGTTCAGTCCCATGCAGACTCTAAGCCTGTCAGTCCAAAGTTCATGAGTTCCCACTAGCTTGGTTCGGTTGTATCTGTGAGTTTCCCCATCATGGTCTTGATGCCTCTTGCTCATAGAATCCCTCTTCCCTCTCTTCTACTGGACTTCCGGAGCTCAGCCTGGTGGTTGGCCTTGGCTCTCTGCATCTGTTTCCATCAGTTACTGGATGAAGGCTCTATGATGACAGTCAATCTGATCACCCGGGTAGGCCAGCTCAGGCACCCCCTCCACCACTGTTAGTAGTCTAAGCAGGGGTCATCCCAGGTAACCCAGACTCAGAAAGACAAATATGGTATGTACTTACTCATAAGCGGATACTAGACATAAAGCAAAAGATAACCAGACTACAACCCACAGCTCCAGAAAAGCTAGGTAACAAGGAGGACCCTAAGAGGGATGCATGGAATGTCCTGGGAAGGGGAAATAGATGAGATCTCCTGGGTAAACTGGGAGTTGGGAGGGGGTAGGAGATGGGGGATGGGAGCATGGGGGATGGGATGGTCAAGCTGGAACAGGGGTGGAATGGATGAGCAATGATGGAGATATCTTGATAGAGGGAGACATCATGGGGCTAGAGAGAAACCTGGTGTGAGAGAAGTTCCCAGGAATCCACAGGGATGACCCCAGCCTTCTCTCACTTTTCAAG
The DNA here is from genome assembly GCF_049852395.1 of Peromyscus maniculatus bairdii. Lineage (NCBI taxonomy): Eukaryota > Metazoa > Chordata > Mammalia > Rodentia > Cricetidae > Peromyscus > Peromyscus maniculatus. Next base: position 56,540,716 of record NC_134857.1, read on the forward strand.
ACAGGTTTTTTCTATGTAGCCCTGGCTTTCCCAGAACTTACCCTGTAGACCAGGCTGGCTTTGGACTGAGGGCTCAAGGATCTACTTGCCTGTGCCTCCTTCATGCTGTGATTAAAGGAGTGCACCACCACTCTAGGCTATAAACTAGACATTTTGATTCTGTCCAATAAACCACACGAGGAGGACAGAGTTTGGCCATGGTTCTTCATCTGCTCTCTCAGTTTTCTTGCGGCAACACAATGAGGGACACATAGATTGTTATTTAACCAATTTTTATAGGTAGTGCCAAGTTTGATCCAATAATAATTAACTCTTTCTAGAGCAGGCACCTTCGAATATAGAGGCAAGAAAAACAGGGAGGAAAAGGAAACCATTTACTGGGGTCTTTTCTAACCGTCAGCATTGTTTGTGGGTTACTTACACATCAATTTGTGATTTGGGGCCTGATATCGCCTTGGAACACTGTCCCTTTCAGTGGCCTGACTGCATGTCCTCACCATGTAGATGTCCACTGGATGTCTTCTGCCTCTCAATTTCCTTCTTCTAGCCAACTTAATACACTGTTCGTTCCATCACCTGAGCATTAGCTTTGTTTCTTGCTCATCAGTCTTGCTAGATCCAATCAACAAATAACTCTGGTCAGCTTTATCTTTTCCTTATACATACCCAGACTTCCACCAGTTCTCAACACACACTGTGGGCAGGTAATTCGGCTCTATAATCTTGTGGCAAAAGCTTCTGTGGAGGCCATATGAGGAACTTTCAGGTTCTCTGCTTCTTCCACACAGAGGCCAGAATGACTGGATTCGTTTCTTTTTTGTTATTGTGATTAAAAAAAAAAGCCTGCGAAAAGAGCAACTAGGAAAGAGAAAGGGCTTATTTTGGCTTGTAGATCCAAAGAGATGTAATCTGTCATGGCAGGACTGTGTGGCAGCAGAAAGCCAGCTTGGCACATTCCATCAGCAGTCTGGAAGCAGAGAGAACAGAAGTGGAATCAGGTTATAAAACCCAAAGCCTGCCCCAAATGGCATCGGTCTTCCTCCAGCAAGGCTCCTCTGCATCCTAAGGGTTCCATCGCCTTCCCAAACAGCACCACCAGCTGCGGACCAAGTGTTCAAACACACATGTCTGTGGGAGACATTCTCATTCTAGCCACAGCACTGATGAAAGATGAGAAAATGGCACAGACAGCATCTGTGTAACTCTCCTTAGTGGCTTCTTAGAACATACTGAATAGAGTCTAGACTTGTCACTACGGTCTGAAAATCTTCCAAAGAATAAGAACATGCCTACATCCTACTGGAATCCCATGCCATATACTAGCTAGTGTCCTGAACTCCAGGTCACACTGCTTTCTTCTTTGCAAGAAACATTGCACTCAGCTTCATTTCAGTCTTTGCATTAACCTGTCTGAGGGCTGGACTGATAGCATCCATCCTTGATCTGTTCCCACACAAGTTCAAGGGCTTCCCACTGTGGAATGTGAAGGGAAGGATATAGTGATGGTGGATGAGAGACTTTTTGTCAATAGTTACTTATTTATAGTCAGCATCTAAAACATTATGTTAAAGGTAGATGGATTCTGTAAGTATATGTAATCTATACATGAATTTTAAACATATCTCATTTTCCTATATAATTGAAAATTACTTTTAATGGTTGATGAATAGAACTTAAATTACACACGAAAAAAAACTTTCTTATACTTCCTTTTGAAGATTTAAAAACTAAATCAATTTTTTAAAGACAGGGTCTCAAAATGTACCTGAAGCTGGCCTCAAGATCATTATCCTTGTGTTTTGGCCTCTCAGCTGGTGAGGTTACAGGTTTATACCACCAACCTCAACTTTTTTAACTTTTAGCTTTGATCTGCTTGGCTAGAAAGGTACATATATAAGTAAATATTTAATTGTCTCTGATAATAACCTCAGAAGGAAAAAAATGAGATTATAGTTATGCTTTGCTGATGGATCATTAATTGCTGCATAAAAATCTAAATGACATTGCATTGCTTTGGTTGGTAAACATGACATTGTCTTTTGGCTATCATACATGAAAATAGGTGAAATCTCATTAGTATATTGTTTAAGTACAACAAACAGTATTATATCTCAATAAGATTAGCCCTATTCTACAAGGTGTACAGTAAATACATACTGAGTGAATTTTCAAGAATATTTCACTTGTAATTCAGAACACACATGTGGGGTGATGTAGCTTTTGCAACAGGTAATTTTTTTTTTTTTTGAGACGGGGTTTCTCTGTGTAGCTTTGGTGCCTGTCCTGAATCAGGCTCTGTAGACCAGGCTGGCCTCGAACTCACAGAGATCCTCCTGGCTCTGCCTCACAAGTGCTGGGGTTAAAGGTGTGCACCACCACTGCCTGGCACAGATAAATTTAAAGAGCAGAAGTACATACGAGATCTCTAAATGCAGAACAGCATGTTTGTCTCATTTTTTTTTTTTAATACAGCAATCATTGACATAATACTTCACATTGAAGTAAGTGTCTTAGGAATGGTTTCTCCTTTTAACATCTTTCCTGCCTTTAGAAGCTCAAAACCTAGAGGGAGCCCTAACAAATATGTGGTTGTTACCTCAAAAACTATAATACAGTAAAGATACACACAATATAATGGAATAGTACGGATAAAGTATCTTGGACAAATAGGGCTGTTTAGGTCAAGGGTTAAATGTGGGGAATGTTGCAAGAGAAAACAGAGATGAGATATATGTTCTGGAAACATACATACAAGTAACATCATACGGACTGAGAAGGTTGTATTTATGTATATAAATATATGTGTGTTTCTTTATATAGCAACTATTAATGGAAAAAGGTCATGAATTTAAAGAGAGAGTAAGGACGGGTATATGGGAGGGTTTGAGGGAGGAAAGGGAAGGGAGAAATGACATAATTATATTATAATTACAAAAAGTAAAAGAAATAATTTAAAAAGACATACAACTAAGTAGGTATGCTGCTGTGGGGATGGGGAGAGACAGATTATTATTAAGAAATAATGTTCTTGCCGGGCAGTGGTGGCGCACGCCTTTAATCCCAGCACTCGGGAGGCAGATGCAGGCGGATCGAGTTCGAGGCCAGCCTGGGCTACAGAGTGAGATCCAGGAAAGGCACAAAGCTACACAGAGAAACCCTGTCTCGAAAAAACCAAAAAAAAAAAAAAAGAAGAAGAAGAAGAAATAAGGTTATTAATGCAGACAACAAGCAAGCTATATTGACCTTGATGCATCATATTTAGACAAACTGTCAGCAACAGAGAGTCATCAGAGGTTTGGAAGCAAGTGGTCTAGGAACAGATGGTGTATAGTGGTGAAATTCTCAAAACTGTCTTCATGTAAATTACTTGGAGAATATTTTAAACTGTGAGTTCTGATTCAGTGTATCTAGTGAAGGCTTGTAGTACTGTTATCAAAATTCCAAGTGAAGCTGTATTTACTGGTTGGTAGACACACCAACCAGCAAAATTTTGGGGAGTTTTCCTTTGCAAGAATCTCATAAGAGCAGACCAAGAAGATAGTTGTAACATCTGAGATGAAAAGTGTTGAGGGACTAGAACAAAGCCATGGTAGTCGATAAACATGTTTGGTGTTTTAGTTATTTTTTTTATTTATTTATTTTTATTTTTATTGCTGTGAAGAAACACCTTGACCATGGCAACTCTTAGAAAAGAAAAACATTTAACTGGGGTGGATTACATTTTCAGAGGTTTAATCTACTATCATCATTGTGCAACATGGTGGCATACAGGCAGACATGGTGCTGGAGAAGGAGCTGAGAATTCTACATCTTGATAGGTAGGCAGCAGGAAGTGAACTGAGACACTGGGCAGGGCTTGAGAATATATGAGACCTGAAAGCCCATCCTCCCTGTGACACACTTCCCACAGGAGGCCATACCTACTCCCATAAAGTCACACCTCCTATTAGTGCCACTCCTTATGAGCTTACGGGGGCCAATTACATTCAAACTACCACATTTAAATCCCTGCCTGCATAAGCTTGTAACAATATCATAGTGCAAAATGCATTTAGTCCAACTTCAAAACTCCCCATAGTCTATCACAATCTCAACAACATTTAAGGGTCCAAAGTTTAAAGTCTCTTCTAAGATTCATGCAATCTCTTAACAGTAATCCCCTATAAAATAAAAGCAAAAAGCAGATCACATACTTCCAACATATAATGACACCAGATATATATTACTCTTCCAATACATAGGGAATGAAGCATAGTGAGGAAATACTGGGCCAAAACAAGACTGAAAACCAGCTGGGCAAACTCTAAACTCTGTGTCTCCATGTCTGATGTCAAAATGCTCTTCAGAACTCTAACTCCTTTCAGTTTTGTTGAATACAACACATTTCCTTCTCTTGGGCAGGTTCCATTCCTTGTTAGCAGCTCTACTTGGCAGGTGTTCCACAGCTCTGGCATCTCCAGCATCTTGGGGTCTCCAAAGCAATCCAGGCTTCTAACTTCACAGCTTCACACAATGGCCTCTCTAGGCCTCCATTCAGGAATACCACTGACACATGCCTGACCTCATCAACTTTGTTTAGTTGCTCCTTGACTCTAAAGCCAGAGTGATGTGGTCAAAGCTGCCAAGTTCTGTGGCTTGCTGGGGTTGGAACATGGTGCCCTTGTTCACTTACATCTTCATAGCTTTCAGTTTTCCATGGTTTCCTTCACTGCCTAACCTTGGCTGTTGAAACTGGATCTGTAGAACAGCTGGCCTTGAACTAAGAGATCTTCAATTACATCTTCACTGGCTTTCTCTTTTTGATGGCTACCTTCACTGCCTATGCTTGGCTGTTCTGTGTTGTTGGTTATTTTTACTCTTTTGGCTCTTTTGCTCTTTACTCTTTTGTGGGGCCTACCACCCTGCTCCCAAACAATCACACACAGAGGCTTATTCTTGCTTATAAATGCCTAGCTTTACCTTGGCTTGTTTCTATCCATATTTTCTTAAATTATCCCATCTGCCTTTTGCCTCTGTGCTTTTTACCTTTTTCTCTTTCTCTATATCTTGCTTTACTTCTTACTTCATGGATTGCTGTGTAACTGGGTGGCTGACCTCTGGAGACCTCCTCCTTCTCCTTTTGCTCCCTGATATTCTCTTCCCAGATTTCTCCTCCTATTTATTCTCTCAGCCTGCTAGCCCCACCTATCCTTTCTCCTGCCCTGTTGTTGGCCATTCAGCTCTTTATTAAACCAATCAGATGCTTTATACAGGCAAAGTAACACAGCTTCACAGAGTTAAACAAATGCAACATAAAAGAATGTAGCACAACTTTGCATTATGTTCCACAGCATAAAGGAATGTAAAACAACATAAAATAATATTCTATAACAGTTCTGGAACTTGCTCTATAGGCCAGACTTGCCTCTAACTTAGAGATTTGCCAGCCTCTGCTTTCTAAACTCTGGGATTAAAGGCATGTGCCACCACACCTGTCTCTAGGCTCTAAGTTTTTCTGTAATTTCTTTTTACAAGTTTGAAACATGTGGGTGGGATCTTGCCCTGATGTCACCACTCCCTTTATTCCATTTCTTTTTTTAAAAGATGGATTAATTTTTTCATTTATTTTACATAAACCAACCACAGTTTTCCCTCCCTCCTCTCTTCTTGTTCCCTCTCCCACACCTCCAAACTATCCTCCCCCCTCCCCCACATTCACTTCTCCTCCATTCAAAAAGGGGCAGGCCTCCCATGGGAGTCAACAAAGCATGTCATATTATCTTGAGGCAGAACCAAGCTCCTCCCCCTGCATCAAAGCTGGGCGGGGCATCCCTCCTCAAGGAATAGGTTTCAAAAAGCCAATTTATGCACCAGGGATAGGTCCTGTTCCCACTGCTAGGGGCCCCACAAACAGACAAAGTTACACAGCTGTCACCCACATGCAGAGGTTCTAGGTCAGTCCCATACAGGCTCTCCAGCTGTCAGTCCAGAGTTTGTGAGCTCCCATTAACTCGAGTCAGTTGTCTCTGTGGACTTTCCCATCATGATCTTGACCCCCATTGCTTGTAAAATCCCTCCTTGCTCTCATCAATTGGACTCCTGGAGCTTGGTCTAGTAACAGGCTATGGATCTTTGCATCTGTTCCCATCACTTACTTGATAAAGGCTCTCTGTTGACAATTAGGTTAGTCACCAATCTGATTATAGAAGATGGCCAGTTCATGCACTCATTTAACTATTGCTAGGAGTCTTAGCTGGTGTAGATGTAACCAACCGTCTTATTAAATAAGAAACACAGAAACAATGTAAAAGAGAGAGCCGAGAAGTCAGAGCTCAGAGCTAAAATCTCACCCTTCCTCCTGCTGTCCCAGCTTCGCGAAAAGAGACCTACTTCCTGTCGGTTCATTTTTTTATAGTATGTTGTTCTGCCTTCTCATTGGTTGTAAACCCAAACACATGACTGCCTCGTCACTGTCTGAATGTACAGCCCCCTAGGTCTTAAAGGCATATGTCTCCAATGCTGACTATATCCCTGAACACACAGAGATCTTATGGGATTAAAGGCGTGTGCCACCACTGCCACACTCTTGCTATGGCTCTAATAGCTCTGACTCCCAGACAACTTTATTTATTAACATACAATCAAAATAATAATTCAGTACAATTAGATTACCACCACAAGCTGGGGTCATCCTTGTGGATTCCTGGTAGTTTCCCTAGCAAAAAGTTTCTCCCTGACCCCCAAATGTCCTCCTCTATCAACATATCTCTTTCGTTACTCTCCCTCTCTGTCCCACTCCCAACTAGACCAACTCAATCCCTCATGTTCCCATGCCCCCATCCCTTCCCTTCTACCACCTCCATGCCCCCTGACACTGTTTACCCAGAAGATCTCATCTATTTTCCCTTCACTAAGGAAATCCATGTGTCCCTCTTAGGGTCCTCTTTGTTAACTAGCTTCTCTGGGGCTGTGAATTGTAGCCTCATTATGATTTGCTTTACTTCTAATATCCACTTATGTTTGTATTTCTGGGTCTGAGTTACCTCACTCAGAATGCTTTTTTTTTCTAGTTTCATCAATTTGCCTGCAAATTTCATGATGTCATGATGAGCAATACTCCATCGTGTCAATATACAACATTTTTCTTATCCCTTCTTCTGTTCAGGTTCACCTAGGTTGTTTCCAGATTCTGACTATTATGAATAATGCTGCTATGAACATAGTTGAGCAAGTGTGCTTGTGGTATGATTGGGCATCCTTTGGGTATATGATCAAGATTGGTATAAGTGGGTTTTGAGGTAGATTGAGTCTCAATTTTCTGTGAAACTGCCATACTGATTTCCAGAGTGGTTGTACAAGTTTGCATTCCCACCAGTAGTAGAGGAGTGCTAACCTTACTCCACATTCTCTCCATCATAGGCTGTCATTAGCATTTTTGATCTTAGCCATTTTGACAGGTATAAAATGGTATTTCAGTGTCATTTTGATTTGTGTTTCCATGATAGCTAAGGATGTTGAACAATTCTTTAAGCAAGAGAAAAGAACAATTCAAAAATTACAGAAATCATTTTTTTCAGTATGATGAAATGTGAAAACAATTCCTTGTTAGTCCTCGGATGGGGATAAGGACTAACCCACCCCTATTCTTCTCATAGGTAGGAGCATTTATTCACTTAAAGATTATTAAGCAAAGGCTCATGTTTGTGATGAAGTATAATTTATTCCTGATTAACTTTAGGGAATTCATTATGGTGAGAATGAAATATACATTTTAAATTTAAATAAAAATAAAGTCATTAAATTATTCCTAAGATATTATATAATTTAATTATATTTTATGGCTCTTTTAAACACAAATAATTGAAGAAGTAGAAAATACCAGAAAAAAATCATGGAAATTGTGAGGAAAATGATTGAATAAAATAAGGCAAAATATCAAAAGGAAAATAAAAAGTAGCATAATTAAATAGAACTTTAATATAAACTCTTAAAAACAAAAACAAAACCCCAAAACAAATAATACCCAAAACACAATATGAATATCTGTGTTCAAGTATTAAAGGTATCATTCACTGAAAGTTTTGGTCCACCAATTTATAGCTTATTTATTACAAGTTCAATATTTCCAAGGGAAACCATTTAAAAATTTTATTGTTCAGGAACTTCATACATACATACAATGTGTTTCTATCAAATCCACCCCTCATTCCCTCACATGAAATTTCTTTCCTATTACCTTTGTTACCCTCAGTACTGACTTTGTGTGCTCCTTTATCAAATGAACTGTGTCTACTGAATGCTGCCTGTTGCCACATGGGTGTAGGACCATCTACGGTGTCCTTAGACAGGCATATTGCTACCATTCTTTAGAAAATAAGTGGTTAGAAACCAGACTGTGATGAAATTCAATATTTATTGTTTTCAAATTAATATATTTCAAGAAACACGTGTACACTCACCTGATTGATTAGAACCTGTCTAGGAATGTGTTTGATTTCTAATATTTGTAAAATTTAATGTTCTTCAGTAACTTACAATAATTGGTTTCACAATAATTCTGGAATCACATTTATTTATCTCCCCATACTCATTTTTAAGTCTACATGAGAATCATAAATTGACCATTAATCAAGATTCCTTCCTTTGTCAGGCAGATATTTTCTTCACACACACTCTCTCCAACTATCCTTCTACCTTCTTCTTTTTTTTTTTTTTTTGGTTTTTCGAGACAGGGTTTCTCTGTGTAGCTTTGCGCCTTTCCTGGGACTCACTTGGTAGCCCAGGCTGGCCTCGAACTCGCAGAGATCCACCTGGCTCTGCCTCCCAAGTGCTGGGATTAAAGGCGTGCGCCACCACCGCCCGGCCCCTTCTACCTTCTTGAAAAGGAAAGGAAACAGGTGCTCCATTGTGGGGGTGAATCTCTCAACTTCTTGCAACATCTGCAATTGTTCCGGTACTCATACTTTTTCTTTCCCTTGCTGCATTGGGAGAATTGTCAATCTCTGTGACAGTATTTAAAATGAATTGCTGATCTCTGTGTTCTTTCCCTTCGAATCTCTTCAGAGCTCATACAGCATTAACTGTTCTAGCCCCAACTCCTCGTTCTCTCCCGGCCTAGAGCAGCGTAGGTCTGCAGTATGCATTAAAGCTTTCCATCCTTTACAATGGATCCTGATCTTTCTTCTTTACTCCCTCTTTACATTTCCTCCAGCAGTCTGATGCAGTGCTGTGATTTGCATCACCAAGCATGTGTCCTTCATTTATACTTCTCCTGAGTTCTAAACCTTAAGATGCATTTTCCTGTTGCTTCTAACTGAATATTTTTGGATAACTGAACACTTTCAACTACCATTCTAGCACATAGTACTGCCCTTCTCTTAGCTGGAAATGTCAGAAATCTTAGATGTCATTTTCCCCCTTCTCCTTACCTTTTTGTCAACTAGTCCTGTCAATGAGAACTTCTAAGGGGTCGCTCAAATCCATCAAGCTTATATTACATCTCTCCAAGGCCCTTCTATGTTGGCTTTGGACTCCAGTTTTGCTCTATGCAGTCTACAACTGAAATGCAGTCAGATGATCTTGTTAAAGCCTTGATTATGATCATGTCATTCTCCTTATTAAAATGCCTTAGTGGTTCTCTCTTATGAAATCAGGTTAAACTCTTTCATAAGGTGAAGTGAGAACATATCTCTATTTGCTTTACATAGTTGGGTTGACATATATAGCCCCAAGGTCTTAGTTGGTGGTGCTTCTTAAATAAAACGTGCTTCAAAAGAGTCCTCCCCCTTTAGATGATAACTTGTATATTAAGGCCCTTTCCTTGCATACAAAAGGTTCTTTCTGGTCAAATTTTGTGTCAAAAGCCTCACTTTGAATCATTATTCATTTTCATTTAGACCCCAACCAGCCTGATTCTCAAAGCTCCATACTGCAATCAGGTCTCTCAGCTCCAGTCTTCTGCATATGCTGACCTTTCTTTGCCTCCCCAAACCTAAATAGTTCCTATATTTCATTGAAGAAAGCAATGATAAAAAATTAATATAACTTTGTATTTACCTTTAATGCTTATTTTAATAATACTTTTAAATAACTGACCTAAGAACTAACAGACTTTCTGTTGGCTTCAGGTAATAAAAATGACTTCAGATACTCTAAGATTACTTGGCATCTACTCATTTATAAAGATGACATTTAAACATAAAGCACCTTACTAGGCAAAGTGATGGTCAGCATAATATAATCAGAACTGGGGTTTCATTGTGAGAGATTGTTAATTAAGATACTTAACAGTGATTTATTAGTAGTAAGTTGAGTGACTTCGAATGGAAAGTAACAAAACTACTATAAATTATTATGAATAAACTTTGATTTTCTGGAAAGATGATATGCTACAGGCACAACACACACACACACACACACACACACACACACACACACACACACACACACACTTCTATTGTTAAATTAGAATGAAATAATAGAATTACAGTCTGTTAAGAGGTCAGACTTATAAACCTCCCTTCACCTGAAGAAGCAAAACACATAGATAAGAAATTTCTGTAATTATCAGAGATTTTAGAAAAACACAATGAGATTCTTAGTACATATGACATCATAGTTTTAAATTAAAAAATATTTTTTCATGCAATATATTTTGAGTATGGTTTCCTCTCCCCCAGCTCCTCCTAGGTCTTGCCCACCTTGCATCCACCCGAATCTGCACCCTTTGTTTCTCTTTCTTATTTGAAAACCACCAGGCACCTCAAAAAGCAAGAATAAAATAAATACAAACAAACCAGAATAGGACAAAACAATAGCCATATAACCAAAAACAATAGAAAAATAATAGCCAAAGGAGGTGAGTGGGTAAAAAAATACATACAGACTCAGGCACATGCACATTTGCACACAAGAAATCCCATAAAAATGCAAAAATTAGAAAGTAATATGCATACAAAAGACCTATGAGATTTAAAAAAGATACCCAGGCAAAGCATTATGAGACAAAACACCTCCAAAATACCATCGAGTTTGTTTTGTGTTAACCATCTACAACTGAACATGGTGCCAACCCTTAATTGTGGTTTATGTACCCAGTGAGACTCTATTGGGGAAAAAAAGGATTTTTCCTTTGTAAGTGGTTATCAATTGAAGATAGCTTCTAGTGTAAGGAAGGGGGCTTGTATTTGCTTCTCTTCTCAGTGCTGGGACCCCCATCTGGTTTGCCATAGTCTCTGTGAGTTCTCAAGCATTGTCAATTCTACTGTGTCTAGAAGGGTTTGCTGCCTTGGTGTTTTCCATCCCCACTGTATCTTACAATCTTTTCTCCTCTACTTCCATGGAGTTCCCTGATCCACGAGGGGAAGAGATTTGATAAAGAGATCTCACTTAGGACTGAGTGTTCCAAGATCTCTCACTCTCTGCACATTTTCCACTTGTGGGTCTCTAAATTTGTTCACATATACTCTAGGAGGAGTCTTCTCTGCTAATGGCTGAGCAAGGCCCCCATCTATGAGTACAGCAGAGTATTGTTATGAGTCATTTATTGTTATGCTGCTTTTGCAGAACCAAGGTATTTGGTTATCCTCTAGGTCCTTGGCCTATCTAGTGTCAGTTTCTTGGTCACCCAAACAGGGTCAGGTATAGGTTATATCTCACAGAGTTGGCCTTAAGGCCAATATCCAATCAGATGGTAGTTGGCTATTCCACAACCTTTGTGCCACTATTTTACTGGTGTATATTTCAGACAGGTCATGATAGTAGATGGAGTTTATAGCTGGGTTGGTGTTTACCTTTCTCCTCTGGTAGCATGCAGAGCACCTTCCAGTACCATGACCACTAGTCAGTTGGGGTAAAGGCTCTAGGTAGGCACCAGCTTGACTTCTCCATGTTCAATGAGTTGTGTAGGTATTGTCTTTAGCAATAGGGTCTTACCATGTCTGGTTTACAATCAATAGCTTTAGCATAGCCTGGCTTATTTAGAGATCTCCATGAGGCCCGTTGGGTAAAAGGAAAAAAATCAATTAGTTGTAACCTGTTCCTGGCACTGGATCATTTGAATGGTTTTATAGAAACCTACTCAGTGGAAGATTTTTAAAAGATATACAAATATGGAAGAAATCTATATGTAGTCACCAAATAATAGGATAGACAAAGCTCTACCAAGATATTTCTCACCAAAAAATGACATACTTTTAAAGATTGAGTTGTGCTGGCATTTGACTAGCTGACTATAAGGAATTAAAACCTTTAGAATGTATCTGTTTTGTGTTAGTCTATGTAAAATGTTACATACATGAGAAAATTGTGATAAACAATACTGATATAATCAATAGTGCATAGATCATCAGTTTTGGAACAACCCTTGTAGTAGGACTGGCCCATAGGGTCGAGGAAATTGACTCAGACCAGTTGCCAAGGCATGCACATAATGTACTTCCTTATAAGCATACGGAGAGTCTGCCTGAAAGCCTAGAAACAGGTGCTTTCAGAGTTCCTGGTTGCTGTCAGAGGTCCTGATCCTGTAGAGTCTGCCTGAGGGCCTAGCCACAGGCGCTGTCAGAGTTCCCAGTTGCTGTCAGCGTTCCTGATCATGGCCAGCCAATGAAGAATGACCATGCAGACTGGATGCTGGGAGGAGGGTATATAAGGCCCTCCCTGTTATTGAATAAACAAGTTCATTATTTGCCTTCAACAGACTCCCGGTGTCTGTGCTGTTGACACCGTGCCTTCTCACCCCCTCCCCTGAGGGAGCCATTAGGATCCAACAACAAAGCCTAGAAATTATTTCATTTATTCTCTTGGATTTTAATAATCAAAACCATTGCACACACACACACACACACACACACACACACACACACACACACACACACTATGTGTTCGGAGTAGAACTGTTGTTATCATCTAATAATTTATCCAAAAAATGGAATCATTTTCCATATGTCACACAGTCTCTTGTACACATATGATCTTATCGAGTCATAGCACATGGATTAAAGTGGAATGACCTGCCCCAGGGCATCTGTGGGCTTTATGGAAGATCAGTAAGTCGATGCTGAATAAGTCGATGCTTTTATTATTGCTTCTGTTTACTGCTCTAGAATGGAGCTGTGACTCTCAAAGATCCAAAGGCTGGTCTATAGCTACTATCATTAAAGCCTAGGACAAACAAGAAAATACAGTCTAGATTTCTAAAGAGAGAGATTTTCTAAAGGGTTTGTTAATATATATTCTTGAACAATGCACACATTTCAGTAGTAACTGAACGTTAAACAAACTTTGAAGCAAAAGGAGAAATGCAATGGAAAAAACAGTCCAACAGATGAAATCTTTTTTTTAAAGAGCAGGTGCAGCTATGTTAATGTCTGACAAATAAGACTTGAAAATAAAATTATTAAAGATAAAGTTATTTCCTATTGATCAAGGGAACAATCTACCCAAAAGATGTAGCAATTACATACACCAACCATCAGCATATCCGGCACAGACTGATGGAAATATGTTAGTGTGTGTGTGTGTGTGTGTGTGTGTGTGTGTGTGTGTGTGTGTGTGTGTGTGTCTCGGGTCGGGGGAGGGGGTGACTTGAAGGTCCACTCTCACTAATACACAGGCTAACCAGACAAAACAAATTAACAAGAAAAGACATGTGTCAAATGATGTTACAGATAAGTGGACTTATAGGACATCTTCAGAATATTACACTCAAAGACTCAAGAATACACATTTTATTCAGCATCCCATAATCATCCTTTAAAACACTGGACAACAGAGAGGTATTCTTAGTGAATATTTAAAAGTATAAACATTGTGTTCTATTTTATTACAATGTACTAAAACTAGAAATCAACAGGAAGAGAATACATACAAGATTATGAGGAATTAACACTGTATTGAATGATGAATGGACCATTGAAGCAATCAGGAGGGCAATTAAAAATTCTTAGAGTTAAATAATTAAAAAAATATCAGAACCCATGACACATGATGTAAGCAGGTCTAGAAGGAAGTTTATCATCATAAATGCATACATTTAAAAATTAGAGAAGTTTCAAGTAAAACTTGATGATGAACCTAGAGCCGTAGAAAAATAAGGATAATACAAACACAAGGGTAGTGAATGGGAAAAAAAATCAGAGTAGAACATAATGAAAATGGAAATGAACAAACAGTCAACAAACCAGAGTATGTTCTAGGAAGGAGTAAAATTGTTAAACTCTTACTAAACTTACCAAGAGAGGGAGATGGGCACGTGCCTCCAAGATTCATAAAATAATTAAAGTACATTGTAAAAAACCTGTATTTCAATACATTGGAAAAATTAAAAGACATGAATAGATTTCTAGATACTCATGGCTTACCTTTGCTGTATGTGTGTTCACCTGTATGTGTCTAGATGCACATAGTGTGTGTGTGTGTGTGTGTGTGTGTGTGTGTGTGTGTGTGTGTATTTATGTAAGCCAGAGGATGATACTTGTGCTGTCTTACTCTATTTCTTTTCATCTTTTTTTTTCTAGACAGGGTCTCTTGCTGAATCTAGAGATCGCTGATTCAGCAAGACTAGTTTGCCAGCAAGCCCCAGGAACCTTCCTGTATCTGCCTACCCACCACTGGGATAAGAGGCGTGTATACACAGCCATGGTGGGCTTCTTATGTGGGCCTTGGGGTTCTGAACTCAGGTCCTCATGGCTACACAGTAAACACTTTACTGTCCGAGCCATCATTCCTGCCCCTTTGATCTGCTTTTTGTTTTAGAAATGATAAAATAATCTAATATTTCCATTAATTTTATTTATTTTCGAGAACAAAAATAAAATTTTATCAATAATTAACTAACCAAAACATTTATATTTATACCATACTCAAAGTTTAATCCATAACTATTCTTCAATGTGAACTTGGAGTATCTTTAGTGAAAATGTAAAAGCTGCCTCTATACTTTGTATACACACATTTGTACATATATATATATATATATATACATATATATAATTATGATAGAAGATTTTATATGATGTGGTTATTAAAAATAATAGAACCTGGACTGCCTTCTGCTTTTCCTCAACTTTTTTAGCTAATACCAGTTTTTCAATAAAGTTTCTTGTGTCTTAGGCTGCTTTTTAATGAGTGCCACTACAACTTCTTTGCTATTTAAAGAGTTTTATTCTCCAATAATTAGGAATATCAATCCATTTCTAGCTAAAGCAGATTTCTGAACTAAAATCTGCCATGGGCCACACACTCAAACTAAGCAACAACTTAGACTAAACAACATTGTTCATACCTCAGGAAAAAATAGGGTGAAGCTGAATTGTCAATGTGAGTACATTCTCCCCAAAGAATGGAATATGAGACATATAACTCTACTAGAAATATGCAATGGAAGTTCCTCAGCATTTGTCTTGTTTTCTTATCTACTTGTATATTGTCAGATAAGAATTTTTTTTTCTTGAAGCTTCCATGTCAGGTTTTGGGTGAGTCCAAATGATTTTGTACTGAATACAGCCCCTTGAAGTGTTTTCTGCGAGCAACATATTTATGATCACATTTCCCAGGAGCTGTACCATGAAGCTTATTGTCCATCTCTGAGCTGCCTGACAGCTTTCCATCTTTCATATCAGCTGGGTAATTGTGGACACGTCTATTTGCAGGCATCAGGGTGAACAACATAGATCAGGGAGAGAACCTTCTGCAATGTCAGTTACAGAGTGGTGGGTGACAGCCTGTAGGGACAAAAAGCAAGACAGTTTAGCTACTCATCTGCTTAGAAAAAGCCCTTCCTTCAACTTCTAGATGGGATTTGGCTCTTTGCTATGCAGGAATCTGCTGTCATTGCCCACTACATATATGTGTGAGACCAAAATGAGCCATCTTAGAAATAAGACCAAAATGCTTTCACCCAAAAACTAAGGCCTAAGATTTCTCCTTTTGGGAATAGGCCATTAGTTACTGAAACCAGTCAGTTCAGATTCCATAAACCAGGAAGTGTAAAAGTACAGAGTCACAAGATAGTCACAAGGTAATGCCTGCCAGACTATGGAATGTCCTCTCCCTGGTTTCCAGGGTAACTGACCACAGAAATGCCCCTACCTGAGGGCAGCCAATGAGAATGGTGGTGGGCAACCACTCCCTTAGAAGTAATTTCTAGAAGTCCCTAGAAGCGAGCCAATCAGAATTGTACCCCTACTAGCACCCCTAAATGATGTAACCTTGTGACTTTCCCCTTTAAAAACTGAGCTTGCAGACAGGTGGGCACTTCCTCCAGCCTCCACTGTGTTGGATGTATTGGACAAAGTCCCTGCCTAGGCTTGTATTGCTTTTGGATATCCAGAATTAAACCTTACTTTTGCATTCCGGCATGCTCGTCTTTGGTGGTCTCTCTGGGGGTCACGATCTGGGCACAACATATGTATTAATATACTTAATATACATGTGAATCTGATATGACATGAGCAGAATGGTTGTTTCAGTACCATTCCTCTCTGCTGTCAGAACCCAACACAATGCTTGTTCTACACACATATGCTGTGTTAAGGTTAAAATCTTACTTGAGGCAGAAGTATTATTTCTTCTATAATATCGTCACCTATTCTGCACAGTCATGGCTACTAGAGATTACTTTATTACTTCCAGAGTTGCAAAGCAGATTGAGAAGTGTGATTGGGAGAAGACATAGCACTGAACTTTTCTTATATTTGGTATGCCCTGACCCTAGTGATCTTCACTTCTTGTCTGATTTACCCACGTTTCGCTAAACTAGACTTGTCACTATCCTAGGCAACCATATGAAAGGGATAGTTAATCACAGAAAAGTTGAGAAATATACAAAATTATAACCATATTTTTAATTATTTTGATAGAGGTTTCAGGCCACACCCTTTGACCTTGTTCAGTAGGCATGTATTTTAGGATACTATTTGTTCCCGTCATGCTTCACTTTCTAGTACCCCAGGCTTCCTCCAATGTGGTTCTGTGAGGTACGTTGCCTTTTCTTGGTGCTTTGTTCTGAGCTTCCCATTCCTACCAGACTTTGACTTTCCTTTTCATGGAAAATTACCATGATTAATATGTTTTTGATAATCTAAATATTATCTAGAAACTAATGAATAGATGTGTAACTATAAAAGTACCATTATAACTGCCAAGTAGGTCAAGAAAGAATATTACTACTCACTGAGGCAGTCAAGAGGCAAAACCCAGGAGTTTAAAGTCAGCATGAATAACAGAAAGATGCAGATAAAGAATGACAGAGGATAGGAGGGAGACTACTGATATTCTATGATTAAAAACTTGTAGGTTAAAATGCATTAGCATGACCCATCACAAATGCACTGAATCATTTTAACAGGGTTCCCAGTGGCTTTCAAAACATGTAAGCAAATCTCTTAAAAAAGAAAGCATACAGAATTATATGTATCAAACAGATCAGAATAGTAATCCATTTGTTGAAGGTCAATTTAAAATCCAAACATTCGTTACTGGAAGACAAAATTGGCATCAAAACAAGAACATGAACACAAAGACTCGGGTTTTCTCCTCAGCTTCATTGTATTTCTGCACTTGTTTCACTTTTTTTTCCATTTCTTCTGTTTCTGTTTTCTTTTCTCTTCTTCTTTGGCTTTGTCCTTCTCCTGCTCTTTCACAACCTCTCAATCTTTTTTCTTCTTTTCTTTTCTTCTCTTTACAAGTGTTTATGAATGGTTGGCATTTAACAAACTATATATTTCAAATAATTTTATGTTTTGACATCCATCCACACCTGTGAAACTCCTGTTGCAATCAGATAAACATAACTCAGCATAAAGCATTTCTTGTCTACCTCTGGAATCCCATCCTCTGCCATGCCCCACACTTCCCACATAGTCAAACAAATACCCACCGGCTTCCTGTCAGTGTAGACTGGCTTTTGTTTTCAACAATAGTTAGAAATCTCCTATTCTGGAGATTTCTGTCCATGGTCATTGGTTTCATTGATTTTAACACATTAAACACTGGGGATATTTAAGACAGAAAGAGCAGAGGTCCTGACTCCATCTTCAACTTTAATGCCCTTTGCCATGTAAGGCTATGTATTTACATGTTCTGAGTATTACAGTGGCAACATTGTGAGCTTATGTACCATTTTAGTTAGGGTTTCTATGCTGAGAAGGGACACCACGACCAAGGCAACTCTTATAAAGGAAAACACTTAACTGGGGCTGGCTTACAGTTTAGAGGTTTATTCCATTATCATCATGGTGGGAAACATGGTGGCATACAAAGACAGAGTGCTGGAGAAAGAGTTGAGAATTCTACATCTGGATCTGCATGCACAGCAAGAAACTGAAACATACTAGGCCTCACTTGAACTGAGACCTCAAACCCTGGCCCCAATTACACATTTCCTCCAACAAGGCCACACCTACTCCAACAAGCCACACCTCCCTATAATGCCAGTCCCTATGAGCCTGTGGAGTGATTTTCATTTCATCTACCACATGCACATTTTCATCATTTGGTCTAGTATACTTTGCCTTGTAAGGTTTTAAGATGTTCCTTCTCTTCTTTTCCTTTTTCATAGACCAGCTGGCACTTTTCCATCCCTCTTTTTTGTCTGCTTTTATCTTTCTCAAAAGATAAAAGTTTCAGAAAAGGATTCTTCACATGCCACTTATGATTCTATGTCTTGCATTCTTTGAAGGCATTGCCCAGTAGTTCCCTGTTCTGATTGCCTAAATATTACACTATTTTTGGTTCAGAGTAGGTTTAATATTTCTAGTGGTTAACATTGTACTAAGTCAACTTCAGGTTCTTCCTGTTTTCTGATCTGCTGTAGTTTTGTCTAGATTGATCTCTAGTCTTGCTGTATGACGAGGCTAGACTTTTAATGAGAAACTTAATGGACTTGATTCAGTTGTTTTAAAATTTTGCTGGTCTCTGTCATTTTTCTCTTTCTAATTTTTCTCTCATTAGGGATTGAACCTATGGCCTTCTGTATGCTAAGCATTCAGAACTATCACTGATCTATATTTTCAGACCCTGGTCTCTGTTCTCAAGTGTGGTGAATATACACATTTTTCCTTATTCATTCGCATCAGTCCTGAAGAAAATATGAAGCTTGTATATAGGCTACTACAATTATCATTAGCTCTATGTTTAACATAAGTTCTATGTTTTGATTCTGTGGTATTGATAAAATTATCTACTACCTTGAGAAATACTCATAAACAAAAGCTGATTTTTCATAGGTTATATTCCAGATGTGAGGTTCTCCTTTTTTAAATTGACATTGAAGTTTAAGAGAAACAAAGTAAGATTAATTTTAAAACTAGATATTAGTCCAGAATGTTAGTCAATCCAAGCCTTGATTGCTTTGTTACTTCAAAAGAAATATAATTGTGAAATATTATCTTTTTAAAAATGGTATATATTGGTGCCTTGCAGTTCACTTCAAGTATGGGTAGCACATGAGTGAGCTTTTTGAAAGTTTACTTCAGGGATGTAATGTTGAGATGCATGTAAGATATCCATGTGAGTCTAGAGAGGGAAGATAAGTAGGAAGAGGAAGGGAGCATGGAGAGATGGAAGGAGTGATAGATTTCTAGAGTTACACAGGTATACATTTTAGAATTATTGGCATGTAGAATATTTGTTTATATATCCTTAGTCATTAATGGAGTTGAGAGAGAGAGAGAGAGAGAGAGACAGAGACACATAG
Source organism: Peromyscus maniculatus bairdii (assembly GCF_049852395.1). NCBI lineage: Eukaryota > Metazoa > Chordata > Mammalia > Rodentia > Cricetidae > Peromyscus > Peromyscus maniculatus. Next base: position 56,560,391 of record NC_134857.1, read on the forward strand.
AGACAGAGACAGACAGAGGCAGAAATCTAAACACTGAGGTCTGAGCACACTAATGATAGAGTTTGGGAGATGAGTATTAAATAGTAGAGGAGATTATAAAATAAGAAGAAAAGTCATTGTACATGGGACCTTATATGTCAAACAAAGTCAGTTGGGAGAAGAGAATGCATGGATTCCTCTGAAGATTTGAAATCCACTATTAAATTGGGTAGAGTGACAATCATCCATGACTTTGCCAGAAGTAGGTTAGTAGAACAGTGAAGTGAAACATTTGGGTTAGTTTAACGGAGTCTATGAAGAAGATTGGAAGCAGCAGGTGTTGAAATCACTTTTCATCTTGTCTTGTATTCTGCAGCAGATGTAAAGTAACATGCCGAGAAAGAAGCTGAAGAGAGAAGTGGGTTAGAGAGAGTTTTTTTCCTAAACCTTTTGTTTTAAATGAGAAAAACTACACATGCTTCTATACGTGGGAATGATCCAGGGAATAAAAATGACATGGGTGATGTAGAGGGCAGAGAATCTCTAGACCTCCAGTTAGAGACAAAAGGTGGAATAGAGTCTCTCAACAGAGAGAAGCGTTGATAAAGCATACTTCTTACAGATGAGAAGGAGAGGAAAAGGACTGGGAGGTGTGATCAAGAACATAAATGGATGGTGAATTCCTATGGGGATACTTGTCTGACTGGTCAGATCAGAGTAAGAATGAAAGAGATGGGGGAGGTGAGAGAGAAAAGAAGTTAGAAAATTATTTAGAGACTCATCGAATGAGAATTGACCTGAGAGTCCACATGTAGAAAAGAAAGACTGGAAATCACTATGTTTTATAGAACTGGGATGTTCACTCCTCCTTAGTCAACCTGTGGTCCCCTACTTCTTGGAGGTCACCGTGTTGATGCTGAACTTAGTGTGAGCACCCTACCTGCGGTAGTGCACTACAGCTCCGAACCCGCAGATCCAGTGATCCTCCTGCCTCAGCCTCTCAAGTAGCTGGGACAATAGATGTGTGCCACTGTACCCAGCAAGAATGGCAGTTTAAATATTTAACAAATATCATTTTTTGGAAGTTCGATTTGAGTACTCAGAAGCAGAAGAGTCCGTGGGAGAGTTTCCTACATGTTTTGCAAACAGTGATTTCTCGGCCCCAGAAGCACCGATGGTGTAGGAGCAAATGAGGTTCATCCCTCCCTGTGGGTCTTCAAGCAGTTAATGTTAGTCAGGAGACAGTGTCTTATTTTCTTCACTGGGGTAGCCACTGATAAGTTGCCCATGCTTTAGTAAATAAACTCCTACCCACACTCATTAAGGAAATTTAAATTGAACTTCATGGGCCACATATATACAAGGCATGAACATAGGAGGGAGACTTGTGAAAGAGAAGGGTTTCTGCAGGAGAGGGAAGGGATTGAGAGAGAAGACTATGGCAGTGAAAATGACTAAAATTCATTATATACATGTATGAAACTGTCCAAGAGTTTAAAACTAGTTAAATGTTTAGATTTGTGGAGGAGACACAGATTGCAGGTTTACAGAACTTGCATTTTATTGATTGATGAAATTAAAAATATAATGTGATCTATGTATCTAGTAGACATCCTGAGCCAACTTAATGGATTAATAAATAATTATACAAATAAAATATGATATTTATTCCTTTTTTCCTGTGCAAAGAGGTAAGATGTTTGCTTTGAAATAGAGTATGTTTCTTTCTTGTTATAGGCAAGGAAGAATCCCTTGTCTCTAAAGGAGTTTCATTTGCACAAAGTTCAAGCAGGAATCAATTATAATTCATCTTATCCCTTCGAATTCTAAACTCATGGAAGAGAAGCAAGAAACTAAATACCAAGAGACATTTTGCACAAGGTTTCTACTTCAGGAAAACCAAACACACAAGCATTTCAATAATGGTACTAGCTCCTCACCTTCTGATCCCTTTGTTTCAGTTTCTAACTCTCACTGTCATTCCCTGGGAACCTGCGAGCCATGCCTGCCAGGGAATCCAGGAGGCAATCTTCACTCTCCCTCCTCTCTTCCAAATCCAGTCCCTCATTATCAACCCCATCTTTGCAATAGATCACCTGCTAGGGCCTCTCTACCTTCTCTGCCCCCATTCCCCTGAACCTAAGCAGATCTTGATAGCAGACTCTGCTTTCTTTCCTCTTGTGGACACCATAGACCCCCTTTCTAGCCCATCCTTATTCCTAAGTATAAGCCCCCAATACCTAGAAATAGGTTCTACCAAGGACTCCCATGGGCAACTCCTGTCAGGGCAGAAGCCTACCAGGCTGCCCACAGCCACCACACTCTCATAAGAACTAGACCTAACCAACTAACAGAACAACAACTAACAGAACACCCGCCCAACAAAGACAAGACCAGATATCACCAGATATCATCAAGAATTACAACCATCCCAGTCCCAGATGTTTAGACACCAGCATAAAAACAGAATCAGTAACAGCCAAGACAAGATTTCCCCCAGAACTTGAAAGGAGAATTTTCAGCTTCATATACAAACACACACACACATACACACATGATAGTTAAAATAATTTGATCTCAAATTGTACTACAGAACTATACTAATAAAAATATCATATATGTACAAAAGCAGATGTGTTGATCAATATAACCAAACTGAAGTCCCAGATATAAGTCCACACACCTATGGACACCTGATTTAAGACAAAAAAGCCAGGGATACACTGGAAGTGAGACAACCTCTTCAACCAATGGTGCAGGTCAAATAGGATGTCTACATGTAGAAGAATGCAAATCCTCTTTATACTCAATCTCTGTTATTCACACTGCACAAAACTCAACTTGAGAATGATCATGAACTTCAACATAAAGCCATACACACATAATCTGATAGAAGAAAAAGCCGAGAGTAGTCTTGAACTAATTGTCACAGGAAAGGACTTTCTGAATAGAACATCAATACCATAGTCACTAAGAATGGCAGTTAAAATATGTGACCTCATAAAATAGAAAATCTCTGTACAGCCGAGAACACCATCATTCTGACAATGTGGCTGGCTTCAGAATGGGAAAAGATTTTTTACCAACTATATATTTGATAGAGGGTTAATATCCAAAATATATAAAGAAGTCACAAAAACAGATATCAAGAAAACAAATAAACCAATTAAAAATGGGATACAGATTTAAACAGAGAAATCTCAAAAAAAAAAGGGAAATTCAAATGGCTGAGAAGTACTTAAATGTTCAATATCTTTAGTCATCAGGGAAATGCAAATCAAAACCACTTTGAGATTTCATCTTACATCAGTTAGAAAGGCCAAGATCAATAAAACAAATACAGCCCTTGCTGGAGAAGATGTAGCATAATGGGAACACTTGTCCATTGCTGATGTAATGCAAGCTTGTACAGCCAGTATGGACATCAGTATGGCAGTTCCTCAGGAAGCTGGGAATTGATCTACCTCAAGATTCAGCTATACTACCCAAAGGACTCTACATCCCACCACAGAGACACTTGCTCATCCATGTTCATTGCTTCTCTATTCATTATAGACAGAAATTGGAAACAATCTAAATGCCCATTAACAGTTTAATGAGTAAATAAAATGTGATATAGTTACACAATGGAATATTACTTAGCTATTAAAATTAGCTTTGTGATTAAATGAATGGAGCTAGAAAAGTCATGCTGGGTGATATAATCCAGAATCAGAAAGAAAAATATATGTATGCACTTATATGTGGATGTTTGCTGTTAAGTCATTGATAAGCAAGATATCATGTATATAACCACTGAGATTAGTTATAGAGAAAGGGACTAGTTGGGAGGGATGAATCTCCCTAGAAAGGGGAAATGGATCAAATAGTTATAGATGGATGAGGGGGATACTGAAATAGAATCAAATGGAGAGGGATAGCAAAGTGAAGGGACAGCTAAAACAAAGGGTCATTTAAGGGGCTCTACGGAAACCTAATACAGGAGAAGCTTCCTAAAATATTTACGTATATGAAGTCGATCTAAACGAAATTACCAAGTAACAAATCACCAAATCTCTCCTCTGTCTGTGGGAAGCAGAGCCCCAATTGGACATTTCTTGTCATTAAATGAAGCTTCCAGTACTGGAAATGGGTTACATCTTATCAAGTTGTTGGCCAAAGGGTTCGCAAAACTAGCTTGAGTGTACCTTTGGAGGTTTTTAGTGTTATAATTTTTTTTAAAACCCCACAGTTTTTTTCCATACCTTTCCATACATATTTTCTGGTTTTATGTTATTATGGGATTCCTATGTGCATGAACATGTACGTCTCTGCATTTGTATATGGGATTTTGTGTGTATGTGTTTTTTCTTTGGCTGTTTATCTTCTGTTTGTTCTTTCTGTCCTATTCTGATTTGCTTGTCTTTTCTTATTTTATTATTGTATCGTAAATGCCTGTTGTTTTTTAAATGAAGGACAGAAAAAGTGTGGATCTGGATGGAAGGGTCGGTGGGAAGGAACTGGAAGGAGTGGGGGTGGGGAAACAGTAGTCAAAATATAATGTATGAAAAAATCTATTTTTCAATAAAAAATAACGATAATGAAGACAGTAAGCATTAGGGTATGGCAGCAGATGTTCAGCCCCCTCCTGCTGTATCTTTAATTTCTGTAGTCAAGATTCAAGTTACACTATAGTTTTAACAACTCTTTGTGAGCAATGTTCATTGTTAACCTGTGCTAGGAGCACAGGAACTCCTTTGCAGCTCCTGGAGAGTGGTAATACGACCTCCTAGATGACCATGTTGCTAGGTAACAGCTTGTTTCCTTGGTCACAGTGAGTCCATAGAAGACTCCTGTCCCCAAAGTGGCAGCAGATTCTTGGTGGACAGTTCTCATATCCTTGGAAATGTGCAAAAGATTATCTTTAGAAAAATAGCTTTTATGAAGCAAGAGGGACTTTTCTTCACCTTCCAGACATGTTTAAAAGGTAGGAAAATAAAATTAAAAGTAACCTTTATTTTTACTTGATAGAGAACATAAAAGTCCAGCAAGTATAGATAATTTTACCAGATTATATTGCAGTTAAAGATGTAAAGTGCTGACCTGGAGGCTGATGAAGGTTGCTTCCAGAATGAAACAAACTCACCCATCACCATCTGCCCAGCACTTGGAGATAACTGTAAACTCAAAGGCAGCTCCTGCCTTATCAAAGGGAGGTGGGCTGTTGTTCAGTAAATATGTCTGCAGATACTCTTTAAGAAGTGGGTGGGAATTTCAAGGGAATAAAAGGGGCAGCTAAAAGAGAATAATCTATTAATATTGACTAGGTAGATTTAAATAAATCTATTTACTGCCAGTAGGAGACTATGAATTAGTTCCAGGAAAAGCCTAGTCCTTCCTTACACAATCCACATCTCATCACTGTCTACTAAAGATTTCACAGATCGTGTAAATAATTGAACAATGCACGTCTTGGAGGATTATAGTCTTCTTCAAGGCTTTTTGTTTTGTTTTTTGCTTTATATTGCTGTATAACTGGGTTCACATATTTTAAAGCACGAGATTTACCTTTTCTGCCTTCAATATTATTAAACACCATGACTTCATAAAATATAGAAATTAGTTGTGGCTTCCACTTACTGCCTGTAGTCAAGAGAAAAAAAATTTAGGTGTGGAACTAATGAAGTACCAGAGTGATCTGCTTCTATAAGCCAACTGTGTACACCTAAATCAGTGTCATAGTGTGTTTTATTATTAAAATATAAGTGCTTCAGCCAGGCAGTGGTGGCACACGCCTTTAATCCCAGCACTCGGGAGGCAGAGCCAGGCGGATCTCTGTGAGTTCAAGGCCAGCCTGGGCTACCAAGTAAGTTCCAGTAAAGGCACAAAGCTACACAGAGAAACCCTGTCTCGAAAAAAAAAACCAAAATAAAAAAATATATAAGTGCTTCATAATACTTCATAATTTGGAGAATTGATAGGCAAGAGTCCTTTTCAATTGGGTAGAGATTCTATACAGTGCTTTGGACATCATTTTTACCCGCACTAGAAGGTAACTCATGAGCTTTATGTAAGCTGATATTTACCATCAATAACGCCGTTTTCACCTGCGTTTATGAAACGATTTTTAAAGGCATTGTAAAACAAGTGACAGTGGGGTACAACTTGTCTTTCATTATTCAAAATTTGAAAGAAAAAAGGATGAGGAAACGATAATAGGGAGGAAGAGGGCAGAAAAGGATGGAAATGGGGAGGGTAAAGAAAGGAGGATGGGGGAGGAGAGCAGAGGAGGGAGGGCAGGGAAGGGAAGAGGGGGAGGAGAGCAGAGGAGGGAGAGAAGGGAAGGGAAGAGGGGAGAGAAGAGCAGAGGAGGGAGAGAAGGGAAGAGAAGAGGGGGAGGAGAGCAGAGGAGGAGGGCAGGGAAGGGAAGAGGGGGACCATTTTCTGCACACTTGTCTTTGGTATTTTGCCAGTCACATTGTCTGCACACTGTGATTCATAGGACTTCCCTAAAGGAGTCTGCTTCATTTGGGCTTAGGCAGTTATACTTTTTTTTATCAGGAGACTGATGCCCATCAGTATCTATCCTCTAGAGTAGCACCGAATCTGGTTACATTTTCAAAATTGTAACAAAATATAAACAGGACAGAGTCAAAACCTAAGCACAACTTTGAGTGTGAGGACAACAAAGGTCTCCAACTTCTTAATTTGATTTTTAGAGAGAGTATAAAAGTATTTCTATCTTCCTTGCAATTTAAAAGTTTTTTTTCCATGTGGAAGGCTCTTGTTTGCTTTCTCACTTTTATTTTACATAGATTTGTGACTTATTGATGTTTATAAAGCTAGGCATGGAGGTGTGGCAATGAGAGCAAGCAAAATTTATAGAAATAAAAAATTGTTCACATAAAATTAAAATCCAGCTCAGGAGCATATATATATATATATACTTTATTGAGTGAAGGAGGAGCTTGCAGATTTTGGAAGAGTGCTATTTGCTAACTGAAAAATAAATTGACCCTTCTTCCCTCCTCCCTCAATAGAAGCTCTCATGGGAAATCTCCAATAGAAATAGAGGTTTTAGAAACTTAGTTGTACTGAATGCTGTTTTGTTCACCCTGTGTGTCACAGAGGAGCCCCTGGCCATGAGATGTGCCCAGTGTCACTTCTTCCAGACACAGAGCTCAGCTTCCCCTGGAGAGGTGGGCTACCTGCTGTTTCCTCCTTTAGTGACCTTACAAGTTATGTAACTGCCAACTAGACATTTTAATTAAGCTGATAGGTCCTGCTGCTCCAGACACGTTATACGGCTTATAAATTCATGGCTGTGAAAGACGCCACAGTCTTCTGATGGAAGGTGCTCAGGAACTGATAAGTTCCTATTGTTGTTTTTCATCCTGTCTTCCCAGCTCACCTGATGACTTCTTGTTAGTCACTCTACATTTTTAAAAAATAAGAATAGATGACCAGTTCAGACAATGCCACCTATTTTTAAAGACACTCTAAATCAAGCCTGATGGCTGCTGCACAGTTACAGCCAAGGCACTTTCTCTAGGACAGCTTTATATCATAGCATTAATAACAGTAATTCCTCTGTCATAAGGGTTTAGATTTGTAATTTATGATTGCTGTTTGTTCGCTGCTGGCAGAAAGATTAAAACTGAGCAAACCAATATACCATGGGAACGGCATATGTCTGGTTTATTTGGAAGTGAGGGGAGTGAGGAACGTGTTTTACAGGCAGTGTTTTACACTGCTGTCTGGAGTGATGTTCTCATCCGGTTCCATGTTTGAAAGTTTATCTATTGTGTGCTGTGAATGAGAACTGTTCAGAATTGCAAGTTCAGTAATGATTTTCTTTATCAAGTGTACCCTAATAATGACAGAGCTTTACAATTTCTAAAAGGTCAGTGCAGTACTTATCTGATACTTGCATGTCATTTGAATCCTAGTAATTAATTAATAGATATTTATTGGGTGGTTGGAAAACTACTCTCTCTGTATTAGTTACATTTCTGTTGCTATGATAAATTCCCATGGCCAAGGCAACCTATAGAAGAAAGAGTTTATTTGTGCTTATGTACTGGAGGGAGAAGAGTCTATCATGGGGGCAGGGATGGCAGCAGGCTGGCATGGCAATTAGAGAAGGAAGCTGACAGATCGCATGCTCAACTTCAAGCAGGAATTGGAGACTATATAGTCTTTCATCCTACCCCCAGTGACAAAACTCCTTCAGCAAGGCTGCACCACTCAGACCTCCCAAAACAGTGTCAGCAACTGGGAAAAGAGTATTTAAATGCCAGAGCTTGTGGGGGAAAATTTGTCATTCAAACCACTCCACTCTCTGGGCTTCAATTTCCTCATCTATAAAACCAAAGTAAAAATGTTGTATGTTTTTATTAGGAATGTAAAAAAGTTGAATTTGTGAATCCATGCAAAACTTTTCGTACTGTGCCTAGCAAATAGTAAGTGTTCAAGAAATATCGGCTCTAACATTGTGTTAGTAGTATGGGCCAACAAGATGATGGAGCAGGTAAATGTACTTGCCTGCAAGGCTGATGACCTCCCCAGAACCCACATGGTAGAAAGTGAGACCTGACTTCTTTGGGTTATCTTCTGACCTTCACATGTGCTGCCCCACACATACAAACACACGGATGCCACACACATGTACTCACACAGACAAATAAATGTACAAAAATCAAAAGATCCTTATGTCAGCAGTAACAGCAAGAGCATTGCAAAGCCAGCATGCCCAAACCTAAGTCAGGACGCTTCTACATGAACTTCTGAATACTGAAGGTAAAGAAGTGATGATAATAGACACTGAGTACTTGTCTGGGTCACTGCAGTCACCACAGCTTAGAGGGCCAGGACTCACACATCTTGCGGTGTTGCCTTCGGCATAGTGCGGTGTTGGCTTTGGCATAGTGTGCATTAGGACTATCTTGGATGGAGCAGTTATATGACATAGAAGATACTTCAGAGTTTTCTTTTCCAAAGGGTCAAAAAAAGAGAAAAACCCTTCTGTTTTCTTGAGGTTTCTCAATAAAGCAAAGCAAACAAAAAGAAAAATGAAGACAAAAATCCTTGTTCCATATGGCATTTGGGGTGGAAGTGAAATCACTCACTATTTTCAGAGTTCCAGAAGGCTTTTATCACAATGTTGTCCTAGGGCATGGCTTCTGGTCACTGCTTACTGCAGTGCTGCTCAGGGGTGACAGAAGAAAGTGAGGGCAGAAAGCAGAAATGTCACACTTAAGAAGGTCAAAGTAGTCATCTACAGCCGCTAATCTTTGTAGCTCCTTTCCTGCAGTAAAAGGGAGTCAGAAGATGGCAGACTGGGGGAGGGGGTATTGGGTACTTTCCCACTATTACTACTAATGTTTTCATTACCCACTTATATTAATAAATGGTTCATAGTTATTAGGATAATATCACAAAGAGTTCTACTTTAAGTCAGGAAAATGTAGGACTAAAGATACAGCTCAGAGGCAAAGCATAAGCTTTATAATGGCAGACCCTGGCTTTGATCCCAGCAAAATAAATAAATAAATGAATCAGAGAACATTAATGAAAGCAGGGGGATGGGGTGGCTTTCACTTGCTTTTAGACTTACTTTCACTTTGCATCCCCTGACCCCCCCCAACACACACACACACACACACACACACACACACACACACACACACACACACACAGTGAAAACCACCGAGTCACTCTTTCTGTCAGACCTGATTTTGTGATCACTTACTGTATTTCAGGGAAATGGTGTAAGCAAAAGAAGAACTTCATGGTTAATGACCGAGAGAGAAGCAGAGGATGTTTTTGTTAACTCAGTCTCATATTTGTGAACATTATTAGAGTTGAGACCCATTAGCTACCATTTACCCATGCTTACTAAATTTCTGATTTCATTTATACTAGTGCATTTTATTTTTCATTAAGCAATTTTTATTCATTTTACATACCAATCATAGATAACCTCTTCCCTCCTCCCACGCCTCCAGCCCCCCCCCCAACTCACCCCCATTCCCTTCTATAAAAAGGTAAAGCCTCCCATGGGGAGTCAGCAGAGCCTGGTACATTTTTTTTTTTTAAAAAGAATTAGATACAAAAGTCAAATGTGTAGCCACTGTTAATCCCTAAGTGTATTGTGTTGTTTTCCTTCAGTTTTTTCCCTCATGATTATTAGCTAAAAGTATGTTTGTTGACATCGGGATTTGATTACATTAGTAATTATGAAGTTCATAGACTATAGTGTTGTTCTTCAAATGCCTCTAAATTTGTTTCCAAAACAAAGTACTCTCTGGGAACTTCTAGAACAAGATAGAAACTGTTAAGGTGGGTAAGGAATAAGGCTATGCCTTCTGACTTTTTAAAACTTTTTAAGAGAGTGTGGCTGCGGAAACAGCAACAGATTCTTAGAGTTTGAAATACAACCTCCTGGGAGAGAAATAAGCCTCATAATAGAGGGGCAGCTTCGTTTTAAAAATTTATTTTTATTTTATTGTTTATTGTTTAGTCTTGACAATCCTTCATTGAAACTTACTTTCCAAGACCAGACGTGGTGACACATGCCTTTAATGCCTTTAATCCCAGCACAGCACTTGGGAGGAATAGGCAAGCAGATCTCTGTGAGTTTGAGGCCAGCTTGGTCTATAAAACAAGTTCCAAGGCAACAAGGGCTGTCACACAGGCAAACGCTGTCTCAGACAATCAATCAAACAAGCAAGCAAGTGAACAAACAAAAACAGCTTCTTAATACAAATCATGTTATTTTGTCTTAAAATTATTGATGTTTAAATTATGTATAGTACCGACTACAGGAAGAGAAACTGATAACAATTGCAGAGAAAAGTATAGAAATGAATAATAAGGCAGAAATTGGTACAGAAGAATAATAACAACAAAAATAAAGATGCTTTCTATTTCAGTCTAACGATAGGGAAGAATGTGGAAGAAACTAGACAACCAAGTGGACTGGCCGGGCAGCATTTTAAAGTGACCGAAGCTGTTCACAGAAGCTGTTCCTTTTTAGCTTTCTTTGCCACCAATTTTAATGGTAAATCTCAGGGAACATTTATGGCCCATATTTATGAGGTGCTACAAGAGAAAGAGAGAGAGTAAGGATGCCGGCAGGTGCCACGTCAGCTCTGTAGCTCCGTGGGAAATGACCATTCAGTGCATGGCCCGAGCACACTGGCATCTGATAAACTTGGCAGTGTGCTATTTCTTTTTCTAAGACTGGCAGTTCATTCAGGTGTCCTTGTTTGGGAGACAGAGGGCACTTGTTTTAAGTGGGTATAAACCCAAATTTTATATATGTACATATATATGTGTGTGTGTATGTGTGTGTGTGTGTGTGTGTGTGTGTGTGTGTGTGTGTATGCATGTTTAGGAGGATGACAAGATATAAGTCTTTTTATAAGCTCTTGAAGTATCACTTACAACTTGTGTAAATGGAAGTTTCTGCTTATAATTTGCTGTTATTTTAAATGGAGGTATTTATTTTTAAGACAGTAAAAGACACACAAAAATACTTTCTCACATTCTTTCCCTCAGCTCCTCAGATCGAAGTGCAAGTAGCAGAGAGACCCGTCCATCTCACATGGCATGCTGCTCTGATCTCAGGGAGCCCCACACCTGTTCAGCTCTTTCACGGAACAGGAGATGTCCTCCACGTGCAGATTCTGGAATATCATCCTGGGTAAAAACTTTTCCACTGGCAATTTAACTTACATTATGTTTCAAAACACAAATGACTTTGTATTTAACATGGAACCAGAGTGTTTTCACTTCCTCCCCTTTCATTAAAATGGTTCCTCTTAGCCTATAGGAGTCAAATCCGTTTTTTTTTTTTTAATGTCTGCTCTCAAATTATAGAAAATAAGGCTTTCAAACACAATTACTGTATTTTATTCAGTTTTTTGTACCCAATGTCTGACAGAAGCTTGTCACACAACAAAAGATCATCTACATATGTATGTATACATATATGTATAAAATAATATTCATTCATTTATATAAATGAATATAACAAAGCACACAATGAGCCATTGTTATGCCAATCTAGAAACAAATGAAGAATATATTTAAAGAAACCTAGAATGTAAGAGGCTCTAGATAAATCAATCGAGGCATCAAAATTGGAAAAAGCCATAAGGCAAGGCTTGAATGTTCGCTGTCATCTTGTAGAGAAAAAAAAAATGATCACACACCATACCACACCAACAACTTAGTACAATGGTAAGCAAGACACACCTACCTTCTTTGCCTGTAAGAATAGAAACCACAAATTAAGCCATATAGCTCCTAAAAAAAATGGATTCCAGGTGAAAGATGGAAGTTTTTTGTTGTTGTTTTCTGTTTTTTTTTCCCCTCAAATACAGCTTTAGCTTCAGTTCCCTTCTATTTCCACTATTAGCCTCATAAAGAAGTACTAAGGGGCAACAGGGCGTGGCATCCCCAGGGAACTGAACTTGCAGACAGTTTTCCTATGTAGAAAATTTCACCTAGATTCCATAACAGAAGAAAGAGAGGACACATTCTGAAAATATATAAAATTTTGAAACTATGTTTCTATAAACATATAAACCATATAACAGACAATAAGTTAATTACTGTAGTTTACTAATCTAAGATCTAGTTGTGTTTATTAGTTATTTTAGAGATAGTTCATAAGAGCAACTTAATTACTAGAAAATTCATTAGCAAACACTGACTGTTTCAACAAATTACACTAGCACTCGTAACATTTTAGCATCTGTTAACCAGATTTTGGGTGCTAGTTTATTTTTGCAATGAAAATGTAGGTTTTGTAATTAAAGAGCCCAGATCATCAAGGGACTAAGTAATGAAATCAAGAGATCAAATTTTAAAATTTTATTTTCTTTACTATTTTTAATTATATATATATGAGTATGTGCCACTCTGTGAGTATGTGCTCTTGAGTGCAGTTGCAGGTAGAAGCCAGAGGCACTATAATCCCCTGGAGTCAGAGTCATAGGCAGTTGTGAAACACTTACCTTGTGCCTTGGAAACTGAACTCAGGTTTTCTAGATGAGAAGGCAGTTCTCTTAAATTCTGAGACTTCTCCCAGCCTCAAAAATCCATGGATTAAAGCTATCCTTTCCTAATTCACTTTGTGACAGCCTTGTTCCAGTTTTCCCATGTGTTGGGCCAAGAATGAAAGGCATTATGATTTAAAGGCTGTGGGAACCACTCACAGTATGGACTCACATGTATACTAGCTCACTAAACATCTGAATCCCATAGGAAAAACTCATGTTTAATTATACTAACCATCTGAAGGATAAATTTATCTAGCAGTTGAAGTATTTTTTTATATTAGTTACACAAATTTACACCAAAGAAAACCACAAACTGTGTGAGAGGCTCAGTGAGACTAATGCAATCATTTTTAATTCTTTGAAGACACTTTGGTAAGCCCTTATTCTAAGTTGGTCTGTTCTATATGTGTGTAGCAAAGGATAACAGAAGAATGACTCTATGGTGTGTGTGTATATTCAGCATAGCATCTTTTCAGTAATATAAATTATTGGCAAAATTATTAAGGCAACTCCACGTAGTTAAAGGAAGATTTGTTTAGTGGGTGACTTACAAATGAAGGGATAGGTAGGTCGCAGGGTCTGGGGAAGGTGTATCGCAGTCCAGCGGTGTTCTCTTGAGCTCTGTTCGGTCAACCTCCACCATCTAGGGTTCCAGAACAGAGAGAGCGCTGGCCCATCCAGGTCTTGGGTCTCTCGGCACCTCCCTTCGCCCCGCCTTGTAGGCGTGACAGTTGCCGAAGCCTCAATGGAGGTTGGAACTTCCAGATCAAAGCTGGAATAGCTACCCACTACAATAAATAGTCTTCATTTGTTTATGTTAACCTCAGTAATGTCATCAGAGGTACAAATGCTGGGAAATCTGATTGGTGACAATCTTTGCAACAGATTGCTGGTAGAAGTCAGAAGCACTCTAATCCTCTGGAGCCAGAATTATTGGTAGTTTTGAAACACTTACCTTGTGTCCTGGAAACTGAATTCAGGTCTTCTAGAATAGCAGGAAGTGCTTTCCCCAGATATGGTTTCAGCACATGTTCTGGTCAGTGCTAATCTGACCACAAAAAAAGAAGATGACCAAATCTGAAATATTTCATTCAATAATAGCTACACAGTTTAAAGTTTGTGTTAATAAATAGGACTGCTTCACAGGAGAAGCTACCAGGATATTTAATAGTTTATAAACCAACATCTGTGTGTGTGAATTGAATTACTTAGGAAGATAATCAATACCATCAGACATTTAATATAGTAATCTCAGACAGAGAGATTCTTTTATGTAACTTCACAAGGGCAGACCTCGCACACACAAAACAGTTTAGAGGAGTTATATAATGAGGCAATCTTATAAGTTAGTCCTGTTCTATAATCAATTATTCATCATGAAACAGTAAATAGACATTAAAGGGCATTAGAGTTGCTTAAAGTAGACACATAATGCATTTACACATGTAAATATATATATGATTTTTATGTAAATGTATATATTTATATGTATCTATACACATATTTATTCACTCTATTGTTGACTATCAAATATAAAAAGGTTGCAAGTGCTGAGACACAGGACATGAAGATGCATAATGTAGAATTCACTAAGGTGACTTCTATCACAGGATATTTGGATTTTAATTTGACTTAATATTTGATGCATATGAGTAAATTAAATACATTATATGGTGTATACATATAGTAGATGATATTTCTCTTTTCTCTTATTTTAAGCTTCCACCAGATTCTTATAAATATCTTGCATGGTACAATATAGAACAGCACGACATTCAAGGAAGTCAGCTACATTGCCCAAGAATAAGAAAAGGTAAAAAAAAAAAAAATTCTTTTTGCACTTTCTGAGTAGATTTTATTGTGTGTATACATGTCAGAGTTACTGTCCTATTGCTATGAAGAGACATCATGACCAAGGCACTCTTATAAAAGAAAGTATCTAATTGAGAGCTTGCTTATCCAATAAGCTACAGTCAGGGAGAGAGGGTGAGTGTGCATTGTTGGTTGGTCTTTGGTCTTTACTCTTTTGAGGGGCCTGCCACCTAGCTCCCAAATAAATCACACATGGAAGCTTATTCTTAATTATAAATACCCAGTCTTAGCTTGGCTTGTTTCTTGCCAGCTTTTCTTAACTTAAATTAGCCCATTTGCCTTTTTCCTCTGGGCTTTTACCTTTTCTTACTTCTGTAACCTTACTTTCATTCTTACTCTGTGGCTTGCTGTGTAGCTGGGTGACTGGCCACTGATGTCCTCCTCCTTCTCTGGCTCTTTTTTCTCTTCACTCCTCCATCTCTTTTCCTTTTCCTCCTCCCAGATTTCTCCCAATATATATTCTCTCTGCCAGCCAGTCCCACCTATCTTTTCTTCTGCCTCACTATTAGTCATTCAGTTCTTTATTACACCATCAGGTATTTTAAACAGACACAGTAATACAGCTTCATAGAGTTAAACAGATGCAACATAAACAAAAGTAACACACTTTAAAAAATATTCTACAATGAGAGAGAGAGAGAGAGAGAGAGAGAGAGAGAGAGAGAGAGAGAGAGAGAGAGAGAGAGAGAGACTGGGTGGGCCTGGTGTGTGCTTATAAAATTTTAAATCCCAGCCTTAGTGACACATATCCACCAACAATGCCACACCTCCTAATACTTCCCAAACATTTCCACTAACTGGGAACCAAACCTTCAAACACATGAACTTATGGGGCCCATTCTCTTTCAAACCACCATAGTGTATATTAAAATATATTCCTGTATTCCTTGGGGATGGGGAAAGACATTGTTTATGGATTGAATTTTTCTTTTGTAATAGCAAAGGATTGTTTCTATAGTGACTTCATCTTTAAAGTGTTATGAAAACAATAATACTTAGTACTAAATACTGAATAGAAAGGTAGAGAAAGTCCTGTAACCAACCATCTAAAATAATCAGATTTTCATATATATATATATATATATATATATATGCAAAATTTTGTATTTTGCATTTTTCTCTAATATGCTATCACCTAAAACATACATTTTAAACTTGTATTCATTTGTAATACTTGTACATATTAAGTGTATTTAATCAATGATAATTTTTAGAAATTAATTTATTGCTTTTATGAGCATGAATAATGCCTCAATTGATGAGCTAATATAGCTTTAATTTAGTGTAAATATATACTAAAATCAACAGAAGAGGGCCAGGCTGTGGTGGTGCATGCCTTTAATCCCAGCACTCAGGAGGCAGAGCCAGGCAGATCTCTGTGAGTTCGAGGCCAGCCTGGTCTACAGATCGAGATCCAGGACAGGTACCAAAACAAACAAACAAAAATCAACAGAAGAGAATATTCAGTGTACTAGGGTTCTCTAGAGAAGCAATAGTTTTTTGTCTATAAATAAAATTATAAGATATTTATTATAATAATTGGCTTACATGATTATGGAAGCTGTGAAGTCCCAAAATATGTCAACAAGTTTAAAGAACCAGGAAAGCTGGTAGTGGATTTGAGACTGAGTCTAAAGACCTCAGAAACAGGGATGCTGATGTTGTAACTCTCTTAGCTGGAGCCCAATAGGAGAATTCTCATATACGGCCTTCAGTCCAAAGCCAGGGCATGTGGAATCCTAATGGATCCCAGCTCTAGAAGTGAGAGTGAATTCACCTTCCTTCTACCTTTTAGTTCTCTCTGGGCCTCAATGATTGAGTGGTACCAGCCCCGGAAAGTGAACAACAGCCTTATTTATTTGTATTGAAACACCCTGTAATGATGACAAATTTAATTGTTATCCTACCTGGATTAAGGGATGTGTAAATAGATGATAAAGTGTTATATCTGGTCTTACCTGTGAAGATACTGTTGAAAGACTATCATTTAAATTAGCAGACTGAGTAACAAAGATTTACCCTTACCTAGAACAGGTAGGAACCATCTCAGTGTTTGAGGACCATGATAGAATAAAAAGGCAGAGAAAGGGTGAATTGTATCTCTCTTCTTGGGCAGGAATATTTATCTTCTCCTACCCCTGGACATCAGAATCTCAATTTCTCAGGCCTCTGGACTTATACTTTAATAGATTAGGTTTGAAAAAGAGGACTATGCATTTCTCATGTCTTTGTGTATTTATCCCCTTTAAGTCGGTAAAACAATACTATGCAATTCCTGTTTCATTGACATTTTAGTCTTTATGAAACTTCAAATATTTTGTTATTTTTCTCATCTATATTAAAGTATTGCAGTAATACTGTGTATTATATAATTTAATGATTGGTTTTGGAAAGGAAACTTTAGAGATGTTTACCTGTTGATTTCTTTCTCCCAGAAGCATTATTTTATCCACAGACTACATGTCTATCACTCCAACTCAGTCAACAAAAGAAGATGCAAATAATATTTTCTTAAACCTGGTACAAAACATGTTCGCACACTTTTGTGCTATCAACTGTATAGGCAGCTAAGCACTAACTCATTTTTTAAAAAATACCATTAAATACCATTATAATACACAAATTAAACATGGCCTCTAGAAACATTAGACTGTTTTTTTGAAGTTTTAGAAAATCATAAAGAAGAGAGATCAGAAGATGGAGAGACCAAGTGTGGAGAGAGGAGTTGCCAGTGCACAGGAGAGGGAGCCAGGACACTGGATGAGATAAACAGGAGTCAGCTTGGGTCTTTGAGTGTATCATGTGGGAAAAAAAATCACACTTCTGGGCCTTTTATACCACAATGTGAGATTGTTCCTGTGGGATGGGCTTCTGGAGCCTGCCTGCACTTGTTAAATGAGGACAGCAAATTCTGTTGGAGATTATCTGAAGGCCTTGCTATGAGATGTGCTGAGTGTTTTGAGAAGAAGTATTTGCTAGACAGCAAGTCAGTAAATAGAGGAAGAACACTGGTGTGCGGGTGTGGGTGCATGTGCAGGTGCACGTATGTACGTAGGTACACAAGTGCTTTGGGGGGGGCTTGATGTCAGCTGCAGTGATGCAAAAAGAAGCTGTATTCTGAGAACAAGTAGAGGGTGGAGGTGTGAGAACTGCAGAACTGAAGAAACATGAGGACATGAAAAGAGCAGGAAAGCTGAGAGGAAACTGAACGTGAGCGTGTACAAAGACAGTTCATAGGCCTCCCCTCCTCCCTGATTTAAAGAGCCGGGTCAAGTGCTGAGGTCATCGATCAGCAAAACCAATCCAACACCATGACAATAGTAACCACTCATGCAGAGGACACCATGGCTCTTCTGAGATAAAGGCACATTTCTCTTCCTTAGACCATTAACAGCACCCAATCTCTCCTAAGTGACTAGTCATAAAAGAAACAGAGCATTGCCTAGGGGAAGAAAAACACTGGACAAAAATCCCATCACCTTAAACTATAGAGAAAACAGATGCCCCTTCTACAATGCCCTTAATTTGGTTTAAACTTGTTTTTCAAGATGGAAAACAAATGCTTTCAAGAGCAGGCTGATAAGAATTGTCCTCCTTTGAGATTAGATCCTCAACTATTTATCAAAACTATTTTAGATGGTCTCCACTGTCCCAGTTGTCCATTCCCAAAGACTTGGTAAGGAAAGCAAGGTTATCTGGTGTGTGATAAACAACAATTTCCTGAGGGTTTGATTGCTGGATCAAGAGTGACTTAGCCTGTCCCAATTAAATGAAGCAAACCAGTCTATTGTTGAAAGAATCCTTCTAAAGGATAGATTTATTCTGTTTGACAATCTCCCAGCACAGCGATTCTCTGACTGCCATTTTTAGCTATACATTCAGCAAGGAGACAAAGAATGAGCTGAGAGATAGCAAATGAGAGCCAACATCCCTGGGCTGTCAGACACTCCAATCTATAGTCTTAGCTGCTAAGATATCTCTTCAATTACTAACCCAGTAAGAGTAAAAAAACACCAATTTAATATAACTTCTCACAGAGGAAATGAACTTTGACCTCCATTATCAAAGAAATCTTTGGAAGCTACTCTAAAGTGAAATAATTAAAAGACCAGAAAATCAATAGCACTCAAACCAACAGTACAGGGCAGAGCCTCAGAACTCCGGGGTATTCAACACATAGAGAGCATTACCAAATGTGGACAGGGTTTGAGACAATACTGTTTGAAGTTTTCTAGGGTCAATTGGGTGGATTTTTAAAGCTTTGTACACTATGGATTTTATTTCCAATCATCTTCATTGATGAAGAATATTTCCTAGCTGAGGTTATTTTATTTGCAAGTTTGTTGACCCTATCACACTCAGAGTCAAAAGATTTCCTGGGTTACCACAGTACAGCTCATTATGACAGAAATAGGCCAGATGACACCTGGACTTATAGCTCCCCTTGGTGAAAAAGACTGTTTGTGTCAGAATAATGAAACATTTGGGCTCTCTCTTATTGCTTCCGTAAATTCTTCACCAAAGGAATCATTATGTCTTATCATCACATAGACAAACATGCCACAGAGCAATGTTGGCCTGTGGTATCTCCAGTGTTCCTTTTTCTATTACCTTTATCTTTGAAAAGAGTAGAACCATGACTTTCAGAAAAAAAAATTACAGAAATGAGTACAAAGGCCACAGGTACAACACGTACAAATACAGTATATTAGAGTTGAGAGGCAGCCTTTAAAGCTCACCATCAAGTTGTTTCAGGGACCACAGATGATAGAAGAATGAGCTTTGCTGGGGGAGCTCAATAAACAATGCTGCGGATTGAAGAAATAAGAGAGAATATGTTGGCCATTTTTTTTTTAGAAATAAATATTTTATAAACAATTATGGATGCCAAACAAGTATGTTTTCCCTCAAAACTCAGCTCACATTAAGTCCTTGCATCTGACCTTTCTGGTATTTTTAGATATGCAATGAACTGAATGAAAGTCAGTACCTGAAAATCCTTTATCTGGAGTCCTGTGGCTCCTTTTCACTGACCTCAACATCAACAGCAGAACAATCTTTCATAACCTTGAGAATTGTGAAAAAAATCTTATTTGGAGAAGAGTATTGAAGTAGGAGAAAACTTCTCTGGAAATGCAAATTAGATTAAAATGTGGGCAGCTCTGTTGGACAAGACTGGGTTTGTGGGCAGGCAATAAGGTATGTCATGTTTCGAATGTGCATGTTCTATCATAAATGCTTGAAGGATGGGTGGCAACTTACAAAGAGGTTCCTGAGAAAGCAGCTGCAGTTTAAGGGGAAGATGTGAGTATCCAGACATTGAAAAGGGATGGAGTCTGATGATGAAAAGTGATCAGATAAAAACTCACTGAATTGAGAGACCAAAGGGAGAGAGTCAGTAACAACTTCACACTCCTCTACATAGATTATATCAAAATTAGATATACTAGTGACTCTCCTCATTTTGGTGTACTAGTTAAAATTTGCATAGAGATAAAGGTTCATTCTACATACTGATTTTTCTTCCACTAATTAAATGAACTCTTTTCACATTTTAGTAGCTGTAGAAAAAAAGATTAAATTGTATTTGAGCTTTAAAATATACCCCCAGAATTTAGGGTGGTCTAATAAAATGACAGATGATGTATAGTTTAAATATCGTTTTCCATAGTAATATGCTACTTCAAATTTTAAAAGGAATCTACATATGAATTTGTGTTTGTGTGTGTGTATGTGTGTGTGTGTGTGTGTGTGTGTGTGTGTGTGTGTGTGTGTGTGTATGTAGTTACTGCAAACCAAACTCTGGGCCTTCCATATGTCAGGCAATTGTTCTACCACTGATTCACACTCAACTCATACAGGTAAAAATTGACTCTTAATTATCTTTGGAAACATGAAGCATTGGTTATATGTATGTACTATACATATATATTACTCTATACATATATTTCCAATGGTCCATACATATGTAAATTCAAATAATCTGCATCTGTCCTTTTTTCCTGTTAACTATACTCTCTTTTCTGTCAGTTCTACTGAAAATTAAAACTGATAAATGAAAAAGAAATAAAATTGTTTGTGTAACTCATCCTGTGATGGGAGAATTTAGAGAATAAGCTATTGGACAGGGCTTCTTCAACGAGGAAGGAACAAGAGAACCAGGGGCAGGGCCTTAACTCTCCGCCAGAGATATATCTATGAATCTAATTCCCTGTTTTCAAATCAGGAGTTCAGCTTCCCCAGTTGACCGTCTACTATGGGTTCTACATCCATAATTTCAGTCAATGACAGAGAACCTGTAGATGCAGAAGCTTGGCAGGACTTTGCAAGATAAGAGAAAAAGTACATTGGGTAAACTTTAAGAAAAACATTTCTGGTGATACTTAGATAGAGGAACATGTAGGGAAGTCATGTGATGTGGTAAAGTGATCCAGCTTCCTCTACCTGGATTAGGCATGGTAATGGGGTAGAGCACGCATCAGATGGGAAAAATATGAACTTTTAAATAAATGCATGTTCTTTTCCAACTATGTAAAGAGTAAAGTTTCAAACACTTGACAAAAAACAAAACAAAACAAAACAAACAAAAACCCGAACAAGCAAAAATGCCAAACCTGCTCTCCTCAACTCTTCTGAGGTTTCACAGTGTGGTTTTGCCTTAGGACCCTCTGAAGAATGGTTACTCTCCAGACAAACGGGATGCATCTTGGCTCCAAAGAACAGAGTCCTTGAGAAAAACAAATGGGAAATGTGGTTGCAGGAAAACTGGGAAGACTGCAAGGTGAGCTCTGGTAAAGCCGGCGCTCCCATCTGATCAGTTACAGCAGGACTCACTTAAGAATACTTTGAGACTTTCACAGAGTATGTCTTTCTTAAGGGCAATTGTCAGCATAAGAACCAAAAAGTCCACCATCTCCAGATTTCCGTGTGAAAATTCATCTTTCCTTCATCTCTCCTCCCGCTTTCTCTTCATCATGACAATGCTGTGTATTTTCTACCTGTATGGCAGTATTGCTAAACATTGGAAAAGCTGGAAATAATTGACAATGAAACCATTCTCTTTGTTTAAAACAAGTTGAATTTATGATAGGATAGATGCTCCATTATTAAAAGCCCTGGGTGCTCTTCCAGAGGACCCAAGTTCAGTCTCCAGGCCCCATATTGTGGCTCACACTGTCTGTAACTCCAGGCCTAGAAGTTCCAATGCCCTCTTTGTCCTCTGTGGTCACTGTATCCATTTGGTGTGCATAGACATACATGCATGCAAAACATCCAACACGTAAAATAAAAAATAAAAGGATTTTTTAATGTCAAATTTAGTGTAATTATATCAGCAAGTCTATGATGCTATCTAGATTTTCTTGACTGATGGGTCGTGGTAAAAGTTTTATACAGCTAAGGTGGCTGAGCTCCTCTGCATGGAACCTGTGCAAATGAGCTTTTTCACCAGGGAAGACATGAGCTGCGGTTTCACAAGGTGCAGCTCAGCTGACTGAGTTGCTCACACTGAGTCAGCCCTTTTGATTAGTCATCCTGCTGACTTATAGGTGACAGAGCCTGTGGTCACTTGCCTTCTAATTTAGTCCCCGTAAAAATCATGTGTAGGGAGCTGGAGAGATGGTTCAGAGGTTAAGAGCACTAGCTATTCTTCCAGAGGTCCTGAGTTCAATTCCCAGCAACCACATGTGGCTCACAACCCTCTGTAATGAGATCTGGTGGCTGGGTGGCAGTGGCCCAGCACTTGGCAAAGCAGAGCCAGGTGGATCTCTGTGAGTTCGAGGCCAGCCTGGTCTACAGAGCAAGATCCAAGACAGGCACCAGGACTACACAGAGAAACCCTGTCTCGAAAAACAACAAGAAAGAAAAGGAGATATGGTGCCCTCTTATGACATGCAGGCAGAATACTGCATACAAATTTAATAAATAAGTCTTTAAAAAAAACACAAGTAGGCAGAGGATTGCATATTTATTTGGCAATATGGTTGGTAGCATTGACAGCAATAAAAGAGAAAAATTATTCTCTTGTAAACTCTTCTGGAAATGATTAAATTACACTTGAGGGCTTTAGGACATCTAGAGATGAGTGTGAGTTCTGAAGCTTTGGGTTGGGTTCTCCTGATTCTTACTTTGCTTCACAAGCTGACTTTGTATGTCATAGAATTGGTAGTGTATGGGAAGGAATTCCAAAGAGGCTCTGTTTTAAATTCCTCCTTTCAGAAGAAGTCCAGTAAAAAAAGTTGTTTTCCCAAGGTGGCAGGGATTATTAGTGGAAGATAAAAAGAATACCATGTTTATGATATAATGCTTTTTTAAAAGTTAATTTTAAATCATTCCTCTAAAATAAATGGGTACATACTACCCTTTCTAATTTAACAGCCAGCATACCCACTCACTTATTTTAAAAAGAGAAACCCTGCTCCCAAGGCTCTGACCTCCAGTTCCAGCCTTCTCTTTCTTGGTGATTATTTTGGTCTATTCATTCTTTACATCTGTAATTTAAAGCATTTGGCTAACATAAAGGTCAATGGAACTTGCTAATCAATTACCAACAAAAATATAAGCACTCCCTCCAGCTATTCATCACCCATCAATGCCTGAGGAGGGTAGGAGAGCTGCCCTCAGTACTCATCTGTTATGTGGCAGCATGGGCAGGAGAGCCCCTCCTCAATTGGCTCAGGTGGGAGAGCTGGCCCTGAAGTCATAAGAGCAAGAGAGCTGTCCCTGCCCCTCATCAGCTGCAGCACCCAGAAGATTGGCCCCTACACCATGACTGGGCAACACAATAGAGCTGACCCTGAAGATGTAGGTGTGGGAGAACCGACCCTGAGAATGTGAAAGTGGGTGAACTGGCCCTGGCCCTTGCTCACTGCTGCAAGGGGTGAACTAGCCAGGGCAATGCTGCAGAGCTCCCCCTGGTGGTAAACACAGGGGAGGGGTGGAGGACTGACCAACCCTGCAACTACCCAGGTCCAGAGCCAGGGTTATGTGTTGGCCCACCCCAACATCCGCCCCATCTGTGATCTGCTGGAGTGTGTGTGTGTGTGTGTGTGTGTGTGTGTGTGTGTGTGTGTGTGTGTGTGTGTGTGTGTGTGTGTGTGTGTCTGGTGGGGGGATTGTCTTGCAGATCCCAGGGCTACAGTATCTCTACAACATAGGGCAGCGAGGGTTGTCTGGGCAGAGACACAGTGAGGGCCCAGTGTCAATGGTGTAGCGGAGGCCAGGGGCCTAGAACCAAACCATCAATCTTTGTGATGGACGCCTGCATGTAAAGATGTATGAACAAAGGGGTTTACTGTGCTACTCACTGTGTCACACTGCAGCTTCCATGACGAGACTTTTTTCTTTCTTCCTTTTTTATCTTAAATTTTATTTTGTTTTATTTGGGGGGGGGCATTGCAGGGGCAGAGGGCAGATGCAATTGGAGGGGAGATGGGTGGGATCGGGATGCATGATGTGAAAGGCACAAAGAATAAATATAAAAAAGAATGTTAAAAACACAATCAACTTTTGGGTAACTATAAAAAGCTGACTTAATAAACTGTAAACTATCATGGAAGACCTAATTGCAAGATAACAGTAAATAAGAAAACTGATCAGTGACATTGATGTGTAGGAGATGGGTATGATTATTCTCATTCCTTATGTTTTATTTTTAGGTAAGAGTCTTCTATGCTTATATAAAACAGAATTTTAAGTGTGAAATTTTGTAATGTTTAATGTCCAGAATATCAAGACCTCCATTTTTATTTTATTTAGCCTTCTTGTGTGTATGATGTGTGCATGCACGTATGTGTGTGTGTGTGTGTGTGTGTATGATGTGTGCATGCACGTGTGTGTGTGTGTGTGTGTGTGTGTGTGTGTGTGCATGTGCGCATACCCTGTGGAACATGTGGTGATCAGAGAATGACCTTAGGTGTCAGTTCTTGTCTTTCACCTTCTTTGAGACAAGGATATGTTTGTTGATCATCCTACATATTTCAGGCTAGCTGGCCTGGGAGCTTTGGGGAGGCTCTTTTTTCTCCACCTCCCATCTCATGATAGAACCAGGATTACAGATTGTTGCTATCATGCTCACTTTTTAAATAGGTTCTGGAAGTTCAGGCTTAGATCCTCACTATTGAGTGGTAAGCATTTTATCCACTCAGCTATCTCCCCAGCCTCAGACATTAATCTTCCTCAAGTAAGATGCCTGTAGTTCCTTAAATACAGCAAATTATTTTGCTTAGGCACTTTAAGGGGGTTACTATTCTACTCAACAGCTTTTATTGGCAGCAGTTGGTGGTGAGATCTAGTTTCAAACATTATGTTGTCCTTTATGACTGGAGGTTTTAGAGCAATGTTACCCCCAGGGATAGTAATGACTTCCTATACCCAAAATTTGACCAATATCAAAAGTAAACATTAAGTTACCATGCTTGAAATAAAGTCATTTATGAATACATGTTTGTTACTAGAAAAAAAAAACCAAAGTTTTAATGCTCTAAATAATGCTCTTTCTCTGGATTTTTTTATTAGTATGATTTCTGAGTATTTCCAAATGAGGCCAATGGATTGATCATTTAGACCAGTCACTCTCCCACAGATTTTTACTGACTATAATCTGTGCCCCTAGAAAATTTCAGAAGTTTCTTGAGGATCCTAACCTTCTCTCATTTCCCTCTAGCTTTGTACCACTCAACAATTCTGATTAGCTCCCAGCTTCCTTCAAGGATCCTGGCAAGATAATTGTGATTGTTTTGGAGGATGAACAACACTGAAGACGAATAGAGAGATGATTTAATAAAAATTTAATAAAAATGCATTATAGCATTTTGAGTAATAACTACATTAAAACTGACAAGTTATTATTTTGGTTTTTTTTCTTCAGCAGTTGAACATTTCATTTCAGGATTTGGGGGATGCTTATCAACTTGAAAATTTCAACAGGATTCTTAGAAGATTGATTCGAGTAGAAACCCTATGGTTGGTGGATAATTCACTGGTGGATCTAAGTGCCATAAGATTGCCAAGGTACCAGTGACCATTCTCAATTTAATATTTGCTTCTTGGACACATGTGCCTAGTGTATCCATAGAACACACCTTCATTTATGAGGTCAAATGGATCTTAGAAACAACCATTTATGCTAAAGTGCTCATATGGCTGGGCAACAACAAAATGTTTATGTCAAAATATCATACTTTAGAAATAAAAATGTTTTCTTCCAAATAGATGCTTTTGTTTTTGCCAATTCTTAGCCCAGTAATTGAAATCATGAACTCTGCGAGCAGAAAATCTTGCCATTTTCCTTGTGTTGTAAACTAGAAAATACAATTCCATTCCACACACACTATGGTTGTAAGTTAGTAATTTTTACATGGCTGCACTTATTGAAGACTTATGTGGAGGAACCCTAAAAAGTAGCTAACAAGAGAATTATCTGCAAAGTGGCATAATATAGCTGTTAAGGTTGCCATCATCAAGACAAAAATAAATATAAGATTAAACAAAATATTTTATAAGAAAAATTTCTCATGAAACCCTTCTTCACTCAAAAGATTCCAAATTCCTGTTAGACAAGCCACTCTTTGTCTCCAGTCAGAGTGGTGCAAGAGTACTCTTTTCAGAGAGCTGCTTTCAGCTCCATCAGACAGACTGAGCAGGTGGCATGAGCACTGGATGCCTTCAGAGGCAGGATGAAGTCTTCCAGAGTTGATTAGAAGACTGTCATGGTTAATTTTGTTGTCACCTTGACACACTTGGGAAGAGAGAAATTCACTGAGTAATTGCCTCCATCATATTGGTCTGTTGGCATGACTATCTGGCATTTTCTTGATTACTGATTGACATGGGAGGGCCCAGGCCATTGTAAGCAATACCATCCCTAGGCAAGGTAGCCTGAGCTATATAAGAAAGCTAGCTGAATATAAACCTGAGGGCAGTCCAAAAACATCATTCCTCCAGGGGTTCTGCTCCAAGCTCTTGCCTTGGTTTTCTTTGGTGATGAACTGTAACCTCTAAGTTAAATAACCCACCCAATTGCTTTTATTATAACATCTATCACAGCAGCAGGAAGCGAATGAGAACAGAGAAGAAGGAGACAGAGACTCCACATAAAAGGAAAGTCAATCCCAGAGCAATTAAAAAGTCTCTGATCTGGGGCTGACAAAACCACAGAAACATACCAGCATCACTGTACAGGAGACAGGAAATAGCCAGGGAGATGTAAAATGCATCAGAATATGCAAAGTGTCCATGTATCCATCACCACCTTCAGTAATTTTCAAAGTCCATGTGACACCTCAGACTACTTACATAATATTTAAATCTACTCCTGATCATTTTATAAATGAGTTTAAAAGAACAACAAAAACTTTCAAAGAAACTCTATAATACTAACACACACACACACACACACACACACACACACACACACACACACACACCTCCTATACCACTTGACACCAACTTTTACTATTAAACTTAGTGACTTAATTGGCTGATTAAGCTGGGAGGGACGCATCAGTTATATTTGGCCAATAATTACAGAAACAGAGATTCAACAAAGGCAACTTGATGGTCACATAGGCTCATAGCATATTTAGAACACTGAACTAGAAAATTTTGACTGGGAATATTGAATACACCTTTATTCATATATTAAGGTAGTGTGCTAGAGATAGATTTTGTATTATTTTTTCCATTATCACAGTCTCATACAACTATTATTTTAAGGCAAAAATATTGAGAAACATTATATATCATAAAATCTATTGAACTTAAGTGCCTAACATGCTTTTAGTCTCTTAAGGGTACTCTGTAGATTTCTTTTTTATATAAAACAAAATTTACTTCTGATTTAAAATGCCATTTTCTCATTATATAATTTCTTCAGTACACCAAAATCAGGAGGAAGAACTCCTTCCAACTCCTTCATTTCTTAGAGGCAATATTCTTCACGAGTTGAGTTACTTTATATTCTTTTATGCTGAGGAAATAGTATGGAACAAGTCACTCTTTCAAGAAAAAAAGAGGCATTCAACACCTATTGAACACAAGGGAAGAGATGCCTGTGCGTAGCAGGCTGACGATCTACTCACTTCACTCCAATGGTTACTGTGGCTCTTGATAATTTAATTTTCTTTGTGGTTGTTCTCACTGTCACTCTCTGGTGTGGCCATGGTCTTAGCAGAACAGGAAATGGTGTGAGATTTGGTAGTTCACTGCCCACTTTAGAAAGCAAATGACATGACCTTCGCATTGTCTCCAGCTGCAGAGTTTTAAATATGAGCAAAAACTATTTCACATCTTTCAAACAACTACCAAAGATACCTCAAATACAACATTTATCACTGGCTGAAAACCACATTGAGACACTGGCAGGCCTCTCCAGTTTACGGTATACACCACTGGAAACCCTCATCCTGAAGAGGAATCCCTGTGAGTTTCACCAAAACTACAGGAAACAGTAAGGCTCAAATGCCTGGGTTATCTTTTGTTGAGTAGTGTACTGGTAGCCATATTGCATGTTGTTTCTTTCTTTTTAACACTCACGTAGCAAAGGTTTGTTTGTTTGTTTTTTCTTTTGCGTGTATGTGTGTGTACCTGAGTGCATGTATGTGCACCACCTGCATGTAGGTGCCTGTGGAGGCCAGAGAGGGTGTTAGATCCCCTGGACCTGGAGGTACAGGCTTTTGTAAGCCAGCATGTGGGTGCTGGGAACTTAGACAACTCTCTAGCTCCAAAAATGTTCATCATATCATAAACAATGAACCAATATGCATGTGATTTTTATCTTTAAAGGATAGCTTCCTTAGTTAACTTTATACTATTAGCACTGATGATAGGCCCATAGTATAACATGAATTTAAAATTATGGCATTATTCATGTACATAATGATGTGCTTCATACTTTTTTTTTCATACAAGCATATCATGTTCCTTGACCGTGTTTGTCTCCTACCTCCTCTCTACAGCATTTTCATTTCCCTTCCCTACTCCACAGCCCTTCCTTCCCCACAGTCTTATTTCTATTTTCATGTCACATACACACATACACATATATGTGATTTTATATATCTCTATATAAAATAAAGAATCTAATAATGAAAGAAAACCAGTATTTGCCTTTTTGCAAATTATTATTTTTTGGTTAAATTATGATTTCCAGTTGCATCCATTTCTAGAAAATAAAATAATTTTGTTTTTCTTTGTGGCAGAATAAAACTACATTGTTCAAACATACCACATTATTAATTCATGTACATGTTGGTGTACACCAGGACTGATTTCATAACTTAGCTTTTGTGGTCAGTGCTACAATAATTATAATAAATCCAGCCACTGTTATTGTGTTGAGTTGTTTTTCTTGTAGATAACTAATAGATGTCTTCTGTCTTCTAAATGAATATCCTTGCCTTTTTCTTTGATTAGCGAATTGAGGCCGTGGACATTGATAGTTTTCTTAAGTATATAGTAATACTTTACATTTCTCTGTTCTTATAGCATTTGGTACTTCGATAATCCTTGTTTTTGTTTTGTTTTCTTTATTATATTCTCTAGTGTGGTTGATTCTTTCTGGTGATTTCATGGGTATTTCTATTTTTGCCTTCCGTGTGTTGGATTCCTTCAGTTACCTTCTGCGGAGCTTGCTTAGTAATAATGCATTTCTTTACTTTGTGCTAGGCATGATACACTTTTTCACTTTAATTATGAAAGGTATTGTTACAGAAAACATAAATGTAGGTTGGGAGCTATTGCTTTTCAGAGATTAAAATAAATTTTTCCACTCTTTGGAGCCCTTAAAGTCTTGAGAATCCCACTGCTCTGATGGCTTTGCCTTTATATGTGCTTCAATGATTCTCTCTTGCAGCGTATGACAGTCTGTGCTCAGTATACTCACTGTTTAATCTCTGATGTAGGTGAATCTTTCATGGTCTTGTTTGTTATTCTTAATGTCTCCTGTGTCTGGGTGGTCACCCTTTCCTCTAGATTTGGGGACTATTCTGTTATGATTTTACTGAATATATAATTTTCTGTTGTTACCTTATACTTTTTCTCCTCCTTCTGTACCCAATTTGGTCTTCTAAGGTATTACCTACTGTGGGAGCCCGTTCTCGGGTTCCTCGTGGCTTTACCCAGCAGGTCCACATAGAGGATGATCAGGACCACGGGCCTGAGTGCAGGTGTCTGAGATGGTCTGCACTTGGCTGTGCTGGGGGAGGAGGTCTTTTGCTCCACCCCTTGGCGTCTCTATAAAAACCCTGGGCCAGAGATAGTTGGGGCCCATTGGAATAGGTTCCAGGCCCTCTTGAGGCTATCCTTTATTTTCTATCTGTTTATCTCCGCGATATTCTCCGCAATAAATCCTTCTATCTAATATTTCCTGCTGATCGCACTCAAGAAAACTCTGGGGAACTGTGGGGGTGGTGGGTAAACGCCCCACAACCTACCTCTTATTTGTTTGTACTTTATTATTGTTTTATCATTACTGCTGTCTGAAAGTTCTAATTTAATCTACCTTTTCTTTAAGCCCTGATATTTGTATCTTCTACTTGATTACTACTTTTGGCAAAGGTTTCCACTAAAGTTTTTATTTGACTCAGTGTGATTTTCATTTCCAAAATCTACTTTGACTATTTTTCCAGCATTTTAAAATCTTTTTATTGAATTTTTCCATATTCTAAATTGCCTGCTTCTCTCATTTAGCTATGTGTGTGTCCTCTTTTAACTGATTCAGGCATGTAATTATGTCCCTTTTCTTAGAATTAAAAAAAAGATGTATATTAATGTTTTACCTGCATGCATATATATATATGTACTACATGCATGCTTTATGCCTGCAGAGGCCAGAAGAGAGTGTCAAATCTCTTGGCACTGAAGTTACATGCAATTGTGGGCCTCCTAATGTGGGTGCTGAGAACTGAAGTCTGACCCTTAATCATAGCACCAGGTACTCTTAAGCACGGGACAATCACTCCAGCTCTCTCATTTTTAATTTTGTTGAATAGTCTTGTAACCATTCTTTCAAATTCTTTAGGATTTCTTCTGACTCTCATTGGAGTTTATTATTATTGAATTGGCAGCTTCCAAAGGAATCTTGTTGCCTTGATTTTTTTTTAAGATTTCTTACATTTTTGTCTTGAGATTTATGGTTTTGCTTTGATAACATTGGTTACATTATTCTAATCAATTTTCTTTCAGTTGAAGAAAGGAACTAGCTTATCCTGAGTCCAGTTGTTATTCCTCTCCTTTGCAATGGAGGGAGGGCTCAGCAAGGAAATCCTCCACCCATGTGTTGAGAGAAAGGGGCACCATTGTTCATATCATGTAAGCATAGAATACTAACTACAGAAGCAACCACAGCTAGAGCAGACGCCCTTGCAGCGTGGTGATCTCATCTTGCCAGGCCTTTTATGCCTTTCTGTTAGTGTCCACCATCTAATGTGTGCATGTTTGCTCCTCTGAGTTTTAGTTCAGCTCAGCTTAAATGTGGTTCTATGATTCTCTAGGTCTTGTGACCTCAATGCACTGAGGAGAGGCTTTGGGGCTTGTGCCGTTTTGTTCACAATCCCTTTGAAGATTTGCTGCAGGATAGTAGACTGACACCGAACACGTGGCTCTGGCTAATTTTCCAGTGTCGATGTCACATGGCTGGTGGCTCTATCAGCAAAATTTGGTCTTTAATGTCTTTGTCACTGAAGATCTTCCTTTTCCACTAGTGTGTGGTTCCAGAGAAGAGGTACCATTAAACGCTTTTCTCCTTTCATCTACTGCTTTGTTTAAGCTCTCTGGGCTAGAACCTGTTTATTCCTCAATAAACTGAATATTCCATATTTCTATATTTTGTTGAATCTCTCACAGCCTGTTATTGACAGTGAGCCAACCGTGCCTTTCCAAGTGCCTCTTCTTCCTTTTGGAGTCACAGATCAGGCTTCTTCTTTCATTTTTTTTTAAAGTATTGGTTCTATTGAAATTTACATACACACAACACACACATACAAACACTTGCTTTTTGCTGTTTTTTTTTAATATTTATTTATTATGTATATAGTATTCTGCATGTGTCCTTGCAGACCAGAAGAGGGCACCAGATCTCATTACGGGTGGTTGATTGCCACCATGTGGGTGCTGGGAATTGAACTCAGGACCTCTGGAGGACTTCTGGAAGAACAGTCAGTGCTCTTAACCACTGAGCCATTTCTCCAGCCCTCTTCTTTCATTTTTATAGGGTCATGTGAGAGTGTTGTTTGCCCTCACTCACTGTCTTCATTCGATCCCTGTAATGTGACTTTCCAGATATAAAAAGATATTTCACTTTGCTTCCGAATTTGTAATATTTCCTCTCCGAGGTGTGGTGATATTTTATTTCTGCTGAAATGTGGTGCTATTTTTATTTGTGCTTCAATAAATAAAGTTTGCCTGGAGATCAGAGGAAATAGCAAGCCATTTTAAGTAAACAAAGAGGTCAGGCAGCACACGCCCTTAATCCCTTAGCAGACAGGATCTCTGTGTGTTCAAGGCCACACTAGGGAACAGAGCCAAGCATGGTGACACATGCCTTTAATCCGAGTACCAACCACAAGGACCTGGATGGAGGTCTGTACAAACAGACAGAAAGTGACAGCTGTGTACAAAGAGGAAATGAGGTAGCTGGACTAAGATAGCCAATGAGAGGGCAGAACAGCAAGGCATATAGGTATTAGTAGACAGGAAGTAACTCGCATTTGACAGCTGCATAGCTGGTGAGATAAGGTTAGCTGTGGCTTTCCCTATTTCCCTGATCTCTCTAAGGCTTTCACCACTATATTTGGCCCCATGTTTTTTATTTAATAAGACCATTTAGAAATTCATCTACACCTAGGTTTAAGAGATACTCTGTCTTTAGCTATTTTTTCTAAATACAGGTTCCTAGATATATAGATGATAGATAGATAGATAGATAGATAGATAGATAGATAGATAGATAGATAGATAAACATCTCTAGCTAATTTTCTATGTACTCTTGGTATTCTTAAGGGAGTTGAAAAGATAAGAGCAAGTAGCTAAATTCTAATCTCATACTTGACCCATATAACCAGAGATTATCTTATCTCACAGCTAATTTTGATCTACTAAGGGTCAAATTATCTCTAGGGACAGTCTAATCCTATTCTACAATTCAAACCCTTCTCAGACATGCAGCTTCAACAACAGATGTAGTTCTTCTCATCTTTACTTCTCATGATGCTGGTTTCCCCACAATAGCAAAAGAGCTTTAGGTAATATTAAAGTGCTCAATGCCTGGTGTACAGTGAAAAATTGTCAAAATATGAATTCTAATCTCTGTAGTTACTACATAAATCTCATTATTTCAGTTATCTCCCCTATAACTGTAGTTGGGAAGCAAAATTTCATGTTGGTGATCATAAATTCTCAAATTGCTTTTACAAAGTAGTGAAAACTGGCAGCATAGTGACTTTAATATTGAGCTAATATTTAATCATAATAAAGTTTTGGAGCTTAAAATTATATTTCCTATCTTCAGAGGTGGTTTAGCTGAACATTTCAATATCATTCATAAGAAGACACATTCCTAGTCATAAGGATAATTGAACAGTATGATATTTCAGTTCTGTTAATATGTGGCATTTTATAAAGCATTTTGGTGCCAGCTCAGTCACTTGCCTTCCTCTGCAAAACACCTTACAATAGGAGCATTAAGATGGTCTGAAATCTGATATCTCTTGCCATTTCACTCTAATTCTGTCTTCAGAATCCATGTTGTGGTATACAGTTAGATGAGAATAAGTCTCTCTTGCTTTTTCAGTATTAACTCCATTGGATTGGGTCCAAGATGGATGTATACTGACTTTTAAGCTACAAAAGGCAGGATATGTTTACTTGGGCACTTCAAGGTTGCTTTGAAAAGAAGGATGAGGTAGTTTTAACAGATGAAGAGAGGATTTAAGCTTCCACTCATGCTGAGCAGCTAAGATGAAGTTCAGAGTTCATCTAAATTTGAGTTCAGTTACCAAACCAGTAATCCACACTTTGAAGATTATAGCCACATTTATTTTTTTTTTCACTAGGTGTTCATACTCAGGATTTGGGTCAGTCTCTAGAGATCCTTGACACCATGCTTAAAGTTATTTCAGATGTAGCTTCTCTGGGTTATTGTCGCCTGGAATGATGACTTTCCTTTTTCCTCCCTGTGTTCAGATGACAGGTCAGAAGATAACATGATTCTAAAGAGAAAGGCCTCAATGAGAGAGTTAATAGTATAAGTCCCAGATGGCAGGGAACCCCACTTGCAGGAATGCTAATATATTACAAGCTATATTCTCTACCACTTTTCAGAAATCAATGTGATATGATTTTCACCACAGATTTGTGTTTTGAAAGCTGAATACTAAGGGAATCTCATGAGCTAAGTCTGAACAATGGCCCCAGAAGACTTTGATTTTATTTTTTTCTTTGGCCAAGACTGAGATCTGGAATAAAAATACATAAAGCAGTGAATCAGAATCAACTTGATAGAGCTGCTGTGAGGTTTGAATGAAATAATGTTCAGAATGTATTTTTTTTTTCCTGAGAAAAGCAGGCAGGGGATAACAGGAACTCTTAAGCAGGTCAGTGCCAACACGGGATGACCCAGCATACCTTATGACAGGTTTAGGATTTTTCATTTTCATTGCAAAGGCCATAGATTATACTTGCTTGAGGACTAAGAGTTCCCAAATGTAGGACATTTGTCCACTTGAACCAAGATACTGCCTTCCAACAGTTTTCTGCATATGATCACTTTTTAAATGTACTGATTAGAAGGATCTCTTTTGACCTTGGAATTGACTTCCTAAATTTGAAATATTACCCTCAGAAGAACTTTCTGTCAAAACAAAATAGCTTACAGAACATATTTCTCATCCTACTTTTATACCTCTCATCTCCCATAAACAACACTGCCTTCCCCAAACCTCACTCAACTTTTAACTTTATAACAGGCACATTTACCATCACAGTCTCATTATTTCAGATTTCGCTGAATCTGTTCACTAAATTTTTTTCCTTAGAGGAATTTAGGAAAACAGGAATGGAGTTCTCGTATAAAAAGCAGGCTGCATGCTGTCTCGCTTCTCTGATCAATATTTACATCTGCTGAAAGATCCATTAGATCCAAGAAAGGGAGAACAATGCTCGCCCAGGTCATTAGCTCAAGGAATATGAATGTTGGCTTGTTTTAACCCCCCTGCAAAGTTAAGGAGAGCAGAATAAAGTGGCAGCCAAGCACCTTTCTTATTTGAATAGCCTAAGTACATTTATTCAGAAGAAGTAAGTGAAATAAAATACTTTGTTCAATATACTTACTTAATCTTCATTTTGTTTTGCTGTAGAGTGTTCTCCTGTTTGCCAAACTTAAAGATTCTAGATGGGATCTTGAAGTTACCTGAAGACTGTTCACCTCCAGAACATAATTCTTTTTCAAAATTATGTATTTTATCATAACACACTCTACATAGAAAGAAATCAGTTAACTGTTGCTGATAAACAGCTAAAAATAAAGGTAATGTGTGATCAAATACTCCCTGGATATATATTTATACAATATATACATGTATATTCTGCCTCTAATCATGATAGGAGAATATTTCCTTAACAGACCATTTCACAGACAGGGTGAACCAAGCATAAAGCTCTAGGTTCGATTCCATGCACTACACCAATAAAGGATCATTTTGGACTATTGGCTACGGTTTTGTTTCACTTGCTCACCTCAGACCTGTGGAGCAACGTCTGCCATAGACAATACAGAAAAGTTTGAGTGTGGCAATGTCCCTGGAAAACTTGTCTTCCAAAACCATGATGTCATGGATTTTGTTGACTTCTGCTCAAAGTTTCAATGTCACAGTGTTGATTGCATTACTCGTCACCAAATTCATCTGCTTTCTCTGGAAGAGACATTTATCCCCCACCCCTCCTGAAGTCAGCCATGTTAAAGAACTTTCTTCCACTAGTGAGATAGAGGGATTGTGTTACAGATCAACTTACAGGCAGAAATTTGAGTATCACGTTTGTATTGTGGTATATTTTTCAAAATTTTATCACACCAGTGAGCAAATAGCCAGATAAAAGTTGCTACACAGGGCCTGACATGATTGTGGTTGAGGGACAGAGCCATCATCAGTCCTAGGGAAAATGTATATATACAAAAATAATTTCATGATGTTTTACTATAGACTCACCTCTACCACCTAATGTCTCCATAAATTTAAGGACTGAAACGTACCTTACCAATGATGTGTTTCCTTCCACCCCCAAACAGCACAGTAAGCATTCAAAATGTTGAGTGAATGCATGCGACCACTGCAGAAAAACATTAGTGCTGGGTAGAACTATCAGGTAGAATACAATTTTGGGAGTTTTGGTGAAATTAAAAACTTTCTTTGGAATAATAAATGTTGGAAATTTTAAAACTGTTATGAGAATGCTGGAAATTGAACACAATGGGGGAATAATATTTCATCAGTTACACTAATTTGAGTTGGGTTTTCTGGGAAAATGCAGAAAATGTTTATGGTGAAAACATAAACAGCAAGAAAACCATGGGTTTCATACATGGAAAATAAGAGGTGCAGGGTTGCTGCACTTATCTCTTAGAAACAGTGGCTAGATCTACTAGACTTTAGGTTAGGGATCTCAATATGTGTATAACAAAATTCCAAAGACATAGCCTATGTTTGGCATGTAATTTGCATTTGCTAGACTTAACAAGTCAATACACCATGGGCGGGATGGCCAAAGCTGCTGGGTTTAAGTAGTTGCTGCCTATTGCTGGAGGAGAACTGAACAGAGAAAATACATGTACTGACTACACAGGCCTATGACTTGGCTCTGCTCACCAACTCTAGCAGCTTCCATGGCTTACACATCAAAGAGGGCATTTCAATTATACACTCACATGGCTTTCCTTGTACCTCCTAGGATGCCCAGAGACGTGACTCACTCTTGAGTCTTAGCATTACCTTTAGACATACTATGTTAAGAAGTATACAGAAACTTTTCAAATCAGCAACGAATCTGTAATTCTGTAAATTTAGGCACACCAAATGAAAACTGCCAACTTCTAGCTACAATTTAATGCTAAGAACAACAGAACTCCCATGAAACTTTTGGTTATGCCTTTATGTTAAAATATTTAGTGTTTCTCCAATAATAGTAAGCTTATTATTTATTCTCTTAGATGTCTGCTCTCAGTTATTATTTCTTTCTACAGTAGAATAAAATATAACTTATTGCTTATTATTATACTACCAAATAACATGGGTGAATTGGCAGCTAAATTTTAAAAGGCTACTTACAACTGTGAAACAAGTTTCTGATTGGTTTTAGTGTTCTGGAGCAAATGAACCAATATTTGTATCACTACAAGTGTATGTTTGCTTCTCTTATTTGTTGTATCTCAAAAGAAGAATTAGTCTTTGGTTTTTGTTTAGAATTTCTGAACAATCAAATCAAACCATTCACACTACTTTATAAAATGCCTTGGGAAACCTGTGGCTAATAAAATCTTTATTTCTGTAAGTGTGTCCATGTCCTTGAACATCTTCCATGTCATATTTTCCTTATATTTTATATCCAGTTACTTTTTACAATATATCCCAAAATACCTGTTCTTGAAAAAGTAGACATCTTTTGTATGTTTTTGTATATGATGTGTGTGATGTATGTTTATATGTGATGTATGTTTATCTATGACATGCATATGAATTTTATGAATGGTATGGTATGATATTATGTATGGTATGTATGTTATATATATGATATGTGTACTATGCTATGGTGATATTTTATTTGTACTGAAATGTGATTTTAATTTTATGTTAATAAATAAAGTTGCCCTGGGGTCAGAGCTATTAGAGCCATAGCAAGAGCGTGGTGGTTGGAAGAGCTGGGTGGATTTCTGTGTGTTCAGGGATACAGCCAGTGTTGGAGACATACGCCTTTAAGACCTGGAGGGCGGTACTTACAGGCAGTGATGAGGCAGTCATGTGGTTGAGTTTACAACCAATGAGAAGGCAGAACAGAAAGACTATTTAAACACAGACAAACAGGAAGTAGCTCTCTCTCGGGGAAGCTAGGAGCACTGCAGGAGGTAAGATTTTATCTCTGAGCTCTGACCTCTCGGCTTTCTTTTACATTGGCTCTGTATTTCTTATTTTAATAAGACGATTGGTTACATCTACATCTGGCGCCCAACGTGACAAGAATCCATTAAAAACTGCTTGGGGCCGGCTCCCTAGCCCGAGCAGCCTGCTCCCTAGCCGGAGCAGCCAGCTCCCTAGCCCCTGCCCAAGGTCTGCTTGGCCTCAGGCCGGACTATGAGCTGCTTGCTTAAAGCCAGTGTTACAAACAGCTCAGGCCTGCCCTGCTAAACAGGGCCCCTGCCTGTAAAGCCAAGCCTTGACTCGGCTCAAGAGGGAACAAGTGGCTGGCTTTAAGCTTTAGCTGGCTACCCCTTCGCTTTCACTTTCACTTTCACTTTCGCTTTTGCTTTCTCTCTTGCTTTCTCTCTGTCTCTCTGTCTCTGTCTCTCTCTCTCTCTCTGGATTCACACCTAGGACACTAGGTGGCTCTTTTGAAATTCGCTCGGATTTCTACTGTTCTATGCAGATTTGGTAAGTCATAAAGGAAACTATTTAAACAACAAATTTTTTCCACATTAAAAAAAAAATGGGTTTTCTGTGTACATTGGAAGAAAATTGGGTTTTTGAAATTTTAGGCAGTCTGACAATGGAACAACTATATGAGAAGATTAATGTTGATCGAATTATGCAGTTTATCACCATGCTTATTCTCATTTTACTATTTAAAAAGATAGTCGATTTAAGTGCCAGGATAACAGCTTTAGAAAAACCTGTTAATTTTAACAGTGAAGTTGGTTCAAGTTTGGATCATAAGGTTACAGAAAGAAAGCCTGTTTTCACACAGTCACCCTTAATTTATCCTGTAACCGTACAGCAGATGCCTGATCAAATGGCTACACAAAATATCTGGGCTCCAATTGAACTGATGGATTTTAAAAGGTTTAAGGAGGCAATAGTATCTTATGGCATGCATTCCCCATATGTAAAGCAAATGTTAAACTCTTGGTCAACATATAATAGGATTATACCACAGGACTGGCGGGACCTTGCACAAGCTGTTCTGGAACCCAGCCAGAGACTTCAATTTCTAACGTGGTTTAAGGAGGAAGCTAGAAACGTAGAAACACAATGGAGGGATAAAGGAATACAAGTTTGTCAGGATCAGCTTATTGGAGAAGGCCAATATGCTTCAATACAAACACAATGTTTATATGATGTTCAAACCCTAATTTTATGTCGAACGGCAGCCTTGAATGCATGGGACAGAGTTGAGGAACCAGGAAAAAAACCTGAGTCATTCACAAAGATGATGCAAGGCCCAAAAGAATCTTTCACAGATTTTTTAGAAAGACTGGCTTCAGCAGTAAACAGAATGGTCTCAGGATCAGAAGCTAGTAAGGCAATAATTGAAGCTTTGGCATTTGAGAATGCGAATGCAGCATGCAAAAGAATAATCAGGCCGTTAAGGGCAAGATCTGCACCTTTGGAAGATTGGATTAGAGAAACAATTAATGTTGAGGCTGATGAGCATGATGATACGTGGGTAGGAGAAGTAATTTCAAAAGGTTTGAGGAGTGTTAGATGTTTTGGGTGTGGAAAGCAAGGACATTTTAAAAGGGACTGTAAACAGGTCATTCCTAGAAGCAATGTTTCTTCAAGGAACAATGGCAACAGAATGCCCCTTCCTTCTGGAGTATGCAGAAGGTGTGGTAAGGGAAAACACTGGACCAACGAATGTAGATCAACAAAGGACAGACAGGGTAATGCTTTGCCTCACTTTTCGGGAAACTCCCGGAGGGGCCTCATGCAGGCCCCCATAGCAAAACCAGTTCAAACCTTTCCTGCAGCTGTAGAGGAAATCCCTGCTCTGAGCGATTAAATAACCAAATGACTATTGGAATAAATCATGCTGGTCAGGATGATGAAAAAGAGAGAATAGAAAATTCAGGAGAAAACATAAAGAAAATTTTTTGGCAAACTTCTATTAATGAACAAAGACCAAAATTAACGATAAAAATAAATGGTGTTTTGTTGTCTGGTCTGGTAGACACAGGTGCGGACGTTACCATAATTGCACCAGAATTTTGGCATCCAGCTTGGCCTCTTCAAGAGGTAAACGTTCAACTGTTAGGAATTGGGACATTATCTCAGGTAAAACAGAGTGCAAGATGGCTGGAATGTATAGGTCCAGAAGGACAGAGAGGAAAATTAAAACCATATGTGGCTAACATAGCTATGAACCTGTGGGGTCGAGACTTGTTGCAACAATGGAATACTCAGATTAAAATCCCTCCAATCTCAGAAACAAATCATAAACTAGCACATGTTTCTGAGAGAAATATTAGAAGGCATTATTTTGAGTGGTCACCAGCCATCCATATTATACAAGAATAGGGCACAACAACTGATAATCCTCCAAAAATACCAACAGCTCTACCTTTAAAATGGTTAACAGACAAGCCTGTATGGGTTCAGCAATGGCCTTTAACAACAGAGAAACTCCAGGCTTTAGAAGAGCTGGTAGAAGAACAGTTAAATGCTCAGCATATTGAACAGTCAACCAGCCCTTGGAATTCTCCTGTATTTGTTATTAAAAAGAAATCTGGTAAATGGAGAATGGTAACAGACCTTAGAGCAATTAACAAAGTAATTCAGCCGATGGGCTCTCTACAATCTGGAATTCCTTTGCCTACTCTGTTACCAAAAGGATGGCCTCTCATAGTTATTGATTTAAAAGACTGTTTCTTTTCAATACCCTTACAAGAAAAAGACAAAGAAAGATTTGCTTTCACAGTGCCTACTTATAATAATTCTCAACCGGTTAAAAGATTTCAATGGAGGGTCCTCCCACAGGGAATGTTAAATAGCCCAACTCTGTGCCAATATTTTGTACAACAGCCATTGGAAGTGATACGTAAAAAATTTCCTAAATCGATAATTTATCATTATATGGACGATATTTTACTAGCTGACTCAAATGCAGATACTTTAGAAAGAATGTTTGAAGAAGTAAAGAAAATTTTGCCTTGCTGGGGATTACAAATTGCTCCTGAAAAAATACAAAGAGGGGATTCCATTAATTATTTAGGATATAAAATAGAGCTACAAAAAATTAGACCCCAAAAGGTGCAAATTCGGAGAGATAGACTACAGACTCTTAATGACTTTCAAAGATTATTTGGAGATATTTCTCATCTACGAACTATTGTTGGGGTAAAAAATGATGAACTGACTAATTTGTTCAAAACCTTAGAAGGTGACAAGGACTTAAATAGTCCAAGAGAATTATCACCTGAAGCTGAGAAAGAATTGGCCTTGGTAGAAAAGAAAGTACATGAAGGGCACGTGGATCGTATTGATCCAAAGCTGGATTGCATTTTGG
The DNA here is from genome assembly GCF_049852395.1 of Peromyscus maniculatus bairdii. Classification (NCBI taxonomy): domain Eukaryota; kingdom Metazoa; phylum Chordata; class Mammalia; order Rodentia; family Cricetidae; genus Peromyscus; species Peromyscus maniculatus. Next base: position 56,601,776 of record NC_134857.1, read on the forward strand.
TTATTTTACCTTCTAGGCATTCCCCTACTGGAATATTAATGCAGAGGGAAGATATTATATTGGAATGGATATTTTTACCAAATAAACCAAATAAAAAATTAAAAACTTATGGGGAAAAAATCTCTGACTTGATTTGGAAAGGAAAATTGAGACTTCGTCAATTAGCAGGAATAGACCCAGCAGAAATTGTCGTACCTTTAACTAAGGAGGACATTGAAAAATTATGGACAGAAAGTGAACCTTGGCAAAGAGCTTGCAGTAATTTTTTGGGAGAAATTAACAGCAAATATCCCAAAAGCAACAGAATTGATTTTATAAAGAGAGCTGATTGGATCTTGCCTCGAATTGTACGGCAAAAACCCATATCTGGAGTTCGTACATTTTATACAGATGCCAACAAACAAGGAAAGGCAGGTTACAAATCAGAAAATTTAAGTAAAGTGGTACAAAGTCCTTATAATTCAGTGCAAAAATCAGAATTGTATGCTATTCTGTTGGTATTAATGGATTTTTCAGAACCTCTCAACATAGTAACTGACTCTCAGTATGCTGAAAGAGTGGTGTTACATATTGAGACTGCAGAATTTATCCCTGATGCTTCAGAATTAACTTCACTATTTATTCAATTACAAGATACAATCAGGAAAAGGAGTCATCCTTTATATATAACTCACATCCGATCTCATACTGGTCTGCCAGGCCCTTTAGCACAAGGCAATGATGAGATTGATAAATTATTGATAGGAAATGTGCTGGAGGCCTCAGAATTTCATAAAAAACATCATGTCAATAGTAAAGGTTTAAAAAATGATTTTTCCATAACCTGGCAACAAGCCAAAGAAATAGTAAAGAAATGTCCTACTTGTTCCTTCTATAATCAAACACCATTACCAGCAGGATGTAACCCAAAGGGTACTCAGAGGAATGAAATCTGGCAGATGGACGTGTTTCACTTTGCAGAATTTGGAAAATTGAAATATGTACACCACACCATTTATACTTATTCAGGATTTCAATGGGCAACTGCTCTGAGTTCTGAAAAAGCTGATTCTGTAATCACTCATTTGCTAGAAGTTATGGCCATTATGGGTATACCTGCACAAATCAAAACTGACAATGCTCCATCATATGTCTCTGTTAAAATGAAACAGTTTTTTGCTTATTACAATATAAAGCATATTACAGGCATACCACATAATCCTACAGGTCAAGCAGTTATAGAAAGATCAAACAGAACTCTAAAGGATATGCTAAACAAACAGAAATGGGTAACAAAAACCCCCAGAAATAGACTGCATAATGCTCTTCTAACTTTGAATTTTCTGAATGCCAATGAGAAAGGAACAACAGCTGCAGAGAGACATTGGGTAATAGAAAAAACTACAGAATTAAATCAGCCTATATACTTTAAGGATGTGCTGACCTCAGAATGGAAACCAGGGTATGTATTACGTTGGGGACGAGGTTTTGCTTTTGTTTCTACAGGAGAAGATAAGCTGTGGGTACCATCAAAATTGATAAAGGTTCGATTTGAACAAGAGAAACCTCTTAATTAGAGGAGATGATAGTTCATCAACCAGCATGAACATCCAATTTAAACTAACTTGTACAGTAACACATGCCTTTTCATTTAATCAGATAATAACTTGCCAAAAGGGAACATCCCCAAAGTTAGTCTTGGGGAAAGGTTTTTGTTTTTGTCTTTTAGGAGAATGATGGTTAAGGAACCTGAAGAACACAAGACAAATGAGACAACTGAAGAAAAGGGACAAATCATCTATCCCAGGAAACAAAGTGAAACGGCGTGTGGGTATATATAATCTAAAAAAAAATTTATGTCTTCTTAAATGTTTGTTTCTGCTTTTCTCTAAAGATTTAACACTATTGGTTTTCTAATAGTCCCAGTTCAATTAAAATTTAAAGCTGACTTTGGAGTTGGAGAATGGCTCTCTCCTTCTTTAAACTCAAGCATGTTGTTAAAAGGAAAATGCAAACTCCCTGTATCATGCCAGAAAGAGCCATTTTCTGCTATGGGACAGGACAAAAGCAAAATTAATTAAGGGACTATTCTATTACTAATCTCAACTCTTTGATTCTATTCTGATTCTTTAAACTTTTCTTAAAGTATAAATTTTATATCAAAATTTACAAGATTGATATATATATATATATATATATATATACATTTTAAACTTTGTTAAGATATGAATGGTCATATAGAGTACTAACTAATTCTAGAAAAAAGGCTTCAATTAGCTGCATATATATGTCTTTGTGTTCGAGTCTCTTATCAGTTTTCTGCAGGAAATCATGGCCAGGCCTAACATCAACTGAAATCTCCAGGAAGAAGATGGGGCCCCACAACAACAAACACAACAACAACAATTCCACGTGGACAATAATAATATCACTGAACTGACAAACATCATCTATAGATCAGCTTTGAACTACAAGGTACTCAGAGCAATTTTGAGATGACTAGCTGAGATGATCCAGTCTCAAAGACTACTTGAATAAGGACTTGAGATAAACCCTGAACTTTGGCTTTATACATAGACTGGATAATAATGAAGGATATCGTTATCTTTCCTAGAATTTGGCAATTAACCTAAAAAATTTTCTTTCAGGATAAAGATAACTTCGCCCATACCCAGCAGGAAGCAATTTTAAGAATATGACACCCACATTGCCAAAGAAGTGGTGTGGGGCGGGGGGTTTTTTGGTTCTTTTAATGGGTTTTGGGTCTGGGATAATTTTCATTATTTAGGGGGGTAGGTTACAAGTTGTCAAGGGTTAGGAAAAAGGCTAAGCAAAGGAGATTAGATTTAAGGTTCTTGTTTAAAAAAAAAAAAGAAAGAAAGAAAAGAAAAGAAAAAGATAATTACTAGTTTTAAATACTTTACATTATTACCAACTATTAGGATATAAAGAAATGAAAGTTAGTAGTTAGACATTACAATAGAAATTGTAGTCATATTAGATATGTTTTAAAAATTGAGCAGATATGTTTTAGACAGGTCATCTTCAAACCCTTCAGAGATCTACCGAATATGGCATTTAAAATGTTTTAATAACTTAGAAATTTTTCTTTTTTGAGACATGTCGGCTCCTGGCAGTACTAATCTACTTCAGAGAAAATATGGGCATTGAAGAAACTGCATATGGAGTTAACTTTCATTGTGGCAAAAGTTAGCCACTGGACAACAAAGTATCCTCAAATCAACAGGACAAAATGGACAGACAGAACACGAAACAAAGGACTACTGATTCTTGCCAAAACAAGTGTGGTTATGGCTTTATCAAAAGGCATCTTCTGAGGCCAGGACAATGTGGCACCATCCCTGAAGTGGACTTCACAATCTGGAAAAGGTACAGTGTTCTTTTCTTCGAAGGCAGCTGAACAGGCAGTGGGCCGATGGCTTCTGTTGTGCAATGGAACAGCAACTAAAGCTCACGCCTCTCAATAGTAGACTGGCATTTAATAGAGGGATGTGGAGAAGAAGGGGATGCTGAGATGAAGCCATATATACACAGCCAAGAAGAATGGACAGCTGAATTCAAAAACCATCAACAATTTCCAGAATTTAAAATCCTGAATCATGACATGACACTAGTGGAATTCAGGTGTTTCTGGTACATGGACTGCTCTCACCCAATGTGAGCTTGAACTGTTGACCTTGTGTACAACCTACTTCACAAATGAGTCTGTCAGATACGATAAGCCTATAGGCTGAAGATGATACATCAACACTGCTGAGAAACCTCAGGTGACTGTCCAGGCAGCTGGCTGTTTCTGTCAACTCACAAAATTTTTGGAAGTTGCTTTTGTGCACTTCTTGTTTTTATTTTTGTTAGCTAATATTATTTCCTTCTTGGGTCTCTGAGGGAGTTGAAGATTAGTTAGTTATACTTGAAGATTAATTAGGATAGAAAGTGAATTAGATACATTTTGGACTTACTAAAATAGGATAGATAAGGGAATTATTTTCTCTGATTTGTCAAATACAAATGGACTAGACATCGTTTAGGTATTTGTTACTTGTATATATTGTATATAGTTATTGTACTTTTGTATATAGTTTTTCTTTTGTTAGTTATAACCTTTTGTCTTTTTTCTTTTTATTAAAATAGAAAAGGGGAAATATGGTGATATTTTATTTGTACTGAAATGTGATTTTAATTTTATGTTAATAAATAAAGTTGCCCTGGGGTCAGAGCTATTAGAGCCATAGCAAGAGCGTGGTGGTTGGAAGAGCTGGGTGGATTTCTGTGTGTTCAGGGATACAGCCAGTGTTGGAGACATACGCCTTTAAGACCTGGAGGGTGGTACTTACAGGCAGTGATGAGGCAGTCATGTGGTTGAGTTTACAACCAATGAGAAGGCAGAACAGAAAGACTATTTAAACACAGACAAACAGGAAGTAGCTCTCTCTCGGGGAAGCTAGGAGCACTGCAGGAGGTAAGATTTTATCTCTGAGCTCTGACCTCTCGGCTTTCTTTTACATTGGCTCTGTATTTCTTATTTTAATAAGACGATTGGTTACATCTACACTATGCATTTATGATTTGAGTATAATATGTATATAGTGCATATGATTGTAAGTGTGTATGCATTAGATGTGCCCATATGATACGTATATATACATGTGTGTGCAGATGGGTAGTTTTAGGTATGAGTATGCCATGGTGCATATCTTGAGGCAGTCAGAGGATAAGCTTGAATGTTGAGTCTACGTTTCATCTTGTTTTAGACAAGGTCTCTTGTCCATAACTGAATATTCAGTTTCCCATCTTGTCAGAGGAGCATGGGGATTCCTATACTGCACTGCCTTGTCTGGCTTCACACTGGTTTGGGTATTTGAACTCAGATCTTTGTGTTTGTGTCACAAGTGTTTTCTCACTGAGCCGTCTTCAAAGCCTCATCTTCACGCCTCTTTATATCTCTAAAACACCTTTATGTCTTCAGAAAGAGATTTCTAGTGCTGGAAAAGCATCAGTCACATTTTAAATGTCTAAAGGAATAAAAGTTATAGGGTTTAAGAACTGTTTTTTTGAAAATTGAAAAACCTCAGAATCATGAACTTTTGTATGGGGCAGAGGATGCTAATCTTGGGTTTGCTCTGATCTACTTTTCACTTCTTCCCATGACCAAGTCAGATCAACAGTTCTGCACTCATGGTTCCTACCCTGTGAGGACAGGGGTGTACTGCTTGGATTCTGATTAACAACACAGCTGAGGAATTTATAGTTGGAACTTTGAGGAGGGCTTTGTTATCTTTTCCTAATGCCCTCCCTTTCACTCATTGAAAAAAACATTCAGAGAACTGCTGTCATTGTCTGTTACCTGGTCAGTCCCTCCCCGACCTTGCCCCTTGCAGGACCAGGCCCTCTCTTCCCCAGTCCTCCTCTCTGTGCACACACAGAGCAGAAACACATGGGGGTGGGGGGACTGTGGCAGATGGTCTTGCCTGAAAGCTTGACAAATGGAACTCAAGCCTTTCTACTTGCTTCATGTGTGTGTTTATTTATTTAAATTATTTATTTATCTTACATCCCAACCACATTTTTTCCTCCCTCCTCCCCTCCCATTCCTTCCCCCATCATTCTTCCACAACACCCACCCCCTTGCCCATCCACTACTCCTCTGTTACTGTTTAGAAAGGGGCAGGCCTCCCATGGGTATCAACAAAGCATGGCATATCAATTGATATTCATGGCTCCCCTTGAATTAAGGCTGGGCAAGGCAACCTAGTGTGAGGAATAGTTTCCTAAGAACCAGCCAAAGCATTAGGGATAGTTCTGGCTCCCATTGTTAGGAGTCCCACAAGTAGACCAAGCTACACAACTACCACATATATGTAGAGGGCCTAGGTTGGTACCATGCAGGCTCCCTGGTTGTTGGTCCAGATTTTATAAGTTCCTTTGAGCCAGGTTTGTTGTTTCTGTGTGTTTTCTTGTGATATCCTTGACCCCTCTGGCTCACACAATCCTTCCCCCCTCTCTTCAGCAGGATTCCTTGGCTTGGCCTAATGTTTGACTGTGGGTTTCTGTATCTGTTTCCATCAGTTACTGGATGAAGGCTCTCTAACGACAATTAGGGTAGTCACCAATCTGATCACAGGAAATGGCCAATTCAAGCAACATATCCACTATTGCTAAGAGTCTTAGCTGGGGTCATCCTTGTAGATTCGAGCAAGTGTCCTTTGCATCAAGTTTCTACCTGACCCTGAAATGCCTCCCTTTCCATTCATCTCTTTCAGTACTCTTCCCCTCCATCCACCGCCCCCAACTTAACACCTCAAGTTTCCATCGCCATCCACCCCAGTCAACCCAGGAGATCTCTTCTATTTCTCCTTCCCACGGAGATCCATGCATTCCCCACCACCACTTGGGGCCCTCCTTGTTACTTAACCTCTCTGGATCTGTGGATTACAGCGTGGTTATCCTTTACTTTACAGCTAATATCCCTTGATATACAGTGAATACATACTATGCTTATCTTTCTGGGTCTGGGTTACCTCACTCAAGGATGATTTTCCCCAGTTCCATCCATTTGTCTTCAAATTTCCTGATGCAATTGTTTTTAACAGCTGAATAATACTTCATTGCATAAATGTACTACATTTTCTCCATCCATTCTTTGGTTAAGGGGCATTTCTAGATTCTGGCTACTATGAATAAAGCTGCTATGACCATAGTTGAGCAAGTGTCCTTGTGGCATCCTTTGGGCATATACCCAAGAATGACACAGCTGGTTCTTGAGATAGATTGATTATCATGATCTATCTCTATTCAGATCATTAAATAGGTATTTTTTTTCTAGAAAAGTACTCTGGCCAAATGTTATTTTAATATCATGTTAATATCACCCAGTCTCAATAGGGTTTATGCTTTCATATAAAATAAAAATGTGCTTATAGATACATATTAAGTATTAACAGTTTACCTCACTCATACACTACTGCAAACACTAAAGCAATATCTTAAGTCTTACAGCTATCAAGCATATAGTTGTTCAACCTGTTGTTCCTATTTATGTAAAAGATATTCCCTATTCATATTATGAATATTTTATATACTATATAATGTAAAAGCTAATAACATAAGTGTGGGGGCCCACAGATGCTACCTAGTAAGTCTTTACTCAAGGTCAGAAAGTCTGAGCTTGCTTTACCCAGCAGGACTACACCATAAAATGATTTGGCCAGGATGTGGCTACCAGGTATTTTGAAGGGTCTACACTTGGCTGTACATTGTGCTTTGATCTTGAAAGGAGGAGGTCTTTTGCCTCTCCCCTTGGCAGTATATAAAAAGCTCATTGGAATAAAACTTTGGGTGGCTGGGTATTGACCTAGGGCCCTCCCAAAGCTATGCTGTGTCTCTGTCTTTCTATCTCCATCTATATTTCTATCTAATACTGCTTGTTCCTCTCTCCTCCCCACAAGAACCCTTCTACAGGTCAGAGCTGGTCTCTAACATATAAAAGAGCCTAGTTGTTTAATTAACTAATGAAAATAAGAAAAAAATAAGAATTTATGTTTATTCTTACATGGAACTATCAAATTCAAGCAATAGCTATATGTTAGTCTATTTATTCAGAGAGACTATTCCCCCTATCTCCTAAAATAAAAATAATAACAAAGCCATTAACTACTAAGTAAAAAGATCTAAGGTGCCATTCACATGAATTTATATGAATGTATATATCTATAAGACTATCACTCCACCTTTTAGAAATGAAAGTCATATTGGTGGAAAAAAATGTTTCAAAATGTTTATTTCCTGTTTTCACAAGCATATATGAGTTCAATGACTAGATTATACTTTCTTCATTGTTAAAACAAGTGTCAGTCCAAAATACATTATAAAAAAGTCTTTGTACCTTATTCTCTTAGCAAGTTACCATGTATCAACATATAAAGTGTCTTTCTTGTGAAAGGAAACACATTCATAAAGAGAGAATGAATTCCAGCATGCCTTACTGTTTTCAAGGAAGACATCTGTACATCTCTGTCTCTGATCTTTCCATACATAATTTTTTCCAGCTCTGACATCTGCACAAAATGAGACCATGTAAACTAACTCTCACTAAGACCTGTGAAGCTCAAATTGCATCCAGATGTGGCGGCAAGTCCCTACAGATGACTCAGACATTCTGGAATGTTCTGAGTGTAACTGACATTGATTTAGTAGCTGCAGTATTCAAGACTGTGGGTGTCATACATGTAACTTCTCTCCTAGTCTTTCTTCCTTTTTTTTTTTTAATTGTTCTAAAACCAAATAATGCTTTGGGATATGAGGGCCTTCATACTGTCCTTCTTGTCTACAAAGTTGTCTCCAGGGACTCCTTTTTACATTCTGGCCCTCAGATCCACCTAGCAGCAAATATTTTGTTTTCACGGAATCAGAGTAGATAGAGAAAGGGTAAATTTGATATGAGCACAACTGACTGGATGTGATGGCTAATTTTATATTTCAACTTGGTTGGCATAATTCATGTGAGATGTTACTTTGAAAAGTTTTTGGATGATATTAACATTTAAATGGGTGGATTTTGATTTAAATAATTCGTCTTAAGATAAATAAGCTTCGGGGGCTGGAGAGATGGCTCAGAGATTAAGAGCACTGACTGCTCTTCCAGAGGACCTGAGTTCAATTCCCAGCAACCACATGGTGGCTCACAACCATCTGTAATGAGATCTGGTGCCCTCTTCTGGCCTGCAGACATACATGCTGTATACATAATAAATAAATAAATCTTTTTAAAAAAAAAGAGAGAGAGATTTAAAAAAAAAAAATAAGCTTCATCCAGTAAGGTGAAGACTTGAACAGAATAAGATTAATTCTCTGCTCTGACCACTTATGAAGAAATTTTGCCCACAGACAGACTCCTATCTGGAATTGCTCTGCATTTTTTTCTCTTCACTGAGGCTTCTCCCCCCTCTCCTCTCTTCTCCTTCCCTCTTATCTCCCTCTCTTCTCGCTTCTCCTCTCCCTCCCTCCCTTCCCTTTTCTGTTATTTTGGTTCTGATTTTCAGGAGACCCTTGACTAATACACAAGATACAAGGTAATCAGCCCAATGTGTATACTCCCCCACACACACCTTTGTTTTGGCTTCTGGTTTTTACAAGCTCCATCCAAAAAAGTGGCCATCATTACTTACTGTTTTTATTTCATGTTTCTGACTCTTGTAGTATACCCTTCACCTTTCTTCTTCTGTGATTCACTTATTCTTCATGTCAGAGTCCATCCACTCTAACTTCTGAAACTTAAAAGGTCTAATCCAGAAAACAAAAAGCCCCCAAGTTTTTCATCTCTTTCATTGAAAGTGTAGCTCTTCAAATCTTTTTGCTATGTACTTTTAAAAGTCATTTTGAAAGTCAAAGCTAGACGATGACTTTTTTGTTGTGGTTTTTATCTTCCTTTCTTTAAACTAAATGGATATTTGTGTATCTATGCTTAGAAAGCCAATGTCAAAGCTAGACAATGACTTTTTGTTTTGGTTTTTATCTTTCTTACTTTAAAGATCAATGGATATTTGTGTATCTGTACTTAGAGAGCCAGGGGCAAAAGAAATCATGAGAGAAAGTTTTAAAATCCAGATAATATTTGTAAATATTACCATTCTGCAATACAATACCATAAAACAGTATTATCAGTCCTGGTTTGGAATAGAATCATCAGGTTCTTAAAAATATAACAAAAGTTGAACCCAACCCTAAAGACAGTCTGACTTGATTGGTATAAAATTTAGGTATTATTATTTTTGCCATTTTGCTAATCAACTCAGGTGATCCTCATGTAGGAGAAGCCTAGGCACTGAAATCCCTTGATATGAAAGCAAAGACATTGCAACAGACTCTCATGTCCACTGTCACCTGAAGCAGCTGTGAGACCCAGACTTCACCTCAAGCTTCAGTTAGCTCATATGAAGAACAGGAAGATAAGGTTCAGTGTCTTCAATGGACCTTCCACCACTAACATTCTGGAAATTAATTGCTGTGAGAACTAAAGGAGAGGCTTGGACCACGGCTCATTAGACACATGAGAGAGAGAAAGTCAGTCTAGTCAAACAAAGAAGGTACCTACTCTGTGCTGTGCTGATGTAGAATTACTATAAGAACCCAGCAGGTCTTTTTGTGTGATGATCTTTCCTTTGGCATGTCAGTCAGACGCCACATCAACGTAGAAGTAATGTTACCCACAGTCCCACTCCCTCGGGTGCTAGCTAAGCTCAGGGAGATGCAATCTAGTGACTTCATTTTTGAAATTGTGTCTCCAAAGAGAGTGGAAAAAATAGTGAGTTCTCACTAGTAGAGTAGGCTGAAGTCTAAATGTTGGTTAAACATTGCATGTGGGAACTTTATTGCCATGTGAAATCATTAAGAGATGAGGCTTTCAAGAGGTAATAAAATCATGAATTACATTGGATTAGGATGAGGATTAAATCCTTTTGATGGGTTTGAGGCTTGAGGAAAGGCAGGGGCCCTGGAAAATGTTCAAACTAATTTTGAAATGAGTGTCTTTGGAGAACCCAAAGTAGAAATTAAAGAAAGCTCTAGAAATGTCAAAAAAAAAATCTAGAAAGTTATAACAATGTCAATATAATATATGAGATAAATAGATAAATGTAATCCACCATATGAATTAACTGAGAGAAAAAGCAACATGATCATATTATTAGATGCCAAAAATGCCTTTGACAAAATCCAACATTGCTTTATGATTAAAACAATTTACTGAGAGTTTATAGCTAATATCAACTTAAATGGAAAAAAACTCCAAGCAATTCCACTAAAATTGGGAATAAGACAAGAATACTCATTATCTCCATACCTATTCAATATAGGACTTGAAGTCTTAGCTAGAGCTATAAGACAACTGAAGGAAATCAAGAGTATTCAACTTAGAAAGGAAGAAGTCAAAGTATCATGATTTGCAGATGATATTTATAGTACATAAGTCACCCTAAAAATTCCCCTGGGAAATTTCTATAGCTAATAAACACTTTTGCAACATAGCTGAAAACAAACTTAACTCACAAACATCAGTAGCCTTCTTATATACAAATGACAAATAGATGGTGAATGAAACGAGAGAAACAATATCTTTCACAATAACCTCAAAAATATAGGAAGTGAAAGACCTATATAATCCAAACTTTAAGAGATTGAAGAAAGAAATTGAAGAAGATATCAGAAGATGGTAAGATCTCTCATACTCATGGATCAGTAGGATTAATTTAGTAAAAATTGATATCCTACCCAAATAATGTTCAGATTCAATGCAATCCCCATCAAAATTCCAACACAATTCTTTACAGATCTTGTTAGGACAATTTTCAGTTTCATATGGAAACATAAAAACCCTAATACAATCCTAAATAATAAAGGAACTGCTGGAGGTATCACCATGCCATGTCTCCACTAGTTTGACAGCACTCTAGTAATAAAAACAGCTTGATATTGACACAAAAACAGACACATTGATCAATGGACTCCAATTAAAGACACAGACACAAATCTATCTATACTTCTATGGAGACCTGATTTTTTTTATCAAGAACCCAGAAATATACACTGCAAACAAGATAGCATTTCCAAAAATCTTGCTGCATAAACAGGATGACTGCATTAAAATGCAAATAGATCCATATTAATCTCTCTGCACAAAACTCAACTACAAATGGATCAAAAACCTCAATGTAAAACCAGATACATTGAACTCAATAAAGAAAAAGTGGAAAATAGTCTTGAATTCATTGGTAGATGAAAAAGCTTTCTGTACAGAACACTATTAGTGTAGGTACTAAGATCAACAACTAATATATTGGACCTCATGAAACAGAAAAGCTTCTGCATGGCAAAGGGCACCATCTCTCAGACAAATTGGCCAGCTACAGAATGGGAAAAGATTTTTACCAACTAAACAACTGATAGAGTGTTAATATCTAAAATACATAAAGAACTAGAAAAAGGATATCAAGAAAACAAATAACCCAATTGCAAAAGTGATATACATCTAAACAGAGAATTCTCAGAAGAGGAACTTCACAAAGCTGAGAAGCACTTAAAGAAATGTTCTACATCATTAGCTATCAGAAAAATGCAAACCAAAGATACTTTGAGGTGTCATCCTTCACCTGTCTGAATGGCTAAGATCAACAGAACAAATGACAATATATGATGGTGAGGATATGGAGTAAAAGGAATACTGATCCTTTGCTGGTGGGAGTGCAAACTTGTCCAGCCACTAAGAAAGCATGGAGGTTCCTCAGAAGGTCAGAAATCGACCTACCTCAAGATGTACCTGTATCCCTTTTGGCCATATTTCCAGAGGTCATTTCATCCTACCACATAGATTGCTCAACCACATTCATTGATCTTCTATTCATATTAGCCAAAAATTGCAAATAACCTGGATGCCCATAAACAGATGAATATATAACAAAATGTTGCACATTTATACAATTATTACGCAGATGTTTAAAAGGTGAAATCATTAAAAAAAAGTGACATCATTAAATCCACAAGTAAATGAATGCAAGTAGAAAAACATCACCCTGGATGATGGCAGGGTGGTGGCAGATGAACCTCTCTAGGAAAGAGAAATAGAATACATAGTTATGGATGGATGGGAGAAGGGGGCTGGAATGGGAGGATCAAGTGGGTTGGGGGAGGAAAGACAGAAATGAGGGAATGAATACAGGAGAGAGACAGCTACAATTAAGGGCCATTTGAGGGGTAGTATGAAAACCTAATACTGTAGAAGCTTCCTAATATATACACGAAAGTGTATATATCTAAATAAAATCACCAAAAAAAAAATGAAGAATACAGAGCCTTAGCTGGACATCTTTTGTCATTAAACATAGCTTTAAGTACCAGGAATGTTTTACATCTAACTGAGATGTTGATGAAAGGGTCCCAATGAAACTCCCAGACTACTAAGGCTGCTGACAAGACTATAGGTTGTTCTCCACAAATTGACAGTATAGCCTTATTACTGAAGACAACACCTACCCACTTCATTGAATACCAAGAAGTCAAGCTGGTTGCTACTTAGAGCCTTCATCCCTGTGTGATAGCATCTTTGGTACAGCAAAGTGTTGTGGGATATTTTTACACTGTGTATAAATGTATTACTGTGATTGGTATAATAAAAATCTGAACAGCCAGTAGCTAGGCAGGAGGTGTTAGCGAGACTTCAGAGAAGAGAGAGAACTCTGGGAAGAAGAAGGTGGGGTCACCAGCCAGACACAGAGGAAGCAGCATGAGCAGTACAGAGACATGAAGTAATGAACCATGCAACAGAACGTAGATTAATAGAAATAGGTTAATTTTTTTATAAGAGTTAGTTAAGAACAAGCCTAAGCTAATACCAAGCTCTCATAACTAACGTCTCTGTGTCATTATTTAGGAGCTGGCTGGCAGGACAGAGAAAGACTCATTCCAGGAAGGTGTTCTATAGGCCATCAAAGGATAAATCTAAACACTCACCGAGATACAAACACTTTGGTCTACAATGGTGTCCAGCCTGCAAGATATGCTAGTGCTGTGGTAGCACAAAACTTGTGGGATTAACCAATCAGTACGTGATTTAACTTAAAGCACACTCTACAAAATGGAACCTATATCCAACTGTTCCTTTGGAGACAACAAACAGAGTCTAGGTAGTCCGTGGATCTAGAATAAAACCATATACTGCTGTTATGCTAATAAATGTAGCAATAAATGACTCCTAATGACATTCTGCTATACTTATAGATCAGTGTCTTGCTCAGCCATAATCAAAAAACTTACCTACCTCTACAGGTGGGAACTAATACAGAGATCCATAGGCAGACAAAATGAAGAGAGTGAGAGGCAAGGGAACACTCAGCCCTAAATGGTATACTTCCCTCAAATCCCTCCCCTGAGTTTGAGAACCCTGCGGAAGAGGAGGCAGAAAGATTGAGAGAGCCAGAGGGAATGGGGGACACCAAGGAGGCAAGGACCTCTAAGTCAACAGGATGGATGAATAAGTGAACTCACAGAGATTGTGGCAGCATGCAGAGAATCAGCACCAGATGAGGTCTTAGAGCTAAAAGAAGTGGACACATGCCTCTACCCCTAACCTAGAAGCTATTTCAAATTGACAACAACTCACAAGTGAAATTGTAGTTTTCTCTAAGGGAGTCTCACTGAGGAAACAAACTACTCGTAAGAGTTGGCTGCATTCCCAGCAGTAGATGGCCAATAGAAAAGAAAGTCAAAGGCATCTTTGGAGGTTCCTTGTCTTATAATGTCATGTGAAGGCTTTTTCCCCCATCTCTTTAAACCCTACAGATCCTTTGGGTATATATTATGGCTCCCAGCTTAGTCTTTTTGTGGGATTCCTAAGTATACAAATGAGTCAGTCTCTGTGTCTCTCTCTGTTTCTTGTGCCTCTTCTGGGACTCTTGCCCTTCTGTTTGTTTTGTCCTATTCTGATGCATTAGTTTTTATTTTCTTATTACATTTTACTACATTATTATTATATTTTTGTTAGAAGACTTTTTTCTAATGAGAGACAGGAAGGAGTGGGTCCAGATAGAAGGAGAGGTGGGGATGAACTGGAAGGAACTGAGGGAGTAGAAATCATAATCATGATATATTATGTAAGAAAAATGTATTTCCAGTAAAAGGAAAACAAAAAAAGACATAACAAAACTAAAAAAAACAAAAAAAAAACCAAAAAAAAAGTTAAGATGGAAAACACATTTTTACAATTAACATCAAATGTAGCACTTCATGCATGCACCAGTCAGAACCAGTTGCTGCTGCTTGTTGACTCCAGAGAGTAGGTACCAGAGAGAACTACACTTGTTGGTGGCATAATCCCCCATAACTTTCCCTGGGTTTGAAAAGTCAGTGAAAGGATCAGGCAGTTTTTCACCAGAGGTCTTGAATGGAGTATAAGGAAAATAAAGCATGGAATTTGAGGGCATAATTTGATTATAACAGTGGGTTGTGATCACCAGAACACCTCTCCCCTTAAAATACCATTTTAAAAGCTTTTATGGCATCATGCCAAGAATTGCAAAAGATTTAATGCATCCCTTTCAATGGCAGTCAAAGGTGCATTTGAGTTTTGTAAAGTGTGCTTTTCCAGGAAGAGGACAAAAGAGACACATACTTCAGATTCTGTTAATTATTAGAGCCCTAAAGTGCTCCTATTAACAATCACCTTCACCATTATCAGTTATCTAGTACAATGGAAGACAATTATTTAGCAAAAGACGAATCACAAACGCTTTTAGTTAGGAAAAAACGTTAATTTTAAATACCCGTGCTTTTTAATTTCTTGATCTGTTAGGAAGTTGAACAGTGGGGACAAGTAAAGAGGGTTGAAAAGCCAAGGCGAGGAGGAAACATAGCAATTGCTTGTGTAAGAGATCAACTGTATCTGCATACCTCAGGCAAGCATGCCCACACTGTCTACCTCCAAAAGCAGCTAATGGAAGCTTCGTCCACTGGTGTGAGAAGACCACCTCCATCACATGTAGTTGTCAACTGT
Organism: Peromyscus maniculatus bairdii; assembly: GCF_049852395.1. Taxonomy (NCBI): domain Eukaryota; kingdom Metazoa; phylum Chordata; class Mammalia; order Rodentia; family Cricetidae; genus Peromyscus; species Peromyscus maniculatus. The sequence goes on from NC_134857.1 coordinate 56,617,314, forward strand.
GACCCCTGCTGTTAAACATTGCAGAAACTGTTCCTCAAATAAGTTCTATTTTGCATTTATTCTTACCATCTTTTAGAAAACATGTGTTCCTTTCATACTTAAAGACTATCAGAAATGCTACAAATGTGAAAGAAAAGGGTCTAGCCTCTAGCATCTCTATAGATCTTTAAAACCTTTAACCAAATTGACTCCTATCGTTGTAGAAATGTGATGAGAGGTTTTGTACCTCAAACATTTCTTGACAAGTTTACCAAGAAGTGGACATGCATGCCAGCTGTTTATCATCCACCTCTTCATTATTATTATTGCATCATAAAGTTCTTAACAATATTGGATTTAATGTACAGTCCTCCATACAAATCACAATTTCTGCCACTTATCTCATTAATTCAGCTGATTTCCCCCTCTGAAGCAAAGTGTTATCAGTGTTGGAATTGGTGAATTAGTTTATATTTGACACTACTCCTTAATCTGAGTAGCTCCTGCAGATTATTTTCCTATTGTTTACAGCTGTGGCACCAAATTTATTGCTGTGCAGGTCCTATGTTTTAAAATCTGAAGAAACTAAAATTTAAGAAGAGGAAAATAGGGGTATCTTGGGCATAGGAAGGTGGAGTGTGTGTGTGTGTGTGTGTGTGTGTGTGTGTGTGAAGAGAGAGAGACAGACAGACAGAGACAGAGACAGAGAGAATGCTCAAAAAGTAGAGATAATGTCCCTTGTTCAGAACCTTCAATAGATCAGATGATGAATCTGCCTGTTACACTGTTTCTAATGTTAATCTGGAAACATCCCATAGATATCTAGAAATGGTTTATCAGCTGACATCTCTTAACCAAGGTTATATCTCAAAATTTCAGTTTCTTAAATCAATTGAAATGCTAGAAAATTAGAAGAAAGTATGTAACCATGTATGTAACTAAAAGTATGTAACCAAAGTATGAATGTAACCATGCTGAATTCAAAATTAACTGTCAGTTTGCTTAGTATTCCTACTGGAATAACAGATCCAAGGGGCCTCTTACTCTTCATCTCCTAGGAGAAGCTTCATCGTTCCATAAATAGACGTGAGCTGACCAAGCTACACTTGTCCTGCAAGTATGCCTGGTCATGTGTTGGCTCCAACAGCATACTCAGCTGAAGTGGCAACCCAGCTACACACACAGCGATTTTGAATCTGAACTATCATCACTTGGAACAAATAAAAAATAAACATGTTTTCTTTCACTCCCTTAGGTTTTAAGTATGTTGTGTGTCTTATCAGTAAAGAATTCAATCTTGTGACTCATGAAGGATCTGACAAATTGGTGCTTTTAGATGACTAAAATTTTAATAAGTCCTTGATTTGAAAAACTTCATCTGAAAAAATCTCTGAAACAAATTCCTTATAGGTGAATAAAAATCTAAATTATGTTTCTGGACTTTGCTGAATCATCTTCTCATATGATACACCTTCGTAAGATTAAAAGCCCAAAGAGAAGAAAGCATATAAACTTGTTGCCTCTTTTTTTTTTTTTACAGGAGGTAAAACATGACTCAGGTTACAGCATAAACTAGTCTAAAGTAAATACAGCAAAAGAAATGAGGTATATCAGCTGCCTCACTGGCTTGAGTGAATGAACTGTTATAATCTTTCTTTTAATTTCATTTTTTATAAAAAATTGCTGAAATATAGTAATTATACATAATAATGGATTTTTAATAAAATTTTTGCACATTATATAATGTGTTTTGATCATATTCACTTCCATTACCTTCTTGTCCCCCTCCTACGCCTGATCTTTCTCTTCCCCAAAAGTTCTCTTTCTATTTTCATGTCCTTTTGTGTGTGCGTGACCCAATAAGCTTAATCAGGGTTGTTTATGTGAGCATGGGTGGGATGTTATTACAAAAGCGTGAACACCTTACTAATAGCTACACTGTTCATAGCAATGGGATTCCTCCTCGTATTTTCATGCATATAGGCCTCTTCACTTAACAAATCTCAAGTTCCATTTTCCTGAAATGCCACAACTTCACTTTTCTTTATGACAATAAAACTCCATTGTATATATATGGCACTTTCATTATTCACATGTATTGGTGACTCCATTTCCTGTCTATTGTGAACAGAGCAGCTTTTATCTCTGATTATAGATGCTCTTCTAGTAAAAAGTCAGTTCAGCTCTTCCAGGTACGTAATAAATTTTCAAGCTCATGACTTTGACTTGCAAGAAAAGTGACCTATCATGGCCTCTCTGGACTTGTATATTAGTCCCTGTTTGTGTTTTGTCTTTATAGTGAAGAGATAACTAACAAATAGCACTTTCTGAGATCCAGGCACACTTGAAAAACATTTTCTATAATATCCATAACAACTTATCATGCACATACACATATATTATGTATAGACACTGAGCTGAAAGTAGTTAAAAAATCACTTCACTCATTTATTTAAGTCAAAATCTATAAATTGAATTTTTTGTTGTTGTTGTTATAAATACACGTTTTTTGTTGGGTGACGGAGGGCATAGACGGTGCTGTACAGAGATGGTATAGGCTTGGGGCTGAACGCCACAGAGATAGACAGACAGACAGACACAGAGACTGAGTCCATCCAGCAGGGCAGGCCAGGCAGCATTCTGGGGACTGTAACACTTGGTTGGTGGGCAAGAGTCATCTGGGAGTCTGGTCCAGGGCTGGTAGGGCCCCAGACACCCTGGAAGCTCCTTGGTCCAGTCCAACTGAGGTCTTGGGTGGTGTTGCAGTGGCACCTAGGCTCAGCTTATGTCATTCAGGGCCTTGCGGGTGAACTCGGGCAGCACAAAGCCCGCCCGGTGCATGTCGGAGTTATAGTATTTCAGCTGCATCTGCTCCACCTGGGCCTGTGTCAGCTGCTGCACTGGCTCCCGGAAGTTGGTGCTCGGGTTTTTGCTACACAGCATGAAGCCGATCTGGCCACTTGGATATGTGGGAATGGTGCAGTAGGCATAGCCCACCACCGGGAAGAGAGATTTGCAGAAGTGCCTCATCTCCTTGATGAGGTCCAGATGCAGCCACTGACACTCACCCTGGCAGCAAAGGATGCCATCTTCCTTGAGTGCGGTCTTCATGAGCTGGTAGTAGGACTCCTTGAAGAGACTCTCAGCAGGACCCATGGGGTCTGAGGAGTCGGTGATGATGACGTCGAAGGTATCTTGGTTCTGTTTCATGAACTCAAAGCCATCGCCCACATGGAGGGTTAGCTTTGAGCTGGAGTAGCCGAAGGCCATGCCAGGCAGGAACTTCTTAGAGACTTCAATGACATCCTCATCGATCTCGCACTGGACCACCGACTCCACAGAGGGGTGCTTCACCACTTCCCGTAGGACGCCCCCATCTCCACCCCCGATGATCAGCACCTTCCGCGGGTTGGGGTGGCTGCAGAGCGGCAGGTTGGCTATCATCTCCTGGTAGGAGAACTCGTCCTTCTCAGTATACTGGATGACGCCATCCAGAACCAGCACGTTGCCGTAGGTTTTACTTTCTTTACTTCTTACTCCGTGGCTTGCTCTGTAGCTGGGTGGCTAGTCCATGAAGTCCTCCTCTCCTTTTCTTGTTCCTTCAAATTGAAATTTTAAAAGGATTTATGACAAATATGCCATGATGCCCCTGTGTTAGTAACAATTAATGCAATCCCATATGATGCTCTAACAACTATAGTTAAAAATGAGGTAAGAGATTTTGTGGTTCATTTAGTTGTTTAATTGTAGATGTATGTAGCAAGCTTTCTTTTTGGCCACCGATCAGCTCCCAAATCAAGACACAGAGACTTATTATCAATTTTGCATGCTCAGCCTTATCTTATGCTTGTCCCATTAGCTCTTAAAACTTAATTTAACTTGTTTCTTTCCATCTACATTTTGCCTCAGGGCTTTTTATCTTTCTTTCCTTATGTATGTCCTACTTTCACTGTTTCCTCCTTGTCTGACTAGCTGGAGCTGCCTGGCTGGCTGCATCTGGGCATCTGCCTTTCTTTCTCCCTCATTCTCTCCTCCCTACTCAGAGCCTAGATCCTCCTACTACTTATTCTCTCTGTCTGCCAGCCTTGCCTATCCCTCTACTGCTTAACTATTGGCTGTTCAGCTTTTTACTAGAACTATCAGGTGCCTTAGGAAGGCAAAGCAACACATCTTTACATATATAATTAAACAAATGTAGCATAAACAAATGCAACACACCTCTACATAGTTAAAGTAGTATTCCACAACAGAAGCACTTTGGAATAAAATAGGAGATCTATTGGTTTCAGTGCTACTAGTATTCTATCAGGCAGATATGACCCACAACTATGATGGCATGATTGCCACCTAGCCTTTGTGAGTTTGGTAGCAGCACATTTTTTTAGGGCGTCTTCCCATTCTATGTCCCTACTACTTTCAGAACCATCTCTGAGAATGTTCTCTGAATAGTAATTCTACTGTGTACATGTGACCATGCCATCTCTTCCCATCATTCATCCCTATGCAATTGGATTATGACTAAGTCTAAACCACATGATTCCTGGTCCAAGTACTTTTGACCTTACAATCCATTCTCTTTTCTTGATATAATAGATATGCACTCTACAACTGCTATATTTCTTATGTAACCTAATATCTTTTATTACAGTTTGCTAGTATATAAACATGTGTGTGGTGGTATTGTGTTCCCCAAAATATTGTACACCCTAATAAACTTATCTGGGGTCAGAGACAGAACAGCCACTAGATACAAAGGCTAGAAAATGGTGGCACTCACGCCTTTAATCCTAGCATTCCAGAGGCAGAAATCCATGTGTTCAAGGATACAGCCAAGCATGGGGACTCATACCTTTAATCCCAGAAAGTACGTCTTTAATCCCAGGGAGTGGTGGTAGAAAGCAGAAAGGTATATAAGGTGTGAGGAGCAGAAACTAGAAGCATTTGGCCTGGTTAAGCATTTGGCTGGTTAAGCTTTTAGGTTTTGAGCAGCACAGTTCAGCTGAGAGCCATTTGGATATGAGGACACAGAGGCTTCCAGTCTGAGGAAACAAGATCAGCTGAGAAGTTGGCCAGGTGAGGTTAGCTGTGGCTTGTTCTGTCTCTCTGACCTTCCAGTGTTCACCCCAATAACTGGCCACAGGTTTGTTTTATTAATAAGACTCTTTAAGATTCCTGCTATACATGTGTTTGATTTTTATTGTTTGTTTTTAATAATTACTTCTAACTGCTCCTTTCTGGATATCTTTCTGTGGGATAGTGACCCCTTAAATGCATGCATTTTTATTCTGATTTATTAACTCCTATTCCCAATTTATTATTCCAGTGCTCTCATTTTTACATTTAGAGTCGGTATCAAAAGTAAGCTTGCTTCGTAATGCATTTTGAACTGAACATGTGCATCATGATAATGTGAAATGGGCTGAAGAGATGGCTCAGTTGGTATAGTGTTTACTGTACAGGCATAAGGACCTCAGTGTGAATTGCTAGTAACCACTGAAAAAGCTGTTCATGGTGGCTTGCTTGCCATCCATGAGGTGGAGAGGCATAGATAGGAGGATTCCTGAAGTTCAGTGGCCAACCAGCCTAGCCAAATGGCAGAGCTCCGAGTGCAGGGAGAGACACTTTTGGTGGTTTGAATGAAAATAGGGAGTGGCGTTATTTGAAGGGATTAGAACATGTGGCCTTACTGGAATAGGTATGTCACTGGGGGCGGGCTTAGACATTTCAGAAGCTCAAGCCAGGCCCAGTGGTTCACTCATTCTTCCTGCTCCCTTTGGATCCAGATGCAAAACTCTCAGCTTCCTCTCCAGCACCATGTCTGCCTGCAGGACACCATCCTTCCTCCCATGGCGATAATGGACTAAACCTCTGGACTGTAAGCCAGCCCCAATTAAATGGTTTCTTTTTTAAGAGCTGTCCTGGTAATAGCACCTTTTCACAGCAATAAAATCCTAAGATAACCCTGTATAAAAAAATAAAGGTAAATAGTTATGGAGGATGATACACAACATCATTTTCTGGTCTTTACACTCATGCACATAGACATGCACATGCATTTACACATACTTATGAACAGTTACATAGATCACACACACATAAAATATATCTGGTCTTATAAAATGACCAAGAGGAAATAATCTATTCAGACTCCAATATTCCTTGAAGAATCAATAGCAGCGTGATGGCCTGAAACACTCTACGTATTCTGTGGCTTTAAACTTAAGAACTTTCAATTGGCCAAAGCTGTAAATACCATCAAAGGGTTTACACCCTTTGGAAGTCAGTTTTCAGGTGCTACCTTGGAAGCAATTTATGTTGTTCAGGAGTAGAGGACAGATTTTAAGGTCACTTTGAAAGGATTGTCTAACCCTAGTACAATGCTTTGTACTTTGACTGTGGATATGACATAGTTTTCTTTAAAAATAAATGACTTGACCCAAAACAAAAGATCCCTTAAATCTGGATATAACAATCAGAGGCAAAGAAATCAGAGATTTGAGGCAGGGCCACTGTCTTTTTCAGAGATGGAAAGACATTGTGGGCAGCTTCTAGGAGCTTAGGGTGATCTCAACATGAGAACTAGTAAGAGAACTCAAGCAACAAGGTCCTGCCAATAACTGAATGTGCTAGGAAATAGGGTATACTAGAGTGCAGCCTTGCTGACACCTTGATTTCAGCACTGGGAGAGCCTGAGAACAAAGCCCGAATGTACGGTTAACAGAATGGTGAGTTATTACATGACTGCCATTTAATCTGGAAACTTTGCAGTGTCCATTTTTTTTAATGAAGAAAAATAAAACTAAGAGAATATCATGTTCCTAATTTATAAAAGCAAAATTTCTAAAGAAAATTGAAATATTCCACAATAAATTCATACTAGGAATAATTTATCTATTAATATGCTAGTGAGGTTACCTTGACACAGCCAGATGTAAATAGTTAAATCTTTGCCTTTTATTTGAAATATGATTTATTTTGATGATGACATTTCCCAATGAAAGATAACATCCCTGGTCTTTGAAAGTACTTATCAAAAACCCACCTTTCAAGTTTTGACGACGAGTAGAAGTTAATATATCCAGTAAGGAACTCTCTTACAACTGTCCACTAAATGCGGCATTTAAAATTTTATGTATTAATTGTAAAACTGAAGTACTTCCGCCAAAAGAGCCCAAGCGGAACTCACATGATAGACAAACGAGGCTACTTAGAATACAGTCCCCATATCAGATTAATAATTAATCAACTCATTCCAGCTCTGGTTGGCACTCAGCAGTACTAGACCCTGTACCCTGACACTGACAGATTCTACATGTGCACTTGTGCTGATGTGAAGCAGAGCGGCACGTATTCCCTGACAGCATTCATCTTGAGCCTATAAGACAGGAGCTGCTAACCCTCACGATCCTGGTGAGGCTCCCTTTACCTCCATAACTGTGGCTTACATTCCATCGTATTACCCATGATGCCATGAATTATTCCTCTTTATTATCAAATGGGGGCCTCATTTACACCATGATCTTTATTTTGAAATCCAATTTAAAATATTTTAAAATACATCAATGTTTTGAAATCTCAGGAATTAATAGTAATGCATATCACCACAAATCAAACACAAGTAGAAATTATTCAAAACTTCCCTGGGTAGAAAGCAGTGGAACAACAGAGGGAGACAGTAAGTGAGGGAGAAAGAAATGAAGCACCTTGGAAATAACCAGGAAACAAAGAACAAAATGTCTGTTGTAAGTACTATGTGAATGAATTAAGTTCTCCAATAAAAACCCAGAGTTTGAATTGAAAAAAAATGGGATCGATCTACATTCTTGTAACTAGAACTTACTCTATTTTCATGACACACATAGAAAGTGAAGACATAAAAAATACTTCATACAAATGGAAACTAACACAACAGGAGCAGCTGAATTTATAACAGAAAACACACAGTTTAAGTTTTCAAAAAGCAGAGTGAAGAACATAATATAATGGTAAAATGGTCAAATCATCAGAGGCTTTATCTGTAGGGATATACATATCTACCTAGCTATGTGTAATATAGCCCACAAGTGTACTAAAAGATAAAATAAAACAACTGATAAGGGGCCTCAAACTGGAGACATTAGAATACAATAAAAGTTAAGTATTTTGAAGTCCAATTTCCAATGAAGAACAGATCATCCAAACAAAATTAGTAAGGAAAATTTGGGCTGAAAAATGCTTTAAACCAATGGATCTATCAAAAATATAGAGAATATCCTGCTGAACAATAGCATAATATGTTTTTTTCAATGAAAAATCTGTTAAAGGGGCGTCCTAATTGAAGAAGGAAAATTATCCTTGTTTGTTGATGATGAAATTATATATGTAAGCCCCTCCCTAAAGGCTCCTACAGTTTCTATTAAAAGCAGTAACTGAAGTAAGTAAAGTATCAGGATACAAAAATCAATATAAAAAACATATTTTTATACCAACAAGTTATCCATAGAACAGATCAAGAGAATAGTCTAATTTATAGTAGCTACAAGAAGTAAAGTACTTAGATATAAAGAAGGTAAAATGTCTGTATGGTTTACACCAAGTAGATAGAAATGGGAAATGCATATGAAATAAAGTAAGTAAAACACAGAAAGACAAACACTGAATACTTTTTGTCATATGTGGAAGCCAAAAAAAAAAGAAAGATAAAAAGAAAAAACAAACATAAAAATATTATTCTTGTGGCCCATGCTGGCCTCAGTCTCTCTAAAGCATGTGATCACATGAGAACTGCTGGTCTTTCTGTCTCCTTCCAAGTGCTGAGATTTTAGACAAGAGCCACCCCACCAAGTGATGTTTATGGAGTGCTGGGGATCAAACCCAGGTCCTCACACATGGAAGGCAAGAACTCTACTAACTGAGCTACATCTCCAAAAGTGAATCTCAGTGTGATTTAGTGGTTGCTCAGGGCTTGGAAGGACATTAGAAAGAGAAGGTAAAGGAATGTTGGATGACGAGTAAGGGTTAGGAGGAAATACTAAATTACGTTGTTTTATAGACTATTGGGAGAAAAACAGTTAACAATAATTATTATATATTTTATGATTAAGTAAAAAGTGATTGAAGACTCCAGAGTTAAAATAATAAATATAAAAGAGCATTAGTTATCCTGGTTTGGTAAATACATACTGTATATACATGCAGATATATCACAGTGTATTATATATTCACACAAACTTCATGTGTTGATCAGAAATACTGAAACACATTGAGAGCTAGTAAATTACTCCCATTTGGTAATCACCAGTTATGTAATAAAACAAGTATTACATGGAGCCTGTTAGAGATACGTAACTAAAATTACAATAACTTTTTCAAAAGATTAAATGAAATGAAGGGATATACAAATGAACAGGCAACTATACTTTTTCAAGGTTTGGAAAAAATAGGAAAAGTAACCATAAAATCCATATGCAAAAACAAAAATCCTGCCAGACGATGGTGGTGCACACCTTTAATCCCAGCACTCAGAAGGCAGAGGCAGGCAGATCTCTGTGAGTTCAAGGCCAACCTGTTCTACAGAGCAAGTTCTAGGACACCCAAGACTTCACAGAGAGATCATGTGTTGAACAAAATAATCCTTAGCAGACAAAGAACACAGAACTGGGACATCATACCATCTGGTATTAGACTATTATCCAAAGCTGTAGTCAACAAACTACATGGTTCTAGCATTGAAAATAGACATACCAATCAGTAGAACAGACTCACTCTCATCAGTTCCAAAAGCTAAAAAAGAAATGTATTAAAGGGTTGAATGTAAAACAAATCTAGAAGAAGGATAGGATGGAGTTTGGGGACATTGTCATGTTCAGAGATATTTTTGGAGTTGATTCAAAAATCATAGGATATAATGCAAAAATAGAAAAGTGGGATTACAGCAAACTGTAAAGGTTCGGTACAGCACAGGAAATGTCAGCAGAGTACAGAGGAGAGAAGGGTCTGCAATTCATTTAACAAGGGTTGCTGCCGGGATTATACTAAGAACTCAAACAACAATAGAAAAAAACAAAAGATGTCCATGCTCCTAATGAGGCAATATTTAAGGAAAGAGCAGTTGACCTAAACAATGCCCCACAGACATGAAAAGCGTTAAATACCGTTAGTCCCTAAGGAAATGCAAATCAGAACTGCAAGGAAATGCCACCTCATTCCTGTTAACTGGCTATGTAAAATGAATAAAGCTAACAAGAGCTGGGATGCAGAGAAGGCTCAGAGGTAAACCTGCCTGCTGTGCAAGCCTGACTCCCAGAGCTTAGAGCCTCAGAAGCTGTGAATCTAACAGTTCTCTATACCCATATTATTGCGGAATCTTGAATTGCTTTTTTAAAGATATGTTATTATATCTGCCTATTCTCCCTGTACATTTCTGCCCCATTCTTTACACTCATACACGTGTTTTTTTTTTGTTTGTTTGTTTTGTTTTGTTTTGTTTTTTTTTTTTTTTGGTAGCAATGTGTTTTTACATTGCTGAACCTGGTGGAGAGTCAGCTAATGCTTGCTGACTCAGTTGCAGAGAAATTAAAGACCTCTGTGTGCAAAGTAAGAGGGTAGCAGTTGGGATAAATAAAAAAGGTGGCAATTAATCGCAGTCCTGATTGCCCTGGAGCTTCTAATCCAGGAGGAGACAGTGACAGCACATACCATGGAGTGTCTAAGACGCTGAGAAAACAAGAGCCAGAACGTGCAGTCTTTAGAGAAACTTTCTAATTTATAATTGTGTAAAATTGACATAACCACATGTATCCAGAGCAATAAAACCCAGTGAGCTTTCCTAGTTAAGGATTTACTAGATCTGTCATCAATCTGTGCATTGCAGTTACTCTTAGCTATTGCCTCCCATGTGTACATTACTGTACAAGTAAACACTGACATACACAATTTATGACAGCTAAAACAAAATGTTAGCAACTTAACTCCTTGGGGAGAAGCTTATATACTTTTAATTGGTGTTTCCTAGAGAATTTACACTTCCTGTTAGAGAAATACCCCTGCACTTTCATCAGTACTTCTTACTTATTTTATTAAGCTTCCATTTTTCATGCAATAATTCTGATGAGAGTTCCCCCGCCTCCAACTCTTCCCAGATGCTCCTCACCCACCCAAACCTACAAACTTTGTTTCTCTCATTAGAAAACAAGCATGACGAGTGAGGAAGCTAACCCTCCCTTGACCCACTTTACCAACCGGGGAAGTGGGTTCTGCACCTTGTCTGGGCAGCAGAGTGGTTCTGACCATGTTGACAGGGACATAGGTGAGCAGGCCCTGAGGGATCTTCGCTCATCTGCTGTGTGGTGGCGACAGGGAGGGGAAGATAGCCTGCCCCATCACCAGTGCTTCCTGAGGTGGGCCAGGGAGCTGACCGTCCAGTCTAGCTTACCAGCTGCAGCATTGGAGAAAGCTTCCCCAAACCCCGCCCACCCTCTTGCTGCTTGTGGCTGTTGGGAGGGCTGGCCCTGAGGTCCTAAGAGAGGGAGAGTTGTCCCTGTCCTCACCAGCTGCAGCACTCAAGAGAGGGGCCCCTGCACCTCGCCTGGGAAACACAGTAGAGTCGGCCCTAATGGTGCAGGTGTGGGTAAGCAGATCCTGAGAGCCTGAAAGGAGGAGAACTGGCCCTGGCCCTTGCTCATCATTGCAAAGGGTGAACTTGCCAGGGCAATCAATGCTGGAGAGCTCACTAACATGCTGAAGATAGGGGAGAGCTGGCGGGCTGACAAACTGCAACTACCCAGGCCCAGAACCAAGGTTATGAGTTAGCCCACCCCAACATCCACCCCACCTATGATCTGCTGGAGAATGAGAAGGGGGCATGTCCTGCAGATCCAAAGCTGCGGGATCTCCATGATACAGGGCAACAACAGGATAGCCAAGAGGAGTCCTGTAAGATTAATTGCTAAACGGGCTGAATAAAAACCCAGAGCCAGATATTGGGATGAAAAACTGAGAGATCAGAGAAATAGGACAACCCACAGACAACCTCACCTCACCGACACCTCAGTCTCCAGAGACCTACTTCCTGTATATCCATACCTATATGCCTTTCTGTTTTGCCATCTCACTTCCTGTCTCCACCCAGCTACATCACTTCCTATCTGTCTGTACAGACCTCCAGACCTTTATGGTTAACTAGTGATGGAATTTAAGGCGTGTGCCACCATGCCTGGCTCTGTTTCCAGTGTGTCTTGAACACATAGAGATCCAGACAGATCTCTGCCTCCTGACTGATAGGATTAAAGGCATGTGCACCATTGTCTGACCTCTATGTTTACTATAGTGGCTGGTTTTTTCTTCCTATCTTCAGATAAAGTTTATTAGGGTGCACAATATACTGGGGACACAATACATCACCACAGAGTCCCAGTGAGGGCCCAATATCAATGGTGTAGCAGAAACCAGAGGCCTCGAACTGGACCAATGAACACTTACAAGTAAAGATACATGAATAAAAGGGTTTAGTGCATGACTCAACTGTGTCACACTACAGCTTCCATGAAGAGATAAATGGCAAGATTTTTTTCTTTACTTTCTTCTTTTTTTTAAATTTAATTTAAATTTAAAAATTTAAATTAAATTTTAAAAAAATTAAATTTTATTTTATTTTAATTTTTGTGTGGAGGCTGCAGGGGCAGAGATTAGATATGAAAGGATGGGGAGATGAATGGGATTGAGAAGCATGATGTGAAAGACACAAAGAAAATTTAAAAAAGGAAAAATTAGGAGTAAATAATAAATAAACACAAACCTGAATAAGACAAAAACAAACAAACAAAGCCAAAGAAAAAGCACAAGAAACAAATATAGATGGAGAGACACAAGCATTAGCATATACAGACATTCTATAAAGATGCAAAATAATAAACTGCACCATGTAAGCAAAAGACCTAGAGGGTGAAAGGGGGAGAAATGTCCACAGAAAGCTCTATGAGACCATAAGTCCTCCAAAAATACCACTGAGTTTCTTTTGTGTTAGCTATCTGCTACTAGACACAGGGCCTGCATTTAAGTGTGGATTTATACACCGTGAGACTCTAGGAGGAAACTACATTTTCTTTGTGAGTGGTTATTAGTTGATAGCTTCTAGGTTAGGGACAGAAGCTAATGTCCATTTCTCCTATCAACGCTGGGACCACATCTAGCTTAGACCTGTGCAGGCGCCGTGAATGCTATCCCACTCTCTCTGAGGTCTTATGTGTACCAGTCCTGCTATGTCTAGAAGGCCTTTCTCTTTGGTGTCTTCCATCCCCATAGGCTAGAACAATCTTTCTGTTTCCTACTCAGCAGAGTTCCCTGAACCAAAAGAAGAGGTATTTGGTAGTGACATCCCATGGAGTGTTGAGTGTTTCAAGATCATTCACATGTCTAGTTGTGGGTCTCTGTATTTGATCCCATGTACTGCCAGAAGCTTCTCTGATAATGGCTGAGCAAGGCACTGAACTACTAGTATTGCAAAATGTCTTTAGGAGTCATTTTATCGATACATTCTAGTAGAACAGTAGTATTTTGTTTTCTTCTAGGTCCATCAGCTATCGATTCTCAGGTTCTTGGCCACCTAGGCAATGCTAGACATGGCTTCAGTCTCCTGGAGTGGGCCTTAAATCCAATCAGATATTGATTGGTTACTCTCACAACACTTAATGCCACTACTGCACCAGCATATTCCTCAAGTGGGTTGGTCACCATTGTAGACTGAGGGGTTATAACTGGTTTGGTGCTACTTGTCCCCACTGGTAACAGGCAGAGTACCTTCCAGGACAATGAACAGTGTTCAGCTGGGGTAGGGATGAAGGCTTTAGTTAGGTACCAGCTCAGTTTCTTTGTGCTCAGTGAGCAATGTAGGTGTCGTCTTCAGCAAACACTCCTTACTGTCAGTTTGTGGAGAGCAGTCAATAGCCTTGCCCGAAGCCTGGGTGACTGAGGGTTTCTATGGGGTTCTAGTGGTCAAATTACTCTATCAGATGTAACCCATGCCTACCACTGGAAGTTTCATTTGGTGGAGAGAGATGTGGAGAGGGGGCTTTTTCTCCCTGTTATTTGGTGACTCCACTTCGATCTCTTTCATATATGTGTATATTGTAGGGAGCATAACTGTGGGGCCTTTTCAGTGACTCTTAGCTTTTGCCGTCTTTCACCATGCTTGTTCCCTTTCCCTTCCTGTTTGATCTTCCTGTTCCATTCCCTGTGACCCAAGCTGCCCATCCATAACAATCTCTTCTATTTCTCCTTCCTGGGGAGATCCCTCCCTTCACCAGGTCCCTTAGTCTATACCTTATGTACCATATGGATTATAGCCTGCTTATTGAATTTAACAGCTAATTTCTACATATAATAAGTGAAAACATACTATATTAGTCTTTTGGGGTTACCTCACGCAGGATGACAAGTCATGCTTTATAAAGGCATTCCGAAAACATAGGCAAGTATGGGTAGTAAGTATGAAAAAGAGAAAAGTGTATCTTTAGGATAGTAGGCAAAATCCACATGTGACAGCTACAGAAAAAGTTAAGTAATTCAGACGTCAAAAAGAAGGAAGCATGAGAAGAATCAATGAAAGTTACTGAAAATGACTTTTACTAGTAATTGAACTGTAAATAAATGAAAAAAAAAGATCAGTTTCGATATCTCTTTTACTGTCTTCATCTTTGAAGTACACTTTGCTTAATCTAAATAGGGAGGGGGTTTGTTCAGTGCTGGCAAGGAACTCATCATTTCAACTAGCTCAGTTTATGAAGCAGACGAAGCATCGTGGCACAACTCTCATTTAGCCAGGTGAAGAAATCACTGTAACCAAAGTTTCACATCACAACTCTCACTCCTTCTAGAAAGAGGGATGCTACACACTCGGGGGTCTGACTTTTGAGTCAATAATCCAGAATGTGGATGACAGAATCCAGGGTCCCTGCTCTTAGTTTCAGAGAAAGGCCGCCGAGAAAAGTGACTTTCTTGAATTCTTCTTTGCAAAGCCAAATCTTAAAGCATGTGTAATTTTCAAAATGTAGAAAAACCAATCAAACATATTGAGTAGCCACAAATGATGTGTGTCCAATCTGCACAGCTGATTTCTTAGAATGCATGCCTTCCTTCTTCACTGGTAGATAACTGAGTACAATCATCATTACTAATTTTAAGAAAAGAAAAGAAAAGAAAATGTTAACATTCTCAATGTGCAGTTTTGGTGAATATATTCTGGGTCTTGGTAGATGACACACAGCTCAGCATGAACTATTCATTTGGTATTATAAACTGGGCCTCATTATGAGACAGAAAGTTTGAACAAAAGCTAGAAAAGAAAGTTGTATGGGTATATAGAAAGATAAAGACTAGATTTTTAAAAACTGAAAAGCTTTGGGAAGAATCAATTATTCTGTGAGAATAGCTTCCTTCTAGTAACTTCTTTTGTGACTTCGGTTGGCTATTGAACATCTTAAATACTTGGTACTATGTTTTCTTTGGTTAAGAATTATCAAAGACTACTTATTACCATGCTTCTGTGATACTGCTGTATAATAAGAAGCAAACATATTGATTCAGCCAAGATGATCATCTATGAATAATGGAAGCAGGTGAAGTCATAGGGTAAATAAGAAAGACAAGATCACATTCATTCTATAAAAAGCACAAAGATGGAATGGTTACTTCATGAAATCTGGCTCCTTCATTTCCTTTCCAATCTGATCAGCAGAACACCAGGAGAGAGATCTGGTCCAATAACCCAAATGTTCATGGATGAATCCATACAATAGTGCTATACATGATGTTCTCAAATTATTTGAGAAACATCAGCCTTCAAAATGGAATCATGGATCTTAGGTGGCTCAGCATAGTGTGTATTAATTATGTTCTGTCTTTGATAAAGGTTATAGCAGTTTTAAATTCCAAAAATGTACATGATGATAATATACCTTGAAATGTTCTGAATTATAGTATTTTCATTTTAGAGATTATAAATACAGCAATCTCAGAATTTAAAATTATCAGTCGCCCATTTTGTATGTAAAAAGAACCATTCAGAAAATAAAAGTATTCACATATGTACAACAACAACAAAAAAGTTTTTATAGCATAGGTTTCTTGATGTCAAGTGAGAAAGAGTGATACCATGTTTCTTGACAAAGAAAAAATTTTATATGTTTAATATTTAAGTTTGCTTTATGTTGGTGTGACTCTGCCTAAAAGCAATGGGGAGGAAAGGGTTCATCTGGTTTATATCTCCCAATCATAGTCCATCTTTGAGGGAAGACAGCTCAGGAATCTGGAGTCAAGAACTGAAGCACAGATCTTGGTGGAACACTGTTCCCAAGCTTTCTTTTCATGGCTTGCTCAGCTTGCTTTCCTACACAACCCAGGACCAACTGCTTAGGAAATACAAACACCCACAGCAAAACTTTGTATGATATATCATGCTATTATATCAAACCTTGTGGTTTGGGTGCAATTATTTACAAGGAATAGGACTTATAAATTATTAACTATAATGATTGCTAATTATTATACATAATAAAATATGTATATGTGCACAGGATTAAATTGTTAGAAGTAAGCTTCAAGAAGGAACGTATGGCTGGGCGGTGGTGGTGCACACCCTTAATCCCAGCACTCGGGAGGCAGAGCCAGGCAGATCTCTCTGAGTTTGAGGCCAGCGTGGGCTACAACATGAGTTCCAGGACAGGCACCAAAGCTACACAGAGAAACCCTGTCTAAAAAAAAACAAAGAGAAGAAGAAGGAGAAGAAGAAGAAGAAGAAGAAGAAGAAGAAGAAGAAGAAGAAGAAGAAGAAGAAGAAGAAGAAGAAGAAACATTGCTGTTATTTAAAAACATAAAAGTCATAGCCAGCAAGATAGTTTAGCACATGAGATGTTTGACATGCAAGTGTGAAACCTTGAGTTCAGTGTCCACAATTCCTGATAGGAAGAAGAAAAGGACTCCTAAGACATGGACTCGGTTGTCTACATGCTCACTGTATGACACATTTCCAAATACATCATGTACACATGCATGACTCCAATAAATTAATTTTTAAAGTCTAAAATTCAGAACTACAGAAATGGCTTAGTGGTTAAGAGCACTTACTATTGCAGAGGACCCTGTTTGAGTAATTCACAGCTACCTTTAAGTCCAGTTCCATGGAATCTGAGGCCCTTTTCTGGCCTCTGAACTCACCTGCATGCAGATGGTGTACATAAATTCATGCAGGCACACACAATACATACAAATAAAAATAAATAAGTAAAGCATGAGCCACAATGTCATGCTGGTCAAAATGTGATATAATGTGAGGTTTTTGTCTTAGCTCAGCTGCCTCTGATTTGAGATGAGGCATAACTACTCTGGTCCCTGTTTCCTCATCTATAATCCATTGGGATAATTTTTTCCCTAATGTTTCTTTCGGGCACAAATTGAATCTTCTTTGAATGCATTTTTGTTTGGACTTTTGGATAAAGTTCTAGATGCTCTTGTGATGTTAAGTTGGGAGTCTAAGGAAGCACTCTATATATATTGGCTGTGGGAACCTTCTCAATATGTGACACTATTACCAACCATAACTTTGCTTAGTCCTCATTATGTGATGCTAGAATGGAGGGACACAGATTAAGTGTAGGATTTTCACAGCTTTTGCTTGGTGCATATGTACTAGAGAGAGAGAAAGACAGTAAATAGCGAAGATGACATAGATGTTAATGCTTGAATTTACATATTAACACTAATTCTTAGGAATGTTTTATCAGTAAAAATGGTTGTTTTTCCTGACAGTATTCTTTTGAGTTCTATATTTGTTAATTTAAGCAAAGTGGATAAGTACAGAATAGATGTGCAAAGTAATTGCTCTCATTTCTGCTCTATTTACCAATAATATATTCCAGATTCAAGTTTACCTATGTAAAATGGGAGAGGAGAATGTGTGTTCTCTATAGCTGCCCTGGTAGTTAGAGGTTGTTGTCTACCTAATGATTACATCAGACTGATGATAAATTATGAGTTAAATGAATATGCTGCTGAAGCACAACAAAATAAAGCAAGTTAAGCAACACCAGACAGAAAACAAGAATCGAATTCTAAGATCCAGTTTAGAAGCCAATTAAGGTGATATAGGAGCCTAGTATTTTATTCATCAATAAAACAGCTCCAGACATGATAGTGATTAGACACAGGATCATTTCCTGTCCCCTCTAATAGATAAAAGTTCTGACACTGTGTCCTTTAACAAAGTGCCAAAGAAACAGCTCAGTACATTCCAAGAGGAATACAAATCACAGCTTGTCAGAACTACATGACTCCTGGATTCTGCCGCTGAAGTAATGACATGGTCTGACCTTTCCATTATACTTGGGAATTCTGCCGGGATCTTAGACAAAGAGGCTACTGCTTTATCTTGAAACTAATTATAACCTTTAGAAAGAAAGTCATCCAAACTCATATCAACATATAACTGGGAATACCTTATAAGGGTTCTTATGGATTTAATATGTCTTATCTTCTTACAGTGAGGAAGCAAAATTGTCAAGCAAAGAGATAGTCTTCTGAAGGTTCTTTTGTTCCCTGATCCAATTTGACTTGATACCTCAGTTCTCTAAAGGATCATTTCTCCAGATGTGTGCTAAGACATTTTAAGGTGATACAGCATATTTATAGGGAGGATCATGAATTTTCTTATATTTTTAAGGCAATCAAAGTGATACTTAAAATTGATCAATTGAAATGAATATTAATGGCAAGATCAAGATCAATCATAGCTTATATAAAATTCCCTTGGATAACATCATATCTCTTAGGAGCTGGGTGCCCAACAGTTGCTACCGTAAAAAGCAAGGATTATACTTTAAGGGATGATGAGTGGGTTAGGCGCTTGGCACACAAGCATCAAGGACCTTCTTTAAATTCCCAGAGTCCATCTGAAAAAAAAAAAAAAAAAAAGGTGAGCATGGTGTTTCCCACTTGAAATCTTTGCACTGGGGAAGCAGACGCAGGAGGGTCCCTGGAGCTTCATACCGTGAGCCCCAGGGTAAGTTAGAATCTCCAAATCAGGAAAGCTTAATACAATTCACAGTCAGATATTTGTTTTGGCCCAAGGATACTATAGAGTCAAAAGCAAAATACATATGACTAAAACGCTGAGAGACCCAGGAATGGAGAAAGGTGAGTAACCACTGCTTTGCAGTCCTCTCCCCGCCCTTGCCAGTATGCCCCATCATGTTCTGTTGAGGACAGCTTCCTGCCTGGTGGGCCTAGAGTGCAGACGATCCCTTTTACTGAAGCAGAGACAAAATGGATTTTAGATCATGAAGATATTATTAAGAAATTCTCTCCATGTCTCTTGTTAAACGTTTGTCACCCAAGGACAGCCATCTGGTCTCTGTAATTCTCATTTGGCCTCAGCCTCTCCTCTACCTGCCAAAATTCTTAGACAGTTGATGGCTTGATTTTCAAAAGCAGGATGCTTTCGGGTTGACTATCGTATCTGATTATTTATAGCAATATTTATTCTCTCTGATCTGTTTTCTGCATTTCTCAAAACAAAAGATCCATGTCTCATAAATATAATATTTTATTTATAGTCATGTTCCAAGCACTACCATTCAGTCATTTATTCTTTTTTGCTCAAGTTGGAAAGCTGGAAAACAAATATCCAGACATTATCAGTAACTCATAGCAGTAGAAATGCACAGAAATTTCAATTTATAATTGCTGTGAAGTATCTGTGAGAAGCCATTGGAAGAGTTTTCTCTCTTGTATCTTTATTATTTTAAAGGATGACTCACCCAACCACATTGACTCCATAGAATAATACCTAGGGCAATAGTCTCCGGATTTATATCTTCCATTTCATTCTCTTCATGACACTGTGGCCATATATAGAAATGGCTTAAGTACTTTTTTAAATTGAAAATAGATTCTTCTCTCATACAATACATCCCGACTACAGTTTCTCCTCCCTCCACTCTTCTCAGCTCCCTCACACCTTCCCTCTTCCCCAGATCCATTCCCCCTCTGTCTCCTACCAGAAAAGAGCAGTTCTTGTATTTACTTTTCTTGTGTTTGGTTGTTTAGGTATTCTTTAAGCCCACCAGTTATGATGTGTTCCAAAATTCCCTAACCAGCTTCCTTCTCATGCTGTATCTCTTCCTACCTAGTTTTATGATCAACTCAGTCTCAAAAATCTCAGCTTCTTTCCTTCTATATTCCCAAAAAGAGTGGGTTGCCTAATAAATATCACAAGTTAATGTCAAGGCTATTGGTTACTCTTCACAACCTAATAGTAAGGCCCTAGTGGCGAATTTACATCATTGTGTAAGGTGTAAACATGGGGAAACAGAGCTGGTGCTTAACTAGAAATTTTCTCTCTGCATACTAACCATTCATAGGGCTAAAGGTACTAAGCATGTTATAAGAAGGAAATAGAATCATCAGTCTCACCCAGCTACAAAACCTGTGAGCTACAGTAAAAACTTGCCTGCAAGATACACTGGTATATAGTGACACAAACATGGTGGGAGTAACCTACCACTATTGGATTGGATTGAAGTCCCACTCCATGAGACGAAACCCATATCTGACTCTGCTAAAGTATCCAAGAGCCTGAGACTTAGATGAGTCATAGACCCTAGAGGTAACCTATTACTATCAGTCTATTAAAAGAATGTAGCAATAAAATAATTCCTAATAATATGTTACAATATCTATAGATCAGTATCTTGCTCAACACACACCAGAGAAGCTTCTTCTTGAGGTAGATGGAAATGAACACAAAGACCTACTCAGCCCCAAATGGAAAGTCTTTATCAAACTCTTCCCTTCGAGGTTCAGGGATCTCTGTGGAAGAGGACTATAAGACTGCAGCAAGATCATCAGTGCTACAGGTGGTTTATGACTGCAAGGAAAAGCATCTGGACATAACAGGAGTGGAACATGTATGAACTAACACAGACAGCCACGGCATGCACAAGGTGTGCACAGGTTCAAACCAAACAAAAAAACAGAATTGAGAAGGGCAAGTAGACAAAGTCCCATCACTAATCAAGAAGCTATTTGCCATTGACACCTACTGAGAAAGGAAAAAAAATCAGTTTTATCTAATAGAGTATCACTAGCTATATCAGCCACATCTAGGGCAGACCTCATACTCAGGAATAGCTGGCCAACACAAAACAGAATTCTTTTTAGGGGAAGGGGTCTTTTTGTTTTGTTTAGGTATTTTTTATATTCTTGAATTTTTGTCTGTTATTTTCATTTTCTGTTATTTTTAAGAGAAAAAGAGACAGAACATGAAGTTAGGAGTATAGGGAAATGGGAAGAATCTTGGAGGAGTTGGGCAAGGGAAAAGAATATGATCAAAATATTTCATGAAAAAATTTTAAATAAAAATGAAACAATAACAAAAAATAAATTTATTCTTTTCATTTGTACTCTATTTCCATAGCAACTTACTTGTTCCAGACTTTCATTTCTTCCTATTGTGGTTTATTCTTCATGATATATCTACAGTGATCTTTGCAAGACTCATAAAGGTTCATGTTATAGCTGAAATTTAGGCTTGTATGACTTGACTTGTGTGTTTTGACCCTGACGTGCATTACAAACTTCATCTCACGTTTCTGCTCATTTCTTTTTATAAAAACTCTATCATTGCATTTGTTTACTTGTTTGTTTTTGGCTCATCAAACACACACCTAGTGCAGGGTTATGCTGTGGGTCCATCAGCTCTGGGGAAAATTACAGAATGGAATGACGGTAGGAAGAGAATTCTTGACCAGTCTTGAGAGGCTGGAGATAATAATGCTCTGTGGTTCAAGTACTTTCTGTGTATCCAGAAGGGCTGGAGTCAGATTCCCAGATTCCGTGTAAATCCTGGGTAAGTGTGACATCCTCAAAAGGTGGGGGACAGGGATCCCCAATCTGGTTAATGAAATCCATTTCAGAGAGCTTTGGGTTTGATTGGGAGACACTTGATCAAAAAATAAGGTGGAAGAGTGATCAAGGAAGACTTCAACATCAACCCTGGTTCTCCATGTACATGCAAATATACATATTTATGAACATATATCACACCCTCACCCACATGCCCCCCCCACTTGCACAAGTAGGAAAGAAAACATTCTAAAGAAATACTTCATAAGGTAGGAAGATCTTCCTTATCATTGCTTACAACTTAGGAACTAACAAATACATTATGACACATCATTTTCATTAAATATGTGCCCTGTTAACTGGGGAGATGGTTCAGTGGGTACTTGATATTTCAGTGCAAACTGGAATTTGAATTTCCAAAAGTCACATAAAAAAGCCAGACAAAGTAGCATAAACTAAAACCACATGAAAAGATTCCTTATTAGCCAACTAAGAATTCTCTTCATTTCATCAAATAGTTAAGGTTGTTTAAAAAAAACCCACTGGGAAATATGGAGATCCTTAAATAAATATATTGATGATCAGTATTTTGAAAGCAGAAAACTTAGAAACTCAAAGTTTGATTGAAAATTACATATTTTCTTACATTCATATTCTCATGACTCTAACAAAACCTTGGTTTTATGCCAAAAAATATCTGATTGCTGAATTAAAAATCGTTCAGCATGAGCACCAGTTTTTTGTTTTATTTATTTTTGAATAAGTCTTAAATCCCCACAGTTCATAATTCATGAGCTACAACATGGTCAATGGTGAGAGTGTTAGGTTAAGAACAGTTTATGGTACCTCACAAGACCCACTGTACACAGCTCCTCACACGTGTGTTCAGTGGCATCACGTGGACACCTTTAACAGAGATGCTGGGGACAGTCACAGCACAGAAACTCAGTTATTGTAGCTAGAGTTTTTCTCTCCAGGTCCTGCCAAGCCCTGGTAGTCCCATAGCCCACTTATAAAACAAACATACAGATGTTTATATTATTTAAACTGCTTGGCCATTAGCTCAGGCCTACCATTGTCTAGCTCTTACACTTATACTCAGTCCATTTCTGTTAATCTATATGTCACCACCTGTTCCATGGCTTTACCTGCTGCCTCTACATGATGCTTCCTGAACGGCAGGCTGGCATCTCCTCCTCCCCGTCTTCCTGTTCTCTCAATTCTCCTCTCTGTTAGTCCCGCCTATACTTCCTGCCTGGCTACTGGCCAATCAGTGTTTTATTTATCAATCAATCATCGACAGCAAGTTATTTCAAAGAAAGGCTTTTACCAGGACTCAATGGAAGGTTCTACCCCATTTTCAGCTTTCTGATGAAATTATTTTGCTTCTTGCTTGCAACTAGTGTCATTTGGAATTATTGCAGCATCTTTAAAAACAAACCTATGGCACTTGTAATCAATATATAAATGTTCATCTCTTTCTCCTATGACAGATAGTATCATTTTAGGTGTGTTGTTCTGATGCTTTAGTTCTTTTATATATCATTTCATAATTGGTGCACGTTAACATTTCCTCACTCGGGTTTGAAATATTAATACCTGTACATTTGTTCATTATGAGGCTGTGCTACACTTTATATTTAACCCAACATTGATCATATTCATTGTTTTCCAACTTGGGAGGGGGCAATGCTCAGCAATTAACCTGTTCGTGGATCATTTTGCATGTAAAACACAGTGTCTGAAGAAAAAAATTCCCCAGAGTGGAGGCAATATATCTAAAGCCAAGAAGGTCTTTTATAATGATGAAGAGAGACAAGTTTTTCTCTATAAATATTCTAGTTTGCAGTCCCTTCAGTGGTGTGTGAAGCAAATATTTATGATTAAATTCATAACCAGTTTGTTATATACTCAATATGAAGTTCTGTGTCAGAGAGAAGTAGTGTCTATTATTACTCAACAAATACTAAAAAGGAGCAGAATGCAAGTGTTTTATTATGTGAAAAGCTTTCATCAACTCTGAATCACCTGCAGCTTTATTCTCATGCACACTTCCTGCAAAATGGCTTCTCACAAAACTCACAGGGCAGAAGAGAATCGTGAGACTTGACACAGAAGAGATTTTTTTTTAATGTATTCACTTTCCCAAATTCTTTTTTCTATTTATTTTCATAGACAGAAAAAAATATAAATGAAATTATGTGGGGAACTTAAATTAGGTAGTGATTGACCAGAAAGAGCAGGCACACTCATCTAAAATACTTACTCTTAAGGAAAAAGAGCAAACAGAAATTTTAAAATGTCATTACTCTTTCCAAAAAAAGAGAAAAGAAAAGAAAAGAAAATCAATATCTGGCTTTGCAGGAACAATCCCATAGTGAAAATAAAATTATTCGTCCTTGTAGTTTTAAACAATAAGCTTCTAGCCCCAAGGGAAAAGACCACACACAGAAGCTTTAGAAAACAAGAAGTAGAAATCACTCATGGTCCATTCCTTTAGAAAATTTGTTTCATGAAAATAAAATGATGAGCACCACCCTTAAGGCCACAAAGTCTTAAACAATTCCTTATGGAGTTTACTAGTGCAAAAAAGATACACTGTAGACAATTTTTTAAAGTCCACATCCATTGAGTCTACATTTTATAAAGTAGAAATTTTAAGTGAGGACTTTAAGCAAGCAAAATGCCAATGGTGTTGTCAGATAGTCAGGGCTTTTCCAAAGCTAAAGGCAAGAAATGGAAGAAAAGGTATCCAATGTTTTCTTCAATGAATATGAAATGCAAAGAGGAGGAATTCAACTTTTCCCACACCCCAGCATCCTGCAGTATGCAGCCCAAGTCTCAGACTTAGTAACCCTTTGAGAGGGAGGTGTAGTGGGGAGTTAATGAGTATAGACTTCAAGGTGGGTGGTGGGAGGTAGAGAAGATCAAGATTTATTATATGCATGCATAAAATTTAAAATAAATAAATAAATATTATTATAAACAAATAGAAAAGCAGAGTCATGTTAAAACCAAGAGGTGATGACAGATTCTTTCCTAGGAATACAGTCAGGTCCCAGGAGAACCACTGTTGAGGGCATGAGGGTTTTCCAGGCTGAGAAACCACCTCTACAGAATAAAAAAAAAATAGTAAGAAACAAGGCTATGGTGAGTGGGGAACTAAGGGATTAATCATCTATGGTTAGTGTATTGGTGTACAATCAAAAATGGCGTATCTTTAAGAAACGTTGTTTGCTTTCTCATCCATTTCCAAGGGAAGCTGAAGAGCCACAGCCTCAGAGAGATCTGATAAAATCCAAACCTCAGAAAGCAGAGTGGTGAAAAGATGTCCAGAGATTTCCACTGGTGATTCTAAATATAGTGGGCAAAACCAGATTTAAAACAAATAATTCTTTAAAAAATAATCACAGTGTTACTTATTCGCTATAAAGAGTTGTGTCTTGAATGCTGGGAGTAAGTTATTTTCTCTCTTAACAGGAAGCTGAAAAATACAGATCTTTGCCTCAGATACACAGTGGAGCCCTTCAACACAAAGGTCACAGCTGAAACATGGATGAGGTAGACATCCTCGGCTCAGGCAATCCATCCTTGGCTCATTCAATGCCCCTACCAACACACACACTCATCTTCTTGTCCTGCAGGCCAGGGACCTTTCTGGGTGGGGGCTTTAAAGAGAGTGGGTTCTAACAAGCTCCACATGGACATGAACGTGAGCAACAAGAGGCAGCTGCCATCTGGGAAAGGCAAGCAAATGTCGGGACAGAATTGTCTGCTTCTGGGACAGCAGTGGTGAAGCCTTGCAGGATTCCCCCTTCCCTTCCTTAGTGCCCTGATCCAAGTGCTTATCAGGCACACTTTTCCACTGAGCTTTCTGCTAACTTTTGGGTTACATCTCAGCCCAGGGCCAGCAACCTCACCATGACTGAGTTTCCCTGTAACGATCAAGAATCTCTATGTTGATTTTGGTTGGGGTAGATAGTATGATATAAAGTTAAGAAATAGCAAAAATTAGAGATTCCAAGTAAGGGCATTAGACAAATTGGGGAAAAAATGTCTGAGAGGAGGCCCAAAGAAGACTATAGCATCTTTGTCCTACCACAAAGGGGTGATATGGATTGATCCAATTTTCTGGTATTAGGGAGGAGGTGAGTAGTACATCTAAGCTAGTTTCTTAATGGTGGTCTCATTCTGCTACGACCTCTGTCTTCCTTGCTCAGAATATAGTCTGCACAGCACTCTGCCAGGTGTCATCGGTTCTTGAGGTATTAGACAGCAGATCTGGCTCACCCACTGATTACATGTTCAGTCCTCTTGACTTGTGGGGCCCACACACAGTCCTTTTCTGTTGCCCTTCTCAGCATTTTCAAAATTTCTGTGGCCTTGACTCAACCCAGTGAGTCTTCTTTTTGACAGAGCTTGAGAGTCATGGGGCTGCACTTGTCCCGGGCCTAATGGCATTTGGAGTACAGGGACTCTGGAGTCTAGTCATTCTTAAATGAAATGTCAGACAAAGGCACATCCTACTGGTTATTGTGTTTGAGTGAAATGCCATTGTCACGCTATCTAGATCTTTCTAAATTTGCAAGCTAAGTTTTAAAGTCAAGTGTTGTGTGACTTTTCCTGGGGAGATATGAGGAAATGTTTGTTTATTATAGACTCCCTCTTCTACAACCATCCTTGGAGGACTGATAAAAGATAAGAACTTAGCTGTCAGAAAGAACAAATTTCTGATATTCTGTAATGAAAGACAACAATGTTTTTGCTTGTAATTAAAGTATAGATTAATATATAATGTAAACGAAATGTTTTTATTTTCTGAAAAATAATACTACCATAAATGTTATAGGAGAAACTCGGTGGTAGGGCATGTGTCTGCAATGAGTAAGTCCTTGGATCATACATACACACACACACACACACACACACACACACACACACACAAACACACACACACACATGCACATATATTGATGTAACCAACCGTCTTATTAAATAAGAAATACAGAAACAATGTAAAAGAGAAAGCCGAGAGGTCAGAGCTCAGAGCTAAAATCTCACGCTTCCGCCTGCGGTGTCCCAGCTTCCTGAAAGAGGGCTACTTCCTGTCTGTTCTTTTTTTTATAGTATGTTGTTCTGCCTTCTCATTGGTTGTAAACCCAAACACATGACTGCCTCGTCACTGTCTGAATGTACAGCCCCCTAGGTCTTAAAGGCATATGTCTCCAATGCTGGCTGTATCCCTGAACACACAGAGATCTATGGGATTAAAGGCATGTGCCACCACCGCCACAGTCTGTCTATGGCTCTAATAGCTCTGACCCCCAGGCAACTTTATTTATTAACATACAATCAAAATCACATTTCAGTACAATTAGAATACCACCACACACATACATACACACACACAGGCACGCACGTACGCACACACGCATGCAGGCACACACACAAACACATATCACCCAAAATAACTTTGTCCTGTTCTTAGCCACCTCTAATATTTCATCATCACAACAAACTAATGAGACAAACAACTTCGTCCCTGTCAGTACAGATTACCTGTCCAGTTTTCCTACCAAGAGTGACAGGGAAGGTTTATCTGCCTTCGATGCTCAGGGATCCTCTCATGACAGTTTTTTGTTTCTCTCAGGAAAGATTACTGGGTCATAGAAGAGAAGATAAGGGTCTGCACTTAGTTCTGCCACTGTCGGGTGATTTGTCCTGATGAAGGTGTTAATCTCCCTGAACTTTAGTTGACATAGTGGTCAAAAAGGAAGGAGAGTAGCTGTCTCTAAAGACAGTTAAAACTGGCAAGGTTCTCCATCAATTTTCCCACTGTGCCCTTTTCTCCATATAGAAATTCTTCATGGAGAAATCTCTTGTTTGTCCTTCACATTCCAATTCTACAAGTCTTTAGGAAAATAGATCACAGATAAAGCTCAAGGTCCAGAAGAAATGTAACATCAGTCTGTCAGACCTGGGTTCACAAGCAGACCTAGAGTCACAGACAGACCTGGGGTCACAGGCAGTCCTGGTTGACCTGTGTCTCACTTGCCCTCTGCACTGTGCCTCTGCCCTTGTGGAGGCTCCTATACCTTTTTCTCCCCCTCATTTTGCATCCCAAGCACAGATACTCCGAGAACCATTTTAGTTGCTTCTTCATCTATGAATCTTCCTCTTCTCATACTTGGCATGAATGATCTACCATCCAATCTATTCCTTTCCCTAGAATGACAGATGCCAAAAGCATCATTGTTTATTCTTGTGTCATCATTCTAAGAATTTCTTCATTATCTCAAGTTAATGTTTTCTGCTACTCTGGAAACACATTCTTTTTATTTGTTTATTCTTTAGATTTTTGAAACCTATAAACAGTTTTTTTTTTGTTTTTTGCAAAAAATGAAATAATCTAAGCCCTTTCCTTTTTAGAAAAAAATCTAGTCTGTCTCACATAGCCCAGACTAACTTCAAACTCACTAGTCAGGCAAGGACAATTCCAATGTCCTGATTCACACTTCTGCTTCTCAAGTGCTGGGATGACAGGTGTTCACCCTAACATGTGACCCCTTGAGCCTGCCTTCAGGACACATACCACCCTCCTTATTAATGTGGTTGCTTTCTCTGTCTGAGAACTGTGTGTATGGATTTTACTGGCTCTTTGTCCTTTATAAACAAATTCACTTCAATTGACTAAGTTATTTTGAAGTCCAGCTATGTACAGAAGTCTATCATGGATTTTATGAGAATTAAGTGTTAACAAGTTATTTTTCCCCCTCAAGGAATTCATAAACTATTCAGATGGAAATATGTAACAATTAATTGTAGCAGAGTATAATTTAAGAAGTGCTTGGGGAATGGGAGATTAATCTTTATTTAAGACAAATGGTGTGATGCACATGCAAAATGCTACCTGATACCAAACTCACAAGGTTATCATGCATTTTAAAAATATTATTAATTTTAATTAAAAACTCAGGATGAAAATTAATTATAATTTGAAAGTTTTTCCAACTGTAATAAACTGAAAAATGGGACACTGTTACTGCCATCATGAAAGCTAATCAGATTCATATGTGCCTAAGAGAACAAGAGACACTGCAGAGTTGTTTAATAAATGATAAGCAAATTTTTCATTATAGAACAAAATTCCTTTTTTGTTGTACGTTGCTGAGCACCTATTAAGCAACACCAAAATGAACCTCAAATGTTCCATGTCAGTATTTACTAAGTGAATGACAGTGTCATAGGGAAAACTTTCAAACAGGCCTCTTCAGTTAGATAATGGGAGGTATTTAGCATTCTGGAAAAAACACCATACACTTTTTTACTGAAACAGGCCAGGGACTGTCTTTCTCCTATCTTCTATTCTGATGTTCTACATCAAGTGGCCTTAACATACTGGATTCTACGTTATGATGATGAATTAGAATCATGTATTTCAGCCCTGCCCTGCTGATTTGTTGTTCTACTGTTGCAGCCACACCCTCTTTCCTTGGAAGGACCCCACTCAAAATGCTCTCAGTCTTAAATAAGTGGCTTTGTATTTTGCAGCCACCACCATTCTTATAGGTACTCATTTGCCTCTTACTGGATTAGTGAATCCCACCATCATTTTTTTAGACATTTACTTATTTTATTTATGTGCAGGTAGGTGCTTTGCCTACTTGTATGGATGTACACCATCTGAATGCCTGTGCCATGGAGGTTAGGTTTCATACATTCTGGAACAGGAGTTACAATTGTGAACTGACATGTGGATGCTGGGAACTGAACCTGGTCCTCTGCAAGACCTGTAAGTGTCCTTCTTCTCTTCTTCTTCTTCTTCTTCTTCTTCTTCTTCTTCTTCTTCTTCTTCTTCTTCTTCTTCTTCTTCTTCTTCTTCTTCTTCTTTTTCTTCTTCTTCTTCTTCCTCCTCCTCCTCCTCCTCCTCCTCTTCCTCCTCTTCCTCTTCCTCCTCTTCTCCTTCTCCTCCTTGTTCAGTTTCTTTTCAGAACACTGGATTTATTTGGAGCTATACACATTTTTAACATAATTTCTATATTGAATCTTGGGGAAATTCATGCGCCCTAATTCCAGGTACCTCCCAGTCTCTCCATATCCTCCGCTCATCCCTCCAGCTGCCCCCACCCAAAGATAATTAAAAAGACAAAACAAAAACAAACAAAAAACACCTCATTGCTCCTCCATCTTTCCTGACTCTCCAAGACCTCTACATTCTTTCTGATGGAATTGGGAACCACAATGTGTCACATTTCGTCCAATCAGTTTCACTTGCAGTGAGTTCATTTCTATGAGTCATTGGTCTGTTTCAAGGTCTGGTAGTACCACAGCCAGGGTCTGTGTTGAAGTCCGAGGCCAGTGTTGCCACCGAAGTTTACGTGGATGCCCAGGCTGGGGCCTCAACCTGTGGCCTTGTTGGTGTCAAGGGGCCATGCTGCCACTGGAACTATCATCTGAGTGGCTTGTGCTTCTAGCCAGAACCAGGATGTCCTCTGCATCCAAGCTGCTGCTGGGAGCCATGTCTGGTTCCTTAGTCCTGCTGCAGTTGGGGTCTGTGGCACATGTCACCTCAGGGGTTTCTGGTACATCATCATCCTTGGATCCTCACAAAAATTCCTCTTGGACATCCCTCAGTTTCCCTGAGTTATGGAGATCCTGTGGGTATTGTTCTACAGGATCAATCCCTTCAGGAGCTCCAGGAGTTCCTAGATAGGGTAGCAATCAGGGTGGGCCAACCCCAGGCTCCACTGTGGGCCTGGGTGGTAGTTGAGCTAGTCAGTCCAGGCCACTGGGGCTACCCCCCTCAGGTGAGGGGTAGAGACAACTCCCCTAAGCCCAGACCATCAGGTTCAGTTCTCCTTCAACTATGGTGAGGGGTGGGTCCATCTCTTCCCAGTGTGGGGAGCCAGCTCTCCCATGAGCTTTGGGGCCAGCTCTCTTGCCTCAGTGTCCAGGGAGGGGCAGCTATCCCAGGTACAATAAAGGGTGGGCCAGCTAAGCATGACCCTCTGATTTCTTTACACATGGTTCCTATGGCCCCTCTCCTCTGGAAATTATAGCACTGGCAGAAGTATGGAAAGCTTTGTCTGTCTGTCTGTCTTGTAATATGAAGACATGACCACTGCATGTTTGTTTTTGACTGGTCACTCTTGAATGTGTGAGTTTACTGCGTTCTGTGTGTCTTAGTTGTAGCTTAGCTTAGTATTGCAGCCAGCCTTCTGGGCTCAGAGTTTACCCCTGGGCCTTCTCGCCACTTGATCTAATGTAATAGTCATTCAAATGTCATTTGGGTATGGATATATTAGAGTTATTTTTATGCTATTCTACTTTATTGAAAAGCTGGCTCTAAATTGGGTTATGGCTTGCCCTTTTCTCAGACCCAGGCATGCTTTTAAAGTCTCTATGTCTGGAGTCAAGAGCTGAGACAGGGAAGAAAGAGCAAAGCAATACAGCTAAATGGATTGCTGGTTTCATTTAATTGCCTAAACCTATTATATAACATTTCTATGGTTAAAGGCCTGTAAGATCTGTAACAAAAAGTTAACTTAAAATTTGTAACATGGGTTCGATAATTGAAAGTCTGTGTAGAGGTAATTTTAAAGGAACCAAGTGGCATGATTTCATTTTGGGATATAAGCAACACATGGCTTGCCACCATCTTTAGGCAGCCAGGTAGTTGACTGCCATATTTACTAGGATTAGAGAGGGCAGATGTCATGTGACTTCACCACCATCTTTGGCAGCCATGTGGCTGGCAGCCATCCTTCCTAGGGTTAGAGAAGATAGATGTCTTATAGCTTCACAGAGATCTTAATTAAGGGCAACCTTGTGGTATGGGCTGACCAAGGAGACAATAGGTCTCTGAAGTTACTTTTCAATTGGGATGGGATTTATTTATGATCCTGTCTTAAAACAAGGTTTACAAAATATAGAACAATGCTTGTTCTAGGCTGTATTAAACCTGTACCTCCATGCATTCATATACAAGAATGTACCTTGCTGACAGCTAAGCTATGTGACATAAAAATCACCCAGAAGGTATTGAATCTAGAGACACTAAATTGTTGCAATGTTGGAACTTGGTTTTGCCTCCTACAGATTATTGTTGGGCCCTGTATCTTCACTCTTGAAATTAAAAAAAAAAAAAGGTACTTTATTTTGATATTGCAAGCACACAGAGTTGAGAGATTTTAAATTTCTTTAAGAGGAAATTTTAGAGTTTTACAGAAAGTTTAAATTAAAAAATAACGATATTTAAAAAGATTTATTTATTTTATTTATGAGTGCTCTATCCGTATGCAAGACTTTATGCCAGAAGAGGGCATTAGGTCTCATTATAGATGGTTGTGAGCTACCATGTTGTTGCTTGGAATTGAGCTCAGAACATCTGGAAGAGCAGCTAGTGCTCTTAATCACTGAGCCATCTCTCCAGCCCCCAAAATAAAGAAGAGCTTTTAAAAATATTTAAGTTTATGTTATGGGACATTTTAAAGTTTATAATCTCTTTTGTTATAATATCTTTATTAACATGTGATCTTAATAATTAGATAAATAAAGGTTAAAAATTAGAGCCACAGCTAAACACCAGAGACCGAGGTATTCCTATCTTATGAGGCAGCAAGACAGTGAACGAAACAATCTTTATCTAAGCTCTATTCAGGCTAACAGAGACTGATTTAAGAATGTATGTCTATCTTCTCTATTTTTGCTAACATTGTTAAATTGTCACTATTTTGGTAAATTAAGTCATATAAGAAACTGTTATATTCTGTAATGGTATATTATAAAGTGACAAAAAAAGTTCCCAGTCTCTTTGTGGACTGTGTTTATGAGTTAAAAGTCTTATCTTGATACAAAAAGAGCTTCAGAATTTGCTATTTTTATTATAAACTATTAAAGATTATTAAGCTTTGAGATGTTCAGAACTATACTGATAGTCAAGTTAAGTACTAATATAATAAATTTCAGAAAAAAAGTTTTATTTGGCCTTCTGTATAAGTCTTCAAGGTATATCCTAAAGCAAATAACTAAAAACAAACAAGGGTTCTTTAGCCCAGATATACTTAATAGGTAATAGTCCTCAGAAATCTTCTGAATATGACATTCAAGATGTTTAAACTTACTATGACAGACAAAGACTCTCAGATCCTAGCTGTGATCCCCAAAGTCTCCAAGACAATAATGGGCACAGCAATGATGATTACTCCACCTGGATTGTTGTAATGCTACCCACTGGACAAGACTGCTCCAATACCTCACCTGCCACCAAGACCCAATCCAAATTGTGGACAAGAAGGACAATAGAAAGTTGACTGCCCCACTTTACGTAGACAAAGTAAGGTCAGTGCCCCAAATTCCTCTTCTGTAAGAAAAGCCTTTCATTTTCTGGACCTGGCAGGCCAAAGACTGATGTCCTGGTACCTCTGCCCCAATGCCATAGAGACCACAGGCAGCTAGGATGACTGTCTAGGTAATGTAATGGATCTGCTTTTGTCATTTTGATTGATACATAGGCCATTTGGATAATACTTCATGCAATAATTTATCCTCAAATCTCTGATGACATTGATGACTAGGATAACCATAGCTTTGTCAGCTAGTCAACAGCAGACAATCACAAAGTGGCTGCAACCACCTTGTTAGTTCAGTAAGCAGTTCATTAGTTAGTTAACACTACTAGGTTTCTTGTTTAAAGAAAAAGTAGGCATATTTGCCTTACTCACAGGCTTCATATTGAAGGATAAGCAGGTATCATGTATAACTTTCCACTAAAGGGACATATTTTATAATGATTGTTCTCAGTAAGAACTACTTGTGTCTCTGGTAAATGATTAGATGAAAAAAAGCTTTCAAAAGTCCATACCTGAGGATGTAAAAGATTAAATAAATTCTGAGAGTCTTGGGAAATGACTTAAGATATATAAATACAAGTTGTAAATGTATAAAAAATAATTTAAGATACATAAGTAATGGAAGATATTTTGATTTTCTTTTCTCTTCTATGCTATTTTCTCACTGATATTTCAAAGGTTGAGAGTTTTATCATTGACCAGTAGAGTTCTGATAATCCAGTAGAGTACTGATTACTTACTATTCAGTCAAAAGCTCAGATTTTAAGTTTCCTTTGGTTTTTCTTCTAAGTATAGACTTAAAGCTGCTTTTCATCAGGCTAAAATTATATATCTGGCTTTTTGGAAACAGAAAAAAAAAATGTTCATGCTTTTTAACACAAAGCCATAGCTTTTGCTATGACTCCAAGGTATAAATCAGTTTCAACTGTTTTACAGACACCCATTAACTGCTTTTTCTACCATGTAGATTTTAGTGCAGTGTTAATAATAATATATCTACAACATTTATCTCTTTCTGTAAACTAAAAAATCAGGTAAGCTTCATGGAGTTAAAGAAGTTGTAAGACTTAGATTCACCTGTCACAGGTCAAATTGACTCCAGATAAGTACAGCCTGTCTATTCCTGAGGATGGGATATATCTCTCCCCTGGTCTTTGGATTCCTCTCTTTTCCCAATTACTAGGACTATGGACCTGAAATTTCCAAATGTAAAGTTTTCTTTTAAGTTCCTAAATTTTGACTTCTGTCCCTAGTTTATATTTGTCTCAGCATATTTTCATGTGGCTGACAGACACCATCCAGAGATTACTTAGCAAACTGCTAAGCTCTGGACTTGCTGATAGCTGGATGAATCAGTCCAGTTGATGTGATTACTCCCTCTCTCTTCATCTGGATCAGCTAATCAGATGTTTCTGATAAATGGCCCAATGCTCATCTTTTGACTAGCCTTTCATCCTTCTTGGGCCCTGACAACAATGTCCTAGTTTTAGCCAAAAGTAGTTACAGAAGAGAAACATCATCCCTTGCCTCACTGGCAGGATGAAATGTTAAGTCAAACAAAACTCCCTGACATGGGGAACAAAATGGCTACCTATAATGCCAATGACATAATAGGAAAGTGGGCCCAGATTTATCAACTGTTAGATTTATTAACTAAAATATTCTACAATATGATAGGGCACTTGGCCTGCTTTATGCAGAACAAAGAGATATTATATGGCTTTAAAAATGTTTCCACAAAACCATTTTGGGATTATAATCTGGCCATACTCAAAGAAATATTATAAAAAGTAGACCTGAGATAAAATAAATGACTGGTACCCAGTCCATTTCCAGGTTCTTTCTAGATAGTAACTCTGATGTCAGCTGTCCCAGGGCCTTTGACCCTACTGCTTCTACTAATTACTGTTAGCTCTTACATCACTGATATAATAACTAGGTGATAATTCCTATTTGGGTAACATTAAGCTCATGGTTATTAGATCCAAACATAAACAAGTACCTACCATAGAGTCAAGGATTTGACCCAGGATACAACTCAAGTGGGGAATGTAAGACCCAAATTTAACCTGTAAGCCCTGCCTGCACAAGGACAAGGTAACTTCCTGGAACACTGGAAGTTATAGTTCTTGGAAAATAACAGCCAAGCCACATGGGAAAAATACAGTGACCTTATGGGTTTGTCTTTAAAAGGCCCTATAACACTTGTCTCTGGGCTACTCAGGTAGGAATTCCAGGGAGTAGATCTGGCCAGAACCCATCTACCTGGCCAGTATTTAATATTTAATAAAGCTTGTTTCAAATTTGACTCAAAATGGTGGAATTGGTTTTTCTCTTCTGACTCTCAGGAATAACACTCCCTCTCCAGTCATACACTACCAACTTTTAATAATTTGTGTCTATAATGAAGAAATAAAAATAGTTCAGATGGCATTATCTAGGTAGCACAATGTAATCCTAGCAACTGGCATTTTAACATTATCATTGTGCTTAAAACAAAACAAACAACAAACAGACAAAGAAGGTCAGAATAAGTGTAAAATACCCCCAATTATTGCTAAATTTCTTTCCCTAGAGGAGGTGTGAACACTGTCTATTCTGTCTTTCTAAGGTCTTAATAACAAGGATCCCACCACAGTTTGCTCTGTTTATGAGTCTAAACCATGTTTATGAGTCTAAATATAGAGCACAAGTAAAGGGTTATTTACAGATTAATGCATTTCCCCCAAAGCAGGTGTGCTGCAAAGTCTTCATCTTTTCGTGAAAGATGCAGATGATGGCTTCCATAGTGCTCCCCAGTACAACTGCCCCCCAAAAGCCTCTCAGGCAACCAAGTGTGATTATGGCAAAGTTGCATGCAAATTTAAGAGACCTGCCTGCAGCTTTGGGGCTTCTTTCTTTTTAAAAAAAAAAAAACAAAACAAGCCATTTAAGGAAGTGATGAAGCCTCACAGAGTGATGAAGAAATCCCTCCTGCTCCTGCCTCACTCTTTTGAAATGTATCTCATTTTTCTACACTTGCTAGGGCTTCTTCTTGTGAGGACAAGCTTCAGGAACTGATGGGACAAACTGACATGCTGAGCAATAAGAAGTTGGACTGGGAAAGAAAGAAGCAGGTGTTGGTGGCATGGTTAGACCTTTGGGATAAAGATTTGCTTGGACCAAAAAGGGTAAGAAGTATTAAGCACACGTCAGTGAAATTTTCGCACACCAGATTCTTGCAAATTATATTGTGACATCATGATATGTTTTTCATTACAGACATTTCTCAGGCATAGTATTTTCAATTTATAATTTTGTCAGCAAATATCTTGTTAAATTTATGCTGTCAAACAGAATCAGAGGATAAACTAAAACAAGCATTTACTGACAGAAACTAACTTACAACATCAATGCTGCCAATAAATGTAAACAGATATTTAAGATACATGTACAATATGTGTGTGCATGTGTGCATATCATGTGTGTTTGTTTGTGTGTATGTTATTATAACCTACATTGGGGTTTCCTCTTTCCTAAATAAAATTCTCAGGTAGATAGTGAGCAGGAGATATATAGCAAGCACGTGAAAAAGACACTTTAAATATCGAAATAAGTGAGTTATTTTGGGTTTCAGATGTGATCTGGGATGAAAAAATTTCTCTCCTGAGTCCCTACAGACTATAAGAGCACATTCATTCAAATATCACTAATAAATATAAACATAAAATTAAAAAAGGTATATGTGAAATAATCTTGTTTGGAAACAATGGTATAAATGTGTTTGATGTTATAGAAATGCTGGCCCAGTGACCAAAGCTATCTTTGTTCAAAAGGGTTCAGGAGCTCTTGCTGCTTCTACACTGCTACAAAGTATTTCATGAAAATGCATATCAAGAGTTGACTGTCAAAAAAAAAAGTATATTCGGTAAAGGTGAGCGTGTGCGCACGTGTGCGTGTGCGTGCGTGCGTGCGTGTGTGTGTGTGTGTGTGTGTGTGTGTGTGTGTGTGTGTACCTATAGTGCCTATTTAGGAAGGGTTTCTTCTACTCCTATGGCTACTGACTGCTGAGCCAGTGCTCACAGGAGAATCTTGGGATGCACAGGCTTTGGGGGTTTGGAAAAGCAGACTTACATTTCAGGACTCGTCAGTGAAAGTTCTACAGTGAGGAATTACACAGCATACACATTTTCATTCGCCACTGTCCAGCTCTGTTGACTTCTGGATGGAAGTTGGTTTTGGCCAACCTGAGCACGTTAGTGTTTGGCAGGCTGATGTGGCTGATGGTTCTGGTCTCTGTTTGCCATAAAGGGAGGTCTACTCATTCTAGCATGTACAAGGACCTGTGTTGACTCATACATGCAAGTATATGCCTTGTCTACCTTCAAACAGAACAACCCGAATCCTTAACAAGTGCTCTTAGACATCTTTTTCTCTTTACTATGTTAGTTCCTATAAAATGCAACAATTATCCATGGAGCCAGTGAAGTGGTAAGGAATGGAAACCTAACCAAAGGAAATTCTTTAGTTACATTAGCAGAGTTTTTATGTGAATAATGATGGCACAGTCTCCCAAACAGATAAAAACAGGGAATTCTAAGTCTTAGTTTACAATGTGACAGTACCAAATATCTCTGGTTAAACACCCCTCCACATTGTGTACTGTCTTAATATACACCAAGGAGACAGCCTGGTTAGAGGTTAATCTCTAAAGAGAGAGAAAGATAATTTCAGAGCAGACAGTGAATTTATATTTATCTGGAAAAAAAGTTGTGTTACTCATGTTACACAGTGAGTTCCAGACACTTATCTAAAAAGAAAAAAATCAAATCTTATAAACAAACAAATACCATCTTTTTAGAGTTTGTCAGTCCTAGGGGATATGGTATTCTGAAAAAAAAAATACTAAGAGTCTAGGAACCTATGGCTTTACAAGTAAGAATACATACAGATGGACATCTGTGACAGCTCAAGGGGCTTCGACAGATGTGGCTTAGTTCTTTCAAACTATTTATATCATAGTAGTAAACATCCATATTTTGTTTCTATAGATGAAAGGCTATACCTGTAATGAAATAACCACAGAAAGTAATTCTGTGTTTTGCTGTCTTTATAGACAATTGCCTCTAAAGGGATGGAACTTTGTCTAGTCCAAGTCACAGTGAGGCAGAGCAGATGATATCCCAGCTGACCATCTAGTTAGAGAGACAAATCAAGACACACACACAATAACAGAAGTCAGGATACACATCCAATTAAGGCATAAGAATATTGCTTCTAAATAAAACAATTTTTAAAAATTAATATGATTTTATGGGTTAAAACACTTATCAAGATATCTAATTATATTTTAGAGGTTCTCTAACCCAGGGTTTTAGGGATTGTATCTATCCTTCATAGTTCTGAGTCATTACTAAATTACATTTTTCATGATTGTCAAACATCTGTCCAAGCAACCCCACCTGCATTAAGAACAAACTTAAATTATCTTTTTGTGAATGTTACCTGAAGAAAAATATCAGAAAATGTTCAAAGAGGAAGCTCAGTTCAAGTAAAACTGCTGTGTTGAGCCAAGAGTAAATGTTTGTTCTGCATTCTTAAAATAGCTACCAATAAGTAAGTTCACAGAAGCCAACATCTGGAGGAGAGGCTGACTCAGATAACCCTTCCCATCCCCTTAGGAGGGACTGTCAGCAGTCCACAGACCTGACTATGATGTACACTCACAAGAAAGTGTAGATGATTTCATGAAGTTGGTCCCAGTGTGCATTGGGATATAATGCTTGTTCAACACAAATACAACTCAATCACTCATATGTGAATGTAGATAATTTCCATATGTGTTAAGTGGAGAGAGACAAACAGACAGACGAGACAGAGAGAGAAACAGAGAGAGACTTTCATTCCACCACCCTTTACAAACAAAATACACCGGCTTTTCCTCCCTAACATACCCAAAAGCCAACAAACTTTAAGGTATCTCTCATGTCAGAGAATAACTCAGTAGAAAGCTGAGTGAAGAACTGCTCTACTGAAGACAATTTCAGAAAATGAGCACCACTACACAGGCTGTTTATCATAATGTCAGTCATACGCATATTTATCACCTTCGGATTCATCAGTTTAAAAAACCCAGACAGCATATAAGTGAAGCATACTGGAACATTTCCATTATTAACAGCAACAAGAAAACATAAATATAACCTCCTCTTCCACCCTGGGTGTGCTTAGCAAGATTTGTAATGCCTTTTATTATTGTGTTCACAGAAAATATTCAAAGGAGATTTAAAGTAGAACACAACAATTTGATTTATTTCTGTTCTTTTTCAACATTACTTCTGATGCAGCATTGAAATAACAGCATGCTATTTTAGTGAATAAAGCCAATATCCTTTTTTTAAAGGAATGAACTATAAAAAATTAAAAATGCCCAAAAACAGAATAGAAATGTGTTGGCTTGGATTCCCTGCATCCCACAATGTTTGTGTACATAACATAAACACGTTAAAGTTGGGGCACACGAGTGATTTGGCCCTAGAGTGCTGTTATCTTCATGTTGTCTATGCTGAGGAGCACCATAAAAACAGCTTGTCTCAGCCAAAAGTGATTTCAAAGAGGAATCAAAGTTTAGTATGCTGTCTTTAGATTTCTCTAAAAGCATAGAAATTGGTTTGGTGATGTTTATTTCTTAAGGCTATAGTGATACATTTTGATATCTTGTTTTAGGTGCAAGGAGAAGGCTTCTAGGACACTTAGACTCCTGTCCGAGCTCTTCTTTTCTTTTTCTTTTTCTTTTTTTTTTTTTTTTGGCATCTAGATAAATTACTCCTGTCGCTAAGCCTTAGATTCCTCATCTACAAAATAGGAAAACTGCTGATAGTTTTCTACTAGTAACTTCATCAGCTGTAGCATCAACTTGAGTTCTCCATCAACAAGTGAGCAAGAAAAGACAATGTGATACATATGTGTACTGTCCATCATTAAACAAGAAGGAAATTCTGTCACCTCCAAAAACATAGATGAACCTGGAGGACATTATACTAAATGAAATGAGCTAAACATGGAAAGATAGTTTTTCTTACATGTGTAGCCTAAATAATGTCAAGATTATATAAGCAGAGACCAGAATGGGGCTTGCAGGTAATGTTTATACTAGGACTAATGAGATGTTGGGCAAATTTACAGCATTTTAATCAGATAGGAGTAAGTTTAGGAGATTTATTTTATAGTATGCCAACTATAATTACTATCGGTGTCTTATACAGGTAAGGATTGCTGAATATAGATCATGAATGTGCTTGTCACACACAAAAAAATGATGAGCATGTGGTATGATCTCTTAATTTAATCATTTGTAGTGTAAACATATATATGAGTATTGTATTGTGAACAATAAGCATATGTATTTAATTTGTCAATCATACTTTAACAAAAATGAAGCAACAACAACAAAAGTTTTATTTATCGTCTTTCAAAGTAGAATATATGGTCAAGAAAGACAAAACATTTGTGTGTGTTATTTATCAATGTGACCCATTCCAGTGGCTAGAACTTTAGTTTTTGGATATTTAGCAGATATTTGACAAAGAAATAAAGGTTTCTTT
Organism: Peromyscus maniculatus bairdii; assembly: GCF_049852395.1. Taxonomy (NCBI): domain Eukaryota; kingdom Metazoa; phylum Chordata; class Mammalia; order Rodentia; family Cricetidae; genus Peromyscus; species Peromyscus maniculatus. Next base: position 56,658,100 of record NC_134857.1, read on the forward strand.
TTATATTCTTTCCACTCTATCTTTGGCCTATAATTAATTCAATAATTGAATTATCTAGAAAGAATTTTAGAATTATCCACTAGGACCATGGGGCTTTAAAAACATACCAATGCCTTAAGCCTACCATGACTAGCTAAATCAATTTCTTGAAAGAAATAATAGACAAAAATAAATGCTATCCAGTCTACTCAAAAATCCACTGAGAATCAGAATCTCCCACCCATGCAACTCTATGAAGAGCCAACACACATGCAATACATTGCATCTGAGAAAGGCAGCATCTCCTTCATAAGTAGATGTTTCATTACTTGCTCAATGAGAATTAGGTTTGCAAAGGAAATCACTGGTATTTCCTTAAGGAATAATAATCCAGCATGCTTGCACAATACATCTAAATGAACTATATCATTTGTTCCTCAGTCTGCTGAGGAAGGTAAACGAATTACAATTGTCTAAAATTGGAAATAATCTGAATCTTGATGGTTGGCTTAAGGGGAAAGAGATGACTGTATATATTCATTCTTCACAGTTTTATGATTTAAGGAAAAAATAAACTATTTTAGTCTGTCATCTCTCCATATTCAGATAAAATTTGCCACTCAATGTGTTAGCATTGGCAGAGTAACAAGGATCAACTAATTGATGTGAACCTTTCACTGTCTTAACAAATTCTCACTAAATAGTGAGCCACCCGTGAGTACTGCTAGACCTTAGATGCTATCCTAAGATAGGCTGCGCTTTACCTGTTTCTTTCACTCCCACCTGCAGGACCTTTTCACATCCTTCTAATGGCTACCACTCTGAACCTTCCTGTATCTTCATTGGCTTAACCCAGTGACCTAAATAGAGCAGACAACAGTCTGTTCAGAGCACTGTATCACTTGAAAGATTATTGATTCTCTTGTGAACTAGTGTCCTCTTTGATTCAATACTTCATTTAAATCATGATTCTGTCCTATTCCCCCTAAGAAATTTTAATTAGTGAATTCAGGCTCTCTGGAAACAGATTGCAACAGGCTAAGAAATAATGACCTATTATCTACTGGATAACAATGGCTTGAGAACTGGGGTCAGTTTTGTTCTTTATCTTCTAAGGAAAGCCATCTCAGCATCTCTAATATGCTAGAAAATATCTTTTCCTTGAGGGTGAAGAGGTCTATTAAGCTCACATTCTCATTTGGTAAAGTTGAAAGTACTCACTAGAATTAGAAGGGGCAATTTCTGCAGCCAGGGAGTCTGCATTTAGATGGTCTTATGTCTACACATGGGAGGACTTTCAATAAAGCATTTCCCTGAAACAATCATTGAAGATTCTTAGAATCAAAAGTCACCATGAAGAAAATGTAGGCCAAGCAGGCCTGATGTTTCAACAGCTTTAAGAATAAACCTGATTTCCTCCTGGTGTATGTCAGAGTTATTAAAATGTTAATGACATCAGCCATCATAAAAAGCCTTAATTCCCAAGGATTTATTTTACATCATTATACTCCTCATTAAAGAATTTAGCATCATCCATAGGCATTTAAATTTATAGAGAGATGACAATTTGCCTTTATGTCTTTATGAAGTTCCTTTTCACATTTGAGCCAAGAATATGAACACAGAGCCTTGTGTCCTAGGTCCATTTTTTAAAGCAGTGTTCACTCAGTTCAATCCAGACCCTTGACACATCGCAAATGTATTATGGGGAAATGCTGTCCACTATTTCTTTGCCAAGAAAGAATTTATCATCATCTAAAAGATTCAAGGAGGATATATAATAAACTGGGTATGAAATAAATAGAACCATCCATACAAAACCGATCTTACTCCAACGAGAATATGATGGATCATTAAGGAGTCAGTACGTCTGACTGTGTCCAGGAACACAGATTCAGATCACTCCAAATTCCATCTTCCAACTTCCTAATAGCTTCACAAAGTTTTTGTGCATACAGAGCTAAAGACACTTTTCATATACTTTTGGTGGAAACATCAGGTAGTTGGGTTATAGCTAAGTGAAGAAATCTCTACTGTAGATTTCAGATGCTATGTAACATAACATCCTTAGGTTTGGGATTGGTAGAAGCTAGTAGTCTTTTACATTAATACATTGCAGTGGTTTGAAAGAAAATGGCCCCCAAAGAGAGTGGCATTACTAGGTGTGGCTTTGTTGGAGTAGGTACGGCCTTGTGGAGGAAGTGTGTCACTGTGGGGGTGGGCTTTACGGTCTTCTTTGTTCAAGCTACCCTCAGTGTGGTAGACAGTCCACTTCTGGTTACCTACAGATCAAGATGTAGAGCTCTCAGCTCCTTCTCCAGCACCATGCCTGCCTGCATCTCACCATTTTCCCATGATGATGATAATGAACTAAACTTCTGAAACTGTAAGCTAGCCTCAATTACATGGTTTCCTTTAAAAACAAAGTTGCCATGGTCATGGTGTCTCTTCACAGCAATTGAAACCCTAAGACATACATCTAAAAACCGATGTATTTCATCTGATAGTCTCTAGGATATTATGTCAGAAATACATGGGCAATGGGTGACTATTAAGAAGGTTAAAGATAACTCATGATAATTTGACTCTAGATCTGCAACATTCTACCTCTCTCCAATGACAGTTCAGTCAGCCAATCAATCTTGTAGAATCTTGTAGCACAACTGTGGCTTCTTTTATACTCCTTTAATACTTGCCAATGTAGTGACTTGAATGTGAGTTATCCTTCATAGTCTCACACATTTGGACACTCAGTCCCCAGGGGATGATGTTGTTTGAGAAAGGTGTGAAACTTTTATGAGTGGAGTCTTGCTGGAAGAAGTGGGTGACTGGCAGATGGCAGTGAGATTTTATGGCTACCCCTACTCCTGTCCTCTCTCTGATTCTTGACTGAAAATTCAGTGTGAGTAGCCAACTCCATGTTCCTGATGCTATATGGAAAGCATCCCCTGGGCCCTAAGTCAGAGAAAACTGCTCCCTTTAAATTTCTAGTTCTCAGTCATTTGGTCACAGCAATGCAAAATATAGTGAATACAACTGGGGCAGCCTTGAGTTCTCATATCTTTATCTTTACTCTGGAGTCATTATCAGTATGTGCTGTGGGATGTTCTATATGTTAAATGTGTTGCTCTGACTGGTTAATAAATAAAATGCTGATTGGCCAGTAGCCAGGCAGAAAGTATAGGTGGGACAAGGAGAGAAGAGAATTCTGGGAAGTAGAAGGCTGAGTCAGAGAGCTGCTGCCAGCCGCTGCTATGACAAACAAGATGTAAGGTATCGGTAGGCCACAAGCCATGTGGCAACTTATAGACTAATAGACATGGGTTGATTTAAGATAAAAGAATTAGATAGCAAGAAGCCTGCCATGGCCATACAGTTTGTAAGCAATATAAGTCTCTGTGTGTTTACTTGGTTTGGGTCTGAGCGGCTGTCGGACTGGTGGGTGAGAGAGATTTGTCTTGACTATGGGCCAGGCAGGAAAACTCTAGCCACAAGTATGTCTCCCATGTCTCCAACAAGTATCCTCATCACACCCCAATAATTTCAGCAGCATGGTTTAAGCTACCGTCTTCCAACCTTATTTCACCAGGGAAACCACTCTTCTCTCAGTGTTCACCAACCTCCCGGGGACGTGCCATTTAGAGCTTTCCTAATTAGTACTTAAGGTAATATCTCCCATTACTCTAATTTTATGAGAATTTATTGGCATCCTTTTGGCAATGACTATAAAACTCACTTTCAGATAGCACATGTGAGAGAAAAAGTTTGAACACACGTGGGAAAGGAACGTGAGTGTGCGGCCTTGTCTGGGCTGAGGACATTGTTGAATTGGAGTTAAGGAACATCTGGTCCACCTTGTTGTAGTGAAGAGTGGAACCCTCCAAGGGACAGCTGCACGACAACAAATAGACTGGCTGGATTACAGCTGAGCTCTGCAGCAGCAAGGTTCAGCAGCTGCTTCCTTTCCTGTGGAGGTCATCCAAATTTCCTCAGCCCTTTCCTCCTCTTCATCACCCTTACATTGCTAATCAACATGAACAGCGGAGTGGATTGGAGTGCTGACCAGCACTGAATGGTGGAGTCGGGGAGTGTGCCATCCTCCATCCTCCTTCCATTATGCACGCCAGTTTGTCTAGGTTAGAGAAGTACCATCAAGGCCGCTCACGCAAGACCACTCATGCGTCTGCTCTGGGTGGTCTATTTTTGTCTGTCGTTGCAGATGACCCAGGAAGTACCACCAACCGTGGCAGAGGATTTCTCTTTCGAAACAGAAACCTATACTGAAGTGTGTTCAAGGTAACTGTAACATTTTATTTGAGACAGTATCACTTTGATGTGTTCTAAGAGGAAGAATCAGACAGCTGTTAGGACCAGCTGTTAGGTCCTATGGGACCTCATGTAGGGAGCCATGCCAACCCACACATGGCAAAACCATACCAATACCATTAATATCCAATATTATATTATTTTCTGTATGCTTACTGTTTCTGCTTCTGTTAAAATGGGTTTTTACTCTGGAGTCCAGGCTGGCCTAGAACATACCATGTAATGCAGGCAAAATAGCCCAAGCAAGCTCTTAAACTTTAAAACCAAAGACAATAATAAAATACATACTTATACTATCCAAGCCAAAAACAAACAAACAAAAAACAAAAACTGGTCAGTACGCTTATATTGGTACATGATTTCGCTAATAAGAAAATGAGTTGCAGGGCTGGAGAAATGCCTCTGTGATTAAGAGCACTTGTTATTCTGCTAGAGAACCTGATTTCAGTTCCTAGCCCTAACATGGAAGCTCATAACCTACTGTAACTCCAGTTCCCAGGGATGATGCCCGCCCTGTTCTGGGCTTCCTCAGCACTACAGGCACATTGTACACAGACATCTACAGAGGAAAACACTTATAAATACAGAAAATTTTTAACAAAGCCTTCTATAAAAAAGAAAAGAAAATCAATTGCGGTTTCCAATAGGTTGTAACTACCAAGTTACTTAGTGTCCCTAGAAGCCACCTGGACGCCAATTTTGTTTCCTCACGAACTTTCCAGTTTTTTCCACATTATCATCACTGTTAAACACTGCCAGGGGCTGGTTTACTTTTCCATTTTCTTGTTGGTGGGGGATCCCCCTCCTCTATCTTTATGGCAGTTTTGAACAAAATATGTTATAATAGGCTCTCCTTCCTCTCCCCTCCTTGCTACCCCAAAGTCTCTTCCTCCTTCACATCTCACAGGTCCTTTTGGCCACCCCTGTCCTCCATATCACCTGTTCTCACCCCTCACCCTCTCTTTGCCTCTTCTCTAATTTTATCTGTTTGGCCTCCATTTATACCCACTTTCTTTCTTTCTTTCTTTTTTTTTTTTTTTTTTTTGGTTTTTCGAGACAGGGTTTCTCTTTGTAGCTTTGCACCTTTCCTGGAACTCACTTGGTAGCCCAGGCTGGCCTTGAACTCACAGAGATCCGCCTGCCTCTGCCTCCCGAGTGCTGGGATTAAAGGCGTGTGCCACCACCGCCCGGCCTTATACCCACTTTCTATGTGCCTGTATATTACAGACTTAGACCCACATGTGAGAGGAAATGTGGATTTTGTCTTTCTGATCTTTCGTCATCTCACTTAATATACTTACCAAATCCACCCACTTTTCAGCAAATTATGTGATTTGTTTCTCCTTTCAACTGAGTAAAATTCCCTTGTGTACATGTGCCACACTTCCTCATCCTTTCACCAGCTGATAGACGTTTAGGCTTCTTTCCTTGCTATCCAGAAAGGAGCAGCCCTATGTATGGATGTGGCTTTCCCTGGATATGTGCTCAAGAATGGTTTCAAGATTTTTCTTTCATTCAGTGGCTGTCCCTTTCTTTTGCTGTGCAGAAACTTTTTAGAAAGTTTCTTTTTTAACCTTTTAAAAAAAGTTTTTGAAATAGTATTCAACCTTTATACCAAGTTTTCAGACGTCTAGGCACCATTTGGAACACTTTTCACACATCTTATTTAGGCCCTTTAAGAGTCTTCTGAGATAAGTACAGACAGCACCACGCCATTTACACATGAGGGAAGAAGAAGTTGACCCATTTCTGAGGTGATTATTGGCCTGGTAGGTGGCAGAAGGGTACAGTTTGTCCCAAGACTGCTCTTTCTGCAGTAGTGTATTTCTTTGAGCATTTCCTATGAGCACTGACTCTTATGCCTTGCTGTCTCCAACATCACCCGCCTTTCTCTTGGCATTAGTAGCAGTCAAAGCAGACACAATTACAAAGTCATCAGTAGTCATTGTTAAGACAACTAGAAGATCAGTAGTCTATGAAAATATATTCCAGACACACTAAAATCAATAAATACTTGGGGCAATTATTTCTGCTATAAAATATAAAAATGTTGCAAGCATTCTCAAAGACTTTTTAGTATTGAGTTTTTTTCTACCCCTTTGCCAAAAATTTACATAAAAGTTGGGCAGCATATTACTTCAATAAAGCTGACAGTTCATTTTAAGTAGACTATTTTTAACTGTTTTAAACCAAATTCATTTTAAATAGACTATTCTTAACAGTAAATTTTTTTCATTGTAAAAGTTAAAACACACATCTGGGAAGAAAAAAACAAAAACAAACAAACAAACAAAAAACATGTGTTGGGTTGAACATTGTTTCTCCAGTTTAGTGTTCAGCCAGATCCTTAGTATGTGATCTTTCTTGGAAAGACTTTGCAGGCATACCTGGCTAAGACTAAGTATGAATGAAATCCACTGAGGGAGATTCCTGTAAGGCATCTGTAAAGAAAGGCACATAGGAAGTATGGCCACAGCCCCCAAAATCTAAGGCAGAGGACTCCATCTTGCAAATGCCTGGTTTTTAGATGTCTATCTTTCAAAACTTTGAGGGAATAAATAAATAGGTATTGTTTGAGTCACTATTTGGCTAAGTAGTCATGGAAATGCTTGAAAGGGGACACAAATGTCAGCTTTCAACACTTGTCCATCTGTAGGTGGAAATTTTTGAAGACATTTGTTGTTTAAGCATTAGCAAAACATATAGTTTTGAAGTGTCACTCTTTTTTATACATATGTGATCTTAGGTTATCTAAAGTGAGCTTGTTCAAAGCACGGTTTAAACATCTTATTCAGGCTTTTAAGTAAACAATTCCATCAATGAATTCCTGTGCACAATGGTATGCAGTTATATTTGTTCCAGTAGCATTAATGATGGATTGCTGTGTTGTTCTCTACCTGGCTGGTAGTAACATGTTTTCGGATTCTCCTACCTTACCATAAATTTCATAGAGCCCTTGATGAAGGGCACGGCAGACCTGCACACTGACTTTCCCAAACAATGACTTTGCTCTCTCCATTGTTCATTCAAGATCACAGAACAGCTTGTTAACAATTTCCAAAGCTGAATTTAATCCAGTCATCAACTGAGTATGAAATTATTGGATGATGAGTTCAACAATCGTTTTATTAAGGAAACAAAAGAAATTGCTACATCAGTCCTGGTCACACAAGGCCCTCTAGTAGCTACACAAAAACATTTAATTTTCTGATACATGTCCCTCTTCTTCACTCTAAAATTTTTACTTTGAAATGATAGGCTAAACATGATATTCATATAATTATATTTTGCTTTTAATATAACTTGAAAACCACATTAAATTACAAAAACGTAGTCTAAAGACACTAACCACAATGGCAACTTTAACTAGCACTTATAATTACTCAGCTTTTTCCTTGATATTCTTTTAAGAAGTATTAGTTGAGAGACTAAATATATTCCCACGTAATAGGGAGAAATAGGTCATTTTCCAATTAGTATAAAAGTCATCTTTACTATTTGAGTATTTTTGGCGACTGCATTTGGGATGACATATGCTTAAATTCCTGGAAAAGGCTATCTGTTATTGGTATCATCCACACAAATGAAGATAGTCTATAACTGTGTCCCTGATGGACAATAACAGGGAAAGAATGCAAAGAAGAACATGCAATAGACTCTGAATGGTTCCCGTTTTAGCTCTGAAAGTATAAATTTTTTATTTATGAGATCATTACAATAAAATTTTTAAATATATATGATATTTCATTAATTTTTCAGATGTAAGATAATGGTATGACTATAATTTCTCAGCAGCAAAAAGCACTTGATGATACAGTATAGTGATAAAATGATTTCCTCTTCAAATTTTAGGCTGGGGGCTACATGCAAACAAATTCATCTTCCTCCATCCCATATTCAGATGGGGTCTGTTGAGTCTCCTTTTTAGTCCAAGCCATCAGTGCTTCTCTCGGTTTTCAGCTACATGTCACAGTAATCATGCATGATGAAGTTTTTATGGGACTAGTTTAACAATGTCTGTAGAAAACAAACAAACAAACAAACAAAAAACCCAACAATGTCTGTGACTATCCTTAATGGCTACCAAAAGCTCCACATACACAAGTAATTTCACTATAATGATATTATGTAAAAATTATTGATTTCAGATGTTTGTTTTCCTAAGTTGTTTAAAAATAGAAAAAGAAGTAAATTATGGCTTACTATGGACTTTGTTTTTATTGTTACTCTTATGATGCAGAGGAGGAGTGGATGGGGGAAGGGGAGGGCCTGGGAGGAGAATAGAGAAGAGAAAAGGCATTTAGTATGTAATATATGACAGAAAATAAAGTATATAAAAAAATTGAAAAAGAGCTGGAGACATGGCTCAGTGGTTAAGACTACTCTTCCAGAGGGCCTGAATTTCACTCCCGGGACCCACACGACTTTTTACAAAAACAACTATTTATGACTAGTTTCAGGGGATCTGATGTCCTTTCCTAGTACCCATGGGCACCAGGAGTGTAAGAGGTCCACAGACATACATGCAGGCAAACCCCTATATGCACAAAAATTTAAAAAATTAAGTTAAAAATTCTGAAAAATAAACACATTCAGGAAAACCCCTGGTACACAAAGTGTCTTGAGTAAAGACTTAGTAGAAGCCGGACCGGTGGTGGCACACGCCTTTAATCCCAGCACTCAGTAGGCAGAGGCAGGCGGATTTCTGTGAGTTCGAGGCCAGCCTGGTCTACAAAAGTGAGTGAGTTCCAGGAAAGGCACAAAGCTACACAGAGAAACCCTGTCTCGAAAAAACCAACCAACCAAACAAACAAAAAAAAGACTTACTAGAACTGTCTAGGAGAAGGGGAGGAAGGGTGGGCAGCAGAGGGCCACAGCCAGTGTTGCTGGAAAGTACAGATCACACGTCACATCAGTGCTAAGACTAGGCCAAGACGGGTGCCAGAAGGCTAATCTCACATGTGTAATCTGCTCCATGTACAGATAGATGTACAGGTATTTGTTAATCCAGTGAGTCTATTATAAAAAACCAAGGACATTTATAGACATGGAGCTGAATGGAGGAGAATTATCGGTATCCTGGTCTCCCTTCCGTTGTTCCGGCCTCTGCCTGTGTGACTTATGACAGCAACGAAGAAATGGAAATGAAAGGCTACATTCAACAAGGGAGGGCAGAAGGCTCAAGGGCTGTGGATGCCTCCTGTGAAGTAGAAATGCAGAAGAACATTGTTGAAACCTGTAAACATCCAGATCAAAATCATGTAACGGGATGGCTTGAATGGAAGTAACCAGAATTGGCAAAGGCCCACAGTCTTTGAACTTCAGCACCAGATAGCTTTGTAACTCTTCATTGCTCTGGACAAACAGGTAGAGCCCCTAGGCCAACCAGCTTGACCCAGTTGTTAGCTTTATGTCTTCTAATGTTAATGACCACTCAAGAAAATTCTAAATCTCAGTAAGCTCATTAACAAAAAGAGAAAAATGAAAAATGGGCATATAGGTTATTGTGGTTCACTGACATTTGCAATAATCTTCTGTGATATTACTCATAAGGCCAGGAAAATGTTCCCGGGGCATTTGGACATAGATGAACCTGACCCCGACTGTCTTATGATGTAACTAACTTGTATTATCCAAAGGTCAAAACTTTAATGAACGTGTGCATATTAAATAAAATGCATGTTCTAAGACAGAAGCCAATATTTTATCATGGAGTCCTCTCCATTGCCCCAAATTGAATAAACTTAACTGATTTCAAGTTAAATCCTGGCATCACTTCCCTTTCTAAATGTATAACTTAAGCATTTATTTTCCCAGGGTTTTTTACTCTAATTCTTATTAAGCAGACATTGTGCTTTTGGCTACCTTAATATATCAAATTCTGCATGTGCTTTTACAACCTAAAAACTGCCATAGAGGTTTCCCTTACTAAAATAGAAACTTAACCAAAAACTTTTTTTTTTCACACAATATATGCTGACTATGGTTTCCCCTCCCCCAAGTTCTCCTAGATTTACACCCTTTGCATTAAAAATCAGGATGTTTTCTTCCATGTCCCAAAATAGTGTCTGGTTCGAGCTTAAACAGACAGATGTTGGACTGAGAGCATATGCTTGTGAATTTGACCTGCTGTTAATGTGTGAACAAGCAGCAGCAAAGACTGCTGGGAGAAAGGCCTTCATTACTCTCGCCAGAAATAACAGAATCAAGAGGCCAAAAACACAGCTGCTAGTGACTTGCAGTTTTACTTTCTGATATTTACCTATGTTTGCAGTGATTTATTTTCATAGGTGCAGAGCACATTTTTGCATGCCTTTAAAGTTTTTGAAGTTCCCTAGTAAATAATCCAAATAAACTGACTTTGCTAACTCCAGATTTGCCCCAGAAGCCTCCATAGGGAACAACGGATCAGGAAAGCAGCCAGGGCTATTGGAGTGTGTTGTCTTTCCATGGAAACTGTCTGATTTTACTTAGCTCAGAGAGTTATTTCATTCTCCCTAATATATGCTCTTAGTCTGTCACAAGTGAAAACCATAAAAGCAAAACTTGCCTGGTTATTTTAAGGTTAAGGGTATGAATGGGGCAGGTTTGCATGGATTATTTATTCTTCAGCTTTTGTCCAACAAACTACCTAGGCTTTTCTTACTCTTCCAGGCAGAATACCTCAAATCATGAGAGCAAAAAGAATCTCTACTTCTTTTGAAATCTTTCAGTATTTTATACATTCTAAGGAGGCTTCAACTATCACATTTCCTTACACAGGAAGAGGACATAGCCAGATTTGGGTCTGGGGCCTTTAAAACAAGGATTTGCTTTTGATTTCCAGCTTCTTGCTCAGTAAGAATGTGAAAGGAGGGAAGAAAATGAAGGAATTAAGTGAGTAGGTCAGATGATTTGGTAGCCAGCCTCTAACCCGTATCTGAACGAAGCCACAATTATGCCAAAATTATACTTGATAAGGCAAGCACAAGGGACCAAGGAGTTTGTGCAAAGTTCACCAGCAGGGCCTGGAGCCACTTGTGATAAAAGTATTGCCACCTTACTCTACACAGGAAGAAGTGAAGACGTCCCAGGGAATATTAGATTTTCCAGAGATGTGTTACAAGATTGGATGAAATACAGAAGGCCAGAGTATTGGTTCTTGAAATTTGTATCTCACACATATAATACATACTTACATATTTTACAGCTTTGTTATAAATTTCTTTCTTTCTGTTGTTCTAGTCAGAAATAAGATTAGACATCTAAAATATTCTTCTTTGGGAATTCTTTGTTGTTCTCTGAAAGCCACAGTTTACGGACCTGCAAAGCAATGTTTGGAGGCAAAGCAATTATGTGATGAGGTTTTCCGTTTTGTGTTTTTCCTCTAAGAGCAGAGACTAATAGGACTTTTGGCTCGAACATTTCCCCCATGCAGTATTCTGAAATTCCCCAGTGTGAATCTCCACCAGACAGCTACAGCTCAAGTTTACAGCATTTGTAATTTACTGTAAGATACTTGAGCATAGATAATTCGATACATCCATATAGGAGGTTCGGGGTGTGTGTTTAGACACAGGCAGTTTGTTAAGGGGGCGGGGATGTTAACACAGGTGGGCCCTAGCTATGAATGCTTACAGCAGAGATGGTTGATCACCCCTTGAAAGCACAGATCCAGGCAATTGATCCTGGCTGAACATTAATCATCTGGGGGCTTTCAAAAACAATGTACAGGCTACATTATTTCATTTTCAATTACCATTCAGTAAAAGAACCATTTATTTTCTTTGTTGTGGGCAATTCTATGAATTTTAATACACGTATAGATTTGTATAACCACCTCTACAGTCAGAATTTAGGCCCCCACGAAACTGCCTTGTCTGCTGTATTCACCTAGAGTCAGTGCTCCTGCAATGACAATTTGTGGGGATAAATTAAAAAAATAAATAGTAGTGTCTAGGCTTTTCTCTTAGAGATCTTGATCTCATTATATTGAGAAAAGGCTTGAAATCTCTTGAGCAAAACAACACAGAAAAACAAAAAATAAAACAAACAAAAAATTACTGCGTGCATAGACAAGCTCAAGAGGCTATCAACACCTATTAATAATTTTCAACAAATAAATTGGCTTAAACTTGTTCGGTTCGTTGGGTTAAACGCTACCTTCCACACTAACACAGTGTGGCACCTGGTTAGATGGCCAGAGGCACTGGTAGGGCAGCCATACACTGCCCTCTCTTGACTTACAAACTGCTCAGAAAATGGATGCCTTAGCTACTGCTGTGTACCCAGTTCTTCAAGACCTAGGGGAGTCTGTAATGACTTTTCTGGGATGTTCTGCCTGAGTTTCTCATGACATACGATGAAATTGCATCATTTGAAGGCTTGACAGGATTTTGAGGATTCACTCGATCCAAGTTCTCTCATGTTGCCGTTGTCAGGAAACATCAGTTCCATTCTGTGTGGAATGTAGGGCATCTCCAAAGGCTGTCTGAATAGCTCCCGAGTTGTGGTGGCTGGTGCTTTCATAGGGAGTGATCCAAAAGCCAGAGCAAGGAGGTAACATTATCTTTTACGATCTGACCTCTGTGTCCCACATAGTTATTGCTCATAAATTTTATTTTTCTTAAGTCAATAAACAAATCTTTTACACACTCAAGAGAAGGAAAGTTAGACTCCAGAGATTTCCTCAACACCTTTTGAAACCATCACAGAAAGTAATTGGCTAGGGTTGAGGGTTATAATAGATATCTTGATTGCATGTATTGAAATGTTTAAGGCAAGGAAAGAAGGATACCTCAGTAGGTTACATGCATGTTGCACAGGTGTGAGCACCTGAGTTTGATTATTAGACCCATATTCTAAAAATGCCAGGAATAGTGCTACTCACTTGTAATCCTGGTGTTAAGGATATAAACAAGGGCAAGTCTCTGAGACTCAAGGTCCAGGCAACTTAGCTACTTGGGTGGCAAGTTCCAGACAAATGAAAACACATCAAAAGATCCCCTTTTGAAAACAGAGGCGGAGAACTCATGAGCAATGACATCTGAGGTTGGCCTCTGGATTCTACAGCATATATATATATATGCTTATGCACCCCCATACTGCCATGGACCTACAGATGAACATGTGCATACTCTCACACATATACTCAGACCCAGGGTTTGCAGACCATTAACTCCAACTACTAGAGGATGAAAGCTAGGAGAACTGAACCTTCAAGTCCATCCTGGGCAACTTAGCAGGACTGTGCGTCAAAATTAAAATAAAAAATAAATAAATAAATAAAATCTTAATGACTAATTCTAGTAGAGTACATGAACTTAACAAAAACCCATAAAAACCACTTTCAAAGCTGTAAGGAGTGAATGTGCCACCCAGTATAATTGGTTCACATATATTCAGAGAGGAGAGAACACACCAGATAAAAAGACATCATCTCATCTTGCTCAAGCCCATGTTGTCCAATGAACCAGGTCTTTAGAAGACATGTACTTTCAGGACAATGCTGTATATGTGTTAATATAAAAACAGAAATGTGTTAACAGATAAACAGAAATGACATTTAATTTCAAGCTCCATTAGTAACATACAGGGAATGGGGAGAACAAGGTCAGCCAAGATGGTAAAGGACAAAAATATTTCATTTCCAATTACTTAAAATCGTGTACAGATGTAGCAGCCCAAATACTGTTGAGTGCTTGCCAACTAAAAAATGAAAGGGATAATAACAAAGGAATAGAAATCCATAACACTTGAAGACCTCAAAATCTTGTTTACTACTGAAATACTGTTTTTTACTGTATTTGGGCCATGTAGATAAGTATTCTGTAGTTGTAGAGGCACCCTGCTTTGCTCACATAAAGTTTTATGAGAATACAGCCATGCTGAAACTTCTTTGTATTGTATCTAGCAGCTCTCACTTTGTGGTAGTGACTCCTCATGACAGGTCTCTGTGAGTCTCAACTGTTCATTAAGCATATTCCAACTTGAAAATCAGTTCCTGAAAGAACTGTTAACTAAGGTGAGACTCAACTAAATCATCCAGAGAAAGACAGAACTCTGCAAAGCTGGATCCAAGGCAGCACTGGCTTTACCTTTTCACCTCCACATCAGTCTCCTCCTTTCTAAGTGTCATGGGATGAGAGCATATTGCACCCTTGTAAGCTCCTGACATAACGTGTGATGCCCCATCTTAGGGAACTCTCACTTTATAAAGGTTCTTCTAGCAAACTTGTCCAAATCTTGGCCTGAAGGCAAACCAGCCAGGTGGGAAATCCAAAAGAGATACAGGGAGAAGAAAGGCAGAGCTGGACAGGCGCCATCCAATCACCCAAGGAAAATATTCCAGCAGACTGGTAATGCCATGGCTATGTGGCAAAATATAGTTTAATAGAAATGGGTTAATTTAAGATGTTAGAGCTAGCTAGCAACAAACCTGAGCCATAGACCAAACAGTTTGTAATTGATATTAAGTCTCTGAGTAATGATTTTAAAAGTGGCTGCATGACTGTGGGACTGGAGTGGGAGAGAGAAAAGTGTCTGGCTATGTAACCCACTCCTGTACAACCTGCCTTATTATGAATGGATCATGAAGTATCCAAAGAGCCAAATACACAAAATGATAATGGATCACAAAGTGTCCAAAGAGCCAAACACACAAAATGATAAGCTCGGAGAGGTAAACAATGTCAAATGTTCCAATGGCCACTCCATCAACCTTAAGGGAAATGCCCTCAGTGTCAAGAGGGCACTGGGAATTGAAGAGTCCAGGTCAAATACTTCTCACACTGTGAAGGCATTCAATAAGTGTCAGTCCTTTTCCTTGGTAAGAGTGAGTCATTGGTGCCTGTGCCTAAGGTTATGCTCTACGTTGCTAGATCTTCTCTGATCTCACTTGCAAAGACCCAGTCATCACATCTGTGCTCCTTTGTTTGCACACATGCCCAATTGAGTGCTTTCTTGTCCTTCTAATAAATGCACAGGCATGGAATACTTTGACTTCCACATTCAGTATCTTCATTTCTCATTCTCTTATTTATTGAGGCAGAGTCTTTCTCTGAACTTGGAACTCACTTTTTTGGCCACCCTGCTGGCCCACAAGCCCCAGAGATCCTCTTGTTTACACCTTCCCAACGCTAAGATGCTAGGTGCTAGGGATGTAACTCAAGTCCTCATACTTGGGCAGCCAAGTCCTGAAGCAACTGAATCAGCTCCCAGCCCTCCTCTCACTCTTGATCAACCCAAAGTTATACACTAATTGGCAAGATGAATTTAAGTGATAATTTACATCGATTCTGGTCATTAATGGAGATCAGGTCTGATTTAGTTCTCCCTAGAATGTTCTTCTAACATGGAGTTAGAAATATTCCAGAATAGTTCATGATTGGTGATTTAATAGAGAGATTTACACATAGATTGTGAAGATGATACCCCCGCTTTCTCATGTTTTTCTACATCATTCTAGGCCCCAAAGTTAGCTTAAAGACAACAAAAGTCCTTAGCTTCTTCTTTAGGTAAGAGGATGGGCTATGAGAAGTCAAGTGCCAATCAAAGTAGAAAAAGAAAGAAAATGAAGCAGTTTGGGAAAGGTATTTAATAATTCATTAATTTATATCCTTCTTATCAAGAAAAACCATAGATAACAAACCAGGAAATTATATGCTTTAGAAGACTTACCCATCACTTTTCATAGCTTTATTGATTATTACCCAAGTTTCAAATAATTAAATACTGCAACTGGGACATTAAAATACAAACTAATTTACCAAAATAATTGTATTCTGAGTATTATGTACAATATCATACATTTTACATTACATAAGGGGCTTTTATACATAAAGATGAGATTTGATTTATGGTTACTGGTTATTCAAAATACAATTGAACAGAACATTTCTATGCACACATACACAATTGCTCAGCTGGGAAAATCAAAACCATACATAAGTGTGGTTATTAAAAACTAAAATTACATTCATACAATAATAGCAGAAACTGAAACTCATTTTTATTATTTTGAAAGTAGTATCTAAAAACCACACAAAGATGAATTGTGGCCCAGTTCTACGTGTTTAACAATATTAATGGTACAAACTAAAATATGTGCTCATTTTAGGAAAAAATTTCCACTTTGAATTTTTTCCTCAGGGATGTTTATTATTATTCATAGCCATTAAAATACCTTATATATAGGCAAAGGCAGGTCAATTCTGGGTACATAGTTAAAGTCATTGAGAGGGAAATTCCTATCATAGTGCTAAAGATATTTCACTATATAGTTCTGAAAAATAATCTTATTAAACTGTAGCATTGCATGCTTTCATATCCATGACTATGATCCAAATAATTACACACCAAGGCACAGAGCTTAAGGGAGAAACATATGCTGTAGAAACTGGATACAGAAGAGCTTAGAACTAAGAGAATTTAGATAGGAAATGATGGAAACTGGGAGTTCACCCAGGAAGCACCATCACACATACTACATCAGTTTTTAAGTGTGTCAGCCCCTGTTTGGCCTCTATAACAAAAGACTAAATCCAGGATACTTTCATATTAATATTATTCAACTTTCATACTTGGTTCCCCTCAAGCATGACAGCTGTGATTTTAAGCAATGGTAAATGTTCTTCTAACTGACCTGAAAGTTTAAAAAACAACATCTTTGCTCCACCACACACACAAAAAAAGGCTTTCCAATTGCATGTCAACTGTGCAGATGGACCTCATTTCCAGACAGCCTGCAGTAGTGACATCCTATCAGAGCTGTACATAAGAACCTGCAAGAACAGCCACTTAGCTACCAGTCACTCCCTCGACATTTGCAGTGTTTTTCAGTAGGCCTTGTTTCTAAATCCAATCCTGCCTTTTATCCAATATAAACGGTAGACTACCTGGAAGCCAGAAAACAAAAAAGTAATGAGCTGAGACATGCACAAAAGCCACGCACTTTACAACATCACACCATCTCGGAAGAATGAGATTCAGACCTGAGGGCATGTCTCATTGTTTGTCTTCTTGTCCATGTTTAACTTGACTATAAAAGAAGTTCTAAGCTAAGTTATCAAAATATATTCATATAAATGTATAGCATTTCTAATATAAAAGTTAAAAAAGTCTAAACCCTCACTTTTGTATGTCATTAAATATTCTAGAATTCAGTAGGCGGGATTCGTTTTAGAGCAGCTTGAAAAAAAATGTGTTGGCTGAGCGTAGTCTAGAAATTGGGTCCGGCTACATTTCGGCTCTGCGATGGGATTTCTCAGCAATAGCAGCTCCGTCTTCTTCCTCATCTTCCTCCTCCTCATAATGCTCCTCTCTTCCTTTGGGATGGGCACCATCTTGAGCTCCTGGTTCTTCGCCATCATTATTTTTATCATCAGCCTAAAGGATAAAAGAAAAAACAAATCTAAGAGAGGATGTAGCGTTCGTGACTGATAATTCTCTTCAACAAAGATGGAAAGTTATTCATTTTGGAGGAACAGAAGGTGTGAAGAAAATGATTTCATAAACAATATTACAGCCTCTCAATATTCCAGTTATCATAACTTTCCTTTATTCTAGGTGGGCCTGCTAAACTTGTCATTGCCTTAGAGGTGCAGAGAATAGGCTGCTGGTCCCTGTCTGTGTGCATGTGTTTGATTTCTATTTGGAAATGTGACATTCCAGGGCAGAGTAGGCCAACACACACATTCCTGCATACATACATACATATATACACAGCACACACATATATACATGCAGGCACACATACACACTCATGCCCATATTCAAAGAAATCAACATACGTTTTCACCATAAGTGTCTTCAGCATTATGTTCCAACTCCCTTTTCTTCTCTTCAGTCAAATCTTCCTGAACCTAAAACACAATCACACAGACTGAGTGATGCTTTCCCATTTAAACACTTGTAAACAAAACGATCCGATTTCTAAGATATTCACTCAAAACTGCACATCTTTGCAAAAAAAAAGGAACTAAAACTCAAGTTGAAAAGTGACACGAGCCCAAAGTTGGACTTGTCCTGTGGATGTGAGGGGATGTGCGATGTGCCTCTGGAGGAGGCATTGGCAGGTGAGGGTCGCTGGAGGAACAGACGCCGTTCTCTTGGGCGCTGTAGCACCCAGAAGAAACATTCGCTCCAGTAAATGACTCCCTCTCATGCCTGGGCAAGAAACACTAATGAGACTCGGGACCACACCCCAAAGGAAGACGAGGACATAGGAAGACTGGTTGAAAAGAAGCATCTAGAGCGAGGGAGTGAGGCCAGGGAGGAGGATGGGAAAGGGAAACGGGGAGGAAAATGGTTAAAATTCACTATATAAATATATGAAACCGTCAAGAAGAAAAGTCTCAAAATCAATGTGATTCTCAAAGAAGGACCCGTGGATTTGATTTCTGTTTTGTTCAAATATGGGTGAGCTCTACAAAGTCAACCGGTAAAGGGATTCAGCGCTCTTAACAAACTGTTGTATTTCCATGTCCAAATGGAAGAAACCCAGGAATCTACAAAGCTGATGGGACAGAAGTCTTAGAAAGGCAAAACAGCCTGTCTTATTTGCTGTTATCAATAACCAGGCATGTTCCAGGCAAGTCAGAATTTTTTCTTTATTTATTTAAAACTTTTTTCCCATTTTACATATCAATCCCTGTTCCCCCTTCCTCCTTTTCTCCTACTTCTCCCATTCTCCCCTCCACCCCACCCCCATACACTCCTCATGGGGGTAAAGCCTCCCTTAGGTAGTCAACTCAGGCTAGCTAGCATATTAAACTGGAGCAGGATCAGCCCCCCCTGCATCACAGCTGAGTAAGGCATTGCACCATAGGGAATGGGCTCTAAAAAGCCAGTTCCTGTACCTGCGATAAGCGCTGGTTCATTGCCAGGGTATCCACAAACATATAAAGCCACAAAACTTTCACCCACATTCAGAGGGTCTAGTGCGGTCCCCTGCAGGCTCCCCAGCTGTCTGTCCAGAGTCCATGAGCTCCCACTAGCTTGGGGTCAGATATTTCTGTGGTTTTCCCCATCATAATCCTGACCCCCTTGCTCCTATAATCCCTACTCCCTCCTTAAACGAACTCCAGGAGCTTAGCCAAGTGCTTGGCTGTGGGTCTCTGCATTTGCTTCCATCAGCAAGTCAGAATTTAATAAGTAACAGCTGAACAATGAGGTGGATGAATAAATAAATGCAAAAATATCTCTTCTCCATAGGTACAAAAGATACCATTGTCTATGTAAAATGAGGTAGAAAACTGATGTATCTAAGAATAAATTTATCTAGCTAAAATATATAGAAAATAGGACAAAATAATCATAACTTCTTCATGAAATATTCTATTTCTAATGTTTCTAATGTTCTAGCACATTTCTGTTTGAAATTGTTTTATGTTGTGTTCACTATTATCATAGTTTCATTGATCGAAAGCATTTATCTGAAAATGTAAATCAAAGAAAGCATCCAAATACTCTTACAAAATAACCTCTAATGATCACATCTTATAGAAGTAGACGATAATGCAGTTTCTAACTTGTTAACTTCTGAAATCATATGTATGCCAAAAGACAGAAGTCATTTGCATATATTACAAAGAGTCTCAGAAGACTGTGCTGGTACCAAGCCAGTCTCTTCTAGGATCATGGTAAATGATTAAGCCCTCTTGAACGGCACGGGGCAGTAAGAGATTTGGGAGAAGAAGAGCTGGAGGAGTGGCTATTGGCACTGTGCAAAATGGGTGAGGTGCTACAGTCAAAGCATCCAAACAGGATGAGGGAAATGAGAACAGTTCAGCCTCCCGATGAGCTGTGGATAGATGTTGGCCTGTCTGTAGCCTGAAAGGATGTCTTTTCCAAGCTATCCAGGCTGGAGGGAAGTCTTCATGAGTCTAGTCATTCTACTATCAGCTGGACCTACAGCCCCTACACTGTTATTCATTCCAAATAATTAGATCAGAGGCATAGAATGTCCTCTGTATTCACAACTTCTGATAGGGTGAGCTAAATATATCTGTGTCTCACTTTACGTCTTTATCAGTGGTCCATGACATCTCTTCTGCCATTAGTCATAGACTCTCACAGTGACATTCCATAGGATACTGGGACGAGGGCAGTGGAACATATATTCTCCATTACATTCAGGGCTGACAAACAGAAGCATTATTAAATTGCTCAAGTGTTCCTGTCGATTTTGACCAACAAAGACAGAATTAAAGTTCTGTAACTTTAATGAAGAATGCATTACTTGGCTAAAAGTGAGTTAGTTGAGAATGGAAGAAGTGCTTAGAACCTATGCAGTGCAGTGAGAAAAATTCCTAAATCAGAGGATGGAACTCTTTTTTTGTTGGGGGGGGGATAGTAACTGCTCAGGCTTCCTCAACCATTCTGTCTCTGTCATGCAACACAACTCTACCGATGTAGAGCAAAACAGCTGTACACAATATGCAAATAAATAGGCCTGGCTCTATTCCAATAAAACTTTATTTACAAAACAGACTATGCTTTTGGGAGTTTTCCACCTCTTAACATATACTGTGTGGATAGACCAACCTGAACCAAAGGCTTGCCTCTGAGTATTTCTTTCTATATAAACAGTGAGGTCAATTTTGTTGTTTTGCTTTGGTTTAGACAGGGTCTCATCTCAAACTCACAATCCTCCTGCCTCAGCTCCTGGAGTGCTGTGATTACAGATCTGTTATAGCATACTGGGATAACAGTTTTCATTATGAAAACCCTCAAGTGCATGCCAATAAAGAGAATCACTTACTAAGACTCTTACAGCCACTAATGTCAACATGGCCATACTTGTATCATCTATGACATGCCTACCCTTTTCAATGAATTATGTATACACCTGTATATGTGCATGTGTGTGTGCATGTGTGTGTGTGTGTGTATGTGTGTGTGTGTGTGTGTGTGTGTGTGTGTGTGTGTGTGTGTGTGTGTGTGTGTGCAGGTGCACCAGAAGTTGGAGGTCAGAAATCAATGTCAGGTGTTTTCCTCAGGCTTTCACCCTATTTTTTTTTTTAAACTCAGTCTCTCATTGACCCTGACGATCACCTATTTCCCTAGTCTGGCCTGTGAACCCCAGGGGTGCTCCTGCCTGTCTTCTCAGTGGTGGGATTCCAAGTGTGTGCTATCCAGCTTTGATGCAGGGGGAGAGGTGTGGACCTGCTTCAGCTGAATGTTCCAGACTCTGCTGACTCCCCATGGGAAGCCTTACTTTGTCAGAGGAGGAGGGAATGGGGCTGGCTTAGGAAGGCTGGGGGCAGGAGGAGGGAGGAGAGAGGGATCTGTGGTTGGTATGGAAAATGAATAAAAAATTTCTTAATATAAAAAAATTAAAAAAAGAAAGTTACAACACTTAAAAAATTATATTAATAAAACACTTAAGAATATAACTGTTCTTGCATATAATTCATTACAGTGTGCTGTGTTATGTTAACATATGTGAAGTAACTCTGACCTCACCCATAACTACTGTCTGTAATGTAAATAACCTCATTAACCCTCATTAACCTTATGTAAATGTCTTCTGAATGTCCCAGGATTCCCATGAACACTATGGGAACAGCTACTTTATAAAAAACCAACAGCAGTAAAGAAATTCTTATCTAGGAAAAAAAACAAAAACAAAAACAAGTGTGTGCTATCATGTTTGTTAGTTTTTTGTTCGTTTGTTTGTTTTTTAATGGGAGTGCTGTTGACCTAACTCAAGCATTCAAGCTTATATCGTAAATATTTTACCAATTGAGCCATCTCCTCAGGCCTTTGCTGAATTAGTCTTAAAATTCTATACGTCATGCAATTTCCATGTAAAGCCATTTACATCCCACAGCATACATCTCTGGCAATGCATGTCTCTCTAGACGTCTGATAGCTTCCAAACCCTGTGCTATAGTCTGCTGGCTGGACCACACTCACACTCTTTCTTGACTGCCTTTTTGAAAATGTTTTTGCTTTGTTTTGAGATTAAAGTCTTACACTGCCACCCAGGCAGACATGGACACCCTCTAAGTGACCCAATCGGGCATCAACCAGTGGTCCTTTTGTCCCATAGCCTTTTGAGTGGAGGGACTACAACTGCGAGTCACCACACCTGGCTGCTGTCATAAAAGATATATGTACAGTCACTTTGTCCTAATCAAAATCTGAACAAGGATCATGCATGACACGGGCTTCCTTTCCTCCTTAAAAAATTCTAAGTTCACTTCTGTCTGCTATGCCTTCAGCCATCCCTTCAGCCATCCCTCTAGGGCCTTATATTGCGTGTGAGTGAACAAATTTCATAAAGTGTGAACAAATTCAGCTTCAACTCAAGAGCCCAGGGCATTTCAGAAGTGGTGCTGAAAACTCCCTACTTTCATCTCCTCAGCAGGCATCCTACGTGTGTTTGTCCTGTTAACAGTAAGGTTGCCCTTGGTCAGTGACAGCAGATGTTGACCGCCCCGTCACTCCGTGCTCCGTAGAAAGTTCCCTGAACTCTGTTCATGTAGTGACATCATTCATTGATGATTACGTCTTAAGTTGATGGTTTGATTTGGGGGTCACAACATGGTGACTTTCTGGTTCCATCATTCTTTCCATATTAATTTCCACCAAGAAATCTCCCACATTAACTTTCAGTTCTTGGGATGTTTAATAATGTCAACCTCATGCCAGCCCTCGGTGAGCCATGGTTAGAATTCAACAATAAATAAACAAATTATGTGATTATGAAAAACTTAACTGACCTCTCTGAAGCTCAAATTTCTCATACACGAAATAAAAATGTTGAATAAAGTCCATGACCCTTGGTGTTTATATGTGTGTTTCAGGGAGGAGTGGTCTGAGAGCTGTGGGTCCTTTTAAGCATTTAGTGGAAAAATGTTTAGCAAATGGGTGTGAGCACTCACATAAGTTTAAGAGGTCACACTTTCCGAAGACTATCTAGGTAGCTGCTTTCCCTAGGACTATTTATCTAAACAAAGGTTCCCAAAATATCAATATCTGCTGCTTGGAAGGTAGATCTTTTGAAGGGTTCAGATTTCTAGAGCCCTCAAAAGATAAATACAAATTCTGCAGGGTAGAGTTGGTCTAGGGGTTTGTATGTTTCATGAACTTCTTAATGTGACTTTTGGTCACAGCTGAGACAGGACACTACTTTTTTGAGTACAATGGATGATGGTTAAGAATGGCTGGCTGGGAAATAAACTTTCTAAGACTGTTTCTCCTTTTCTCTACTCGGTGGACCTACTGTACAAATTTTAGCTTATGATCCAGTTGTCATTCTAATTATAGTTGTGAACTGATGATGTAAATGGCTCTTTGATTAATCAAGAAATGATAGTCTGTAATATTCTAGCCATAGAGACAACAGACTCTTACATATATAATAGTAATGCATTTATCATGTTCGAGACCAAAGTAACCCAAGCTCATCTTAACTGCATTACTGAAGAAGAACAGATGATATTGTATTCTTGAGCTTTACAATATGCTGAAGCTGATAGCCCCAGATCAAAAGCTCACCTTTGATCATGTACGTCTTCCACAACAGTCTGCCTTAATATCCTGCCTCAGCTGGCACCATGCCTTATCAAAGACATCTCAACACTGCTACTTCTCATTTGTAAGCCCGAAAACTGTGCTTTAGAAATTTCAGGAAAGAATACCACCCAATGGGGCCAACCTTGCTTAACGGTTAAACAAAACAAAGCAGACCCTGGATTTGAATTTAGTGTTGGCTAGCTATCCTGTGCTAGCATATGTAGTAACACTTGTACATGTGAGAGAAACTGTACCTAGCTAGAAACCAGGAGGCTTCACTTTAAGAAGATGAGAGTGGGAGGATCCGGAGGTAGTGGCATGCTAGACAGTCAAAGGCCTTCCACAACATTAGCTACAATGGCTGATCAGCAAGGTTTAAAAGAATCTGTGCCCATTGAAAAGGCCTGCCTTCCTCCCTTCCTAGCAGGAGCTTACATCCCTTCAAGTTTGAAGGATGGCTTCAAACTTGCCATGTAGCTGAGAACAACCTTGAAGTTGTGATCCCCCTGCCTCTACTCCCAAAGTGCCAGGATTGTGGGTGTGCTCCACCACAGCCAGCTATGTGTTGACTGAGACAGAGCTGTCAGCTTCTGGCCTGCTGGGCCAGAACTCTATCACCTGAGCCCAGGCCTGGGAAAGCTGATTTTCAGGCTCTTGTGGTGTCAGGTGTGTGCCCCTCTGTCTACAGAAAGTGGACAAACAACCTTTTACTTCTCCTCCTGGAATGTTCATATTAATCTGCTTTTTTGTTGTTGTTGTACTATAGACATTAAAGTACCCGGATTTTTAAAGCAGCCATTTAATCTATTTTTAACATTTAAATACTTTAAAATACATAAACTTCTTTTTTAGATATGTCAAAATATGTCTCTTCACTCAAAAGGAAATAAAATATCTGGAATGCTAGCAATATGAGAGAAATAGTTCAACAAGTATTTTCACTCTAAAACTCTTAAATAAACAAAAAAAAATGATGGTCAGGAATCATCATTTTTATGTCTTAGAATGATAACATGGCTGAGACAAAAGAAGGTAGTGGAAAGCTGGAGCCATAGAGTAGTCACTGAAGTGTTTGCGGTGTAAGCAATTGGACCTCAAATTCAATCTTCAGAGCCCATGTGGCGTGTACATAACCCTAGTACCGGTGAGGCAGACACAGGCAGATAACTGTGCTTGTCTGGCTAGGCAGCCTGCCTACTTAGTGAATGCCAGGCCAAATGACAGACTTTATTTAAGAAAATAAAGGTGGATGTCCCCTGAGGGATGACATCCAAGGTTGCCCTCTGGCCACTACACTCACGGGTATAGACGTGAATGTGTACCCTCACTAATACCGACACAGTAATACACTAACACCTACACATCTGAGTTTTGCCCAGGAGGGAAGAAAACTGGGCACTATTGTAAGTCTGCAGCCCAGCCATTCTAGAACAGCTGGGACACTCAGGCTAAAAAGAGACCGGCGGGATGAAGGCACTCAGGATTTCATTGTTGTTAAAGTGTGTCCATGAATGCTGCCCCTCTACCCCTGACACTAAAACTATGCAGTGCATCCATGCTTTTAGTTCACTGCTCATCTCGCCGCAGGTTGCTCAGCACCTCATCTTTATTATTTGTGTTTGAAAGAAATGTGGCATCTGCTCATCTCCCCACCTCCACAGAAGGCCTTGGAATAATGGAAAGAGTTGGTAAAATTCAACACAGCCTGTGCAAGGGATGCTCAGTGGACAGGGAGGCAGTTAAGACTGGAAAGACAAGCTTTCTGAGAGTTTTAGGATTTAGTCTTAAATGTCAGGTGTTTGTATGAGAGAGAGAGAGAGAGAGAGAGAGAGAGAGAGAGAGAGAGAGAGAGAGAGAGAGAGAGAGAGAGAGAGAGAGACAGAGAGAGAGACAGAGAGAGACAGAGAGAGAAAGAGAGAGAGATTCCAGATCCAATGCAAGAGGGGGTTAAAAAAATATAGACACTTTGTTACAAGGCCTCAAGGCAGGGCCTGGGGCTTCAGGAACAGTGTTAGCAGCCTTGGAGAGGAACAACCGAACAGTGGAGCGGAAGGACCGCCTCTGGGTGCCGGCTGCAGTGGAACAGCGCAAGCCTCTGCCTTGTTGCCTGCCCTAGCCTGTCTGTCTTTTCTTACTGTCCTCCATCGCTCTCACATCTCAGGGTTTCTATCCTTCCCTTTAACTGATCATACTACCGAGCTGAGAGGGAATTGGCAAACAGTGATTAAACTTTTATGTTTACCCTTCTGAATTTTTAAAAGGAAGCCAAGGTGAACCGTTTCTCTCTTAATCCCTCAAAGCTCCCCCTGATCTGACTTGAGGAAACAAAGGACTATTGGTCTAGACATGCTGTTACAAGAGCAGTCCTGATGAATAGCTTTCTCCTGCAAATGTCTTAATATTCAAGGCTGCTACTTTCTCCAACGCTCTTTCTGAAAAGCTCATCTCTGGGTCTTCATGAAGATGAACAGCAGGAGGGGAAATGCAAGGGAATGCAATGATCAAGCCCGTTACAGAGAACACGGCTGTGGTCATAAAGGGCGGCAGGCTTTTCTCTTTTCTTGGGATAAGCACAATTCTAGCATTGGCTCTAAAAAGCTGAGTACAATCAGTAAGAATGAGGCAGTGATTCATGAAGGCAGCGGAGGGGGTGGTGTGAGTTGCAGAACACAAACTCTGAGCTTGCCCTCTTCCTGGGGGCCTGGCTTTAGGTCGTCATGTCATGACACTTGTCTGTGTCTACCATCTCACCTGTCCTTCCCCGCAGCGACAAAGCCTTCTGTTTGCAAGACTCTCGTTATGAAGTGGCCCTTAACCAGTGCTTTAACTTGGAAAATACTGACTTGTCTATAAAGGGAGTAAATGTGAGGTCTTGAACAGATGCAAACCATACATCCTGTGGTAGTTTGAGTGCAAATTGCCCCCAGAGGCTCATAGGGAGCAGCATTATTTGAAAACATTAGGACACGTGCCCTTGTGGGAGTAGATGTGGTCTTAATGGAGGAAGTGTATCACTGGGGGTGGGCTTTGAGGTTTCAGAAGCTTAAGCCAGGCCCAGTGGCTCTCTCTCTTCCTGCTGCCTGGCCATAGGGATGTAGAACTCTCAGCTGCCTCTTTAGCACATCTGCCTGCTTGCTGTCATGCTTCCCACTGTGATAATAACAGACGAAACCTCTGAACTGTAAGTCAGCCTGAATTAAATGTTTT
Source organism: Peromyscus maniculatus bairdii (assembly GCF_049852395.1). Lineage (NCBI taxonomy): Eukaryota > Metazoa > Chordata > Mammalia > Rodentia > Cricetidae > Peromyscus > Peromyscus maniculatus. The sequence continues at coordinate 56,685,115 of NC_134857.1, forward strand.
CCTTTATAAGTGTTGCTGTGGTCATGGTATCTCTTCACAGTAATGAAACCTTAAGATACTCCCACATACAGTTCACTAGAGAGATAGATGCTAGAGATAATCCCTCACACACTGCACCACCAGCTGATTAATCATGGAAATAAGACAATGGGATAGTTTTTATATAAGATTCATTTGTGGTAATATGTCAGAAATCTACAGTGGAAAGCAAATTAAAATTTAATATTAAGAAACTCTATCTAAATACATCTTAGTTCAAATGGGATCCAGTCCTTTCCATATTTTACCTCCTCCTTTCTTTTTCTTTCCCTTTTTCTTTTGGTGGAGGGGGTGTGCTAGAGACTGAACTCAAGACCTCTCACTTGTCAGATGACCCAGGCTTCATTATTAAGCTTAATTAAGATTCTGCATTCATATAGGGAAGAGGTCAGAAGAAACAATTGGTGACTTGGAGTGGGTTAGATGGGTCCCACTTCACTCTCTAGGTTCTCCCTGAGACAGCATGGGGAATATTCCAGAGAGAAAGATACAGGGGTCAGTACACACTCCCTGGAAGTGCAGAGCCTTGTTCTTCTCTCCTGGATGCAAGAAAATGCATGCATGGATACTCTCAAAAAGATCACATGTATCTAACTAGGCCAGAGGTCTTCTTGATTGCAAACTTTTCGTCATTTAAAATCACTCTGGTTTCTTATCTTCTAAGTGTTTCGACGGCCATGATCCGTTTCTTCTTCAAGCTCCCATCCCTTGCTCACCCCCTTTAAGTCTGAATGTCAAAGTCAACAGAGCTGAGGTTTGTTTGAGGGAAGTATGCCCAGTGTGCCCGGTCGCATGCACCCAATCTTATACCTCCTCCTCTCCTTCCTCCTGGTACTGTTCATCAACATTATCCTCCTGCTGGTCTGGATTCCCTGCCATCTGTAGGAACAAAAGAAGAGGCTCACATTACTGTACCTTGGAGAAGCGTCTCTCAGGATGCGGGGTCAAAGGATGAGCACACCAGGATGAAAAGCATCCTGGCAAAGGCATCAGTAGCCAGAAAATGCTGAGTGTTCATTTCTCAAAAGAAGTGTGCGTCACTCTTTATCTCCTCTTGGAGTACAGGCATATCATCTTACCTAAGGGTCCAAAACCCGATGATGTGCTGATGTGGCAAATTGTCTCTCAACCCACATAAGCACACGCCTTTCCCATCAGTTAGGCATTTACGGAAACGCTCAGGCTGAACCCACCCTTTATAGCAGGCATCATCTTACCACCAAGTGCTCGTCCATTTCTGCATTGTCTTGCTTTGCTTCCCCTTGTTTCTGCTCCTCACTTTCCTCCGGCAAATTCTCTTCCCTCACTTGCTCAGCTTCCTCAAATTCATCTTCCCCTTGATTGTTGGGGTCATCTGCTGGGTTTATATCCTCCACAGCCGCCCTCTGGAAAATGTTCATAAAAAGCGCCCGCCGCTTCAAAACTGAGGCTCAAGTTTAAGTTCATTGCAAAGGTCACACACACACACACACACACACACACACACACACACACACACACACACACACACACACACACTGGCAGGAAAGGAAACTGTCCTTCGCCGGACAGCTCAAATTAATTTTTTTCCCCAAGACTTGCAGAGCATGGAATATCTCCATGTCCAAGATGGAGCTCCCCTCGCTCTGTCAGTAGGAGGAAACAGATTGATGGAAGAGGGGCACTTCATTTGTGAGAGTGACTCCTCCACATTCTAGTAGTAAGTAATGTACGCTTCACTACGCAGCCAACAGTGCTCATACAAGTCAGAGGGCTAAGTGGAAAATAACAGATCAGTAATAATCAAGATGGGAGAGTTAGGGGGCAAATAGTAACTCCTTTCACTGCTACATTGGCTTTCACACCCACTTCCCTCGGAGAGAAATCTGTGAGTGTGAGGTGGACGTGTTGGTTGCACGTGTACAAGTGTGTGTACTTGCACCTATTTGTAGCTGCCCAGGAGTGCACATGAGTGTGGAGGCCAGAGGTTAACTTCAGGTGGAGTTCACATTCTATGTTTAGATAGGATAAATTACAGTGAGACGTAAGGCCCATCCATTATGCTTGACTGGGTTGTTATGGAACCCTGGGCATTCAGTTTCCAGCTCTCCAGCACTGGTATTGTAAGATGCACCACCACACTTGGCTTTATATGTCAGTGCTGGAGAGGAAGCAGCCAGCACTTGACTAACTGAGGTATCTCTGCAGCTCCCTGCAAGAACATTTTAACATGTAAATAGGGAAAAAGTAGCTGATGGGAAAGAAAGCCCATAGTGGAAGGACCCAAGGGGAAAACCTACCAAAGAGACAGGGCAGAAAAGAACTCCACAGTAAATGCTTTAGGTGTAGCACGCCAAATTTCTTTTATCAACTAGGGCTACCATGAAGCAGAGTAACATTGCTTAAGAAAGGGATAGGAAGAATCAGACGGCGCACTGCCAAAGGTATTTTCACAGCAGTTCTGAGTAACTGTGTCCCACAAACGCCTTTCAAATGAATTGACATCGCAATTACTTCAGTTATCCATTTAAGACCCTAGCACACCTGTTAAATAATACCCATCCTCACAGTGACCCTGAGATGGGCATCCCCAATCCCTTGGTAAGCCATGGGACACTTACTGAAGTGGGAATTGCTCTCCATGGGACACTGGAGCCATGGAGTGGGACTCAGCCTCTCGGAGCTGTGCAGGCAAGGGGCTCTGGCTATAGCTCACCGAGCTGCCGGGGCATGGTCAAGAGCTCCCTGCAGTGTCAGGTGGCTTATTACTGCATAGCCTGGCTGGGAGCTTCAAGTGCAAATGACACTGCTCTCCATATAAATGAGAAGTCATCCCCTTCACACCCAGTTCCAATTACTTTGTAATCTCTTGCCTCATAGGCTTTCTTGTATGAATTATTGGTCATCTGTGTGGGAGATAAAAAAGAAACTGTAATCTAATCCCCGTTTAAAAAAAAAAAAACACTAAGCACCTTTTTTATTAAAAAAAAAAGTTCATAAAAATGAAAAAAAAATGTTACATAAAATACAACAGCCTGGGACAAGAGGTGGTTCACAACGTCTAGTTAAAAGGCCTATCTTTTTCAGTGCATTGGCTAGAATAAACAAAAAGATGTCAGGAGATCCCATCAGCGAGGGGTCCTGCAGCAGATCCTAAAGTGTCTGTCATACCCACCCCTTCCCCACTGGCAGCCTCTGCCTCCTCTTACACACTTGCAGCCTTCTGTGCTCCGGCTTTCTTGCTCTCAAGGGATATTGTCTCATTCCCTCATGTGTTCCTGCTTCAATTACTGGGAAAATTCAGAGCTAGGTTCCCAGCTGCAGAGTTTCCTAAATGCTGTTGCAGAAGAGGGAAGGAGAAGGTATTCTGCCCCACCTTAGTGCAAGGTAAGTCGGAAAGCCGTCTGCATCGAAGGGCTCCAAACAATGACCAGAAAGACTTTGGCACTGACAATCATAAAGGACCTGGCTCTTCCTTCCAGGTCCCTGGATTAATTTAGACAGAACTCATAAAATATCAGAGATTGAATGCTACCCCAATGCGAGTATTGATTTATTATCTCTCTCTCTCTCTCTCTCTCTCTCTCTCTCTATATATATATATATATATATATATATATATATATATATATAATTAGCAATATTTTATACACACATATAAAATAAGACAACTAATGTAGTCTGTAAACATCATCTGCACAAAACACAGGGTTGGATTCATTCCACAAATGCCTGTATTGCTCCTGAGTAGGGTTAAGGACCTAGACTGCCCAGGTTGAAAGGTGAGGGTCTTATTTTCAGCTAATGCAAAGGCTAACCTAGCGTCTACACAATTACATTCTGAATTGTGGACACTATGTTGGCACCTGAGCCCCTCTTTTCAAATCTGAAGCCACACATCCTTATTTATTGTTATTAAGATGGTCCCTGGACAGCTGTGTAGAAATCAGGTCACATGACACAACCCAACAGACCCATACAACATGCTCAGCAAACATCCTTTCTCTGGTCCTCTCTCTAACATTTATGCTGGCTTGCTCTCTCCTCTCAGTCTTTATGAGTCACTATATTTTTCAATGCTTTTCAATTTTGCTCAACCTAAAAGCTTCCAAAGTGTTTTTTTTTTTAAATCCTTAGAGCAACCTCCAGCCCATCTCCACACACTCCACACACCCCCACTGTCAGAAGCACAGCTTGGAGAAACCAGAATTGTTAAGCACACACGCAGGCCTGCTTTCTGCAACGGAAGGAAAACTGTCTCCTGTTCACTTGGAATGCTGGAGTGAAGGTGGTCAGACGACCTGGTGACCCTTGGCTACTCCTTTTGGAGCCAGCCTTCTCCTGGATTCCCCCAGATCTCGAGAACTGTTTAGGCCCTAATCCTGGGTTTTGCCTCTCAGTGAATAGAACGTACCCTTAAGAAGCCCCATGTACTCAGCATTCTCTATCAATAGAATTCAGACTTCTGTTTATTACAATTTTTCCTCTCTAGATCCTAGCTTTGAGCACTGTTGGCCAGTCAAGAGAACTCATTCTCATGATAAAGGTCTCAGGCACTTTGCCAGAGTGGTGTATTTTGCAAGGGGAATTTCTATGTAGCCATCCCTAAAGCTTTGTTGTAAGAATTGTCACATGGAGACTTTTGTAGCCATCCCTGAAGCTCTGTTATAAGAATTGTCACATGGAGACTTTCGCCATGAAGTTCTACTGTGTTTAAATGTGTTAAGGAAATTAAACCACGGGTTCAGACTTTGGATGTTTTGATCCCTTTGACTGACTGAGTCCGGCGGTTCTGAGTTTTCACTCTTACCTCTTTGCTGCTCATTTCTCTGCTGGCTGTGATTCCTGCAGGGACCTGCAACACTCTACCTCAGGGTTTTCAGTGAAACACTTGTGTTTCGTTCCTACACAGTTGGGTAAGATGTCCTCCTCTGTCCGAGGAGAAAGCACATCTGGAGCCAGAAGCCTGAGTCGCACACGTTTCTTCCTGCCTGCCCTGTGAGTTACTAACGGTTGGGACCAGCAGAGGAGGAAACTTACATCTGCCTCAGCTTCGGGGTCAGCTTCTTGAGGTCCTGGTTCATGAGGTTCCTGTCTGTTGCCTGCGTCTTCTTCAGCTTCATCTTGGCGTTGGTTCTCTCTCTCATAGGCTAACAAAGCAAAGGAACCATAATTAGCTCTAAGTAGATCAGGAAGGATTTTCCTCTCACAAAGCAGCCTACAGTGGCTTCCCTGGAGATCACATCAATCTATCTCACCTCCGTCTTGGGTAGCAGTCTCTGTCTTACTTTGTTTTTGTTTTTATTTTTGTTTTCTGAGCAGTTCTGTCCTTTTTCTGTACTGTATGTCAAATGGACGGGTGAATGTCCCATTCTATCATTGTTAAGGGATGTTGATAGCAGACTGACATTTCCCCACCAGATATGAAAAGAATAATCAAAACTCTCATAATAAAAGAAATTCTATACGATTAAATTTTTTGGTTAATGTCAGAAAAAAGGAGTTTTCCAAAACTTGGACATTTAAAAATGGACAGCAACAACTGTGAACTCAGAAGCAGACAGATTGCTGCCAGAAAAACATAACCTGTGCCTACATTGACATAAGAGTTAACTTGACATTCTTTATGGGGGGGAATACTCAGATTAACAGAATTATAAGAGCACACAAAAATTGTAAATCATTTAAAAGTGGGACATAAGAGAGAAGGTTAAGTATACAGAGAGTTACTTAGTCTGGACATATTAAAGAAACAGGGGAGCCTGCTGACGAGACACGAGAGCACAGGGGGACTTACTAAACAAGAAGGCGGCAAACAGCTCCCAGTCTTATGACTAACAAACAAGAAGTTAAAGTGACCCACGGGGGATGTGAAGGCGACAATTTCTTGACTCGTAGGGTTATAAAATACCACAATAGGCTGCTGATTGAGTAAGTGCATGCCCTTGCTTTTCTTTAGACACTTTCTAGAAAATCAAACATTTGTAAGAGTCACTGGCACCAAGCAGAGTTAACTTCAGCTTTGCCTCCACAGGAAGCAGCATTTGACAAATTTCATACTTGATGTTTGTTATAAATATAAGCAAGGGTGCAAGATTTCTAGGCTAAGTAGAAAACAGAGAAAGTTCCTGAAGAATACTAATCCTATGATTGTTTGTCAGACATAACCATTAAGCACACAATGAGATTCAACAGAGGGGAGAATGTTGTAGGAAAAAGGTGTTCTCTTCATCAGTTTTCACTAGTGCTAAATCTTTTTGCCAGGACTCAGACTAAGCGTAGTAACAGCGTAAGTGTGAGTCACAGCTGCTCTCTGTATTTGCACAGGTATGCACTCTGCCTGTGGATGCTACGGAACGTGCTTCCCCATATGGTGTGATATGACGGAGTCATTGGACGGAAGGGTCACCGTCTGAGGAGTCTCACCTCCTCCCTCTTCTTCATGGATTCCCTGGTCCTCAGCTCCATGCACGACGTCATTCTCTACAGCATTGTAATTAACTTGCTGCCTGCCAGGAACATAAATTCAGAAATAGAAATTAACAGCCACAGCTTGGAAAGGTCATTTATCTTTCAAGACAGGGATAAAAAGGCATTTTCCACTTTTAAAATGAGCCATAACTTGTTTCTGAGATTTAGATACACACTAAAGTATAGTAGTGACACCAGATACGTTTTCAAAGCATACCGTGAAGAGGTAAAATGTCATTTCATGGTGAATAATAAAGTCAGCACTAAGTTGGTTAGTCTATTTTGAGATCATTATTTTGTGGGGTTTGCGTGTGATAGGTGTGCATGTAAGTTTTGTGAGATGCTACAGCACGTGCCAGGTGGTCAGAAGAAAACCTTACACACTGTCCTCGACGCCAACCTTGTTTGAGACAACCCCACCCCCTGCCCCTTGTTGTTTGCCTCCACATACTCCAGGTTATTTGGCTGTGAGCTTCCAGGGAGTCTCCTCTCTCCATCTCCACCCCGGTGTACTAGCCCTGGAATTATAGGCTGTGCGCCATGGTACTTAGATTGACAAAGATTCTGGGGATTTGAACTTAGGTCTTCATGTTCGTGGGTCAAGCCCTTTATCACCAAGCCACCTTCTCAGCCCGTAACTGCTACAGTTAGGAAGAAAAAAAATTAGGCTAAAATTAAGTAGTTAGCATTTAATTCCCCCATATTTTTTTCCTACCTTGTCTACATGAGCAATAGGAGCCTGCCCTCCTGTCACGGGTTCAGGGGCTACACACACACACAAAGCTGATTTGACACCAGAGGAAGGACTGTCTACACCCACCCAGGGGAGGGGCAGGGTACCGTAGCTGCTGCGGGTGCTGCGGCTGCTGGGCGTCCTCATGCTCTGCCTGCTTCCGCTGAGCCATCTCTCTGGCCAGGAGCTGCTGCTGCTGCTGCTGCCGTAGCAAGTGTCCATGTAGCCTCTGTTGGTGCAAAGCTTCTTGGTGTTCTCTCAACCTCTGGGCTTCCTCATCCCTCCTTGCCGCCAGCCTCTGCTGTTCCAGCTGCTCCTCATACGGGGAGCGGAATTTGGTGACTGCCTTGGTTGAATGGTCCTCCTGGAACAAAAGGAATTGATGCTCTAAACCAGAGGGGCTGGACCCTCCGGGCACTCCCTTCGTTTTCTAGTCAGGGCAAATGCAGGAGGCAGGGTGGGCTTCTTAACACTTTACGGCAGGTGACCCCCAATTATCCATAAAGTCCAATATCTCATAATTTCCATCTTTCTCTGAATGGCCTCGGCCATCTTATAGCAGACCTGCCAGCTGGAAAGCCGTCTTTCAGGGTGTTCCAGCTCAAACGGAACAGAGCACAACACAAGAAATCAGTTCCACCCTTAATTAAATTTATGCTCAGGGGTTCTGAATCAAGTTGGCACTTGGTAACCCCACACTAATTGCACAATTTGTGGGGCTGAGGCTTTGCCTAGGAAGAGTTAGAGACCCAAGGATGCTAATTAACTCCAACAATGGACATGGCAGTCTCGGGCTAAACAAAATGTCAAATCTCAGCTTATACTGAGGAAGCGGAGACGAGAAAGAGGTAGAGCTAGAGATGTGTGTGTGTGTGTGTGTGTGTGTGTGTGTGTGTGTGTGTGTGAGAGAGAGAGAGAGAGAGAGAGAGAGAGAGAGAGAGAGAGAGAGAGAGAGAGAGAATGCCTGTGTGTTGTGCTGTTCAGATGTGAGTATGGGTTGGAGGCTAAAGAAGAACCTCAGCTCCCATTCCTCAAATGCCACCTTGTAGATGTTTGTTTTGTTTTGTGCTTGTTTAAGACAGGGTCTTCCCTTGGCCTGGGACTTGCTGAGTTAACAAGGCCCGTGAGGCCCAGGAGTCTGCCTTTCTCTGCCACCCAGAACTGGGACCGAGTTACACCTTGTTTTCTATTTGGGTTCTTGGACACTGAACCTGAGACCTCATGCTTGCAAGGTGGGCAGTTTACTGACTGAGCCATCATGCCTGCCTGCCCCAGAGAAGAGATTTTATATAAATAAACTATACATAGATGCAGAAATACATTCTGGTTAGAGGAACATCAAACACAGCAGTTCTTAAAATTCTGCTCCCCAGTGAGTTATCCAGCTTCCTTCCCTTCCCTCCCCAATTAAAATACACACATCCAATTGTCAGCAAAAGGAAAAGGGCAGAGTTGAGGACCACGGGGCTAAGGGGAAGATGGCAATGGCGTTGGGATAGAAAGTTTCCAAGGATGTGAGGGGCAACAAGAGAGGTCTTCACACCTACGAAGGCCGAAGCGTCACACAGCTTCGTGTCTCAGAGACTAGGTGGACAAATAAAGCCTCAGCGTCACAAAGAAATCATCAGCATCCATGGGCATTATCGTTGGGTATGAGTTCGAAGACGGGTGAAGAAAGGTCCCTGGCTGCACTCAGTGCTGGTTGACATTAAGTTCCTTTAAAGACACTGGCTGCTTTTGTTTGTTTCGAAGGTAGGAATGTGTCTCAGATGTCAGCGACAAGCTGAGGAAGCAGTTCCCGAGGAGAGCCTGGGAAAGGTATTCACTCACAGGCATGTGTGTAAGTGGTAAGTGTGCAGGTGTGTAAGCGGCATGTGTGAAAGTGGTAAGTGGTAAGTAAGTGGCAGAGAGGTAAGAGCTTTTGAGTCATCTTTGACAGCAATGGGGCAAAAGCTGGCATTGTAACTGGAAGTCAATGACTAGAAGGAGGACTCTTTATCACAGAAAAGTAGACGTATTTCCACATCAGGATACTCCAGGTGGGACTTAGGCTTTTCTGGGGAGGCGCCCAGTTGGGAGCTCACCTGCTGCACTGGCGGGGATATGAGGACGAGTCTCTTGTGCAGTACTGACAATGGGGGGAATATATAGGTCTACAAGGAGCATTGCTTTGATCACCAACCACCTTCTGGAGCTATACTGTGCCATTAGTCTTACAGCAGGATATTTAAATACAAGCAAAGAACATTCAGTGAAATCTTTCAAAAACATTTGTAGAGACTGATTCATAAGGAAGCCTCTGTGTGTGTGTGTGTGTGTGTGTGTGTGTGTGTGTGTGTACCTCAAGTGTCCTTCTTTAAGTGCTATTCACCTTGCTTTTTAAAAACACTATCTCTTCCAAAACCTGGACTTTCTAGTTAGGCTAGGCTGGCCAGGGAGCCCCAGGGAGCCATGGGGCTGCTTCCCTAGTGCAGAACTACAAGAGCACACCACTACATCCAGCTTTTTACATGGAATGTGGGGACCGAACTAAGGTCGCCATGCTTGCACGCCGCTGACTGAGTATCTCCACAGCCCCACTGTGGTTTCATTAGTACCGAAAACCAAAGCCAGATTCCCCATCAGAGAGAACTTTGAGTACCCACGCACCTCAGCTTGAGGGCGGCCATCCAGAAGGTGGGCTGCGTCCTGACCCTGCTGATCTCGCCACTCCCGGTCCTGCTCCTCTGGTGATGGATCATGTTCTTCCTCTAGATGCTCTGCCTGCCCCACCTGCTCCATTTCCTCCTCCTCCAGGGCCTTCCTGTGCTCCTCTTCCACCTGATGCTCCTCTGGCTCTCTGGGTTCCACTTGGTTCTGCTCTGCTGGAGCCTGAAATCCTGCTTCCTTCTGCATGGAAGAGAAAGGTTTCTCTTCTGTTCTCCTAGGCGCTGCTTCATGGTTCTGCCACACCTCATTGTTTAGAGACACCTAAGATTAGCACAGCACAAAACAAACAAAAAAACAAAAAAACTATTTCAAAAGTAGTGACATTATTCTTGTAATACCACTTTTAAAGGGCTACAGCATAAGCAAAGTCCTAGAGTGTAGAAATATACACAACTGTGACTTAAAAAAGAAAACAGGTGTGATGGAGTGATTTAATTCTCACTGTGTCATTTCTCCCTAAGACAGAAATAATTTAGGTAAAATTCTATCTCAGAGAATAGTCAGTGACCAGGAAATCGAAGCCTTCCAGCAACCATGCATCAGGAGAAAACTTACCCCAAAGGAAGCCTGACTCAAGCTTTCCTCAGAAAAGAAAGGAAATAAACAACAAGCAAAACAATAAAATCCAGAAACCCTCAATCCTCCTGCTTACAGCTTCTGAAAGTTTCTTCAAGGTCAACTGCCTTCTCAACAGATATTGGAAAGGACTAGGATACGATGTGAGATTCAGTGGATTAAATAGTAGGCTGTTTCTTATTAGCTTCATTCGCTAGTAATCAGAGGGACTTGTATTACCAATAGACATCCATGGCAGTTTAAAATAGTTTCAGCTCAACAAGACACAAAATGTTCTTTGTTACAACGTTTCAATTTATGCCAGCGTTTGTACGTGCACAGACACAGCTGATGATGTTGGAGGTCAGCCTCAGGAGCTATCCATCTTGGATGCTGAGACAGGGTCCCTCCTTAGGGTCCACGGGCTCACGAGTTAGACTAGACTGCCTAGTCAATGGGCCCCATGATCTCTGTGTCTCTGCTTCCCCAGTACTGGCATTCTAAGCACATGCTACAATGCGAGGCTTTTTAAATGGGTGCTAGGGACTGAATGTAGGCATGTGGCAAGAATTTTGCTGACTTACTTTTCCCAGCCCCAATAAAATATTAATGTTCCTTATTACATCTTCTGTAAACCGAAGCCAGTCTGTGTATTTATTTTACACTGTCAATACAGAAAACTAAACCAAGAATAAAAAACTTTTTTTAGAAAATGTCTTCTCTAAAATCTGTTGAGTCATATCAATATTTTCTGTAAGTTTCCAACCTTTCTTTGATCTATATTAGTTAGGAAGATAAAGACACTGATAGGAAAATCTGTAGTGCCTTTTCCCTCTTCTTCATCAAAAAGGAAGTTACTTCCTTGGTCAGATTAATTTCTTATAATTAAATGCCTAGGGGACCACACCATGAGCAATTTGAAATGGGAAGCCCTACTCTGAAGCTAGTAGGGATATAATTATCACTCTTGAAAAAGTCAAGAGAGTAAATCATGAAGTGGGAAGAAAAGTTCTTCCTTGAATATCTGGGAATGTCTACAAGTGTACATTTTGACAAAGTCTTCTGGCAAGTTTGTTACAAAACTGCCTTGTAGAAAACATTTCTCTCAAGGGCTCTAAGTACTTTCAAACACTGCCATTTATCCCCAGTCTGTCCCTGTGAGGAATGCTAGGGGCAGATAACTACTATCTCCAGCTCACAGGCGGAACAAACCAAACTCTCAGTCATCAGACGGTGAACCCAATGAGCTGGACGTCAGCTTAACAGGACACAAATGACAGACATGTGATCCCATCCTGCCATCTTAAACTTTTTGGTTATAAATCCCCAAGAAAGGACCAGATTGCAAGGACCTCAAGCCTGTTTGTGAAGGATTGCTCTGATGATGCTAAAAATATTCATATGAGAACTCCATCGATGTTGACTTCGTTACCGCCATAAACTGGCCACTTGGAGACAAGACTCTCAACCATTTACTGCAAACCCATCATAGCAAGCATGTGGAGGTCAGAGAACACTCCTTTACCTTCCTTCATTTGGGTCCTGTCAATTAAACTCGGCTCATTAATCCCCGAGGGAAAGGGTCTTTACCTGCTGAGCCATTTGCCAATCCATACAAGTAACTTGTAAGAATTAGTGATAAGCATAACCACACTGGTGATGCTGCCCTTTTGAAACACACTCAAGCAAGTCTTGATTTTCATGAAGAACAAGAATAAAGTGGATCATGGTCGGGTTACACAGGTGTTTTAGTATGATTTTGGCATGCTCTATACAGACCCTGCAGTGTAGCAAGTTCCATTATATTAATGCTAATAACAAAGTGGGCTGCCACATACTATTCTCATGCCATTTAAAACCTTTTCACCTACTCAACGGAGAGAAAAATCATCTCACTTTCAAATATTCAGATACCAGAGCTCCTTTAACACATGTAAATTTACATAGAGAAAAACAAAGCCAGGAAAGCCTTTCCCAGTAAACGCTACAGATTTAATTTATCAGTGTTTTTTTCCCAGACTAGCTGAATTGGTTAGAAATACAAATCCCCAGGCCAAACCTCAAAGGAACTGAATTGGAAAGTGGAGCTAGGGCTGAGAAGCCTGCATTTAAACATACTGTACTAAGGATGCTGATGTATAAGAACTTCTGGGAATCTGCATGGAAGGAAGAGTGGGCTGTACAGAGAGCATTTTTCCACAGGGCATGCCACCTATCAGGGACCCCCAGGGCACACCCCTCACCTCTCGTAGCTCTCCAGTCGGCTTCTCTCTTATGTTGTAACCTTGTGGAGTCCCGCGGGGAAAGGTGACATTTCGCTGCTCTGCTGGGTCAGGATTTCGAAAGCTCGGAATCCTGTTCAGAGTATCTTTCAGCTGTTTATATTCTGCAACTTGAGTCTGCATATAAATGGTACAGTTGAGAGAAAATTGCACAATTTGATGAGAAAAAGGAGACAACGCTCATAGATTAATAATTAGACGGGCTCTTAGGTTCACTGGATGACTAGAAAAACATTAAACCTAAGTTTGTTAGCAAAGTTGCGGACGACCTTCATGCACTAGGACTTCCTCTTTGGTCATGCTTGACCATCTCTGAGCACATGCAAATTAGAGTCAGAATTAAGAGCCAGAAAAAATATCCAAGACAGGTTAGTTGCCCAGGCTATGTGAGTCAAAATCAGAACTTTGTCAATCATTCTATTATAAACATCATTAATAAAGGACAGCTATGCAATCAATGTTTTATCCTATTTATCATATCATATCAGCTTAAGACTTACATGGTTATTCAAATTGAGACCCCTTAAACTATGTCCTGAGTTATAACTTCAATGGACTTACTATCTATCTATCTATCTATCTATCTATCTATCTATCTATCTATCTATCTATCTATCATCTATCTATCTACCTATCTATCCATCCATCCTTCTATCTATCTATCTATCTATCTATCTATCTATCTATCTATCTATCTATCTATCTATCTATCTATCTATCTACCTACCTACCTATCTATCCATCCTCCTATCTATCTATCTATCTATCTATCTATCTATCTATCTATCTATCTATCTATCTATCTATCATCTACCTACCTACCTACCTATCCATCCTCCTATCTATCTATCTATCTATCTATCTATCTATCTATCTATCTATCTATCTATGTTTACCCTCTTCTCCTTAGTTGATTTATGCTCAAGTCAGGTCCTTTACTTGCTACTTTCAAGATTGCTTTCTATACTGTGCTCAGAGGTAGCAGAGAGCAGTGAAATAGGGGGGAAATAAAGCTGGATTTTTATTCATCAATTCTGAATCCTTCAGGCTTAAATGGACGAAGGCAGTGTGTGAGTACGGGACTAGTACAGGACTGGTACAGGACTGGTACAGGACTAGTACAGGACTAGTACAGGACTGGTACAGGACCAGTACAGGACTAGAACAGAACTAGTACAGGACTAGTACAGGACTGGAATGCTCTCATACTGGGGCATCTGAGTATGTCTGATGTGAAACGGACAACAGTCTGTTGCTTATTTCTTTTTTTAAACAAACAGCTAGAAAGGTAGAAAATAGGCCAATAGCTTTAACAAAATCAGTAGATATTGCATATACACACTTCATGCACACTACCACTCTTATCCTAAAACCAGAATTACTGTGTAAATAAACACTTACACAGAACCTTTGTTCCTCCGTGACTAGGGAGAACCACTGTTTTACCTCCTTTTTAAAAAATGTGTGTGCGTATGTGTTTTTGTATACATATGTGATATGCATACAGGGTATATGCAAATATGCATAAAAGTGTGCATGCACATGTGGGCACATGTATGTGGAGGCCAAGGTCAATATCAGGTGGCTTTCCTCTGTTGCTATTCATCTTACTCATTTTTTTATGACAAGGCTTCTCATAGACCTGGAGCTCACTGATTCAGCTAGGATGGCCAGCCAATGAGCTCAAGGGTCCACCTGTCTCCAGCCAACTCATAGTTGAATTTATGTTTACGCTTCCACAGCTGATCTTTGCTGTGGGGACTGGGGATCCGAACCCAGGTCCTCATGGTTGCATGGCAGGCATTATACTGATGGAGCTACCTCCCAGGTCTGTTTTGTCTCTTCTAGTTTTCAAAGAATGAAGATGTTAGCTAGCTAACTATGCATCAGAGGAGTACTCGCTTACAATTTGTATAAAAGTGTAACATGTAGCTGACAGTGGCCTTTACCTCAAAAAAAAAAAAATCAGTCAGAACACTTAGGAATCAACGTTTGAGATCAAACAAAACAAAACCAATGGCATTCACATAGTAATGCTTTTATGTGGCGGGATATATAAAATTCAATTTCCTGCATTCTTTTTCTCTTCCTCCAAGGCAATGGTTCTCAACCTGTGGTTCATGGCCTCTTTGGGGGTTGAACAACCCTTTCATTGGGGGTTACCCAAGGTCATCTTCATATCAGAAATTTATTATGATTCATAACAGTAGCAAAAATACATATACAAAGTAGCAACAAAAATAACTTTATGGTTGGGGGTCACCACAACATGAGGTACTGTATTAAAGGGTCACAGCATTAGGAAGGTTGAGAACCCACTGCTCTAAGATGTACAATCATGAAGGTAGTCAAGTTGTGGTTTTGATATCAGTGTATATTAAGGACCATATTAAAATACGTAGAGACCGTGGCCTCCGCTCCAGAAAGTACACTTTTAAAAACATTTTATTTTTAAATTATGAATACATACATATGTGTCTCTGTGCAGATATGTGTCCAGCGAATGCAAGAGTGCCTGGTGGTCAGAAGAGGATGTGGGGTCCCCCTGGGGCTAGAGTGGTTGAAGTCTCTGAATGTGAGTGCTGAGAAATGGACTTAGGTTATCAGCAAGAGCAGTACCTGCTCTCAACTGCTGAGCCATCCCCCTAGGCCCAAGCAGTTACAGTCCACAAGGTCTGAGGAAGAGCCCACACACCTGTGCTGCTGACTAAATAAGTCTCATCAACACAACCAAGAATGTGACTTTGATACCAGGCACCGGAGATACAATTTTGGGTGGGTAGGTACTTTTCTCAGGCTAACTACTTAACTTCCTTTTGACCTCAGTTTACTAGTTTACTTAGTTATAAAGGAACACAGGGTATATACTAGATTATGAAGATTTTTTTAAAATTAATTTTATTATTGTGCAATGTGATATATATATATATGTGTTTCTCTTTGTCTCAGCCTCTCTCTCTCTCTCTCTCTCTCTCTGTGTGTGTGTGTTTGTGTGTGTGTGTGTGTGTGTGTGTGTGTGTGTGTGTGTGTGTGTGTAATTGCATGCCACAGCACATCTGTGCATGTCAGAGGACTTCCTTTCCATATCCACTGGATTCTGGGGACCAAACTCTGCTTGAAAGGCTTGTGTGGCAAGCATTTTACCCACTGAGGCATCCATAAGCCCAAGATTATGAAGATTAAATAAAATTCTCAGCCATATTTAAAAACGAACCTGTCAAGGAAGAATCTCGAAAGAGGATTTTGCATAAGGTGTAGAAGCCAGAAACAGCAATTTTCCCTTCCTTGGAAATTTGGATAAAGTTCTGATACGATGTTATTTACTGAATGTGTGTATATTTGAAGTTTGATCTCTTTTGTGATGGCAATAGAAGGTTGGTATATTAGAAGGTACTCAGGTCCTAAGGGTGGAATCCTCATCAATGAAGTTAGTGCCCTCATAAAAGGAATCCAAGACAACACAAGAAGCCAGGAGCCAACAACCCAGAGGAAGGTCCTCATAAGAGTCTGAATGTAGACATTGGAATCTGGGACTCCCAGCTTCTGGAACTATGACAACTTTGTTGTGTCTAAGCCGCCAGTCAATGGTATTTTTTTTTTTTTACATCAGTGCAAATTAATAGAGACATATGGCTCTAATTAAGGGAATTAAGGGAGGCACTAAGTTATAGCATAAGTATTAAGACAAAACAAACAAATGAAAAAACAACAACAAAAACCTCATAAGGCAGAACTTTGATCACCTTCCAATCAAAATACTTGGGAGTTACAAAAGCAGTTAAATATACTAAATAATTAAATATAAAACTATACATATTTTTTGTGTGTATATAAAATTTTTTTTTATTGTAGAATTCTTTCAGGGCTGGGGAGAGGAAACCACGTGGATTCCTGGAGGTGACTGGAATCAATGAGTTCCAGAACAACAAAAGACTGTCTCAAAATGGAGGATGTCCTGAGGAATGACACTTTGCTTGACATACATGTGTGGCTTCCACCCACACATGTATGCACACAAACGTGTATAATAATAATGGAAAGTTCAAAAACTGGCTCAGTAATACTGCTAATGTGCTTAGTGTTAAGAACTTGGTTTGGGTCATTAAACCAACCATTTTAATTCTGTTTCTGCACATTTTCAGATTGATGCTTATTGTAATATTTACAACTATTACAGCACAGTGTTCAAATCAGCTTACCCCATTTTGCTCCATGAACCTCACAGAAAATAGCACTTAAATCTTATGAAGAAGACATGGAATGCAAGTGTGTGGAGTCAACCACTTCATATATAGATAAAAATCATCATGAGCAGCCGGGCGGTGGTGGCGCACGCCTTTAATCCCAGCACTCGGGAGGCAGAGCCTGGCGGATCTCTGTGAGTTCAAGGCCAGCCTGGGCTACCAAGTGAGTCCCAGGAAAGACGCAAAGCTACACTGAGAAACCCTGTCTCGAAAAACCAAAAAAAAAAAAAAAAAAAAAAAAAATCATCATGAGCAACAGAGTAGGAGACACCCAGTTGACAAAGGTCCCCAAGGAGGGGCGGCTCACAAGGCCCTATCCCTAGCTGAGGACGCTATGGGCAGCTGCTGGCAGCCTCGAGAGGGATAATCAAAATTCTCTGAGTGTTAGGTTTCCAGTGCTCCACCATATGTCCCACACCTGTGCACATATAGAAAGCTGAAGTGGGCACAGTGAGGTAAAAAGAAAATGGAGGACATGAAGTTGGAAGGGGGATGAGTTGAGGGTTCAAGGGAATTTAAGAGGGAAATGCTAGGTAAATATCATCAAGCATTGTGTATACACATAGGCAATTATCAGGGATTAACTTAAAATATTGAAGAAAAATTAATGTGAGAGTATACTTACAAAATTAAAAAGCAAAATGAATCATTTTTATGTTAAAAAAAAAACCCTAGTCCCCTAAATGCAGAAAGAAACGAGTCTTTGAAATAGGTCTGAGCCCAATGCATTACAGCTGTTAATAATTTTAATAATAAAAGTGAGTGACTATGCCAGGCACTCCTAATTCTCTGGCTCTTGAGCTCTTCTCATTTAGATCTCTCCTTAACAAGCTCTCCATAGCTCGTATTTGATTGTCCATTCAGTTAACAGACATACAGCAAGAGCATGGCTGATGTCAGGGGCTACTCTAGTCTCTGAACAAATGGAGATGAAAACTCTTTGTTTTCCACTTTCCACTGACCCTTCTGCTTTTCTGGGCTATGAACAGCCCTATCTAAGTCTTGTCCCAAAAGGAGTCCAGACATACAGCCTGCAATACTGGGAATAAGGGAAGGAAAAGAGAAAAGGTCTGGGGATGATTGACTTAGGTAGTCAGCATCACACAGCCCTGTATCCTAAGACATGACCCGGGCCAGAGAGGTGCAAAAGACCGGATTCACGGGCCACGCTGTGAGTTAAGTATCAGAACCTTTCCTGCAGGATGTGGCAGAGGCAGAAACAGTCATGTACCAAAAGCAACGGAAAGTTTATTTAGCGGTCTCTTCGGTGACTTTGAAAAGCATGCATTGTCCCCAGGATTAGGAGTGCTGTCAGAAGTAACTCTCTGAAGACTGTGTTGTGAAAACCTCCATGCACAAAGGAATTCAGAAGTAGTAAGCAGACCTTAAAAGGACCCAACAACGGCTGCTTCCCTCCTAACCTGAGCAGCAGCCAGTGCACTCTTGTGGTCTTCCAAAGTCACTACAAGCCGTTCATGCTCGGAGAGTAAATTCTTATGCTGTTGCTACACAAAAAAGAAGTTTACACGTTGAGCTGAATTCACGTCACAAAACACAGTTCTTTGGTGTGAGCACCCAAATGTTATTTGCTTGTTGTTGTAGCAGCATTTGTTAAGTTTAAAAATCCCTAGCGAGAGGTGTGATGTATGGGGTATTCTGAAACCTATCAACAGGGCTACACAGATAAACATTTCATTAGTCATCATCAGTTTTAGTAAATGAAAAACCATCTTAAAGTGTAATCAGCCAATAAAAGAATGAGTTCAGTACTTTTTATACAAATATTCAGACACCCTAGGCCACTTTGAGTTTATGATGCTGAAGCAGCAAAAGTATCAGATATACTCCAGGTATGCAAGCCTACGGTGGTAATCTGGGTTTGCAAAGCAGAGCATTTGGTAATTAATTTAAAAGAAGAAAAAAAACTTTATTTTTATTTTTTAAGTGTGTGTGTGTGTGTGTGTGTGTGTGTGTGTGTGTGATGGTGGTGGTGGTGGTGATGGGGTACACATGTGACCACAGAGGACAGAGGAGGACATTGGATTCCCTGGAGATGGACATATTGTTGGTTGTGAGCTATGGTACTGGGAGCCAAACTTGGTCCCTCTGCAAGAGCAGCAAGCACTCATAACCTTTGAGCTAAGATAGCTCATCTTCTCAGCTTCCAGGAATGATGTTTGAAGCCATTCTGCAAAATAAAAGAGACAAATCCCCCAGCGCCCAAGTCTGATTTCACCTTACCTTGACATCTTGAAGCTGTGTGTGAATGTCTTGGTGTGCCTTTCTTAGTTGTTTATTCTCTTCTCTCAAATTATAGACAGTTTCTGTTTTATAACAAGAACAATCATACATGAACACTGGGAATAATCTAGTTTTATATGTCATTATTTGAAACCTGAAAACTTATTTAAGAATGTGTTTTGGACTTTAACAGTAAAATACTCCAAATCAACAAAAGACTGTATCATATTGGTACACAGCGTGGGTTCAAAGGCTCAATGCAAAATGACCTGGTTCATTGGCTTAAGCCTCTGGAAATAGGCTATGCATTACATATGAAGTCAACAATTTTAATCACATGGGTGTTGAAAATGAAACGTTTCTGTTAATAAACGAGCCCTTGGGACTAAATGTATGGGCAGGTGCTCTCCGATTTGAGGATCTTTACCAATGAAAAATAGTTATGAACAGAACAGATTCTTTCTCATAGCATGAATAATTTTCACATCCCCTTCACAAGGTACTTCAATTAGAGACAATAGAAACCCTCCTTAACTTGATAGCCTCTAATTTTTTTTACTGCTGTCACTGAGTTCTTGGTTAATCTAAATTCTACTCTGAGTAGGTCTTCTCAGAGATAAAATGTGAGCGTGTGGAATCAGAGTGTGGTCCTAAAACCTTTCCTCCAAGCTCTGTTCAGTTACCAGCTTCCTCTTGCAAATTCTAGATCTACCTCTCTAGTTTTAGAAATTCTATCATTCCATGTGTCTTACAAGTACTATTCAAACACACAAACTTAGTGGTTTTTGAAAATTTTGTCTACATAGTCTTTTTCCATATTTGAATATTCATCAGTGTTTAAAGACGGATCTAAGAATATCTGGCAATATTAGGCCAATGATTTTGTGGCAATACATAAATAACACAAGGGAAGCTGAATGCTGGCAGGGTGATTACATAACTTATTTTGGAAGAAGCAATGCTGTGAGAAAGAAAGGGAGCACGATTAATAGATGAGCCAGGACAACAGGCATCATATAAATCTGGACTGCCCCAGGCAAACTGTGCCCGTACAGGGATACTTCGGCAGACAAGGCTCCATCTCTGCAGGGTATGTTAAGCACGAAAGGAGAGTTTCAGTCCCCTTGGACAGTTTTACTTTCTTACAGCCTGCCCCTTCTCGACACCTGGGCACACGATTTATGACTACATTTGGGGAAAAAAAAACTAAGAACAAAGTAGGACTGGGCCTTCCCATCATCGTGGATTTTTCCAGAAGTCAAAGCAGGACACCACTGGCCATCACTAAGAACCTTTCATGTACTACAGGCTGCATGGGGCTTTCAACACTGGAACTACCTCAACTTGACTAGCTAGTTGTGAATTTTAGTTTGCAAATTTATTGGCAGTGGCTTCCATGCCTTCCCTGGGCTTCTGCCAGCAAGTTTTGCTCAGCACCCTCCAGTTCTTCATACGTTAAATAAAACGAGACACCTGGCTGCCTGCCTGCAGGTTTGTGATGAGAATTCAGTAGAACCATCCACTGGAAAAATTTCACCTGGTCCTAATACATCATACAAATGTGTTATCAGCTATTATATTCAAAATAATCAAGAGCAATTATCTAAGTTTCCATGCTGTCAGCCTTCCTTGGGAGAGAGAGGGAGAGGTCTAGATAATCTTCTTGTGTCGCATTATGCTACCCAAAATTGCCCGCACTTCATCACCTAGCCACCGCTGCCCTTCATCGATCACGAAATGCTTTAACTTTGTTGCCTAAACCTTTTACCCAGAGTCATGTCTTAGTTCCACTTTGGCTTCTGGGATAAAATACTCTAGCCAAAGCACCTCAGGGGAGAAGAGGTTCACTTTACTTCACAGTGCTGGATTACACTCCACCCCTGTTGTGAAGTCACAGCAGCAGGAGCTTGGGACATCTGTTCACATTGCATTGACAGTCAGGAAGTGGAGAGGAAGTGAGATCTATACTCAGCTCCCTCAATCATTTTCATTCAGTCCAGGACTCAACCATGAAATGATGCTGTTCACAATCAGGTTGAGACACTACTCAACTCAGTTTCAGATCCCTTCAGGAAATTTCTTCCAAAAGTTGATTCTGCAAGTGTGGTTTTTCACTTTCTGTCTCTCCTAAGTTGTGTGTGTGTGTGTGTGTGTGTGTGTGATGTCTTTTTTTAAGGATGACCAGCTCTCTAAGGCATCTCGCCTTTCCACTTTTGTCCTGGGTGCAAAGTTCTGAGGCTGAAATAACTTAATAGTCAGAATCACATATATGTATCCTCCTATTTTCTGTAGCTCTGATTTCTTCCATATGGACTACCAAAATTTTACTATATATGTATCTTGCTTTAAAAATAATGAGAAAGAAGATGGAGAGATGGTTCAGAGTTTGAGAGCACTTACTGCTCTTCCAGAGGATTCTGGTTCAATTCCCAGCACCCACAGGGCAGCTCACAACCATCTGTAACTCCACTTCTGGGAGATCTAATGCCCCTTTGGGGCCTCCAGAGGCATGAGGCATGCTAACAGGCTAGCATTGCACAGACATATACATACAGTGCACACAAAACACCATAAAAATAAAACAAGAACTAAAAAAAAACCAAAACAAAACCAATGGATTATGCGCATAAGAGAGGCTGATAATCACTGTGACTTCCAAAGTTAACTGCACTACATAATACAAAGACCTCCAAGGAGCCCAGCATCTGTGTGTAGCCTCTGTGTGTGCTCCTGTTGAGACGGCGGACAAAGGCATCTCTAACCCTATCAAATACCTTTCAGCTTAGAAAGCTCTTGTTCCTTTTCTTGCTGAAGCTGCAGGTATCTCTGTTTGTGGTCATTGAACGTTCTGCTGAAGTCTTCCCCTTGCTTACGATGTTCCTCTTCCAAGTCACTGTGCTGTTTCTTCAGCTCCTCATGCTGACTCTGCAAGATGAACACTTGAGCAAAGATGCATTCTCGAAATCACGCGAGAGTCTATTTCTTGGCACATGGCCTTTCTCTCACCAGAAGGAGAGAGTGAATGAAGGCGTGAGTTCAGGTAAGGTTGTGTTCTGCATGGCCTTTCTCTCATCAGAGGCAGAGAGTGAATGAAAGAGTGAGCTCAGGCAAGGTTGTGCTCTGTTTGTGTAGTTCCTTTTTGTTTCCATTCCTCTTCAATTGAGACCATGGGGAAACACAAATCTCCTCTTACTTTTAAACATCACTAAGAGGAAGAAGCTAGCATCAGAGATGAGAAAGGGTGGGGTGGGGTGGGGGAATCTGAGGGTATTCCTTGGATTCAAATTATTGTAGAAATACAGTAAGGTAACAATAAAACTTAACCTTAGCCATTTTGTGTATTTTCTGGCCTTAACAGGCAAGATCAATGCTCTACAGTATTCATGGGACGATTCAGGGCAACTCTAAGCTTAAGCTACTTAAATCTGAAAATGCTCAAGACTGTTTATTGGATAGTATTTGTACATATTCACTTCCATGTTTTCAATCATTTCTAGATTGCTTGTGCTACCTAATTCACCATAAATACTATTGACTGCAATACCAAGAAAAGGCAAGAGACAGTCTGATTATGTTCAGTATGCACTCAATTCTCTGCTAGACATCTTAGAAATATACAAAGGCAGGTCTTTTGACCCCAAAGGACCACTTTATTCAGCATCTCTTTGATTTTCAGTGTTCTAGTAATCCAGTTTGAGAGAGTGGTGGGTGTAGAGGATATGGAGCAGGAGAGGGAACTGACTCTCTTCCCTTTGGGGAAAGTAATGAACTGTTTCTAGAATTAATTTTTATTTATTTGATTTTATATTATAATTCTACACAGACATCACGAGTTATTTAAATTCTACATTCTCCAAATAGTTATGTGGAAGATGCCCCGCCTTAAGTCATGTACCGCACTCTTGAATGTGGGAGAGGCTCTGGTTTCAGTGGAAAGTGTGTGCTCTGCTGATGCAAAAACATAGAAAACACTGAAGTAATACATGGGCGGAGACCATGGCAGGATTTGCACAAGGTGCTCTGCTACTCCTCTCTCCCAGCTTGATGTAATCAATGACTCTCTCCCTTCACTTTTTTGTGGTTTTGATCTTCTTGACACTTGATAGTGAGTTTTACCCAGGGCCCAAGGAAGATAATTGATAATAAATTATGTTCTTGGGGTAGATAAAAGTACATCCCTTAAACATTAGCAACACAAAGGAAGCTTTTGAGTTGTACACACTCCAGTCTGTCTAAGATAAAAGAAAAACCACCACGAAAGACCATGTAAACAATGAACTTCAAAGATACCAAAGAGAACAACGTTGAAAAAGTAGCTAGGCAGAGAGCCCAATTATTAAATAAGAAAATGGGCAATATATTAGCCACCTTTTTTGTATAAAGGTAATAATCATGTTGAGGAACTAAAACTACAATTTTTAGCCAACTATGACTCTATACACTAAGTCAACTTTCTACAAACCTTCTCTTTTATTACATTAATGATGGTTAATTAGTTCAAATAGTGCCTGCTCCTTTCTTCATTCATCTAGGACACGTTAGGTTACTTACTTTCAGCATCTGATGCTGGACATTCAATGCACTGTATCTGCTATTGGAATCTTGCTGTAAATAAAAAGAAAATCAAATCAACAAAAGATAGCTGATCTGGGTATTTTGCCAAGGACAGCTTGACTCGCTTAGTAAAAGATTTTCAGTTTTGCTTGGTAAGCTAACATAAATTCTGTGATAGAGACGGTATATCTTGAGGGCCATCTCTTTTCTTTATTTATTTAGCAGGATTGGAGATTGAACTCAGGGCCTTGCAAATACTAGGCAATCACTCTACCACTGAGCCACCCCCTGAGAACTCCTATTTCTTCATTTAAGAGCAGAAACAAGGTTTCACCTTTCTCCTGGGTTTGTTAGAGTTTAGTCACATAACGAATGGGAATAGAATTATAACGTGATGAGTGGACAGTGGTTCTTAAGAGATAATTTGGCTCTGGTTCTTATGATCTAGAGAAGCCTAGTGGCCCAGGCACACAGTGCACTTCTGAAAGTCACCGTTCTGTCTAAATACACAGTCTAATGCCCAGGGTGGTGAGGAGGGATGGGGGACACGCCAGTTAAGAGCAGGCCTCACAAACTCAGCATGTCTTAAGGGAGGAAGAGAAGGACCCTTCTTCTCTCAACTGCAGTGGGCGCTCACATAATCTTCATTTTACCAACACCAGGGTGAAAAGGCAGAACTGGAGCAAGGAGTCCACCAGCAGCAGAGGGGGGAATGGAGCCCAAGTTCATGGTGGCTGAACTCTCCCTTCCCATCCCATGTTCTAGACCATCCCTGCAGCCTAAGGGAGCAGAGCGGCTGTCCACACCCGCCTCCTGGTTTCAACATCCTAGGCTGCCACTCTCAATCAACATCCTGAGGACACCTGGAACCTTCGGGCTCCCTCGTTCCCTAGGCTGATTTACCTTTGCAGGGCATCCCCCTGCTGTGCGCGGTCACCACATAGGTGCGCACGCACCTGTGTTTTCTTTTCATAGCTCCTAAAATAAGCCACATTTTTGCTTTATCATCTCATCCTCTGACTTCTTTTCTCTTTTTTTAGTTTATAAAGAAATTACATTACAAAATGCACAATCATATGATCGTATGCACACAGGTCTGGTTGGGGCTTCCAAAAGCAAGTAGGAGTTGAAAGCTGAAAGCTTCTCCCAGGAACTGACTTTTCTTCGTTTTGAAATCCCTAAACACTAATGTTTTATTCAGCTAACACTCATACATTTTTCTAGTGTTAAGAGAAAGATTGGCTTTTTGCCAGTCAGTTTTAACTTTAAAATATTTTTAAATGCCAACATCATTCATTCTGTCCATAATTCATTCTTCAGGTATTTGCCAATGTCAGCACTAAGGCAGATCTCCTGTTTGATAGGATTTTGTAAAGGCAAACAGAAGTCTTACATGTCATAGAAAAGAGACACCTCGAGCAAATAAAAATATGAATAATAATCCCCCCCACCCCGCTGGCCACACAGACTAGCACCTATCTGTAATTCCAGCACAAAGGAAGTAGAGGCAGGAGGTAGAGGCAGGAGGATCAGGAGTTCAAGGTCATCCATTGCTACACAATGAGTTTAAGACTTTCTTGGGGAAAAGAGAACCTATCTCAAAACTCCAGAACCAAACCAATCAACCAAACAAAGCCTTCACTTTATATGACACAGTGAGGCTATCTCAATTTATCACTAATCATTGATGTGTCCAGATGCAAGAAAAGGTAGGTTTTAAATGAGCAATGCTTCAAGTTTTCCTCTTAGGATTTCTTTATTATTTTTTTTGTACCAAAAATGCATGTTCAACTTACAATGCTAGTGATCGATAGAGAAAATTTTTCACAGTAATATTTTCATCTCTCTCAAGGTGCATGAAAATAAATTAAAAGCCAAAATAGAGCAAAGCCTTACCCTTCCTTTGTTTAGTGTTTCTTGTGCTTCTAACTTATAAACAAGGAAATCTAGGAAAGATAAAAATGCAGAGAAAGAAAGCAATAAGTTAATCCACTTAAAAATTTTTAAACATCCATGAGAAAAAAAGGTATACTTTACTCAGACTTGCAAAAATGATTCCAATTCAAATTAATCTATTTGGTGATTTATGTATTTCATTTTATCTCTCAAACTTTGGAAAGCGGATGACAAAGCATGCAGTCTTCCGATTTCCCTTCTCTCTGCGAAGCCTGCATCCGCAGAATCCATGTTTGAATCAAGTGACTAATAGCACTCTTATAATAGCATTGTGAAAAGCTGCCTTGGAAACTGAGAGGCAGCGGGTGCATGTGGAGACAGGGTGATTTATTGCTACCCACTAGAGGGCACACTAAATTCCTTCAGGAACTGAAAAGACAATCAAGCCATCTAAGCCATCTTCAATGCTCTGAAAACTTTATTATCCACTAGATGGCTCTATAAAATCACTCTGCAGTGGAAGACACGGCAAAGATAAGTCTCAGAGCATCTCTCAGGATTCTGAAGTCTGCTCAACCCAAGAGTCAGGAGAGCATTGCATGGTATCACACATCTACCACGGCACCTACCCTTTTATTCCACCAAGGGAGTCAAGAGCTTAAATTCTGAGACTCATCACAAAATGTAAAATAAAAAATAAGAATGCAGATAACTTTTAGTAGCTAGCTGTTGGAATGCATGCTTTCTTAATAAGCTCTGACAGCATTTGACAGTATTGCCAGTGTTGCCTGTTAATTTCTGACTGAACAACTGTGTCAGTGAAATTTTTTATGAAATAATAACAACTGCTTCATTCAAGGTAGTGGGTCAACTCACCATGTTACAGACGTAAGATGGCGTGTATGAAACATGTTCTAAACAATGCATGTTCTAAACAATGTCCCAACGGTGGACAGAGGCTTGATGCATTAGAAATACACGTATGTAATGTAGAAGGGAACTTGTGTGTTATTTCTGAAATAATTTGTGTGCTGATGTGCGACCGTCATGAAGGCTGCCGAAGCAGAAGCTTCTAAACCTACACCTGAGCCTCTGATGCAAAGGCTTCTCTGTGGGTTGGAAGGAAGTGAAGACCCTTGAGTCGTGACCTGGACGATAAAGCTTGCGCATCTTCCACTTACTATCTGACTTGAGCTCCAAAAGGAGAAGAAACGGCTACTTCCCCGTCACTGAGACTATATAAAATGTCTGCGCCACGCCTGACACATTTATTGACAGCTCTTCCTCTGCCCACCTATAGTACTGACTTCAGGCTCATTTGAGAAACAACTCAGCAACAACAACAACAACAACAACAAAAATACAAAACCAAAAAGCATCCTAGGGCAAGTAATGGTGCATCAAAGAAGGGGTAGGCGGAAACCAAAGGGCACAGGCTCACATTGTCTTACCTTCCTTTGCTTTCTTGTGTTCGAGCCTTTCTTTTTGCAAAGATTTCTCTAATCTTGATCTGTGTTCATATACAACTGGAAAAGATAGAGTTAAATTTGTCAGAGAACTAAGAGGTCCAGGGTAAAGTTAATAACAATTTTAAAAACATAAACCAATAGAAACATAAACCAGTGCCCACATCCAATTAAGGTAGAAATATAAAGTTTCACATCTGGGGTAAAGAATAAACAAGTGGATGTATTCAAAGATCCAGATTCTGTGCAAATAATATGCACAAGTAATACATATGTTATTGGGCACAATTCCAGGGGGACTCCCTAGCCAAAGCTGATATGTCAGTTAGCCAGTAACTCCTTAAGATGCCTGCTGCCTCTTAAATACGCATTACGTCTCTAGAAGGCCCACCACATCTCTTCCTGGGCAATGGTGTCCACTCGCAAGACTTCATCCACAGTCCACACAGGAGTTGCACCCTCATACAAATCCCCTGCAATCACTTCCCTGGCAAGTGCCAGAAGAGCATTTCCCTGTCAGTATCCCTCATCTGCTAAGTCAGTGTGCCCTGCATCTCAACCAAAAGCAGCTGCCACAGAAGGCAGCACGCCACTATGATTCCACTAAGAGGAGAATCTCTTTCCACTTCCTTCATGATGGAAGAGAAACACAATGAAAGAGGATGGAGAGACTCCACTAAGACCCCCAAAAAGTGCCCACAAAGAAAGAGTCAGTTCACTATCCATGAGAGCAAACTGATGTCCATTCTGGAAAGTCTTCCTGCCTTCTCTGCTCTCTGCTTATTCATACACTGTGAAGAAGTCAGACAAGACGTTCTTGGAGACTATGGAGGAAGATGGACCTGTGGAGAGAACAATGCTCACCACAGCTCTTAATGCAGTGGTGGATATATGTATATATATATATATTTAACTGTCTGTTAGAGGGTCTGCGTTTGAACTTGGTCCAGTGAGAATATTTAGCCCATTTGTTAACAGATATATATATATATATATATATATATATATATATATATATATATATGTATACATATATATATCTGTAGCAAGCAGAAGCTGAAAGTGAGAGACATTTCACCTTGGAATGAATGAAACATGATCTATTAGACTAGACTAGATCAGACATAACAATCAACAAACTAATGCCATGTATACAGGTATAAGCTATTGAAAATTTCAGGGGCATTTGATTTTGTTTTAATTCCCAGTGGAGCCTGAAGAAACCACCAAATGTGTCTCAGACTTTATCTGGGAACAGAAGCCTCAGCTGCAGAGTGGTCTGAACAGGCAGTGAGGGCTGAGAAGAGGATAAATTCAATTTCAGATGTACCCTCCAACTCCTGTTTGTCCAGCATTATGTCAACTATGATCTCATTCTCCGGCAAACCAAGCCAATTCTGTTATTCCATTCTTCGATCAGACCCAAGCGCCCCTTGGCTACATACAGTTCCATCGTCTTTGGTCAATAGCTGTCTATCTACAACACAAGAACCGTCTCCACACAACTGGCTGCTGCCAAAGTTGTCAGGATCCCAGCAACCCCCCTCTTCTTCCTCCTCCCATGAGCCCTTGCTGCTGACGGGACTGCCTGCCCCTCAGCCCTCTCCCAGTCACAGCTTCCTGTTACTAGTGACGGCTGCTCTCCTTCCTCTGTGGCCTTGATTTGAACTAAAAACCCCACCCTGAGGGATTTCTGGAACCAGAAAGGCAGGAAAAGCTAAATGTTATAGTAGTAATTATGATATGCATATTGTTTATCCACTGGCAGTAATATTGGCCTATTTCTTTTTACCTGAAAAATCCCCCTGCAGAGATGGCAAGTAAGCATTTTTCAGTTCATTAGAATCTGGAAGTCTCTTTTTCCATAAAAACTCATAGGTAGTCAAGATAGACCAGATAGACTCTTTAAGTCCTTCTAGTAAATGCAATCATTATTACACACACACACACACACACACACACACACACACACACACACACACACACACACTTCACTAGGTATTTTCCAGGTTTGTGAGCTAGCAATTCATCCAGTGCACTTATTGTTTCTGTTAGATGAAAGACTGCTAATCAATCCTTGTCACCTGTCTCCGTTTTCTATTTATACTTCGAAGTCAAGGGCATCATTCAAGACGAACTAAAGCTCCACAATGGCATATAATGGATATTCTCACAGCACCAAGCAAGTCTAGTGAAGGAAGTTTAAAACAATGGCTCAAACCTGGCATTCAAACTCTTTAATCTGATGCAAGCCTACACAGGAATAAGATTTGAAACGTAAGAACTCGTGAAGAATAAATAAATAAATAAAACTCTGTAATGCTCGTCTCCTCCCAGGCTTGTTGAAAGAGGATGTAATATTTTCCATGCAGCAAAGAACAGAAAGAGGGTTTAGGAGTTTAAAGCAACATACGAGCTTCCGTAGCCATTTGGCATTTAAACACTGTCTTTCATCTACAAGTTACAAAAGAAATGCTGTGTGCATTTGCTTCTGGGAGAAGGTCTATTCTCAGAAGTTCAAAGTAAAACGCTCCAACTCAGAATTGAGAAGCAACTCTGGCCGGGGCTGGAGAGACAGCTCAGTGGTTAGAAGCTCTTGCCACTCTGGAAGAGGACCCAGGTTTGGTCACCAGCACCCACATGATGGTTCACAGCCCCTGGTAACTCCAGGTCCAGGGGGTCAGGATGCCCCCCTCTGACCTTCACAAGCACCATAATGCCTGTGGTTCACATAAACACATGCACACAAACACCCAGACACAAAAGATAGATAAATGCTCAAGAATGTAAAAGAAAGCAACAGTCAAAAATTCTGCAGAAAGCACGACCAGATGTCTTGACTTCTTAAACCAAGGGATGGAAAATGCTTCTTTAGCAGATCCAATAATAGCCCGTGGGTTTTTTGTTGTTGTTATTGTTTGTTTTTTGTTTCCCCTCTTTCAGATCCTACTACAGTATAACATTTTACCAAAACTTGGTTAAGAGTCACACAGTTCAACCGGTAGAATAATTAAGGTTTGTCAGTAATCCAACTTTAAATGAATAAATTTAGAATTTCAAAAATTGTGGCTATAGAAAGACAGCCAGTTAACAAAAAAGAAGAGGGGAAATAAATTCAAGGCAGTACATACAGTTCTCAGGACAGAATGTTGTAAAGGCTTGTGGGCAAGTTTAGGACTAAAATCAGGTATTTGTGATAATCTGTGTGTGTTTTATACACATTTCTATGGATGTGTTTGGGTGCACATGAGCATGTAGAGACAAGATAGACATCAGGCATCTTCCTTCACAGCTCTCCGTCTTGTACTTGAGAAAGGACCTTTCACAGCACCTGAAAACCATCCACTCAGCTAGGCCAGCCAGACAATGACCTCCAGGGGATCCACCTGGGATGCCCCCAAGTTAAGAGATGCTCCCTTGCCCCTGGCTCTTTATGTGGGTGCTGGGGGATTGAACATAAGCCTTCATGTTTGCGGAGCAGGCACCTCACCAACCCAGTTCTCTCCCCAGCCCCATGATGACAGCCTTTAAGAACCACTTTGACCTGTAGTCCTAATTCACTGTAAATGGGGTGGAGGCCAGCCCCAGAGCCCTTTCTCTAGGGTGCAGACGATGGTGACTTAACATGAAAATAGCATTACAGGTGTCTTTTTTTCTGTTATATTTTCTTCTTGCTTTAGTAATTTTACTTCATACAAAGTCTGAGGATGAATATAAAAAACCTAAGAAAATCCACAGCAAACAATAAAGGAACGGAGGACGTAACAGCCACCATCTGGTCCTCATACTGGACCTTTCTTAGAGCTCCCAGGAGAGCAAGAAGGCACCACTAAAGCAGATGCTAAGGTCCATAAGTTCAGGCTGCTACAGTTTGGATTTTGAGTGTGTTCCAAGATCCAGGTGTTACAGGCTCAGTCCTGGAGTGACACCACACAGAAGGAGGGGACTTTTAGCAGGTAAGACCTAGTGAGGGGTCCCTTGGTCACTGGAGTGTCCTGTGAAAGCGGTTTCTACCGGCTTGGCTATCAGTGAACAGATTTTTTTTCCACCACCACATGCCAAAAAACCAGGGCCAAGCATTACAAACTGGAACTTTCAAGACTGCGAGCCAAAACAAACCTTTTCTCTAGATAAGTTAATTGTCTCAGGGATTCGTTATGGTGGCAGGAACCTAACACACATATCTTCCATTACAACCTTTCCTGCTTGATTTATAATTTATACTGTAATTCAGTTATTATCTAACTCCCCTTATATTCAAGACCCAGACTTTGAGATACTGCCTTCTCCTGCCTTCCGTTCACATGCCGAATGACACCCAAAGGCCTCAAAAGCCTTCGCCTTGTTGTTCATATTCCAGCCCCACATCTTTCTTGTTTCTTTCTGAAGATGCAAGATGCATATTTAACTCAGCAGCTTACCATCCTTTTCTTGAGTACTAACTGCTTTTTCTTCAGGTACCTGCGTAAATAGTGCCTGCCTTCCCTTCACCTCCTCAGGGCTGGGGAGACGGCTAAGTAGGCAGGAGTGCTTAGAGGACAAGCATGAGGACCCATCTGGAAACCCCCTTAAAACAACAGAGACTGAGCTGGTGGACTGTTTATGGAAAGTCTTCAAAGCTGAAAGGAAAATGTCTTGCCACGTGAGAGTCTTGCACTGTCCGGGGCAAAGCGACGTTTTCAAAGACATGCATGGCTGTTCAGGCACAGGGGTTAGAAGTTTATGAGCTGCGCTAATAGAAGCAGAGCTGCTCCAAAGAAAGATACAGTGTATATAAAGACCTTATACAGGAATCTTCCTATCCAGCAGCAGGATTTCAGCCAGACCACTTCCAAGTATTTTAGGAAAATAATGGAGGAGAGAAAAAGGAGAGGGAAATAGGAGATGGACGAAGGGCGGGAGAGAGGGGTTGTTTCTAGTGTTTCATACCTGTGTGTGTGTGCAGAGATGCACCTAAACCCTCTTAAGATGGGCTAGACCTATGTCGTGGTGTGAATGTAAAATACCCCAACTAGCTGATGATGACCTTTTGGAAGACGGTGGAAGAAAAGGGCTTCACATGCCTGCCCCACGTGCTGTCTGCTCAAGGCTTCCTTACCTCACGGCCAATGTGCCCAGCTGCCTAAAGTTACTGTCCACAAGCCTTCTCTAGCATGATGGGTGGTGTCTCTTTGAACATTGGCCAAACTAAATTCTTCATTTTTCAAGTTGTTTTTTCAGGTATTTGGTCACATCAATAAGACAAGTGTCTAATGCAGTATTAAGGGTGCATGGATTTTATAATGAAATAATGGATCTATATTCTTCGCAACTGACATGCTTGAAGCAAGCCTAAAAGTCACCTAACTTTTTTTTTTCCCATGAGAATTTGTCAATTGGTAGGGCAAATAATTCTACCAAAGATGGAAAGTCAGTGTTCAAATACCAGCTCCTCAGTGGTTTCTATGTTACAAACAAATATTTATTGAGTACACATTACATGCCAGGCATTGTTCTGACATCTGGGACTATGTCATGAACAAAATAGATTTTTGTTTTTTTTTTAAATCTGCCTTGTAGAAACTAATATATGATCCATGGCTGATATGTAAAATTAAATTAAATTATAAAATAAAATAAAAAAAGAAACTAATATTTGGGTCTGACAGACACATAAAATAATAAATAATTAACAAAATAAATACTGTATTATATGGTAATCACAAGAGTAAGATAAAAAAAAAAGACTGAAGGATATTGGAAGTGTGGAAAGAGTTGGGGAGGTAGGTTTCTCTTCTAAGTACAAGGTGACATAAGTCCTCTTTAAGAAGGACCCAGGTTTACAGACACGGAGAGGAAGAGTGTTGCAGATACAGAAAGTTGATCACAAGCATGTATATACCTAAAAGACAGAAGGTCAGAGGTCAGAGCACCTGATCATGGCCAGCCTGGAGGGCAAAGGCTTGGGGACAGGGAAGGGGACACTTTCCATAGGTCTCTAACTTAGACTTTTATCCACAGGGACACAGGGAACAACTGGGTTGTTCTGAACAGAAATGTGATGGGAACATTATACGAATGAGACTACGTGGGGTACAAGATCCAGTCAGGGTGTTGTCTAGCCATTTCCCCCAAACTGAAGCATTACCTCCTGAGGAAAGAAGGAGGCCCAGGACTCAGGAGCTAACATAACTTGCAAGGCTCAGGAGCTCAGTCAGTTACAAAATCCACACGGCTCCTCCCCAGGGAAGAGCAGTAAGGGCTGTTGCAGAGAGGAGACTCTCTCCACTGAACTGCTTGTCAGTCACACAGGATGGTCTCGGAGTGCAGGTTTTGTGAATTAACGCATGTGAGAGTAGGCTGCTTGCTGATGTGCTGCCTGCCCTTCAGTGGCCCATGCTCATCAATGTTACCTTTCATTCATGTTCCTGTAAGTAGCCCCAATGATCTCACTGGACCACGAAGCTAGACCAAGACAGTCACCATTCTAGCACACAGTTGGGAAGGGGTTCATGCATGCTCATTACTGAAGAGCTGGGAACAGTTGATGGCTTCCACAGGAGGGACAGTCAGTTCTGCTCAAGTTTGCAGCTCTTGGTAGGTCAGGTACATTCAAGGGGATAGCTCTACACCTACGAAGATATGGTTACCAAAAACTCGAGTTGGTCGGTAACTTAAAAAGAAAAAAAAAAAGAAAGACATGAGTTTGGAGTGGATCTGAGAGGAGTTAAGGAGAGACGTGAGGGTGGATAAGATCAAAACATATTTATAAAGTTATCAAAAAATAGTAAAACATTTTTTAAAAAATTAAGCCAGGGAGCAAGTAAGTGATTACTAAATAATTCTATTTATAAAAGGTTCATGAGCAAGCAAACTAATGGTCATGGGCTACTGTTGATACTGTATGTGTGGTAGGCTGTGTGAGGCAGCCAGGGGAAAAGGTTTCCAGTGGTGGGGAGGTC
This sequence comes from Peromyscus maniculatus bairdii, assembly GCF_049852395.1. Taxonomy (NCBI): domain Eukaryota; kingdom Metazoa; phylum Chordata; class Mammalia; order Rodentia; family Cricetidae; genus Peromyscus; species Peromyscus maniculatus. The sequence goes on from NC_134857.1 coordinate 56,719,225, forward strand.
TGGATCCTCAGTGAAAGGGCCAGTTGAACTGCTTGTTTTTCCCAAAGTCATTATGTTCTGTCTTCCTAATTCAAGTACGATAAGTGTAGAATTCGATAGTTTATCAAAAACTTAGATCATATCTATATAAATATCTAGAAAACACACACAGGAAAATACAGAATTTTATCTGAGACTGGCTTAATTGATTTACTATGGTGTTGCAGTTGCAGATACACAAAGTCAGGTATGTACACATGGCATGAAGGTGGGAGTGAATCTGTCCAGAGGAACAAATAGAAGGGGGAGGCAGGAGGAGGTAGGTGAGTTATGAGAAGATATAACAAACACACAATCTATACCTGCATGTAACACAGTACTGCATATAAGGAATATTTCAACAAAATTTTAAACAACTAAAAACCAATCAAACAAATGTCCATTTCAACAAACAAAGCCTTTGTTGGCATCAAGAGCATCATGACTTCTGACAGGGAATTTATGGAAGTGCGTCTCCAAACACTGAGAACTGAACTCAGCTCTGACATTTGAAGCTTACCTTCCTGACATACACAAACATTAGCATCAAGACTTCAGTTTAACAGCAGAAACACAGAGGAGTTCTCAAGGGCAGACAGACAAACAAAAAGACTGAGGACAGGAACTTTCACAACACTTGAAACAGAATAAAATTACCTTTTATAAAAATGAAAATAATCTTGGTAGGAAATAGAAGCAAAATTATGGCACATGCTATTGCAATCATGTGAGTAAAATTAAGAATTAAAAATACATTTGAAAGGTCGTTGGCTCTCTCTGTAAACATAATTAGATTTAAACTTGTCATACACATGAGTGACATCAATATCGACATAAGCCGAGTATTTAGTTCTCTCAGAGTTTCTAGAGGAAACAACTCTTCTCTAGATATTAACATAGGAGGATTTGTGTCTGGTGCCTTGCTGGAAACGTTGCCCTAAATCTCAGGATGACCTGACAAAAATTAGGATGACTGTCACCTCCATTTGTCCTGTAAGAGCACAGTCATGCTTTCTGTCTGGCCAACTTCTAGACGGATTGATTTTGTTTTATTTTTGTGGAAAGCTTTGTTTCCAAAGACGTTTTGTATATGCAATTGTGAGGACACATTCCTGGGAATAAATACCCACTGTTTTTAAATGTTCCTGCAGGCTTCAAAAAAAGATTCTGTCAGGTGCCTTCCATAAATATCTAACTGCATTAAATGAGGTCATTTTGAGCTCAAGTGTCTTCCTTACACAGCTCTGCCGCTTGCAATGAAGCAGTGGAGACGGTACCCAGGGACTGCAAAGGCTCCGTCCTGATTCCAGTGTGAAATGAATTCTTTCAGAGGACTGATTTTGCAAGAAGAGAACATGATCTAGTATGTGAGCATGGATGACAACCACTGACAAAGAGAGGAATATACAGAATTTAGATATCTTCAGCCAAACAAATCAAAGGGCCTGAGTGAATGATTAGAAGCGCACTATAAATATAATTCCAAGGGGCGGGGGATGCAGTGTGTCTGGCAACGTAATTGCTTAGCATGCAGGAAGCACTGGGAGGCAGAGCTCTCTGCAAGTAGAGACAGTGGAGGTACCAGAATCAGGAGTTCAAGGTCATCCTTGGCCATATACCCAGTGAGTTCAAGGTCTTGGATCCCTGAGACCTTGTCTCATACATTAAAAAAACAAGCCACTATGTAAATTTGTAAATATGTCTTTCTATGATTATCTACCTACCTATCTGTCTATCTATCTATCTATCTATCTATCTATCTATCTATCTATCTATCTATCTATCTACCTACCTACCTATTTATCTAAATGATATTAAAGTAAGTGAAATTCTCTAGAGGTACAGGAGGGGAGGGATAAGAAACAGGACAGTACCAGGGTCTGAGAGAGAAGATACTCAATATGCAATACAGAAATGCACAAAAACTTCAAGAAAAAAAATTTATGAAAGAAAATAGATCCAAGGATGGGATTACTATTTCTAGTCTAGCAACTGGATGAACTACTATAACCAGAACTAAGGATGAGGAAGGGGAGGACACATGATGCACTCAGTTTCAGTCACACTTTATGTTTGCTGGGGTATGGGCACAGAAGCACAGAGTACTCGAACTCTCCAGGTGCGTTTCCTGGTCACATTGCATAGCTGAGGCCTAGCACAGAATTCTCGGAATTCAAGCCCTGTCTGCCCACAGCAACTGCTTACTCTTCCTGGCAGTTTATGTCCCACTCTGGCCATACTGCTTAGCTACTAATGTTCACTAGTGAAGAGTCTTAAAACCCTGTTAATCAGAAGAAATTCGGGGGGGGGGTAAGCACAGGAGACCCAAACTGGCACTAGATACCCAAAGTTCATTTCAACAGCTTGACTAAAATTCCCAGTACAACCTTCATGCCTGGCTCATTTTTAGATGCAAACTCTCCTTTGGCATGACAGGCTGCTTAAGCAAACGCTTTCTAAGACTTTGGAAGGAGAATGTTCAGGTTCATATAAGTAAGTTTAATGAAAGGTACAGAGCTCTCCCACGTCTCTCTGTACCACTCTTTCTTTTGCTTAAGTTACTGCAGAAAATGGGTGTTTTCTCGATGGTTCTCTAAGGACACATGGGGCTCTATGAATAGGACTGACTTCTACACTGAGATCCCAGGCAGAGCTTGGCAAGGGGAAGGGGCACATGTCAGCCACTAATCCCTACACTGCTGGGGAAAGCCCTACAGTGTAGAAGGCGGAGATCACTCCGTGACACCCCTGAAGGTCAAATACAAGAGTTCTCTTTCTCCTTCTTTAAGAAAGGACATAGTCTTTATAGGAGGTGTGGGTTTTGGAGAGGATTAGAGGAGATTCTCCGCGATGATCTGAGGATTTGGAGGATTTTTGGAAAGCTTTCTCTGAGCAGGCTTGAGTACTTCCTTCACACTGGCATGCACAGGGTAAACCGCCAGGGACTGCAGATGCAAGATCTGTGTCAGTTTTTGTTGCAAAATATTTGTGTACACCACAAAGATGTGTCTCTGCCTAAGGTGCCTTTCGATTGGTTTAATAAAGAGCTGAATGACTGATCACTATGTAGGAGAGGCTAGGCAAGATTTCCAGAGAGAAAGAGAGAGAGGGGAAGAGGAGGAGGAATCTAGACCCCAAGCTTTCATAATTAATAATAAGTCTCCCTGTCATTATTTGGGGTCTGACGATCCAAAGACAGTCTGACAAGGAAGCTTGTTACAAGCTTGACTGGAGTTCACCCAGGCTTTGAGAAGCCATGGAGAATTCTCCTCCTCAGTCCCCTTAGGGCTCTACACATCTCTATGCAGAACCTTTCTTACAGTACTTCATGTATGTACTGGTCATTTCCACGGCATTGTGGGATTACTTAGGAAATGTCAGTCTCTACAAATCTGTACTATTGGGTAGCCTTGAGTGGAGAACAATGTAATTTTCTGCAGTATATTTGTTAAGCGGGGCCAGCAAGATGGCTCAGCTTGGGTAAAGGTTCTTGTCACAGAGCCTGAGGAACGGAGCTGCATATCTGGAATCCAAGTGATGTCTTCTGACTTCCATATGTGCCATGGTAAATATGCATAAACACACAAAAAATAAATAAGTTTTAGAATAAAAGAATGTTTGTTAAGTTACTGGACTAATACAAATGAACGAATGCCTGAATCCAAGGAGAAACATGAGCACTTCACTCTTCTTGCCAATCTTTAGCTCTGACATTTACCTGTGAAGGATACAAATGGCTGCATATCAAGACAGAGTTCTGAGTCCAACTTAAATAAACCTTAAATTTGAGACAGCTTATTTCTACCAACACAGACACTATTATATTCTGCAACTTCTAATATTTCTATATGAGAGGCAGAGAAAATCCCTCCATCCTTTAACAAAGTACGTGGGGGATTTTTGAAAGAAGTAGAATAAAATCAACAAACGGGATCCACTGAAAGCATATGACAAGACAATAAAAAAATAAGACAAATTATTTATTTGAGGACATCAGCATTCCAGCAAGACTTCCTAGTTTTCTTTTCAACTTTATTCCATAATCAGAATTCAGATAAAATTTACTGAAAATAAGTTGAAGGAGAATAAAATAGAGTAAGCTCGGAATGGAAAACAGAAGGAAAAAGAAATAGAAAAACAGACAGACACAGACAGTGCCAACAGATCATTAAGTGAGGATTTTCAAGCAGTCTATGGAAAATAACATTGGCCAGAGCCAAGGGCTACCTGACACTGATCAGTTCTGAGCACAGGGCTAAGAAATTCCACCTTTTAATGTCTGTTTTCTCTGGAATAATATTAAGTAGGTAGGCAGTTGAGTCAGCAACATCATTCTAATGCTAAAATTTGGTGACACATAACTGTTGTAATGACAAAGTGGGTATGCAGATGGTGGAACTCAGTTTAACAAAGCGTGGATTTTTCAACTATACAACTATGTGGTAGAGATACTCATTCACTGGGAAGAGCCCTTCAAATTTTGATCATTTCCCAGGCCAGTAATACCATTGTAATGCTTTCTAGAAGCCTAGAGATGAAGTTTCCCGTCATAGTCATTGTTCTATTGCTGTGAAGGGAGACTATGACCAAGGCAACTTATAAGAGAAAGCACTGAAGTGGAGACTTTCGTATCGTTTCAGAGGGCTAGTCCATGATCATCAGGGTAGGGACAATGGTGGCAGGCATAGTGCTGCAGCAGTAGATGAGAGCTTACATGTTGAGACAACAACCATGAGCCAGAGAGCGAGGGTAAGAGTTAACTAGGAATGGTGTGGGCTTTTGAAACCCCAAAACTCCTCCCTAGTGACAGGACCTTCCAAAAAGGACACATCTCCTAATCCTTCCCAAACAGTTTCATCAATTGGGAACCAATTATTCAACTATGAGCCTACGGGGCTATTCTCATTCAAACCACTGTATTTCCAGGCAGTCACATGGTCTCAAGGGTGAATGATGGCTACTCAGCAATGTCCTGTTTTGCTCAGCTGTGTTCTGGGGTAGGTGTGTTGAATGCATTATTGACTTGTAATATTTTCAATTTGTGATGAGTTTATCAGGTGATCCCATTGTGTGCTGAGGTGTTCGTACAGTAGCAACCACCATACCGATGAAACAATTCAATTCAAACTGGCTTTGAACATTCCTGATGACTTACATTTGAACAGGAAAGGAAAAAAGCCAGATTATCAGAACATTGAAGGCTCTGACAAAGGGAGACATTCTATTTTATTTGTCACCTATGATTACTACAATATAGTAACTTAAAAGCTACTAAATATTAGTATAATATTAATATAATCTAAGACTATACTTCTTAAAGTGCCCATTTATGTGTCTCTATACTACTATATATGCCCTTTCTCTATATATACATAATACTTTGTATATGTGTTTTATATATATAATTATAATTCTTTATATATGTTACACACAAACATACACACACATTATTATTTTGCTGACAAGGAATAATAAATGACCAATGCATACAAATATAACTGCTTTAATTGAAAGTAGTTTGAATAAATGGCCCCTCTTGGACTTTCCCTTTTTTACATATGAGTTTCCATTCACTCTTCTCATGAAAACTCTTTTACATACTGTGTCCTCGTTTAATTTCTGTTGTTGTAGTAAAATACCCTGACAAAAAGCAGCCTCAGGAATAAATGGGTTTATTTCCTCTTATAATTCTGTTATTGTGAGTAGGTCAAGTCAGGAACTTCAGACAGTTATATCACATTTCCTGTCAATAGTAGGAAAAAATCCATACATTCTTGAATGCTTACTTGTGCTCAGCTTAATTCTACACTCCCATACAGTTCAGGATTCCTTGCTTAGGAATTGGTGTTTCTTACACTTGGCTGTGTATTCCCACATCAATAATTAAAACAACCCCCCCCCCCCCAAAAACAATACAGTGCAGACATTCATTCTTTCTTTGATACTCTCTTCCCAGGTGATTCTCAGTTGTGTCAAGTTTAAAATTAAAGTTAGTCATCACGTGTTGAGAAACAGCCAAGTACATGAGGCAGATAGCCTAAACAGAGGACTAGAACAATGAGAAGTACTTCTCCACAGGGCAAGCAGAGATCCTCGCACATCAAATGGCAGGCTTTGTGTGCCATGTGGCATAGCACAACGTGCCGAAAACAGTAAGTCCAGAGATTTACCTTAATGTTTAATTTGCATGTAATCCAAGTATTAAAGTATTAATGCCTCGAATTTCATCACTGACAAAACAGAAGACCCTAGCAAGTGACTTCGGGGGCTTCCTCTTGCTCTATCTGGGGCATTCTCTTATTCTTTGAGATGGTCTAGCAGGCAAAGATACAGACACCAGAATTGTTAAAGGACATGGGTAAATGGTTTGATTTTCAAATTAATAGTGCAGCTCAGAAAGAACGATAGCCTAGGAAGAATCAAGGACCCAGGAAGGAAAAAAAAATGTCAAGCTTAAGAGAAGCAACATCTCCTTAGCTGCCAGTTTAAGACCCATGATGAGAGGTAAATGACTTGTGATTCCCTTTTTTCTGCAAAGTATTGTTTTAACAGCTACAAAAAAAAATTGTGGAGAAGGTGGAAACGGGAATGCTCTGGCACAAAATAAGCTTAGTAGTTCCAGATTCTGCCAGTTCAGTATCCATTTGGAGTAGCTGACATTCATTTTTATATTACATATTCATTTTCAAGCAATCCACAGTAAACCTAATTATAGCCAAGGCCTTTAAAGCAAAGGCTCATTAGAACACTAGACATTTCACCTTTATTTTACATTATTTTTCCATGGACAAGAGGTAAATGAAAATTTCTCAGTGAAAAATTTCTCCTTTTCTTCATCACCTTGTAGATAACTGTCCCTAAGAGGTTAAATATATTTGGAGATGAATGTCCATGTATTCAGAAGAAAAATATCTTTTAGTGGTAATCACAAAAATTATACTTTCATGGTCCATTTCAGTGTGTATACAAAGAACTTTTATGTCCGATTCACTCTAATTAAGGGTGGGAGAACAAGGAAGATGATAATTAGAAGTTACAACTATCTGCTCATTAGAGGATCTTGGGCCAATCTTGAGCTATTAGCTCATCTTATATTTACAGTACTTAAAAATGCAATTATTTAAAAATCATTCCATTTGGGGGCAGTGAATCAGTATGGTTTAGGTGTTCTTTTATTGCTCTCAATTTCTGCTTAAAATAAGCCTTATGGCAAATTTGGGTCATAGAGAACTTGAAAAGAAAGGGCAAACTGCCCTCCAATTTACCCTTAAATCATTTATACACCATGTCACCCAAATGATAAAGCTGCATTAACGCAAGTAAGAAAGACAGGACAATATTCAGTTAACATTCATGTTTGCCTCTTGCATCCTTACTTTAGAATTTTGAGAGTGTACTCAGTAAATTTCTGTTCGACATTGTAAACGACCCATTTTTGATTACTAATTTTAGTAACGATAAGTTTGTGGCTCCTTTATTTCTTATTTGATTATAAAATGAGAATAACTGTGCTTCCAAGTAGTCCAATCCTTCATTACCATATATTTATGAACCAAGAATCCCCCTATCCTGAATCAATTCAATGAGCCCGGGAACACACATTAAGCAGGTATCTAAATGAAGGTGCAATCAGCAATGTATGTAGGCAAACAAAAATCCTGGAAAGATAACTTTGCTTCAGAAATTAATACATTCACCCAATATAGAAATCTTAGAAAGTATGAATAAGCCCTTTCTGTAATGGTTGACTCTTTCCTCTGGAGATATGTTGGAAAGCCAATTCCCGATGCAGTAGGTATAAATATCAAGAGATTTTGGGACAAAAGTTCTAGGACCATCTGTAGTGCAAAGCATGCACTGCCCAGGACCAGATACAGATGTTGTGTTCCTCATACCTGCAGCTGAGGCTCAGAGGGGCCCAGGTTCAGCTCCAGAAGGCACATGTGCAGAACGCAAGAGCCATGGGTCCATGGCAGTGACTTTTAGACTTCAGGGGCCATATGAAAAGGCCTGTTAAAAACCTGCTCCAAAGTCACAGTCAGAATTAAGAGTCCCCACTAGAGAAGTGCCCAGCGGAGTCCGAAAGTGGAACATCCCAAGAGTCCCCAAAAATATAGAGCTATAGTACACTAATCTAGCCTAAGAAAGCTGTGGCCCAAGATTCCAATCAGATGAGCTCTTTGATGAACTGCGTGCCCTGTAAAGTCACAAGGACAAAGCCACAGGATGCCTTTGGGTCCAAGCCTCTTGCTATGTGCCCAGGATGCTGGTTATGACACCAAAGGAGATTAAGCTGCAACTTTTATTTCAAGTTGTTTCCTCTGTTGGGTTTTGAATTTCCATAGGATTGACTGCTCTTGTCTGATTTTCCCTTCAGGTGTATGGATGTCTATCTATCATTGTATTCTGTAAGCAGGTAACCAGTTCAATGTCAGAGGCTCACAGCTGGTCAGAAACATTCCTCAGAATAAACTGCACATAGAGGGTTTTACCTGTTCTTAATTTAGAAGATAGTATGAACTTTGAGCTTTGGGGTTGATGCAAGAAAGATCTAAAGGCACTGGAGACTATCACAATGGGATGAAGGCATTTTGTCTGTGAGAGGACATGAGATTGGAGTGTAAAGGACAGAATTACATTATTTTACTTTCTCCCCCAAAGCATGTGCTAGATAATTAATCATGAGTTCCATAATAGAAAAGGTAGACCTAATCTCAACAAGTTTAGGTCATACGTGTTCCCCACTTCATGCATACAGTTTTGGTGAGTATGAAAGGGTTCGAAGCTTCAGATTCAATCTCTCATTTTTGTTTGCTTATGTTCTCTGTTTCTTCTCCCCTCCACCCCTTTTCTTCCCTCCCTCTCCTCCCCTCTCTCTTCATCTCCCACTTCTCACCATCTCTGCCCTCCACTGTGGCATGCTATATAGCATGGAGTTCAACACCAGATGCGGTCCCCTCAAGACCTTTCAGCCTCCAAAACTTTAAGAAATAATTTTGTGTACCTTATATATTATCCAGCCTCGGGTATTACACTATTGCGGCACACACATACACACAAAGATGAAGATACCTTTTGATCTAAAGTAGTTGTCAAAATACTGACAGAACTCAGTAAATAAGACTGACACTAAACCTATCAGAGGATATGACAGACATTTGAGAAATCAAAAAATGAGACCAGTGCTCATAAAGAATTCCTCTAAGGCAGAAAAGACAGCTCTACATTATCAATATGTAGAATATATATGACATTTATGGATGGGGCAGAGGGCAATATTTCTATCAAATGTCCAGAGTCTCATGACTCAAAAAAGAATAGAGATGAAATCTAACAAAATATATTTATATATTCTGTCCTGGTATTTCATTAGAAATACACAAAATATTTTTAGTTCTTCTAACTACAGAACTAAAAAATAGAGGATGCTATCAAAATTTTTCATTCTTAATTTAAATATGTTTACAAAATATCACCATCAGGTAGAAAGGCATATATTTAATACTGCACCAAAACCTTAAAACAGCTTTCCCCAAATATTCATAAGGTGTGAATAATTTTCCTGCAAGGTTTATGTTCTTTGCCATGATGAGCACGAGAGAGAACCAACAGAAGGTGATGATTAAAATTGCTCACTTAACACTCCCAGCAGAGAAAACAAAAGAATTACTAAAATGTGGCTTTTGAATGGCGCCACTTTCAGAATGACTATTTTTGGAATTCTGGAAACAAGTATCATTTTTTTTAGTCTATCAACTCAGTGTGGGATCTAAGTGTCCACATCGCATTTGTTCTTTTCTCCCTACGCTGAACAGCGCGTTGCAGTACTGAGTACGTGGAGACATTTAAACCAGAGAGATGCTTTATTTCCATTGTCCTTCTAACGCTCACCATAATTTTGCTACAATTTAAACTGGAAATAAGATACATAAGTCAAAACACCACCTTGGGGTGAGAAGAAGATCTATTTATCCACTTTATTCTGGAGATAAAAAGTAGAACAAACCCTAAAATTTAACCAAAATTCCAGCTGTTTGAAGATACAGTGACAACCCTTTACTTCTTAGAACTCTCCAGATCATTAAAATTTCTATGCAAGCATAAACTAGTGCTCTGACTTTATACTGAATTGTTAATATTGTCATTCTAACTTTGCTATAGCTGATTGGCTTTAATTTTCTTGCATGCAATTTTTAGAAGAAAGAAAAAGACTGATGTCTATCTATTAACAAGGCCAGTTAAGTGTCATACCCAGGGGAAAATCCACGATGTGTTGAACCTTCCCATCTGACCTACATTAACACAACAACATGAGAACCAATGTTCCTGATAACAGCCTTTCTTACTTCCAATGACACAAAGTAATTAATAAAGCTTCTAAGGATTTTCACTAATACATGGGGGGAAAAAGGATGTCACACAACTTTCAATATAAACTCAAATGCAATAGAATTATTTAAACACTGAGACAGAAATCGTCCAGGAACAGAAGGTAGTATGTTTATTATTTAACACAGATACCAAAATTCATCAGAATATTCCACTTCCTCAGTACTCTACTTAATTGAGTTTTGTTGCTTTGATGTTCAGAATCCATGAGTAAAGTGAATTAATGACAGGAACAGCAGGCATTCAAAGATTGCTCCAAAATATGCAGCTGGAGACATCATGTGTTAGAATATACTAAACTGACTTTCCTTCAGGGAGATCTTAAGACATCATTAGAGCTCTATGAAATCTCCTAAGACGCTCTCACGCAAACCCATTCCATCTAATGGCTAGTGTTCAGCATTCAAGGGCAACTATAAAGCTCCAGAACAGAAAGATGAGGGTATTAACTCATGGGGCATTCCTAAGGTATGCCTGTTGGTTTGGCTTTTCCTCAGTTGTACTGTATGAATTAGAAGGGGCGACGGTGGGAAGGGGGCTGCTGACTGACTTTTCTGTCTATCACGTGTTATGCACAGTGTTGGTACTGTTACCATATCCAGAAGTCTAGAAAAACAAGCACAGTCTTTCCCTTAGTGGACAGTGGTACAGGCTAAGTGCATATGAAGCTTGCTAAAGGTTACAGTATACATACATACATATATATGTATATATATATGTATATATATATACATATACATACATATAGTAGAGTACACATTTGAACTCAGGTTTACATGAATTTCAAATATTGGGGAAGCATGTAGCTTCTCTGCCTTCCTTAGCTGGGCATTCATACCATGGCTTCAGCAAAATGAATCTCTGAAGTAATATGTCTTACCAGATACAGATTCAAAGATGAACTAAAAACATACACAAAAGAAACTGAGAATGAAATATTGTTACGATTCTCTTTTACTAACTCAGTTAAATAACTTGTCAGTTTTTCCACCCGTGGAAATTACCTTAAGGTGGTGGAAACATACGATGCACTAGAGTCCCTTCCTAAGGTGAAGGACTTAGTAGATAACTGCCAGAGGAATCTCTGGCCACCTCAGCTGCTGGGAGAAAGCCTAGCTGCCTGGAAGATACTCTCTGAGCTGTCTCACTGCCTGTCTGAAAATTGTGTAGAGAACTTCATGGCTGAAGCTTTGTGAATCATCGCTAGCCTTGGGGCAGACTTTTCCCCGATGTAGTTGCTTTTGAGTTATTCTTCCTCCTGTAAGGAGCTCCTCATGCAGACTTCTGTAAGTAACTCCAATAAACTCATTGGTACACAGGTTGGACTTGGAATTATTACTTTGGTCTGTTCTGGGTTTCCCATCTGGGGTGACTGGGACCTCTTTGTAACCTGTTTCCCAAGGAAAAGTTTCATGCTACAGCTGGTTTTGTTATACTTCTGAGTTTTTGAGGATGGATATTGTTATGTAGCCCAAAGGTCTCAAATACAATCTGCACACCTCCTTGGAGGTGCCTTTTGTAATTTTGTGTTTAGATATTTGTAATTTCGGACACAGACTTTCTGAGCTTTTGCTTTTTTTGTTTTGTTTTTTCCTCATGTTAGATGTAAGTCTCTAGTTCCTTCTCATTCTTTGCGCAACCCACAACAGATACACAGTGAAGTTCAGCTGAATTTAGTGTGGGACAAGAACAGAGTCTCAACACTGTCCCTAGGACACAGAGAACAAAAGACTAAGAAATGCCACGTTCTCAAGGGGGGTAATCATCATGACACATTCTGAGGGGTGATGAAAACTGGACCAAAGGGAAACCAAGGCAACATGGCAGCAGGAAGAGGGGCAGCCAGAGATGAGACTCTCGGGCAGACACGCTGATCCAGTAAGCCAGACAAATGAACCCGGTTCAGCTTGATGACCCAAAGAAAATGCTGACTTCATTTGATTTCACTCCCAAGTGAGTCAAGCGGGTGGGAACCCTGAGAAAATATGGGAAGGAGAGGGAAAATGTAGATAATTAATGGATAGTGTGGAAATTTAATTAAAAAATTCCTTCCCCTGAATGTTTTGTTGACTTTGTGGACCTGCTGTGAGCAGTAGATCCTCCTACAGAAACAATTATGGGTTTACTCTCAGAGCCTGGGATGCCTGGCCAATGCCATTGTTATTCTCGCCAGGGGAGGCAAAAGTGCTATATAGCTGTTCAACAAGCTTCTACCCTCTGAAGGTCACAGAAAGAGTGAGCCCAATGTCATGATCAGCCCTGAACTTGAAATTTTGCACAGTGTAAGATGCCTAATACTACTGCAGCGAAATTCAACTGGAGTGGCTCCTGTGTTGATACTTTTCTCTAGTTCTAACAAAACACTCAACTTAACAAAGAAAGGGTTTAATGTGGCTCAGTGTTCAGCCCAGAAGTGGAGACAACAGGAGTTTGGGGCAAGCTTCTTGCAGGGTCTGTGCCGCCAGGAAGAGGGAGGGGAAGGAAAATTCTAGTGCTGTACTTCCTTTCTCATTTTTATTCAGCCCAAGGCACCAGGCCATAAGATGATGCTGTTGTCACACTTCAGCTAACCCAAGCTAGATAATCTCTCACAGAAAGAACCAAATGAGTCTAGATCCTGTCGAGTTGATCAACATTGACCACCACAGTCTTTGGAAAGAAAGCTGCCGTAAAGAGTATTATTCTGGTCCAGCCCTACATTGCAGGATACAAAGCAGAGCATCCCTGCAGAACAAGGAGGCAAGCTTTTGGGATGCTGCTTCTGAAGGCATTTCACTAGTCATCAGGTTAGAGGGCAAAATTCAGATCACCCTGGTCGGGAACTAATGGGGAAGGAAATGAACTGCCCAGAAGAATGCTGCCCTTCACTTAATCATCTACTATTTATACCACTGGGTATTTTTACATGAAGATCAGAAATACTCAACAGTTGCGGAGGACAGACAATTGAACACAGTGCAGCTATGAGGATGTCTTACTACAAAGCTATGATACTGATCAGAGGCAAAACGTAAAACAGAAAACTTCAGTAGGATAACATCTTGTCTGTGGGGTTTTCTGCCAATGGCCAGTAGACTGTCAACTCAGGAAAGGCCAAAGAAAATGTGGTTCAGTACAACTCAGTAGCTGGTGTTGGTTCAAACTATGACGCCCAGTAGTTTATTTTAGGTATATTCAAGTGCAACACAATTTGGAAAAAGATTCCTGATGATAATTAACTCAATTCTGTGTGCACAATAAAGCTTAAGACACAAAACTCTATGTAAAGTACACGTGACAGCCTGTTTAAAGATAGGTTCTATCTGACTGGGAAAAACAAGCTAATGATAAGGGTCTGTGGGAGGACCTGGTATGATCTCAGGCACACAGATAATGCAAATATCACCAGACTATAAATTACCTCTACTCTCAGCCTTCTGGTTACACATTGTTTCTCCCTTTTAAGAGACAGCCCTTGAGTGTTTAATATTCCTGGTTCCCCCAGTGCTTGTCTGTGAGCACAAGTACCTCTGTGTCTCCTACATCTGTCTGCTAAACGATGTTGTTAAAAATAGAATAAAGGTAGATCCTCTATCCATACACATACAGGCATTGGGCTGGTTTTGTTTTTTGTTTTGTTTTTTAAGAAAGGAAGAAGACACAAAATTGGGAGGGGTATGTGGTGGTGGTAGAGATCTGGAAATTGGAGGAGTAGAGGAGATGTGACCGAAATGTGTTTTATGAATGTATACAATTCTAATAAAAACATTGTATTAAAAAAGAAATGAGTTCTACAGCAATGTAAAAATGGCCTACAAATAGAGAAACTAAAGACTACATCTCCCTTAACTTTATTTCTTGAAAGAAACTTTGAGGGGTAGTTTTGTGTGTTCTTTTATACAATTGCATCAAGAATGGTTATGTGACTTTCCAGTTCATGGCTATAGTAGACGAATCATCTTAAGGAGAGATAGCTACAATGAGAAGTTAGCGAATCCACAGAATAGTGCTAAGATCGTCACTCAGCGATCTAATTCTTAAGGCATACTGTTCTAGGATGTCTAAACCAACAGAGAAGGAACATAAACACAAACCTAGCTACAAACCTGCACAGTGGTATCTCATCTGCAAGGTACGCTAGTGCAGTGATGGTACAAAGCTTGTGGGCCTAACCGACTGATATCTGATTTGATTTAAGGCCCACCCCATCCTGTAGCTGGAGTTTTCCCTCCAGGTCCCGCCAAGCCCCGGCAGTCCGACAGCCCACTTATAAAATAAACACACAGACGCTTACATTATTTAAACTGTTTGGCCTAATGGCTCAGGCTTCTTGCTAACTATTCTATATCTTAAAATAACCCATTTCTATTAATCTATAAGTTGCCAAGTGGCTCATGGCCTTCTGGTACCTTATATCTTGCTTGTCATGGTGATGGCTGGCAGCGTCTCTCTGACTCAGCCTTCCTGTTCCCAGAATTCTTTTCTCTGCTTGTCCCGCCTATACTTCCTGCCTGGCTACTGGCCAATCAGCATTTTATTTACACAGAGTGATATCCACAACAGTCCCCATTTCTGTTGCTGCTTGGGTGACCATGAACCTGAGATTAGATAGTCCAGGGACCTAGGGAAAAACCAAGTACTACTATTCTACTAAGGAAATATAGCAATAAAAAGACTCTTAGTGACATTCTGTTATACTCATAATTCGGTGCCATGCCTAGTCATCATCAGAGAAGCTTCTTCCTGCAGTAGATGGGAACAAATACAAACATCTACAGTCAGACAATATGCAGAGAGTGAGAGACCTTGTAACATTCAGCTCTCAATGGAATGTCTCCATCAAATCCCTCCCCTCTTGACTCAGGCTACCCTACTAAAAAGATGGTGGAAAGAATGTAAGAGCCAGAGGGGATAGAAAACACCAAGGAAACAAGGCCTGAACAAAGCAGGACGGAAGCCCGCATGAACTCTCAGAGACTGTGGGAGCATGCAGAAAGTCAGCAAATGTCTGTACCTAGACCTGAAAAGAGAAAAGGGCACATAGCACTACCACTAACCGAGAAGCTATCTCCACTTGCATATGAAAAAAATTTCCAGAAGGGAGTTTCAGTGTGGCAACAAACTACTCTTACCCCATACCCAGCAAGGTAGAATCAAGAGAAAACAAACTCAATGATATCTTTGGAGAGTCTTTTTCTCATAATGCTGTATTGGCATTTTTTTAAACCTTAAAGGTCCTTTGTATTTATATTACGGCTTCCAGTTTTGTGTTTTTATGGGATTCCTCTGGCTGCAAACATGAGTGTCTCAGTATCTGTATGTGTGTCTTATGCTTCTTCTTTGCCCTTTTTTGTTTATTTGTTTTGTCCTATTCCAACTGTCTTTTTTTTTGTCTTATTATATTTTATTATCCTGTTTGTTTTATTATTGCCTATTTGTTTTTTAATGAGAGACAGAAAGGGATGGATCTTGATGGGAGGGGAGGTAAAAAGGAACTGTGAGGAGGTAGGGCAGGGAAATATATATTTGGAATATATTGTATAAAAAAATCTATTCTCAATAAAATAAAATAAAAAAGAAAACCTTAGAAATAAAAATAATAAAATTGGGCTTAATTGTAAACCTACATACATGTATTTATCAAGAGTACTAATTACCTACTATATTTTAGACATTATTCTAAATTTGATCTGTGGAAAATTGAGATGAAATATCAGTCTTCCACATTGGCAGTCCTTACAGCCTCATGAAAGCAAATAAGATAGGCAACAAGTAAGATGACCTTATGGCCGGGCGAATTTAATCCCAGCACTTTAATTCTTTACGCCTTTAATCCCAGCACTCGGGAGGCAGAGCCAGATGGATCTCTGTGAGTTCGAGGCCAGCCTGGACTACCAAGTGAGTTCCAGGAAAGGTGCAAAACTACACAGGAGAAACCCTGTCTCAAAAAAACCAAAAAAAAAAAAAAAAAAGAAAAAAGATGACCTTATGAAAATCCCTGAGTTAGGACCACTCAGAAATGCTACTTTTAGATTTATGGGAAAAACAAAAAACAAAGCAGTGCTTGAAATAACAAATGTGGTACTTTTTGTCTTTTGAAAGAACTGTATTTTGGAGTAATTGTTATGCAGCAATGGATCATTCCAGTTTCCTTTGCAAGGACGGGCCCATGTGGTGGAAATCGGAGCTGAGGGCTAAAGAACCAGTGGTTAACAGGGAAGAACATTCTAGAAAGACCACGGAGTAGGTCTTAAGATCTTGAGAAGGGCATGAGCTCTGGAAGTCCCTGAAATAGCTGACAGATTTATGTTGAGGGAATCATGCTGGTTAAATAAAACTATGCAGTAAAACAAACTTCAAAATAAATTTTAAAGACAAATGAAAAATTGCATACCTATTTTATATTTATAACCAATTGTTATAAACTCCTGGGGTACTATGTGGGAAGTAATGGAAATAAACAAAGGAAAAAAAAACTATGTGACACCTATTTGCTTAGTCTAGTTGAAAGATGATCATACTTGTCTCTCATTAACTCAGAATAAAACCTTAAAAATAGGCTGGGAAGCTGAATCCAACAGTAAAGTGGCTCACCTTCCAAGCCTGAAGACCTGAATTAAGTCCTGAAAACCTAGGTAAAAAAGTAAGATATCCTTGTTGGGGTCTGCTTTAGGCAACCATTTTATTGAGACTTCATGGGTGTAGCTTCCCTGACATTGCTAGACCAATAGACAATATGCTAACTGGAAAGAGGGGAATTTTATGGGTCACCAACCCTAGACAAAGAGCTACAGGCAACAAAACACCAAGAGCAAGTGAAATAGTCCTCCCAAGGGAAGAGTCACATAAATTGGTTATCCAATGCCAAGTGGTCAGCCTTGAAATCATATACTTACAAGCAAGATTATTAAGATTGTATTTATGTATTTAGGAATATATACCTAATTACAGGCCAAAAAGCCATGGATCTGAGATAGCAGGGGGTACAGTGGATGAGATGTAGAGAGGAAGAAGAAAGGGAAAATGATGTGGTTATATTTCAATTTCACATATATGTGAGGAGAAAGCCAGGTGTGACAATGCTTCCTTTCTATTTCAGCACCGGGAAGGCAGAGACATGCAGATCCCTGAGGTTCAGTGACCAGCCTGCCTGGCCTACTTAGCAAGTTCTAGACTAGAGAAACACACCGTCTCATAAGACAAGATGGTGCCTGAGAAAGGACCCCTGACAATGTCATTTGGCCTCCAACATGCCAGCCTCTCCCCGACCAACATATAAAATCTTATCAATAAAAATATTATAGGTCGGTAATATGCAACATATCCCTCTATTTTATTAGCTATTGCATAAAATAATGGGTTTATCAACCATTTCCATGCATACATATGATACATCTGTATTTTTAAAAAAGTGCAATATAATTATATGAAGATCTCACTCAGTAGCCTCTACCCAGCCAAGAGGTTCAGGTTTTGCCGTGACTCACTCAACAAGATAAGCCTAGATAACGTTAGCATTAGATGTCACTCCGTGAGACACACAAACAAGTTGTAGACGTGGTAATGGGAACTTATCTCTCGTAATTAAAATGTTGTAGGGCATAGAAAGAAAGACCTCTGTATACAAAAGGTTTAAAGAGAAGTGGTTTTTCGGAGTCCGTTGTAATTGGTGCCAACCAGCCTGTTGAATAAATATTTAAGGAAAAACTAGCAAAGGGAAGGGGGGAAAAGGTAAGTTAATAAAATAAAGATGAAGGATACCACAGGTGAGGCTAGATTTCTCTTTTCACATCAGCTCATTTCTAAGGAACTGAATTAAAGACAGGAAACTCCCAGGTAGACTTCAGTACCCTGAGTCCTGGGAGAGTCGCTCCTGGTTTGATAAAGGACTTAGAGTTCCACTCTGTGGGGCTTAACAAGAACAGACATGTTCCCACTCTGAAAGCGTTCTTAGAAGACAGTGTTCACAAAAAGGACATTAAAAAGACAGTTTCTCATCACATATACAAAAATCATATGACGATGACTAACAGGAAATATCCATTACAAATCAAGTCTCTATTTGTCTACCGAGAGCAGCATTGAGCTTCTGACATTCTTAGGCTGAGACATACAGACCTGAAGTTCACAAAGAAAAGGTAAAGAGACTGCTGTTAGGGTTATCCAGCTAACGTGATGATTGAAGAGCTGCCATAAACATACAAAAATGATAACCACATATTGGTGTACACACACATTACTTATACACACGAAGAACTCTCACAGAAAATGCGAAGAATAAATGTGCAACTTGAAAAGCAGAAATGCTCGAAACCAACCGAGCCCCTTCGAAGACAGACGACAGCAAGGCCTCACCATGTCTGAATTTCCCACAGTCCTTCGCCAAGGCTCCGGACATAAGCAGACACGGCTGCCTCGTTAGGTACAGAAACGATACATAAACAGCAATGATATCATTTCTTCATTTAGTTTTGTTCACAAAATAATTTAAGTGAGTATTTACTTTTAAGGGAAAGCAAAACATTTACCCAGCAGAATCTTGCATAACCTGTCTGTAGATACATGCTTTAACCTTCTCTACTGTCTTTTATCTTGTATATATCAGCATATAAAATAAACCCAGTGCCTTAGCAAACTTTATGCTAATAAAGTCAGAATACTAATTGACAGAATAATCGGGAAAAGATGTTCCACTTACTCTCTATCACTAAAAGAACTGTTGTACACTCCAGTGGGAAAAGCATTTAACTAGTTACTCTTTTTCTTCATCCTAGGATTGAGTCCAGGGCCTCAGTTGTACTAGATGAGTACTCTGCCACTGAATGATGAGTCCAGCAACTTTTGTACTTTTTTATTTTGACACAGTCTCACTGAGTCGGCCAGGCTTTCCTGGAACTCACTCCATAGCTCAAGCCATGCATAAATTCACAGTCCTCCTGTTTCAGCTTTCCAGTGGCTGGGGTTACACTCATACACCACAAAGTCTGGTTTATACTCTATTTCTTTTCTTTAAAGACCTATTCTATTATTTTTATTTATTTTATTAGTTTATTTGCTGGAAGACAGCATCAGATCGCCTGGATATGAGGTTACATGGGTCGCTGTGAGCCATCTGATGTGGGTGCTCAAACCCGAACTCAGGTCCACTGCAAGACTGAGGCCACTCTCTGGACCCTCCTCTATTCTTGCCCCTCAGCTTGGAGCTTACAAGCCTGCTCCCACATCATTAGTTTTCTGTTATATGAGTTCTAGATGATAGAACTCAGGTCCTCTTTACCAACTAAGCATTTTCCCCAGCTCTTTGAGCTCATAGATATAAATAATGGTGTAAGTCCTATAAATAATTTTTAAATGACCTCTTAATTATATACAAGTGAAAATCCACATACAGAATGAGTATGCTCAATGGTAAATAGTGAGCAGATAGGCCACTCATACCCAGGCAATCACAAGAGCAATTTATCTGTTGGCTTAAAAGTACCATAAATGCTTGTTTTGAGATTTAAGTTTTGATTGTTTTTCCTTTTTATCATATTTTAAAACCTGTGCTAATAAACAGCCCTGCACTTGTATACATAATGCATGGGGTTGTATTACTAGCAAGGGAACACTAAGATAACTTGCAAAGGCAATCCTTAAGCGGCATTATCTTCCACAAAATTGTTGCCTATGAAGACGCTGTTAGCCTTTAAAACAACAACAACACTCACATTAGCACTAGCTGATATTATCCAAACATCATCAATGGATATAACAGACAGAATGTGGCAGGCTTATACAATGGCATCCCAAAAGATACCAATCACCTGCAATTTGGGGTGGATCTCTCAGCATAAGAGATGAGACAGGTACGCGTACATGCCACCCAGTAACATTTATTTAAAATACAAAACCAGTTGTTAAGTCATTCCATATCTCTCAGGCTCACTGTCTCCATTGATAGCGAAGTTAGTCAAGACACAGAGGTTCAAATGCAGGTGCCTAGGAAGGCTCAGCCAGTCATACAAATACCCCAAGTAATGGCAGTTGGGATTTTGGCCAAGGGAAGCAGAAAGACAACTGCTTACTACACAGGAACGCAGATACAATGCTACAAGGTTATCAAGGCTTTTGCAGTGAACTTGGAAAGCCAGATGTTTGTGTTTAAAAATCTTCTTTTTCCCCCCCACATCAAGATGATATGTGAAATTTTCAGAGTACTCTAGGAACTAAACCCAAACCTATCAGTATGAATTGGCAGTTGTAACCTGGGCTCTAAGAAATATTCTTACTCTACCAATCTGACAGATTCCAGTGATAGGACTTGCCTCATCTGGAAGTTAAGAAACATACGCAGGACAATCAGTTGAAGGTGAGCTTCAAAGCACCCCTGTGAACTCAGTGTCAAGTGGAAGGTACTTGGCAGTCTACACTGTCTATAAGGAGGAGCTGAATGCCTGACCACATGACAGGGCAGACAGGTGTTTGAAAGAGAATTATGGCTCAGAAGTTAAGAACGCTGGCTGTTCTTCCAGAGGTCCTGAGTTCAATTCCCAGCACCCACATGGTGGCTCACAACCATCTGTAATGAGATCTGGCTCCCTCTTCTGGTCTGCAAGGATACATGCAAACAGAACACTATATACATAAAAAATAAATAAATAAATAAAAATAAAATAAAATAAAATAACATTTCAGCTCCTTACCTGACTTTTAAAAAAAAAAAAAAAAGAGAATTATTGTTAAAGAACAGCCTAAGCCTACAAATCCTGGATCAAGCAGAACGTACTGGAGGGAGAGGGAAAGGATGGTGAAGCTGAATTCACCAGAGGGACTCCCACCCTTCCTGTCCCAGGACCTGGTCCCTAGGAAGCAAGCTTGGATCCTAGAAGGATATGGGATCTCCAGAAAAGCCATGCACAGATGAAACTGGAAGTGAAAAGCCACGGAAGTGAGTCCTTGTTGGAAGCTGGAGTAACCATCAGCATTGTCCAAGAACGCAGCTACTAAAAATGGAAAGGGGTCTCCCAGGAGACCAGCCCTTAATGTAACTCCACATGAGTTGCCTCACGATGGAATTCAGGCTACTGCATGTAACTTATAAACTCATAACCCTCCTTCCTTCACCTTTTAAAGGCTGAGGTTATGTGTAGGTGTGCTCGGCCTATCTCACTCTGTGACTACTCTTAACCCTGGCAGATTCTGAGAAGTTTAACATGGTCTCAGAGGAGTCAAAGCTAGAAAGTCATCTCATTTTTGTGAAAACTATTACAGGTTCATTTTTAGTTCCAGGACGAGGGAGTGTTGGAAACTGGGGATTGATTCTATTAGTAAGAAACCTTGTTATAAATTAGGCAGCCTGCACAGCAGTTTTCCATTTGTCAGTATCTTGCCAGGTGTTTGCAGTTTTCCTAAATTTAAAATAGTAATAATGTAGGGGCTTGTTTTCAAGTCAAATAACATCACTTGAAAGAGTAAATTTTTCATGAAATTTCAATTCTTTTATTATTTATTTATTGTTTTTAAATTACCAAGCAGTTACTACTGATCAATTCTAGGTAGTCAGTTGATTAAATGCCATGCAAATTTTTCATCGGGATTCTTATTTAACCGAGGATAAGAATGGTAGTTAGATGGTTAAGGCTCTGAGTTAATGACTATCAGAAAACACTAACCGTCCAGTACAAACTGGGGCTCCAGAAAGCCATGTCTAATGTGTTCTCGGGCTGGACACAGAGGAGGTAAAATTCTAAGATGCACTTGAAAAACCTGAGAAGGAGGAATGTGCCCTAAAGCAGTAGGTTTTTAACCTTCTTCAGGTCACCGATGCTTTTAGGTTTTGATTGAAACATCGGTTTCTGTCTTGGACAAGGGCACCTATAGAGAACTGACACATATTTTTAGATGGTTCAAGTATTCTCACAGATCCTCCATTGAGAACGTCACCTTTAAGGGAGAGAAGGTTACAGGTCAGACACTCAGAGTGGTCTTATGCAATAGCTGTTTTGAAATAGGAGGTGTTTTGAGAACATCTGGAGGCCAAGGGTAAGAACCAAACAGACTTGCTTTATAAAGACCCAGCCCCACCCAAAAAGCCCATTCACAACATCATTCTTGTGGAGTCCTCGAGTGACTTGACTTTTTGGAATTTACATACAAGATCTCACATGCATTCACAAATACCATCATCTCAGCAAGCTAATTGCTACTTCTTCCTTGGATAGTTTCAATAAATCCAAGCATCCTGGAGTTTAAGCCAGGTGGACCCTTGCCAACTACAGAACCAAGAAGAAAAATGTCAGTCTCTCTAAAAGCCATACTACATAATCTCAATACAATATTGCAGAACATGCAGAGAATTGTTCCCAATTTTGACTTCTGGAACATAGAACAGAAGAAAGATTACACACCCAAGGGAACCTAAGTTATCCTTGTTAATACCACAGTAAGCCAAAGACCAGTGTCAGCTGGTATCAAAGCAACAATCTGATATACACAGTGCTATCTTGTAGGAGTTGAATGGTAGATACTACAGAAAATCAACCGCAACTTCTCACTGACTGGAGTACAACTCTCCTTGAGTCTTGAGTGGAATATAGCACCATACAACTTTTAACAAAATACCATCTACTCACTTCTCAAAGCTGATAGATGTGTGTGTGTGTGTGTGTGTGTGTGTGTGTGTGTGTGTGTGTGTGTGTGCATCTGTATACAGGTTTCTGTGTGCGTATACATGTGGAGACCAGAAATACATATTCAGCTATGGGATTATAATCATGTATCACTGTATCTGATTTTTAAAGTGAGTTGTGGAGATTTGAACTCCAGTCATCAGGCTTACACAAGGCAAGTACTTTATCCATTCAGCTGTCTCCCCAGACCCGAAATATACCTTAGTATTATTAAAATGCTATGTTGAAGCCCATTACATTGTGTGATGACATGAAAATTAATAAAAGAATAAATTTAGATAAAGGACGTATCAGATATTAACCTGATTAGAACAGATGAAGCATTTCAGCAGAGTCGAAAGCAGTGAAAGAGCAAAATATATTTAGGAAGTTCAACAGAGGTCAAATGGAAAGTAGAAACACTTATCTCACATGTTCTTAATTATAAAAATATGCTTAGGAGAATGAGAAAACTATGGACCTAGAATTACAACTACTCAGAAAACATCAAATGACTTTTCCCTTAATAAGCTTTTATGCTGAACTTTTGGTTCTATTAATATTATATAAGACGGTTTATAACAAAATTTTAGACTTGCTTTTCAAAGTAAGGGTAAATGAATAAACTGAAATTATCAGACATGCAACTAATGCTATTTCTTTGAGACAAAGATGTCTTTCTAAGAGCAGTAAACTGTATAACGTAAAGAGCTTCTGCTAAATCAGATCTTCACCAAGGACTGTAATCCCCAAGCCAGAAGCAGAAGATCATCCTCAGTGAACACACAAGACACTGCTTTTCCTCTCTACTGCCAAAGTAATCTAGTCACATTTAGACGTGACAAATATTCACATACGTGTTACCAAGGGACTATGGACTTTCCAGGTATGCAATGACCTCCCCTTTAATATTTACTGCAAAAACCTATCACCTGTGTTTACACTTCAAGCAATCACACAGAATTTTAACTTTCTAAGCCTGAATGTTTTAAACCTCAAATACTTGCCCTCTAAAGTGAGATTTCCCTATCCACTTATTGCTAATATGCTTCAAATTTAGTTAAAATCCACATTTTAGCACATATTAAAGTATTTTTACAAAAACGTTTGTCAATAAATCCAAGAAAATGATTTAGAACAGTGCCTGGTACCCATGTAGAGCTCTATAAACGCTATCTCACGATGGCTTAAGCTTTATTGATACTGCCAAATAACAACAAGCAATAATTAAATAAATCTCACATTATGCTAGCTTCCAAGGGCCCTGACTTTCTATTACCCACATCCTTCAGTCATGTCCCCCCGACTATAAGCAGAACTTAATAGTCCATTTCAAACTAACAGAATATGGCAAAATGATGAGAAGTGACTTCCAAGACCCAGTTCTTGAAATGCCTCCCCTTTCATCCTGGGTACCTGGCGGACACACATCCAGCACTGCTGCAGGTAGTCTGCGGTGCTCTGCCTGCAGGGGCTCTATAGTTCAGGTAAAGACAAAGCTTTGAATCCGTCAGAGGGAAGAGTTCCAGGACAAATGAGGAAGAAACAGGAATGGCCCCACCACACGCTTTTCCAGCAAAAATCAAGGAGAGTGCCTGGTTTAGACTTAAGAGCCAGCACTGATGCACGCAAGAAAGGACAGTGTGCACTCCAGTGTAGTTACAGGCTTCTTAAGAGTGTCACATGTAGACACCTTTGTACGAGCTGTATATGTGATTCTGTGGCTTAAGTTGCATGGCTCAAAGGATGCAATTCGCGCTATGGTTTAAAGATTAAGTGAAGATCGGAAATTAGGTACAAAAGTACGAGCGAGTTTACTTATTTCTCCTAATGTGTTTCCTCTGTGCAAATGTGGCTTTGGCTTCATGAGGCACATTGTTTAGAAGGAGGGATGAGAGAGGTGTGGGTATGGTTACACTTATAGGTCACAAGTACTCTAGTTCTAAACAAGCGCAGTTTTTCCGTTGTTTATAAGGTCCTGGTTGGAGGACCTTATATCTCTTGGAAAAGGGAATGCCTGAGTCTATTGGTTATGTTGATGTTCCTGACCCTCCCTATGCCAGCAGGAAACACAAACCAAGATAAAGAGTTTTGTTTTCTTCCATGTACCGTTAATTTTGCCTGTCATTTTACTGTGTCTCATTTGTTCTGGGTTTCTGGGATTTCTGTCTGCTATTATGTTTGAGATAGCACTGTGAAAGGGCCTAGATGAGCACAGATTGGAAGCGAATCTGCCAAGGCCTTTAACAACCCAAGTGAACCCTGAAGCAGGTCCCAATCCCAGTAGAGTTCTGAGATGACCCATGTCTTGCTTAACAATAAGGCTGCGACTGACTCAGTCACTTCCTACAGAACTCCTGGGGCAATGGTTATCTTTTAGAACCAGTTAGTTTGGGGATAATGTGCTTTGCAAAAAGATAATTACTGAAGGTTTTAGAGTACAGTGCCACCATAAAAAACTAAAGATAGGAGACTGGGCGTGATGGTGCACGCCTTTGATGCCAGCACTTAAGGAGGTACAAGCAGGCAGATATCTACGAGTTCCAGGTTAGCCAGGGCTACATAGTAAGACCCTGCCACCAAAATAAGTAAATATAAATGTGAGGGGGGCTTAGAATTGTGTATGCTAATAAGAGTGCTAGTTTGAATCACATGGTTTAGAGAAGTTTGAAATTTAAGATGATATATTGGTAGATAGATGATGGATGGATGGATGGATGGATGGATGGATGGATGGATGGATGGATGGATGGACAGACAGCCATTTTTTTTTAAATGTAAGAAAAAGTTCAATGGAAATTAGAAATGATGTAGCATAGAATTTTCAGCAAGGCCCACACTTCCATGTAGTTATGTGATCCAGTCACTTGCAAGTATATTGGGAGTAAAAACTGTCAAATGAGTTGGGTGATGCAATTAAAGAGATTTCCTAGAAAAAAAAATTGAAATGTCATTAGGTTTCTTTTTACTGTGTTACAAGACACTGTAGGAAAAAGGTAAATTGAAAGAAGGATAGTTAATAAAAAAAATCCATGACTTGATGAATTTAAGATTCTCGGTCTCTCTAGACAGCCAAATAGTTGTAAAAATAAAAAAGATTAACACCAGAGTTGGAGAGATGGCTCAGTAGTTAAGAACACTTGCTGCTCTTGCAGAAGACACAGGTTGGCTCCTCATACCCATATAGCATCTCACAACCATCTCTAGCTCCAGTTCCTGGGGACCTGGCTTACTCTCTGCCCCCCTATAGATCCTGTACACATTTGGTGTACATATATATATATTCTAGAACACACACACACACACACAGAGAGAGAGAGAGAGAGAGAGAGAGAGAGAGAGAGAGAGAGAGAGAGAGAGAGAGAGAGAGAGAGAGAATGAAATGAATACCTATTTTTTTGAAAGACAGGATCAGAACAAAGGTCATACCACACATAGCACTACAAGAAAACCATTACATTACATAAAAGCCCAACTTGTAGCTACAAAATCATTCTGCTAAGGTCATGGAAAGGGTAAAAAAGAATGCCATACTACATGACCTCCCAAAAGTGTCACAGATCCTCTCAACAGAAGTGTAACGAGCTTGGATCACATTCTTCCCAGATGTTTGGGTTTTAAGAAGTTTTGTGCACTATGGATGAGCTCAAAGCAAAGGCAGACCTTTAAAAGAACTGCCTCTATCTGTCCCGGTGTGAGCACAAAGCCAAGGACTCCTTTCTAGAGGCTACACAGATGGGACAGGCTCGAGCGAACAAAACTTTACAAAACGTCACAGGACACTCACAAAGTCTTGGATAAGATTTTATCAGGAGCAATACTGCCAGCTTGGAGGGAAGGGGAAAGAGACAGGGCCTGATGAGAAGACACTACAGACCCACCCACCTCTTACTGACAGGGAATGCTGTGGTAAAGCCAGAGCAGCAGCAAGCATGAACAAGTTTAACCAAGAGCCTCCGGCTACAAAACACCTGGAGAGTGATGCGGAGGCCCGGGGACCTAATTCAGGATGTCAGCTTGGGTTTCAGGATTGCTAAGATTTCCTAGTTTCTCACCTCTACTGACACTTCAGATGCAAATATCTCAGTGTCTCCTGCCTGTCTTCTGAATCTTGACGGGGTTAAGAATTGGCCATTTTTCAGTTTCGACACTCCAGAGGAGAGGAGGACTAAACTTGTAGGCGTTGCACTGAAGAACTGTATCAAAGGATACCCAAGGAGCCTCATCCATGCCAAGACGGAACTCGATGGTTTCTGAATTTGGAGCCATTACTCATTTATACAATAGGAAGGATTGCTTTTTGGAAGTTGCATGGGTGGCACATTTGCCTGGGTAAAAGTGATCCTTGACATCAGTATTACTTAATTTGTCTTACAGCATCATCTAGACCTCTAAATAGAACTTCTAGTCTGTTTAAAAACCTCTCTCCACGTTAATGAAACGCTTGAGCAAAGAAACTATATATATGACTCAGTCGGTAACATTCATGAAGACCAGAGTTTGATCCTCCAAAACCCATGCAAGCAAACAAGACAAGGACTAGATGACTCAGTGAGTGAAAATGCTGGGCACACAAGCATGAATACTCGAGTTGGACTCCACAGGAGCCACATGCAGCCAGATGCAGTAGATCACACCTGTAATCTCAGTACTGCTATGGTGAGATGGGAGGCAGAAACACGAGAAACCGCAGACGTCTGAAGGGCGGCAAGCTTAGTGTAATGCAGAGGCAAAACAAAAGGAACAGCCTCAACAAGACTAAAGTTACAGACTGGTACCCAGGGCTGACCCATGACCTCTATTGGCATGCTGTAGCATGTGTGCACCTGCATGCACACATGAACATGCACACCGACACACATCATACCCATAGATTACAAACCTGTACACACACACACACACACACACACACACACACACTTTTTTTTAAGTTGAGTACAATGGTCTGACCTCTACACACAGGCACATACATGTGCACATTTGCCCTCCCAACACAGAGACAAACACACAAAATGGCTGAGTAGTTGAATCAATGTCACAGAAACTAGATTTATAACATAAAAGCACCCTAATATACACATGATAAATTGTTGTATTCAAAGTTAAGTAACCAAATAATTATCATCTGCCCAACTGTAATTTGTTTATATTCATTTTTAGCATTGCACCTATATTTAAGAGAGCTCATAAGCCACATCAAAGCTCTCTTGGAGATCATTATTTATAAAAGATTCTGTGGTTTGTAACAAAAACCTCAATTAAAAAGTGCATGGTTAATGAAATGGAAACTGGAAGATGGAGTGTTTGACTCCCCTAAAGTGATTCTCATTTTTTGATTCACTTATCCTCAAAGGAAAGCAAATTATATCATTCACATGTTTTACAGTGCCTATCCTTCACAATGACACCACATCGTTGAGTGTTCTACTCACTATCACATTGGGGCACTTCATGTGTGAAAAATAGTTACCGAAATATTTTCAAAATGTCAGACAGTCACAGAGCAATTTATCTCATCGCCTTGTCCCTCTAGGCTACGAGGCCATTTAGTAAAGGCCTATTAGTGAAGGGCAATGACTGACAGACATGTTTTCAACATAAGCATTCATGGGCCAATGAAAACAAAGAGCATAAACATTCCATTCAGAAGCGCACAGCATTTTTTTTTAAAAGAGCAATGCGAAGAAAGTTGAAGCTGAGAAAGGGATGCTGGTGGTCCTCAGAGAGCACAGGCCAATGAAGAATGCTGCCTTCAACTAGAAGTTATGGGATCTGGCTCTGGGCTCAGCTTGAACCACAGGGTGAGTGAGTGACCCATCTCAGAATTTCGGGAATTGCAAAATTCCATGTTCCTAGCAGATCTGATCAGTTAGTTGCATTCCCAAATCTCAAGCATGAAGGCCAACTCACATGATTTCTCACCAGGACTGTGTACACCTGTCAACTAAAGAGGGTTGCCAAGTGTTTGTCTTACCCTACAACAGACTTCTGAAAAGAAAACTTTACCCATTGCCTTGTAAATGAAAACTGTGATGTACACGGCATTAATGAATGCCAATTAATAGATTGTTTAATTAAAAGATTACATATCATAAAACAAATTCTGGCTTCTAGGTTGTTATTTGACTGAAGTCCACTTCCTTTTATGAAACAGGAGACTCTCAATCTTGGAGAGAGATGCTAACATCAAACCAAGAGTTTCTCCTTGACTTGTAAAGAAAGCATTGAGTAGGAATAGTAAGTTTTGTACCATGGGATCCAGTGTTATTTCAGATAGCACTTGCTACATCTGGTAGCAACTAAAGTCAAGTGGCAGCCGGTGTCCTAAACCCTAACATGCTGCCAAGGATGGTGACGCCTCTTACTTCTTGGTCTAAATTTTATTTCAATCTTCATAGGAATGACTTTCTCAAAACACATTCATTTCATCATGAGAAGCACTAACATCATGGAGGAAGCAACCCAGACAGGAAGTTATACTAGCATTCTGTAGCTGGAGATTTCTCCAGTCCCACTGGGGCCTGCAGCCACTCACACCCAAGTAAACACACAGAGACTTATTTTACTTACAAACTGTATGGCCATAGCAGGCTTCTTGTTATCTAGTTCTTATATCTTAAATTAACCCATTTCTATTAATCTGTAAGTTGCCACGTGGGTTGTGGCTTACGGGTACTTTACATCTTGCTTCTCATAGCAGCAGGAGCTGGCAGCATCTCCTGACTCAGCCTTCCACTTCCCAGAATTCTCCTCTCTGCTTATCCCGTCTATACTATACTTCCTGCCTGGCTACTGGCCAATCAGTGTTTGCATCAATCAATCAGAGCAACACATTCACAGCATACAGAAAGATATCCCTAGCAGCATTCCACACTTGCTTTCATTAGATACCATCTTGACACAGCAAGGTACTTATCCCCCCAAATCCCAGACTGCTCCTTCAGTCTGAAATGGTGCTCAACGGAGCACCTTGGCATGGTGGGCACTCAATACAGTAGAAATAGACTCTGAAATTCTATCAGAACAAATTTATGCTCAGATGCAAAGGGTTTACCATTCTTCCTTGGCCTTATGATAGACACATGAAACTTTCACTACTAAACAAGGCTATGAACCCCACAAACCAACTAAAAACAAAAGTCACAAGTACATTTAGTCCTCCATGATAGAATACAAGCACTTTTTGGTCAAAATGAAAGCAATAGTTCTTAGTCACTGTTGTATATAATACTTTCATGTATTTTTCTTCCCCTAAATAGGGTTAAAAAAAGAAGTAAAAAGAAAGATAACAAGAGTGTCATAAAGTTACATCAAAACTGGGCACCAAGTTCTGAAATTGCTCCATTTAAACTTGGACTAGTCCCACCAAGTACATGTAGTAAAAGGCAGACTAGTAAGTAAACAAAGTCCAATAGATCCAGCAACTGCTGTCCCATTGCCTAATACACGCTGCCAGTCAAATGTTCTACTGAAGTGGCCTTCACGCACCCTCCGACCGTGAAGCCCACTCTCCTTTTTCCATTCCCTATGGCCTTCTTTTCTTGCTCCCTTCCTTCCTTCCTTCCTCCTTCCTTCCTTCCTTCCTTCCTTCCTTCCTTCCTTCCTTCCTTCCTTCCTTCCTTCCTTCCTTCCTTCCTTCCTTTCCTTCCATTCTTTCTATTTTTTTAAAGAACATGAAGTTCTAAGGAAGAGTCATAATGCCTTGAACACTCACCAGCGGCTACCAATCCCTTTCCCACTCTCTCCCATATGCTGGTTCTTCTTCAAAGCTCTGATTTTTAGTTCACTTCATCTTTAGTCCTCATTTCCCCAACTCCAGCTCTCATAGTCTTTCAGCCAGTGTCTAGGGGACAATGTTCTTGCAAAGGACAGGAAAACTGAGCAACATTAAGATGAGGTTTTCCATCTCTCTGGAACTCACACTAGGATGTCTCTGGGTCATGTACAATTCTGACATACTCAACCAGTGTTTCCCTTATCACAGAGCAGGCTCACTCCCCTTCACAGGGATGGCTGATGCAAGCATGACATATGGCTGTGGATTCTTGTATCCATCATTTACGTGGGACAGAATGCTTTACTTGGGAGTTGCATAAAATATTTAAAAGTTTTATCTTTTAGTTAGGGAATGAATTTTACATGTAAAATACAAACATCTATTAATTGCTTTCTTTGTGGCTGTAGCAAAAGACCTAAGAGAAGCAACTTAAAGGAGGAAGGATTTATTTGCCTCACAGTTAGCAAGAGCATGGTCCAACAAGTTCAGGAACGCCTGGTGATGGGGTAGAGAGTCTGGGACTCCTCATATCCCACAAACCATAGATAGAGCAGGGAGACCTCCCCTGAAATCAGAGTGGACTATAACCTTCACCCCCTCCACGCAATGACCCACTTTTGGCTAGGCTGTACTCCCTAAAGTTTCACAAGATGCCAATATCACTGTCACTGACAGTGACTGACAATCCACTGTTCAGACACCTAAACCAAAGGGGCACATTTGACACTTCAGCCACATCAGCATTTTTAAGGAAAGTGTGTCTTTTTACATGTTAGATATACTTTAATACAGATGGCCATTTAAAAGAAATGTTTGATTGCTGTTGCACGCCTTAACTTTGCACACGGAAATGATTCTACCTTCCAAACATCATCCATACTTGCACACCTAAAGACTGAATCATCAAGGTCTCTCAAGGATTCTGTTGCCCAGAAGCCTTCAAGGGTAGTCCAAATGCAAGCTCCACTTATCTGGAGTAGAACACTGGGTAATGGACCACATGGAAACCTATAAGAGAGCTATCTTGATAACTATATGAGAAGAAACCAATGCCACGGAGAGGTTAAATTACTTGTCCAGGATCACACAGCTAGAAGAAAGCACAACAGACTGATGTCCTCTGCCTCACTAGGCAGTATCAAGGAACACTATCCCACCCACCATCATTAAGAATGTCTGTTGACATACACCTGCTGTTTACTGAGCACTAATTATATGCCAGGCACCAAAGAGGAAGGACTTCAAAGGCCTGAGCTTGAACTGAAGGGCTTTTGTTTTAAAGCAAATGTAGGAGCTTTGGAAAACAAAAAAGCCGTTAACACAATGTGATACCTTCCTGGTCAGGCTAGGGTGTTGTCCTGGTGGCAGCAAACTTCAGTAACAAATAGGACTCTTAGAAACACAAACTGTCAAACTCTTTTCTTTTAAGTAATTACAACATACTGGTTTGAATTTAGAGCATGTAAAACATTGGATTAATTGTCTTCAGTGGTATCTGGTCATCAATGTCATATTATGGCACAGTGTTTCGGGAGAGTACACTTAACATTCTTTTTTAAAAATTTATTTTTATTTTGTGTGCATTGGTGTTTTTTTGCCTGTGTGCATGTCTGTGTGAAGGTGTCAGATCCCCTGGAACTGGAGTTACAGACAGTTGTGTGCTGCCATGTGGGTGCTGGGAATTGAACCCAGGTCCTCTGGAAGAGCAGCCAGTGCTTCTAACCGCTGAGCCATCTCCCAGGCCCTTAATATTCTTAAACATGTGCTCCTTACATCTTATTCCGGAACTTACTGCACACAGTCACTGCCTCGGGAGCTGCACACCTCTCCTAATCTAATGTGGCACAGAGTGGTTAATCAGTAACGAAACTTGAATTCTGAGTTTAAGTTGTCAGGGAAGAGCCGTTCCTTCTTCAGGGTAGAGTAGAGTGCACCAGCTCATGTCAGTTTATCTATTTTTCTAATACCTGCTTAGAAACAAAGGAGGGTAAATAACCGAACTAAGAACTTAGCCAATCTCAAAACGACCCAGGGCCAAGCTGGGAAGAGATAAAGACATGGATGGTCTACCTCAAAGTGGGAGCCGGATGATCACATAGTTCTCCTGTATTCCAGGCTGGTGCCGAGGATTCCCTGGGAATTATTTTGATTAATCCTCACAATAACCCTAATGAAATGAGTCACTCTAATCTCCATTTGATAAGTAAGAAAAATGAGGCCCAACTTCACACACACACACACACACACACACACATACACACACACACGCACACAAATGGGGAACTAGAATTGGAACGCAGTCCAGAAGCCAGTCTGCTTTTAATCACACGCCCGGGATAAGCAATGGAAACGCCCCTGGGGCCAAGCAAGTGAAGAGGAGGATGTTTGAAGTGGCTTAGCTTTAAGGTTAGAGAGTCAGGGCTCCTAACCATGGCTGCCTGTGCAATCACCTAGGGAGCCTTAAAGACTGTTGGTTGAAGCCTGGGTTCCACCCCCCATCCCCCCTCAGCCCCCCCCCCCCCCAGATGTGATCTAATTGATGTGGCAGCTGCAAGGTGCTCCAAACAGGCAGTGTAGCCAGAGGCAGGCTGCTTGCAGAACAGTGTGGCAGGCGGCTCATCTGACAGCAGCAAGAGGAAACTTAGAAATGTTAACTAAACTGTGCACGGAACAAAGGTTGCTACTACCTCTGCTACTAGTTTGTGATCCCCGCCCCGTTCTTTGGTATAGTTAAGGTACTAATATGAGAACTAGATACATCGATGATTGATAGACACATAGATTGTAGATAGATGATAGATGAATGATAGGTGATAGATGATAGATAGATAGATAGATAGATAGATAGATAGATAGATAGATAGATAGATGATACATACATACATGCATACATAGATGCAGAAGATAGTGTCATGGATTTTTGTGGAGATGGTCATCTGGTCTCTGAGCCTTTCCATGTCATTCTCCAGTTCCAATTATAGGTCTATTATACAAAATAGTAATCTCTGTCCAAAGGACCCTGGAGTACACCCTGTTCTTCAAATGAAGATATCTCAACTGTGCTCACTTAACAAATGCGTACCATTTGATAAACACTTGCTTCGACTTTGTCAAGAGTCATGTTTTAAAAGAAGACCACTCAAAATTAACTCTGACCTTTATCCAAGCCAAATAAAGCGATCTCACTGAACTAAAGAGGTCTAAAGGAACAAAGGTGGGAGGGAGGGAGGGAGGGAGGGAGGGAGGGAGGGAGAGAGGGGGGGAGGGAGGGGGGGAGGGAGGGAGGGAGGGAGGGTATCGGGAGATGGCCCAGTCAGTAAAGTCCCTGTTGTGATGCCTGGAGACCTACCTTTTGCTCTGTAACCCACTGACTGTGGAGGAGAGACAAGCAGCTATCTCCAGCCAATCAGCCTAGCTGAGTCAGTAAGCATCAGGTTCAGAGAAAGACCCCATCTCAGGAAGTAAGGGTGGATGAAGAGTAAATGAGAAAAGGCACCTGGTATCAACTGTGGCCTCCACGCTCATGCACACCTACACATAGACATACACACCCAAACCAAAAAAGGATAGAGTGAGGTACTCTGAACTTGTGTATGAAGGTAAGATGTAGCACCACTAGATAAAATGACATTTGTCCTGGAGAGGGGAGAACAAAAGCTACATGCCACCAGAAAATGCTCACTACTAAACAGCCTGCAGAGGTGACAATGGATGTTGCTAAAGGCAAGTCTGAAGCCTCTTCTGAAAAAAACAGAAACTCCAGCCAGCTTGTGAACTAATTTCTTCCTACACAATCATTGCAACTGTTGCGCTGCCCGCCAAAAGGAAATAGCAAAAAGCATCTATTAAGAAAGATTTCAGTTGGGTGGTGGTGGTGGTGGCGGCGGCGGCGGCGGCGGCGGCGGCGGCGGCGGCGGCAGCAGCAGCAGCAGCAGCAGCAGCGCACGCCTATAATCCCAGCATTCAGGAGGCAGAGGCAGGCAGATCTCTGTGAGTTCGAGGCCAGCCTAGTCTACAGAGGGAGATCCAGGAAAGGCGCCAAAACTACACAGAGAAAATGGTCTCGAAAAAAAAACCATAATCAATTAAAAAACAAATAAATAGACAAATGAATAAATATTTCAGGGGCTGGATGCACAGCTCAGCCAGTCATTCGCTTGCTTGCTGTGCGAGCTGATGACCTCAGTTTGGATCCCTCTGACCCATGTAAAAACCCAGGTATGGTGGTGTATGCCTGCACTCTGAGTGCTGGGGGCTGAAGACAGGATCCATGGAGCTCAATGGCCAGACAGTCTGGCTGTCTCAAGAAATAAGGTGGAGAGTGAAAAACAAATACACTGGACATCACTCTCCGGCCTCCACACAGGAGCATACATATTGGCTAGTGCACACACACACACACACACACACACACACACACACACACATCTTAGGTGCTAGCTGGCTGGTCAATCTAGCCAAAACAGGTATTCAACTTTCAGTAAGAGACCCTGTATCAGAAAAATAAAGTAGAGACTCGATCAAGGATGACTTCCTAGTATCAACCTCTGGCCCTCACATGTGCAAACGGCACATCCACACATTCACACCCACACTGAAGCTCATGGGGAATCAACTCATACTTTCTAAGTAAATAAACTAAGTATCCACCCTTCTCATACCAACAACTCACGGGTAAATTCCCACATATACTTTTTTTTTTTTTTTTTTTTTTTTTTTTTTTTATCTAAGAGACTGTCAAAACAGGCTTTCCTTTTAAAAAAAAGCCCAGCCACATATTTTCATTGCCTGGGGCAGTGCAGTTTGAAGAAGCTAAAAATACTTTCTTTTCTTCTAAGTTTGGAAGAACAAATCAGACCAAGCAAATAGCTGCATATCATTTTCTCCTATCTGAAAAGTCTTACTAGAAAACGCTCTGTATAGCTGGATCAAGGCAAAAGCATCTGTTTTATATTTGTATCCACATCCCCTGTTAGGAACACCCCTTCAGCTTACATGCGCCCAGGAAGATTCAGTAAGCCATATCTGCATTATCAACAAGGACGGCTGTGGTATGACTGTTTAGATAGGGCTTTTTATTTCTTGCTTCCTTTGTGTTGGAGAGAGAGTTTCGTGAGTGTTGAAAACAAACGAGCAGGACAGGTAAAAGCATTTATAAAAAACATATACAATGAGCTTATAAAAAACATATACAATGAGTGTGTCCTTAAGGGAACCACCAAGGGTTTACATGCACTCACTCACGAATCATTTGGGCCTTAGAAATTCATAGTCAATGTGATTTTTAAAACAGAAGGATACAAGCTTCGAACCTCTTGCACAAGTTGTGTCTTCTGTGGCTGGTAATGTGAAATCTTACGTTTCTTCTTTTTGACTTCCCAAAGCTAACTGTAAAACACGCATGTGCATTCATGCATATACACACACAGAGCTCTGTGATCAGCTAAAGGCAACCACAGGAAGACAAGCCTTTTAAAAAAACAATCATCTGGAGGATAATTAGTCAAGTAGTGTGGACTTTTCCATCACACCCCATATTTCTCAAATTACCTATTAAATCAGCATAATAATAACAAAACAAGCTAGCCAGTTCCATTCACCAGCCACGAATGTATAGCCTAATTTTTTTTTTTTTCTTGGAAAGGAGACCCAGTTAAGTGTCTGCATAATTCTCCATATCTACAAACCAGGGCATGCCTCTTGGGAAAGGGTTGGCAAATGTGGCAGGAGGGCTGTTTGCTTAGATTGCAGCTGGGCCTTTGACAAGTGCTTTGGGCAAAATATCCCGTATTGTATGTAACCCCCCAAAGCCATGGGCTGGTGCTGTGGATTTCAAAGATAACTCCTGCCAGGAAGAGGAAAACCGGGATGTTACCTCTCCACACACACTCAGAGCCAACAGCCCCGTGCTGCTGTGCCAGAAGGTCAACGGATGACACCTGCAAGGCCAACTGCACATCAAAACTACTTTTCCAGCCCCAGCACTAGCGCGGAGCGAAGTTGGCCGCGCGCGTCCCCTTCCCTGTACCTTGCAATTGGGCAGAGAGTGAGTCCTGGTGCTGCTGGTACTTGAGCGCCACCGCCTCGGCTTTGCGCAGCTGGGTCTGCAGTTCCAAGTAGAGCATCGCGCCATAGAGGAAGCCGAAGACCACCGTGAGAAGCAGCAGCGTCTGGAAGATCCGCTTCTGCTTTCGGGAGCACATCCCGTTTCCCATAGTCCCTCCTGCGCCCCGCGCTGCGGCGGCGGACGCCGTCGTGTCCTCGGGTCCTCGGCTGAGTCGGGCGGCTCAGCAGCGGCCACCGCGGGAAGCAGCCGGACGCGGCATGAGCAGAAAGACGCGAGACACAAAAGCCGTGGCCAGAGGGGAAGAGGCGGCCGCTCAGCCCCCGCGCGCGGCGGGGCGCCAGGCCATCGACGCCACCCGGGCAGCGGCCACCAAACTTCTGCGACGTCGGATCTCCGCGAGTGGCTGGGGCCCCGTGGGGTCCCTTTGCATACTTCAGAGCCCGCTGCCCTTGCTGCCGGTCTCCACGCGCGCCGACTGCCCGGCTTTCCTTCCTCCTCACTTTTTGGCCTCGCTGTCCCCACTGTCTGTCCCCGCCCCTCGCGCCGGCTCCCGCTGCTGGACTTTGTGGCTACGGCTGGTAGGGGACGCGCGCCCAACAAAGGGACCTGGCTCCCGGCGGCGTCCCAGCGCGCGGTCCACCTCGGATGGTGGAGAGATGGGGGACAGGCTGTTCTGATCGGGTAAGGGCGGGGGGAGACGGAGAGCCGGTGTCACTGATCTGGAGGCTCCAGTGGTCCGCCACCTCCCACCCAACTTACGTGTCACCCACGGCCCCGCTATCATGGCCAACGGGATTCCGGGAGGAAGTCTCACTCGGGCTCCCAGCTCATTGGGTCCCCTCAAGCCGCCGCTCCCTCCTTTCGGGGAGTCAATGCTGGGCTCCATTGGACGCCAGCTTTGTCTGTCCCGCCCCGGGCCGCGCCCTCCCTCTCAGCTCTGGGCAGGCCCTGGGCTCCGTGGGCCGCGCGGCCGCCTGGCGCCTGGGTGCGCCCACATGGAGCCCGGGTGGGTGGGAATAGGCGGAGGAGCTGGGCTGGGAGTGCTGGGGACTTGTCCTGGCCTGAGACTTGGTGATGATCATTGCGCACGTGTACGCATGTGTGTGCCGGCACTTGGAATGCACGTGGAGAAAGAGTACAGTGCTTACACACGCCTAGGACAGCAAAGCAGCAGGATGTGCACTCTGCTAAGTCCTGCTCAGTTCTTATCCTAGAGTGAGCTCAGATTGCAGACAGTGTGTTCTTTGCACAGAAGGCACAAATCTCTCAAGGGCTGCCTACTGAGTCTTCAGGGACACTAGCCTGAGTTCATAGATGGTAGGAAGCAAGCTGGTACCCCGAAGCTCACTTGACTGTCCACGTGGGGTGGGGAAATCACTTTGTTGGCAGAGGGAAAGAAATGATCTCATATGTTTCCTCTGGCTTCAAATGGAATAATTTAAAAACAAATCTTACAGGCTGAAATGAGTATGCATTCATTTTGCTATGTGTATTTCTCGTAATGGTGACAGAAATGCATCAGTTACAATTTAAAATTACATTTTCAGGGCCAACAAAAAAATCCTAACTAGAAAAGCTAGACAAGCATAATAACTCCAAACCACTTCAAAGAAATCCATGGTGCATTTGTTTCTCCCATCTAATGAGAGGGCGTGTGGAATTGAGGTTACACATAAATGATAATTTTGTTTCCCCTCTTGACCTGGAGTCTAAGGGAAATACATTATTTCTGAAAAGAATCAGTAGTGCAGTTGCACTTATTACATTCTGCATAATTTTTGTGATATCCTGACTGGGTTTTAGTCATCGCCATCAATTATGGGACAGAGAATGCTTAAGATGAAGGAAGATCTGCTTAAGCCAGGTTCATAAAGATAGTCCCTGTCCTGAATGTTTTTAGGTCAACTATGAAATCATCAGTTAACAAGAGCCACACAGGCAGGCTGGGGCATTTATCTCACTGTGAAAAATAAGCAGAATTGGTATATGCACTTAACTAATAAAAAGCACGTTACATTGTTCAAAATGCATACAGGGATACTTAGGGTATTCTATTCACATGTTGGAAACAAACCAAATTTGACCAAGATGACATAAATAGTTCTAGGACTATCTAGTTCTCATAAAAAGTAGTTACTCACAATAAGAGAATCTATCAGAATCTTACCCTTTCCACCTTTTTCTTCAAAAACCAAATCGTTACTCGATTTAAATATGTAGTCAAGAACTGTAGTCTGTTAAAATGTGAACCTATGCCAGGCCTGATGGTACAAGCCTGTAATCCCAGCTACTGGCGAGATCAGGGCAATAGGATTCCTAGGTCAGCCTGGACAATTTAGAGAGCTCTTGTTTCAAATCAAAAGTGAAAAAAATCCTAGGGATGGTAGCTTAGTGTTAGAACACTTACCTAGCACATAGTAGACACGACTTCAATCCCCAGTCCCAGAAAAGAAAAGAAAAAAAAAAAAAAAAAAAGACAAGAATGCCCAATTTAAAAAGAAAGCCGACTAAAGAAGCTTAGTTTTGTTCCATGGTGATGGTGTAACTCCCATGGTCACGAGTCTTATGGAATTTCCCACTGTTTAAGGTTTCCTCTTTCTGTTTTACTCACAGAAATTGGGAGTAATTAGTAGGATTCCTTTAGAATTCCTCAGAACTAAATTTGCTCATAAGCTGTCCAAAATCTCTGTGCAAACTTCTCTAAAGGAAATGAAATGTTCAGATTTTTTCAGCAATAATCTTAGCCTGTACTCGAATATGAGACGAATATGAGACTATTCTGGACACACCGACAGAGAGAGAGAGAGAGAGAGAGAGAGAGAGAGAGAGAGAGAGAGAGAGAGAGAGAGAGAGAGAGAGGGGAGAGGGAGAGAGAGGGAGAGAGAGGATTATACAGTAGAGAGGCATGGAAAGTCTGCTCACAAGTTACACAGCACATGGTATTCAATTGTATTTCCAACCTTTGGAAAATCTTGAGCTTCTTAAATTCATGATCACTCATTTTAAAACTCGGATTTCTTAACATCAGTTTCATTTCACTTTCTTAAGGTCTTCTTTGCCTAAAGCGGACAACTGATTCTATGGAATATAATAAATGAAGGCCATAAAACACAGCTCAATATTTTAGTCATAAAACTTGAAAGAGAAGAAAGTTATTACTTGAACTTATTCATTATTTCAAATTCAAGAAGGGTTTGCAGAAGAACATAAAATCACTAATGGCAGTGTCTTTATAATATTACATTTCCAAGGTGAACATTGCCTCTGGATTCTTGAATATACAAGTATAGTGCTTTTCAGCAGCTAACATGGGAGGCATCCAGGGCCTATAAATTAAATTTGCATAGCACTGCCTTTAGGTAGAGTTTATAATATATGAACTATTTACACTAGCCTTGGAAGATCTATTGTTAGTTCTATTTTATTTTGTTTCTTTAGTATTTTAAAGACCAACCCTTCATAATTAAATATCCATAGACAATATATTTCATAGCATATGCATATAATTTAGAAATTACAAATACTGAGGAATTTCCTCCATTTAGTATTTTGCTTCTAAGTCAGGAAAAAGACAACTAGAGCCTTACATCCTAGAAGAGTTAAGACAGCGTTTGAGAACATTAGATGTTCTCTACCTTAAATGAATGGTGTTCAGATATGTTTATGTTCCCAAGAGGGGACGTTAAGAAAAATAAATTTGAGAGAAGCAGGTGATGTATAATTTGCAATAATCTAATTATCATTAGTAATGTAGTCTGAGTAGTCTCCATTGCATGAAAACTTTTATTGAAATATCTTTCCTACAAATAGAACTCAATATGCTTTAACTTGTTGGAGAAACAAACACCACCCAAAAGGAGTGCTGAGTATTCAACTTTAAAATGGTGAGCTCAGGAGATGGGCTGTTGTTAGGGGATGCTTGTCTAGCATATGCAAACCTGGGGGCTCAACTTCCAGCATTTATGTTTCCTGGTTTAGTTGGAAACTTGACATCTGAGAGGAAAGCCGACTTCAGATTGATCTGGACAGGTTTGTGGAGGATTTTCTTTATTGCTAATTGATACAGGACAGCACAGCTCATAGGAAGTATAACATCCCTACAGAGATTGTCCTGTGTTAGACAGCTAGCTAAGCATGAACCAGTGGGCAAGTCAGCAAGCAGTGCCCCTTTATGGTATTTGCTTTAAGTTCTTACCCTTTTTTCTCTCAGTGATGGCCTATGGCCTGGAAGTATAAGCCCTTTCTTCCCCAGACATGTTTTTGGCTGGGATGCTTTATCACAGCAAGATAAAGGATCCTAGAACAGTAACTAAATAACTGGTAGCTGAATCAACAAAATGTAACATAGCTTTTAAGTGTCAATAACTCAGTTTGAACTGCATCATATAACAGTTACAGGAATAACTCTCCTCTCTTTCTTCCAAGAACTTTCACCCTGTGTCTTGTTGCTTTTTTGCGGCTCCACCCATTTGTTAACACCTGATTAGTACCTTCACCTCTTGTCTTGTCACCTTTAAGACCTGTTCTAGGAACAAGGGCATTCTGTCATTTTGACGGTTCCCTGAGAAATAGGCTGAAACTCCTTTTTCTCAAGGTTTTGTTAATGACCTGGAAATAACTGTCAGTACATTAACGAAACAAGAAGGTAAGCACGGGACTGGGGGCATAACTGAGTGGTTAATCCTGCTCAGCATGTCTTGGTGCCTTTTTTGGGCCTGTTTTCTGAATGGCTATCTTTGTAATTTTCGACTATGTGAGGAGTTAAAAGAGGGAAAAGAAGTAAATGGGTAATCAGTTCTCCTAAGTCAAGTCCTTTTCAGTAGCCAACTGGGTTGGCAGGATTGCTCAGTGGGTAAAGCACTTGTCATTTAGGCATTAGGTCCTGAGTTCTGATGTCCAGAACCTACTTAAAGACACTAGGATCAGTAGCACACATCTATAATTTCTGCACTCCTGCATTGAGTTGGGATGTGGAAACAGGAAGTACTCTAGCTCATAGGCTTACCCTGGCTTAGGCAGGTACAAAAAGGAGAGCCTGTTTCAAAAATGGTGAAAGGGGAGGACCTCCACTTAACGTTGTCCCCTGACCTCTTCATGTATAGTATGGAACCCACATGCATCTATCCAACCCCACCCCACCACACACAAAGAACATTGTGGAAGTAAAAAGCTAAACTCTACTACTATGACTAAGAACAGCTAGGAAATAGACAAGCAATGGTTTTTGTATCATAAGGTTTAACGGTTTCTTACTGAGTCCCTGACAATGCTCCTTGCCAGTTGGAAAGATGCTTGGGAACATTTCAAAGGCGGCTTGAGATGCACACTGCCAGGTTCAAGCCTCATTTAGTCACACATTATCTGCCACATCATGAGTAAGTCTGTAACGATTAAGACAATTAGTTCCAGGGTTTATAAAATAAAAAGAATATTCCCATGTGCACTGCAGAAGACCCACAGGGATCAAGATGGAAGCAAATAGTCAGACTGGAGATTGAACTAAAAGCTGTAATGGCATTTATCCACATCTAGATTGTCCTGGAAATCCATATTTGATATTTTGAAAATTAAGCTCAACTTGCCAATTAAAATGATAATGCTACCCCATAACTGAGCATCTTTTCTTCACTTGTGGAAGTGTGATTTCACAACAGAAGGATTTACATGGGACTTCTATTCATAAAAGCTGGACTTCTAATTCTTAGGTTCCAGTATATGGATTGATATTTTCAGTAGACATTACATCTCAACTTTTTAAAAATAGCTACTGTGCATGACATGTGGAAGAAGGACAGAAGGAAGTGATGGATGTAGTGACAGGATGAAGTAAGGCCTTGTTACCAAGAACCGTCAGGTGTGGGGTTTATATCTTCAATGCTATATTGAAGATCTTGGGGTTTTAATCGTTCCAAGAAAAAGAACAAGAACAGAAGTGGCCTCATGGTGCAGTCAGGACTCCTGGGAAGGCAGCCTTTGAGGCATGGCAATTAGCACAAACAGTTGGTTAATTAGAGTCCGTGAAAGCCAAGGATCATTAAAGTGACATTCAGACACCTTAAAACATATATGCGTACTTTCATTAAGTTTTCCTCTAATGTTAGGCCAAGCCTTGGCTTGCAGGTTTGAATCCATCATTAGTTAAAACTCAGCTTCGCCTTCTCAGCCTTAGTGTGTCACTCACGATTTCTAGTTGTAGCTTCCTTGAGTAAGATCTTCCTAGTAAGATGATTTCAGTGCAAAATGAAGCCAGATTGAAATTATGTTTTTTGCGGTCTTATTTTTCACCTAATTTGGCTGTGATTTTATTTTTCTCCAAGTTAAGAGTTCTGTAGAGCTTTCAAAACATTCGTCTGAATTTCTATAGAAACAACTAATTTTTAACTTCCAAACTTCTTGCTTTATATAACATTGAATTGTATCACACAACTAAAAGAGAGTGAAATTACATAATCAGTTATCAGAGCATCAGCAGTCTCTACCTAGCTCAGTAGGAAAGTACAGGCCCTAAAGGTTTTAGTTGATGTGCCTTCTGTGGTCCTCAGTGGTCTTCTGGAGAAGATTCATATACCTGTTCACCTCTTAGGGAAGAACCTCCTTTAAACCAATGAGTTGCTTTGTTGGAATTATATCCTGCAATTATTCCCTTACTTTGCAAGCTAGTGAGGTAAAGGGATAAACCAGTCATGAAGAAGAAGGAAGAGGGTCACCAAGATGGTGCAGAAACAAAATACAGTTAAGATTAAGTCTTATGACCTGAGTTTGATCCCCAGGACTTATGTGACAGCACTAATGAACTGTCTCCCAATAGCTGTCCTCTGTAACCACATATTCCCCATCGCACATGCATGTAAACACACACAATCTACAAAATGTAAAAAGAAAGAAAGAGGGAAAGAAGGAAGCAAAAACACAAAGGGACTGGGAAGAGAACCATTCAGGGTAAAGGGGTGGGCATTTTGCTGATAAGAAAGAAAACACAAGCCTTTTAAAACAAAAGCTAAGTCTATGGGTGACATAGATTATTGAAATGGATTGAGGAATGAAAAGGTCAAAGGTGCGTAAGGTAGTAGGAATGGAGGGGTAGCAGAGACTCTACCTTCCCAGTTCTTGACTGAAAGGGGAGAAAACTGAGTGTGGGTTCAGGAAGAAACCAGCTCAAGAGAAAGTTTGGGGTTTTCTCTATGAGATTTGCTTTTCCCTTTGCTTTTGGCTGGTAGATAGGACATATTTGTTGACTTGGGGAAAAGGAGTAAGTAGTAAGCAGAGTTGGACAGATTAATGATGCCTTGTGCTGCATTTATACATTCTGAGGTGTCCCTGTTCCCTTGTGTCAGCTGCCTG
Source organism: Peromyscus maniculatus bairdii (assembly GCF_049852395.1). Taxonomy (NCBI): domain Eukaryota; kingdom Metazoa; phylum Chordata; class Mammalia; order Rodentia; family Cricetidae; genus Peromyscus; species Peromyscus maniculatus. The sequence continues at coordinate 56,763,446 of NC_134857.1, forward strand.
TACCTAGAAACACTTTCTACCTGGTATCCCCCATGGTGTCTCTGGACCTGGACTCAGGTAGGCTCATCTCCTTCCTGTCCGCCATTACAGTATCTCCAGTGTCTCCCAGGCTCTATAGCAGACTGCTTGTGGGGGCCTCTCCTCTATCCCAACTTCCATCCCCCGTGACTACTCCAAACCTTGGTGTGGATTCAGCTTTACTAACCCCAGTGCTCTCTCTTGACCCCACCCCAACTCCTTTTAGCTCATCTGCTTCCTTTCTGTCAGGCCCCATACCTAGAAACACTTTCTACTCAAGATGTCTAGTGTCCACCACTGTCAGGGACTCAGGCAGGTGAGTCACACTGTCCTTGTTGTCCTCCTTTACGATCTCTCTATTCTGATGCTCAGCCCACAACAACATTCTTACAGGAGCCCCTCCTCCCACCTTAGCTCCATCCCCTGGAGACTCCAACTCTTGGTTCAGAACCAGGGTCCCCCTGGTCCTTTCATCCGCATCTCTCCAGACAATTCTGTGCCTTACCACAACCTACATGCAAGATCCTCTCTTTCTAATGAACCTCCAGAAGCACTCCTTACCAGGCAAACCATGGCCATCATACTTTCCTAAGATTCAGAGAAAGCAACGGGAACAAAGAACTGGAGCAGCTACCCAACAAAGACACGATGAGATACCAACACTTAAAATGATCACGATCATCCCAATCCCAGATGCCTAAACACCAGCACAAAACAAAAACATTACCAGCCAGGACAGTGTGTCCCCACAGAACTCAGTAACCCCCAGCAACAGTAGGCACTGAGAAATGCAACACAGGGGGAGCCCAAGACAAGGATTTCAAATAGTGATTCTGAATATGTCCAAGGACCTTAAAGAAAATATGAATAAACCCGTAAATTGAGTACATGAAAACACAATGAAACCGGAGAATGAAATAATGAAAGTAATGTAAAACATGTAGACTTTAACAAAGAAATAGAATCACTAAAGAAACCTCAAACTGAAATAAAACTGGAAATGAAATATTCAGGAAGTTAAACAAAAATCTCAGAGGTAAGCCTCATCAACAGAGTATAAGACATGGAAGAAAAAATCTCAGGAGTTGAAGACAAAGTAAACATGGATACCTCAATCAAGGATAATTTTTAATCTAAAAATTACAAACACAAACATTGAGGAAATATGGGACACTATGAAAAGAATACACCTATAAATAATAAGATTAGAAGAAGAAGGGGGCTGGAGAGATGGCTCAGAGGTTAAGAGCACTGACTGCTCTTCCAGAGGTCCTGAGTTCAATTCCCAGCAACCACATGGTGGCACATGGTGGCTGTAATGAGATCTGGTGCCCTCTTCTGGCCTGCAGTCATACATGCTGTATACATAATAAATAGACAAATCTTAAAACAAAAACAAAAAACAAAACAAACAAACAAACAAAAAAAACCCCTCAGATCAGAGCATGGAAAATATTCAACAAAAGGCAGAGATTACCAGATTGGTTTATAAAACTATTCCCTCCTTTTGCTGCATCCAAGATACACACCTTATCATCAAGGACAGACATCGCTTCAGGGTGAAAGTATGACAGAAGAAAACATTCCAAGCAAATGGAACCAAGAAGCAAGCCACTTAAGTCATTTTATGTATGAGAAAAGACTGAAAACCAAACCTAATCAAAAGAGATAGGGAAAGACACTACATACTCAACAAATGAAAAAAATCCACCAAGAGAATACTGTAATTGTAAACATATATGCACCAAACGCATGAGCACCCAAGTTCATAGAAGAAACACTACTATAGCTGAAATTACTTATTTTCCCATACAGTCACAATGGGTGATTTCAATACCGAATTCTTGTCAATTGACATGTCTTCCAGACAAAAACTAAGTAGAGAAATTTTGGAGTTAAATAATATCATAAATCAAAAGGTTCTAGCAGGTATTTACAGAGCATTTCACCCAAACAAAAAGAATATTCCTTCTTCTAGGAAGTCATAGAACTTTCTCCAAAACTAACCACATACTTGGACAAAAAGCAAGTCTCAACAGATATAAGAATGCTGACATTTTATCATGTTTCTTTCTAATCACCTTGGATTAAAGCTAGAGATCAACTGCAACAGAAATTCTTACAAATTCATGAAAACTTGAACAACTCACCACTGAATGAAAAATGGGTCAAAACACAGATTAAGAAATACATTTAAAACTATTTTTAGAATTGAATCAAAGTAAAACACAAGGTACCCAAACCTATGGGACACAGTGAAGGAGATTCTAAGAGACAAGTCATACCACTAAGTGCCTACATAAAAAGTTGGAGCAATCTCATATTAACAACTGCAGTGCACACTGAAGACTCTAGAGAAAAAGAACTAACACCCCTAAGAGTACATAGCAAGAAATAATCAAACTGGGAGATGGAATAAATAGAATAGAGACAAAAAATCAATAAAATGAAGAATTGTTTCTTTGAGAAAATCAATAGGATAGATAAACCTTTAGCCAAATTAACTAAAAGATGGAGAAATAAGATCCAAATCAATAAAATTAGAGGCGAAAAGAGGAACATAACAACAGACATCATTGAAATCCAGGGGACATACTTAAAAAAAAAGCTATGCTCCACCAAATTGGAAAACCTAAAAAAAATGAATAAATTGCTTGATATACATGATGTAACAAAGTTAAATCAAGACAAGATAAGCAATTTAAACAGGCCTATAACTCCTAGTGAAATAGAAGCAGTAATTAAAAGTTCCTCCAAAAAAGTAAGTCCAGGGTCAGATTGATTCAGCACAAAATTCTACCAGACCTTCAAAAAAAATTAATGTCAATACCCTTAAATCATTCCCCAAAATAGAAACAAAAGGAGGCTGTCCCAATTCTTTTTATGAGGCCACAATTAACCTCATACTGAAACCTCACAAAGACCCAACAAAGCAAAAGAAGTGCAGACCAGTTTCTCTAATAAAAATAGATTCTAAAATTCTCAATAAAATCTGGCAAACTGAATCCAAGAATACAACAAAATATGATCCACCATGAGGAAGTAGGCTTTATTCCAGAAATGCAGGAATGGTTCAATATATGTAAACTGATTAATACAACCCACTACATGCATAAAAGCTGAAAGACAAAAATCACATGATCATCTCATTAGATACAGAAAAGGTCTTAGACAAAATCCAACATCTCTTCATGATAAATGTCCTAGAGATACCAGGAATACAAGGAACTTACCTCAGTGTTAATACAGGCATTTTATAACAAGCACACAGCCTACATCAATGTAAATAGAGAAAAACACAAAGCATTTTAACTAAAATCAGGAAGAAGACAGGGATTTACACTCTATAGACATATTTAATATAGTACTTGAAGTGTTAACTAGAGAAATAATACAATGGAAGGAGATCAAGGAGACACAAACTGGAAAGGAAGAAGTCAATATTTTTATGTAAGTATTTGTGATATCAATTTATACATAAATGACCCTAAAAATTCCACCAGGGATTTCCTGGAGCTGATAAACACTTTCAGCAATGTAGCAGGGGAAAATATTAACTAAAAATATCAGTAGACTTCCTATATACAAATGTCCAATAGACTTAGAAAGAAATTGGGAAAACAACATCTATCACAATAGTATCAAAAATATAAAATAGCTTGTGGTAGCTCTAACCAGGCAAGTCAAAGTCTTGTATGATAAAATCTTTAAGACACTGAAGAAAGAAAGTGAAGGAGATGTCAGATAATGAAAAGATCCCCCATGTTCTTTGATCAGTAGGATTAACATAATGAAAACAGTTATCCTACCAAAAACAATCCACAGATTCAGTGCAATCCCCTTTAAACTCCAGCACAATTCTTTAGAGATCTTAAAAGGACAGTTGTCAGCTTTATATGAAAACAATACACACATTAAACACACACACACACACACACACACACACACACACACACACACACACATACACACACCCCAAAAAACAAAAACAAAGCAAAACAAAACAAAACAGGATAGCTAAAGGAATCCTCAATAATAGAAGAACTTCTGGAAATATATCATCTCTAACCTCAAGTTGTACTGCAAAGCTATAGTAATAAAATTACCATGGTATTAGCATAAAAGCAGACATATTGATCAATGGGACCAAACTGAAGAGCCAGACATAAATCTACAAAACTATGAACATGTGAAAGTTGATAAAGAAGCCAGAAATGCACATTAGAAGAAAGATAATATCTTTAGTAATTGGTGTAAGTCAAACTGCATCACTGCATGTAGAAGAATGCAAATAGTTACATATTCTGACCCTGTGTACTTCTCATCTCTAAATGGATCAATATAAAGCCAGATACCCTGAATCTGATAGAGGAGAAAGTGGAGAATAATCTTGAATTCATTGGCACAGAAAAAGACTTCCCATACATGACACAGAAAATACAAACACTAAGACCAACAGTTAATAAATAGGATCTCATGAAACTGGAAAGCTTCTGCATGGCAAAAAATGCATCTGGACAAAGTGGCAGCTACAGAATGGGAAAAAATCCAATCCAATAGAGGGTTAATATCTAAAATATATAAAGAACTAAAAATGCTGGGAATGAGGAAAACAGGTAACCTAATTTAAAAATGGGGTATAAAGAACAGAGAGTTCTAAAAGTTGGAGCACAGATAAAATAGAAATACTTAAAGAAATGCTCAACATCCTTAGTCAGTAGGGAAATGCAAATCAGAACTACTTTGAGATTTCATCTTACACCGGTCAGAATGTCCTATATCAATAAAACAAATAGAGCCCATGTTGACAAGGGTGTGGGGTAAAAGGAACACTTGTCAGTGTGGTGTTCATTCAGGAAGCTGGGAATAAACTTACCTCATTGTCTAGCTATATCATTTTTGAGCATATACCCAAAGGACTCTTCATGTTACTACAGAGACACTTGTTCATCCATGTTCATTGCTACTCATTCATAATAGCCAGAAGTTGGAAATAGCTTAAATGTCCATCCATGGATGTATAGATAATGAAAATGTGGCACATTTACACAGTGGAATATTATTCAGCAGTTTAAAAAACGAAATCAAGACATTCATAAGTAAATGGATAGAGCTAGAAAAAAATAATTCTATGTGAAGTAACTTGGCCTTCAAAAGACAAATATTGTGTGCATTCCCTGGTATGTGGATGCTAGCTTTTAACCCTTCACTAAGCCTGCTATCATTTGTAAAACCACAGAGTTTGGGCCTAGGCTAAAGAACTATGGCTAAGGGGATAATCTCCAATCGAAGGGAAATTGAATACATTTTTAGAGAGACAGAGGGAGATTGATATGGGAGTATTAAATGCAGGGGGAGCGATGAGGGAAATAACGGAGGCAATATGTGGAGAAATAGTTAACATGAAGGGCCACTTGAAGGCTCATATAGAAACCTACTGCATAGAAGTTTCTTAACATATATACATATATGAAATAAATCTAAATCAAGTCACCAAGTGGTGGGGGAGACAAAGGGCCATGTGGACATCTTTATCCACCAAGTGAAACCTCCAATGGAAGAAATGTCTTAAATCTAACTGAGTTGTTTACCAAAGTGGCCCCATGAAAAGTCTCAAACAACCCATGCTAAATACCAAGGCTATTGGTTGCTCTCTATTCTATCTTACTGATAGGTAAGGACCTATCACTGCTGGTGATACTTAACATATCTCATTGAACATGTAGATATCTAGTTAGTACCTACCTAGAGCCTTATACCAAGACTACTATTCATGATAATAAAAGGTCTTCTTCACACTAATAGAAGAGAAAGGTAACCACCAACAAAGCTATAAACTCTTGCATCTATAAGGGTAATTCGCTTGCATGATATGATAGTGAAATAATGGTGCATGGGTTGTGGGGATAACCAGCTACTATCTTATTTGATTTAAGGCCTGCTCCATGGGATTAAACCCACTCTTGACATTGCTTAGGCAGCCAAGAACCTGAGACTAGATAGGTCATGGACATAGGGGAATACTGTTCTGCTACAGTAATGTGGCAATAAAATTACTGCTAATGGCATTCTGCTGTAGTCTTATGTTATTATCTTGCTCTGCCATCATTACAGAAGCTTCCTCCTACAGTAGATGAGAACAAATACAGAGACCTACAATGTGCAGAGAGTGAGAGACCATGGACCACACTCTGCTAAGTAGGATGTCATTATCAACCCTCTCCCCTCAGGTCTCAAGAACTATGCCTAAAAGGAGGAAAAAATGTTGTAGTATCCACAGGGGATGGATGTTACCAAGGAAACAGTGTCTCCAAGACACAACAAGATTGAAACACATGAATTCGTAGGGATTGTGACAGCAGGCACAGAGTCTGCAGAGGTCAACAGATGTGCTGAGACAGGGAATTGGACACAAGCACCCATCCCTAACCAAAAAATTATCTCCAGTTGACAACTGCTTGCAACAAAAAAATTAGTTTCTCCAAAGGAGTCACACTGTGTACAAAAACCACATTTATGGGTAGATAGTCACAGCAGTGGATGGCCAACACACAAAATAAACTCTATGGTATTTTGGAGAAATTTTATTTCATATTGCTTTGTTTTGGTGTTTTTTTTTATTTTTTTTACCTTATTGGTCTTCTTGTGTATTATGGTTTCAGATTTTGTGTTTGTATGAGCTTTGTGTGTGTGTGTTTCTTGTATGTGTGTGCAATTCCTGTTCTCTGCCTTTGTGTGTGTGTTAAGAACATTTTTTCCTGTGTGTTTTCTTAAGAGAGTGAGAAAAAAGGCATGGAGTTTGAATGGTGGGGAGGTAAGGAGGATTGGGAGGAGATGAGAGGGATAGGAGGCACTGTGATCAGAATATAATGTATAAAACTATTTTCAATTAAAGAGAACCAAAGAGGAAAAAAAGAAACAAAACAAAAATTTAAGAAGTGAACACTACGATGTATGCACCATTTTGGTATGTCTTGGTTTTTGTTTTATGCTAGAAGCTCTACAAGAAGTTATTTCAAAACTATTAACAAGATGAAATTGAAGATAAATCCTAGAAAAAATGAAATAAAACTTTGTTCATTAAATATGTATACCCAATTTGAGGCATAAGTGAGTGACAGTATCACAAAGACAGAATCTGCCCAACATTTCCATTAAAGAAGAGAAACAAAGTCTGCTTTGAAACAGTGATGAGGCACTTAAATCCTCAGGTGAGACTTCTTGATGTGCAATGTATGGAAATGTTTTACCACATTAAAGGGAACAACTGCAATGTTTATTTTTATGAACTATATGATTAATAATGTAGAAAAGTATTTTCTCAATCTTAAGACATTTAGGAAATTCTATGAAGAGATAAACATGGTAATATTATCAGTAACCTATGCAAATGCACTCTGTCCAAAAGAATAACAGATTAATCTCATTTGCAGTTTAACATTATTGAGCATACCCTTGATTATAAGACCTGTTTTCTATAAGGAATGAATTAATATCATAGTATATAAATAACAGGCAAAGTTCCTAGCACCTAGGCTACTATTCCACACATTTCCCTCTTTCCCTTTCTTTCTCATTATATTAGTTATTTTCCTGGTTGCTAGGAAAAACTGGCTAACAGAAGTCAAGTAAGAGAAAAAGGATATAATTCAGTGTACAGTTTCAGAGGGTCCCAGTTCTTTAGCTTGGTGAAGGCCTGACAGAGTGTCTCAGTATGTAGCGGGAACACATGTTCAAGCGGAAATGGATCAGGAAGCAAAAAGTAACTGAGAGCTGCTGCCTGGCTATGGTCTACAAAGACCCGGCTGTAGATGTAACTGTCTTATTAAATAAGACACAGAGCCAATACAGAGATGAAAGCCAAGAGGTCAGAGCAATAGCTAAGAGTTAAAAACCTTACCCTTCACTGTCGCTGTTGTCCTAACTCGCCGAAAGCGACCTACTTGCTGTGTGCCTGTCTTTTTTATACAGTTTCTGTTTTGCCTTCTCATTGGTTGTAAACCCAACCACATGACTTTCTAGTCCCTGCCTGTCTGTACAGACCTCCAGGTCTTCTATGGTTGGTATTGAGATCAAAGGCATATATCTCCAATGCTGGCAGTATCCTTGAACACACAGAAGTCTACCTAGCTCTGCCTACCAAGTGCTGGGATTAAAGGCATACACCACTACCCAGCTTTTGCTATGGCTTGCTAATAGCTCTGACCCCCGGGCAACTTTATTTATTAACATACAAATCACATTTTAGTACAAATAAAATATCACCATACCCAGCCCTGGTGAGATCTGCTTAACTATCCAGGCTCCATTTAGATTACACAGTCTCCGTAAATACCAAGTGGGAGTAAGGAGTTTAGAATGCAAGTCTGTGGGGAGTGTTTCAAACTCTAGCCACAATATCCTTCCCGATAGTCTGTCAAGTGCACTTTTCAGATCATTTGAAATGTAATTTAGTACTTATTCCAACATCTGCCTCGAGTAGTCATATCTAGCCTTGTGTCTGATGTGTAACAAATAATGAATACATTGCTGCTCAGTAAATAGATTCTGTCTATGAGCTGGAATCTGTTTTCTACCCATGCTGAACATTAAAACCTTAAACACAAAAACAGAACCATTAAAAATAAATGAGAAGAAAAAAAGAATAAATATTAAAATTCTGCAGAGAAAAGGGGGTGAAATCTGGTTTTTACATTTAGTGCAGCTTTGTAAGTAGAAACACATTTGAAGGAATACCATAGGAGGTGAATTAATGGATTATTTTGTATTTTATTAACTGTTTACGTGTGTTTGACTATGTCTATGTATATATGTATATGTGTGTGCAGATGCCTACCAAAGCCAGTTCAACCTTCTTGAGCTGGAGCTACAGGCGGTTGTGAGCCACAGATCTAGATGCAAGAAACTGTAAGAGCGTCAAGTGCTCAGAAGCACTGAATCATCTCTCTAGCCAAGCTATTGCATTTCAAACGGTGCAGCTAAAGTTGAAATGGAAATAGAACATAAGGAAACATTTGTGGGGCTGAAGAGATAGCTCAGTGCTTAAGAGTACTTGTTGCTCTTCCAAATGAAGAGCCACATGGTGGCTTATGACTGCCTATATAACTCCAGCTTAAGGGGATCCAACATTCCTCCTCTGTTCTCTGTGGCACCAGGCACACAAGTGGTATATGCATACATGCATATATATATTACATTTTAAGAAAAGAAAACATTTGTGTAAATAAAAATATACATAGGTTTAACAACCTTATATAATATTACTTATGTTGGCAAAACACTAAGAATTAATAAAAGTCAAAAATTTCACAAATTTATAATTGATAAAATCAACAGGAAAATACTCATTTTCCCTCAATCACTTTAGTAATCAAAGAAATGAAAACAATACTGTTAATCCTTCTATTACCAGTCATATTTTAAAATTCATATTAAATTAGAACTAATGTAAAATATTTGAAAAAAGATATTAATTCAAAAAGAACTCTAAAAGAGGACACATTTTCTGGCAAGTTGGCAGTGTAACTCAAGTACCATAAAATATTCATCTCTTTTGATTTGTAATTTTCTCTTCTAAAAATGCACCCACAGGAATGCAATCTCCTCACAAACATAATCTCAAAGAAGCAATTTGCATGGAAAGAGTATCATTGCAAAGTAAGTGCTGTTCTTTGGGCATGGTTTGTTCCTCCACTCTTCATATGTTGGAAGATTTGTCTTCAAAGCAATGAGTGATATAAGAGGCAAGTGAGCCTAATGTGACATCATTGGGCATTGTTATCAGAGGAAATGAAGGTTGTTCTCCTGGGAACTTGAGTTAGTTCTTATGAATGGATGGCTAGAGGCACAGCAGGTCTGGGCCTTCCCTCACTCTTTACACTGTCTCACGATGATATTGTGCCTTCTTCCTCTCAGACATCTTTCTGCCCAAACTGCCATGGACTGCGATGTGACACAAGGCCCTTACAAGTTCTAGCATGATGATATTTGGACTTTCAGTATCAAGAACTATGAACTCAATAAACTCCCTCTCCTTGCAAGTTTCCCAGCCCCAAGTATTTTATTATTCTAATAAAAAACAAAGCAATACAATTAGTTTCTATAGAATATGAGACCCAAGTGGTTAATTCTAGCAGAATAGTTTAACAAAGTATTGCATAAACAGCATATTATAGATATATAGATATATAGATATATAGATATATATATATATAGATAGATAGATAGATAGATTGATAGGTGGAGATAGATTATCATCTATCTATATATACAGATAAATACATAATATAGATTGATAGATGGAGATAGATTATCATCTATCTATATATACAGAAAAATACATAATATGATAGATAGATGGATATCTAAGAGCACTAATGATAGATAATAGATCAATCTATCTCTAGATAAATCATTAATAGGTAGATAGATGATAGATAGTTGATAGATGATAATGATGATAGATGATAAATAAATAGTTGGTTATCAACAGATAATTATTGATACATGATAGACAGATAGATAATAACCAGACAGATATAGATAGATGATAGATTATATATAGATGATACATAGATATAGACATATAGACAGATGATATATGAGATACATGATATATAGGTGGTATACATGATTGATACATGATACACAGATAAATTATGGAGAGGTAAAAGATAGATAATGGTATATATAGTTGTAGATAAACAACAGATATAGATAGATGATAGATGACTGATGATAGATGATAGAGATAGATAATGATGATAGATATATGATTAATAATGATAGATAGATGATACGTAGACAGATGGTACATAGGTAGATGGTTCACAGTTATTTATAACAAAGCAACCAAGTGATGCTTATAATAATCTAAGTCAACATTCCAGTAACTTGCCATGTGGCTCTAGGCTCTGTGTATAACATTCTTTATTCAATTATCTAGTTTGTATTTCCTTTGTATCCAACAAACACTGCAGCTAGACATGTTTCTTTACCTGGTGCAGTGATACAAGTCTTTCTTGCCAGAGAAACTGGATCATTACTAGACTTTAATATATCATATTTTGATCTTTTTATTTTTTGTTTGTAAGGCATAGTAGTAGCAATAAAATAAAAATGTTTAGGAAACTTTCATACTCATTCTTCCTTGCCTCTACTGTTGTATATTAGGGTTTAATTTCCTCTTGGGAGCTAGGATCAATGATCACAGCCAGCATGGCAGCAACTTCCTTAGCCTGACAATTGGAGATACTTACTTGTAATACTTTGCATACTTCTGTTTCCTGATCATTTGATAGATTGTCATCACCTCTTTACTAGTAGAATAAGAGTGATTAGTATCTTCAAGTTTAATGACATCCAACTCTTGTTGTAGTCCATTCAGACTGCTGCAACAAAAATATTTCATAGTGAAAAATTTATAAACAGTAGAAAAATTTCTCACATTTTTGGAACCTGGAAAATATAAAATCAAGAAATTCAATTCTGTGGAGGCCTCATTCTCTGCTTTGAAGGTGGCATTTTCCTGTTACATCCTCAACATTTGAGAAAGATAAATATGCTCCCTTAAGTTTCTTTTATTATAGTGCCAGTAATATTTATCACTAGAATCCTCATGACTTAATCACCCACCAAAGGGCCTCATCCATTGATATTTCATATTATGATTAACTTCAAACATAGGAATGTTGAAGGAACACAGTTTGAACAAAGCAAGAACCATTGCCTACAACTTCAGAGACAATACAGTTCTCCAGGAGAAAAGAACTGAGACGGTATGCATATGTCTTTTTCACAGAAATAAATTTAACATAAGAGAGTTTCTGCATGGTTATGGAGGCTGAAAGTCCAGTGCTCAAGTCTCAAAGGATCCTAAAGACCAAAAGGGTAAATTCCCATCTGAGTACAAGTCTGAGAAAGAAGATAGAGGTCTTTGAAGGTAATGTGGCACAGAAGAAAATGTTTCTTACTCACCCTTTTATTCAGTTTAGACCTCTCTACATTATATGAACCCACTCAGCCTACTAATTCAAATGCTAATCTAATACCAAGATGAGATGTACCTATTTGGCACACTCAGAAAAGCAGCCAAATAAAATAGTACCAGTGACCTAGTCAGGCAGGCACAAAATGCATTATCACATAAAGGATAAAATAAATGACAACATCAGGAATGTTCAGGATGGTTTGGCCATAACAAAAAGAAAAGAAATGAAATGAAGGATAACTTTTTTTCTATCTTAGGTCTTTGAATGAATAGTGTATTGGGATAATCTTTTGTACACTATGTAAAGGTATGTCTCTGTCCTTCCTGACCTGCCTAAGACACCTCCTTCGGGTGGATTTTGCCTTCTAGTTTCTTCTGTAGGGTTGGATTTGTGGATAGATATTGCTTAAATTTGACTGTGTCATGGAATACTTTGTTTTCTCCATCTATGTTGTTTGAAAGTGTTTTGTTGGGTATAGTAGTCTCGGGTGGCATTTGTTGTCTCTTAGACTCTGCGAGACATCTTTCCAGGCCTTTCTGGCTTTTAGAGTCTCTGTTGAGAAGTCAGAGGTTTTTCAAAGGCTACAATAGGCTTCTTACTCTATGACCATAATGTGTTTATATACAGGAGGAAATGAAGGCTTATTACAAAGAAAGTATTTGTGCTAGTTGTTAGAGCTTTGTCTACCTGTGGTTTCAATGGGAATGACCACATAGGCTCAGATATTTGAATGATTAGTAACCAGGGAGTGGAACTATGACAAAGATTAGGAGGTGTGTGGCTTTATTGGATTAAGTGTGTCACTTGGGGTGGGCTTTGAGGTTTCAAATGTCACAGTGTCTTTCTCTCTCTACCTGCTGTCCACAGATCAGAATGTAGCTTTCAGATACTCCTCCAGCATCAAGCTTGCCTCTGTGAAACCATGTTCCTCACTATGATGACAATGGACTGACTTTCTGAAACTGTAAGCAAGACCCAATTAAAGCCTTTCTTTTATGAGTTGTCATGGTACCTCTTCATAGCAATAGAACATTAATTAAGGCACCATGTAATCATGCTTTGGAGTGCATGTAACAAAATTTGTTTTAGGCTTCTGGAAATTTTTTTTAATGTAGGAGTGATATAGGCTCTTTACCTATAGTGAACAATGGATGGTAAATTGGCATAAAAACAGCTTGCAACACAGCTACGCTTTGAGATGCTTCAAAACTATTTAAACTCACTATTTTCCAGAAGTCAAGAAGGCTACATATTAACTTACTTCCTGTTAAATTTTCAAAGGCTCAGTAGGCTTCTGTAACACTTAACAATAACATTAAATGAAGGCTTATTACTCAAAATATATTACTGTTAGTGATTAAAGTTTTGTCCATTTAATTTATTCTTTAGAGTGCAACTAAAAATCATTCTTAGGCTTCTGGCCGAATTGCTTTATGAAATACTCATACAGGCCTCTTTATTTACTATGAAAATGCATGGTGGACTAGAAGTCTAGGCTGTTTATGACACTATTTGATATACACCCAAGATACTCAGTAAAGTTGTAAAACAAATTGCTAAATGGTCGTATTAATAAAAATCTGGAGCCAGATATTGGGGTGAAAAACTGAGAGATCAGAGGAATAGGACAAGCCACAGACAACCTCACTTCACCAACACCTCAGTCTCCAAAGAGACTTACTTCCTGTATACCCATGCCTATATGCCTTTCTGTTCTGCCATCTCATTTCCTCTCTCCGCCCAGCTATATCACTTCCTGTCGGTCTGTATAGACCTCCAGATCTTTATGGTTAACTAGAATTTAAGGCATGTGCTACCAAGCCTGGCTCTGTTCCCACTGTGGCCTTTAACTCACAGAGATCCAGATGGATCTCTGCCTCCTCAGTGATAGGATTAAAGTCATGTACTTCCATTGCTTGAACACTATGTTTACTATAGTGGCTGGTTTTCTCCTCTGATCCTCAAATAAACTTTATTAGGGTGCACAATATATTGGGAGAAACAACATTTCACCACAAAATTTACTTCTTTCAATTAGTAAAAGAACAGAACATATTTAATTGATTTCTAATTGACTTTTTTCAAAACAGGTTTCTTTTCTCTTTGAAAATAATGGAATCATATAAAACAAGAAATACAGGCATATTGCTTGGAAACTGTTTTTGGTAGCTATTATGCTGTGGAATATTCCTTTACAATGTCTCTGTGATTGGTCTAATAATGAAACTGATTGGCCAAGAGCTGGACAGGATACAGTTAGGCAGATTAAACCAAACTAAGGATAGGGAAGGACAGAGTCTTGCAAGACTCTAACTAGCCGCTGAGGAAGCAAGAGATGCTAGAGGACAGGTAAAGTTATGAGCCACATGGCAATACATAGATTAATAGAAATGGGTTAATTTAAATGTAAGGGTTAGCTAGTATGAAGTCTGAGCTATCGGCTGAGTATTTACAATTAATATAGGCCTGTGCATGGTAATTTGGAAGCTGCTCCCAGGACAGGATAACTCTGCCTACACTAGAGCATTGTTCACTTATCTTCTGAATGCAACTAGTGTAACTAGTCTTAGTCTTCTTAAAGTGCTGTTTTTACCATTTAAAACACTAATGCTTCTTTACCTACAATGAAAATATAAGGTGCATTAGAAGAAAAGACTCCTAATATCACAGCTATTGAGGTGCATCCTGGAAACATAACTTACTTGTATTAGGGAGTCAAAGAAGGGAAAGTATTCACTTTTCTTCCTATCTGTTTATTTTCTCTAAGTCCACAATAGGCTTCTTCATATGTGGAGTGAAAATGAAGGATTACAACTTAGAATTTATTTTCTGGATTAGAGTTTTGAACACTTACAATCTCTTTCAGAGTAAACTAATAAAATTAGTTCTTGGCTTCTGGGACAGTTGATTTTTAAGTGGTAATATGATGGTTAATTACAGGGAAAGACTGCCTAAAATATAGCCTGTCTTTGATACATGTCCAATAATCATACTGAACTTTCATACAGAAGTCACTAAAGGGAATACATCTACTTGCTTCCAATCAACTTTCTGTTTTTTAAAGAAATAAAAAATGGTATTTTTATTAATTATCTGATAAGTTCATTCAATGTAATATATATATATATATATATCCATCTCTCTCATCTCCTCCTAGATCTACCCTAACCCACCTATCCACTAAATTTCATGTCCTCATTTTTTTTTCTTTTTAACCCATCAATTTCAATTTGAATTGTGCCAACACTCTCGGGTGTGGACCTGTGTTGTAGTGTGGTCAACCTAGCAGGAGTCACACTATTAAAGAAAATTAGTTCTTCTTCTCCCAGCAACTATCAAATATCAATCTCTCTTAAGATAGGCATGGGACTATATGTCTAGCTAGCCCCTTCCCACCCCGTGCTGAGATTTTGTCTTGTTCGAGTGTTTGCAGGGCTTATGAATGTTGTCACAATCACTGTAAGATCATCTGTGCAACTTCTGTGTGTCTGGAAAATGCTGTTACCATGCAGTTATCTACAATCTCTGGCTCTTACAATATCCCCAGGCTCTCTTCTCTGAATATCCCTAAGTTTTGCAGGGAGGGATGCTGTCTTAGAGTTTCTATTCTGGTTATAAAACATGACCAAAAGCCACTTGGAGAGGAAAGCATTTATTTTAGCTTGTACTTTGTATTCCATCATCCAGAGAAGTCAGGGCAGGAACTAAGGCTGGAACCTGGAGGCAAGAGCTGATGTGGAGGCTGTGGAGGAACACTGCTTACAGGCTTCCTACTTGTGACTTGCTCAATATGCTTTATTATAGCATCCTGGACCATCAGCCCAAGGGTAGCAGTGCCCACAGTGAGTTGGGGCCCTCCCACGTCAATCATCAATGAAGAAAATCAACTACACTCGCCTTATGGATGTATTTTCACAAATGAGAGTCCCTCTTCCTAAAGGATGGTAGCTTGCATCAAGTTGACATAAAACTGACCAGCACAGGTAAAATCAAGTCATTCTATTTAGGGCTGAGGACTCTAGAAATTCCTATTCTCTGTACATTAACTAGTTGTAGATCTCAGTGTTACTGTCACCTACTGCAGAAATAAGCTTTTATGATGAGAGTTGAAGGATGGACTGATAAATGGATATAGCAAGTCATTAGGAGTCATTTTAATGCTATGTCCATCTAGCAAAACTATTGCTAAAACTTTTTTCTTTTTTTCACTATTTAAATTTTTTCCTTTTAAAAATATTCATTTTTCTCTTATACAATACATCTTAATCACAGCCTCCCCTCCACCCACTTCCCCCCAGATCCTCTGCTCCCCCAATTTCTCTTCAGAAAAGAGCAGTCTTCCAAGGGATATCAACTGCACACGGCATAAGAAGATTCAAAATATATTAGATTCTTCCTAAGATACTATGACATATTTAGCTACAGGTTCTTGGCCCTGTTAACTCTTCCAGGTATGAGTTCCAAGTTGTGGAGTAGGCCTTAGATTCAATCAAAAAATAGTAATTTCTCCCACAACATTTATGCCATTATTCCACAGGGCATATTTTTTACCAGGCCAGTTATTATTGTAGCTCCCAATACTCATAGACAGGTAAGATCAATGGCTATTAGACTTCTCCGGTAACATGCAGAGTACCATCCTTCACTAAGAAGGGTAGCCAGTAGAGATCAAACTACCTGATTAGTATCCATCGATCTTTCTATGTTTTATGACTCAAATATGTGGTGGCTTCAGGAACAGGCTCTTATAATCAAGTTCTTGAGAGTAAAGAGTGATAGCGATAGCCTGCAGTGTTTTGAGGTGGCCACAGGTGTATAAACTTCCATGTTGGTCTTCAATTCTGTTCCCTTGATCAACATGTATATTTTTATACCAGTACTTTGATGTTTGTATTACTACCACAACTCTGTAGTGTGACTTAAAATTGGTGACAGCAATACCTCTAGCTCTTCTTCTGTTTTTCAATGTTGTTTAGGCTGCCCTGGTGTTTCTGCATTTCAGTATGAAATTTAATCCTATCTTTTTCAATTATTTTAAAGAATTGCATTGGAATTTTGATGAAGTTTTCATTAATTCTACAAATTGGTCTTGGTCAAATAGTCATATTCAGAATACTAATCTTATCAATTCAATTCCGGAGATTAAGAGGTCTTTTTTGTTTCTTTTGTGTTGTTGTTTTTTTTTTCTTTGTTTTTGTTTTGCTTGTCTTTTTTTACAATTTGAATTTTTTCTTCTTTTTTTAAAAAGTCTATTCTTTCATACAATACATCCCAATAGCCTCCCTTCTCTCCACTCCTCCCAGCCTCCTATTACCTCCCCTTTCTCCCAGATCTTCTGTTTCTCCATATCCTTTCAGAAAAGAGCAGGCCTCCCAGTGATATCAACTAAAAATAGCATAAGAAGATGGAACAAGAGTAGGCACTTAAGGCTAGACAAGGCAACTCAGTAGGGAAAAGGGATTATAAGTACATGCAAAAGGGTCAGAGATACCCCTATTCCAACTGTTAAGAGTCCCACAAAAACCCAAGCCAAACAACTGCAACATATTTGCAGAAGACCTAATACAGACTCATGCAGGCTCAGTGATTGCCTCTTTAGTCTCTGTGAACTCCTATAAGCCTTGTTTAGTTGATTCTGTGGGCCATATTCTCCTGGTATCATTGACACCTCTGGCTCCTCCAATCCTTCCTTCTCTTCTTCCATGAGGCTCCCTTAGCTCCACCTAATGTTTGGCTGTAGGTCTCTGTATCTTCTCCCATCAGCTGCTAGAGGAAGCCTATCTCATGTTGATTGGGCTAGGCACCAAACTATGAGTATAGCAAATATCATTTAGAATCATGTCATTGACTTTTTTCTTTTCTTTTTCCTTTTTGTTGGCCAGTGGTGTTTGGATTTACCTCAGGTCTCCAGGCCATCCAGCTTCCAGTTCCTGGCCATTCAGGCAGTATTGAGCATGGGTTCCCTTTTGTAGTGTAGGACTCAAGTTAGACCCAGTCATTGGTTGGCCACTCCCACAAGCTCTGAGCCACCACTGCCCCATCACATCTTGCAGGCAGGATAGGTTGTAGGTCTAAGGTTTTATGGTTGGATTGGGTGTCCCAGGGCCACCACTGAATGCCTTACCTGGTTACAGAAGATGGCAAGTTTAGGCTCCATCTCCTCCTTTGCCAGGAATCCTTGCTAGGGTCACCCTCATAGGTTCCAGGAAGTTCCCACTGCACTAGGTTTCTACATCATCCCCTAGATGCTGCTGTGGGAGAATGCTCATGTATACTGGTTTAATACAATGCTGATTGGCCAGTAGCCAGGCAGGAAGTATAGGCGGGTAAGCAGACTAGGAGAATGCTGAGAAGAGGAAGGGCAGAGTGAGGAGTTGCTGGCCAGACACAGAGGAAGCAAGATGACAAGGCAGAACTGAGAAAAGGTGCCAAGCCACATGGCTAAACATAGATAAGAATTATGGATTAATTTAAGTGTAAGGGCTAGTTAGTAATAAGCCTGAGCTAATGGCCAAGCCGTTATACTTAATATAAGCTTCTGAGTGATTATTTTATAAGTGCCTGCAGGACCATGGGGCTGGGCTAGACTGGAGAAACTCCGACTACAAGATGCCTTCCAATTCTAGTTGTTTCTCCTTGTAATCATTCCCTCCACCGCCCCCCTTACCTGATCCCTCCTGTTTCCATACTCACTTGCCCCTAGTTCATGCATGCAATCTATTCTATTTTCCCTTCCCAGGGAGATCCATGCATCCCACCTACAGTCCTTCTTGTTACTTAGCCTCTTTGGGTCTGTGGTTTATAGTGAGATTATCCTTTACTTAACAGCTAATATCCACTTATGAGTGAGTGCACACCATGTTTGTCTTTCTGGGTTGGGATTACCTCACTTAACATCATGTTTTCTAATTCCATTTATTTGCTTGCAGATTTCACGATGTCATATTTTTAACAGCTGAATAATACCCCAAGAGTCTTTCTACCTTCTGATGCTTCTTTAGATTTTTTTGTCAGTGCCTGAGAGTTTTCATTGTACAAGTCTTTCACTTCCTTAGTTAGATTTATCTCAAGATATTTTATTCATTCATTTTTATTTATTGTTTGGGTGTTTATTGTATTCTCTCCTGTTCTTCCAGTTTTTCCAGATCTACACCTTCTTCTCCATCCAACTTAGTGTCTTTAAAAAATTTCTTCAAGACAAATTTTTGCTGCACAAATATTTTTAGATGCATGATCTTGCACTGGAGGGTGTTTTGTGGTATGTGGGGGTGGGGCATAGGATGCCAAGCTGGCTTCAGGTGGAGTTAGGTGGAGTGAAAGCCATTCTGACGGTTCCTTATCTGGGGTAAGGCACAGAAGGGCTCCATGTTGTTTCCTGGGCTGATCTATGAGGTTGGGTGGATGGATGCGTGGATAAAGTATGAGGGTCCCTATCTGAAGTCTGGGCCACAGGAAACCATGTGGGACTGGAGTGTCATGGTGGATCAGGTGACTGCCAGGCAGGAAAGCAGATTGGCTCTGCTAGGAGATCCCTAACTGGTGTTCTAGGTTTCTGGACTCCATGAGGTTCCAGAGTGGCATAATAGGTCGGGTCACTGATAGGTGGGTGGATCCTCTCTGGGGCAGCTCTCAACCTATAGGTACAGGTTGGATTCCATGTGGCTTGAGTGGCTCAACAGGAAGCAGGTAGATGATTTACTTTTATGAAGGCTACATTATGTAGCTTTTCACGTTGACAATAATATATTAACATGCAACAAGAAAGGAATGCTTATTATTCAGAAAATGTTTGCGCAGGCTATTAGAGCTGTCTGCACATAACTTCTTTTAGAAATATAACTGACAAAGTCAATCTTAGGTTTCTGGAATGTTTTCTAGTAGCAGTATAGGTCCTCTTTTTTAAAAAAAATGGTAAATAAGACATAGTGTATAGGAAGAAAGACTGATTCTAACATAGCCACCCTTCAAGATACATGGAAGACCCTTTCAAAACTTACATATGTCTATCAGTCAAAGACTAAAATCTTTTCCCTTGACTTTCCAACAGCTTTCCTTTTCAAAGGCTGTAATAGGCATCTTTTTCTCTTTCATGATGTGAAGTAAGATATGAAAGATTATTCCTCAGAAAGTATTTGTGATGGCCACTTTGAGTACTTAATTTCTTTTTGGAATGGAATTAATAAAATCAGTCTGCATTTTCTGTGAGTGTTGCTCTTTTAATTGGAAACATAGGTGTTTTTTCTGTAGTCTATTCTGCATGGTGAATTGGAAGGAAAGATAACTTGTAATGTACTCACCCACAGACTGCATCCTTCATGCATGTTAAGATTGCTTTTGTCAATAAGACAGAGAAGGAAGCACATTTGATTGCTTCCTGTTTGTTTTTTCAAAGGCTACTTAAAATTTCCTTTCCCATTGACAGTAGTGTGTTCATATGCAGCAAGAAATGAATGGTTATTTCTCAAAAAATACTTGTACCTTTACTTCTCTCAAAGTGCCAAAGAATGAAACTTCTGTGTTGAAGTGCAAGTGACAAAATCAGTCTTAGACTTCCAGGAGTATTGCTTTTTGAAGTGGCAATGCTCTCTTTACTTACTGTAAATAATCCGTGATGAACAAAAAGGAAACACTGTTTATAATATAAACACCTTTGGACAGTTATCCAGGAAACTTACTAACTCTACATCTCATAAAGAGTCAAACAAGGGAGCATGTCCACTTAGCTCCTAACTGCTTGCTTTTACAAAGGCTACAATAGGCTTTTATACCTTTGCCAATAATGTACTCATATATAGCAAGCATCAAAGCCCCAATACTCAGAGAGTACTTGTGCCAGGTATTAGAGTTTGTCCTTTTAACGCTCTTTGGGGGTGCGTCTAACAATATCACCCTTAGGTTCACACAAGTTTTGATTTTTGAATTATGAATATAGACTTGATCACCCACAATAAAAATGTGTGGTGGGTTGGAAAGTTAGACTGCTGATAACACAGCCATCCTTTGATGTACATTCAAGAAATTCACTGAATGTATTTCTCTCAAAGTGTCAAGGAAGAGAACATGATAACTTGCTTCCTTCTATTTGCTATTGCAAAGGCTACACTGATAGACTGCTCTTCCCAGTGACAATGATGGGCTCATATCCAAGAAGAAACGAATGCTTATTACTCAGAAATTATTTGAGTGGACTGTTAGAGCTATCCACTTAAGTTCTCTTTGAAGAGCGTCTAACAAAGTCAATCTCAGGTTTCAGGGAATTGCCTTTTAAAGTGGTGATATCAGCATCTTTACCAGGTGTGCACAATGCATGGAAAATTGGAAGGAGAGACCATTTATAACACACTCAACCTTTGAGGTGCATCCAAGAATCTTATTAAACTTACTCCTCTCAAGGGGTCAAGGAAAGAATGATGTTCAATTGCCTCATTAGGCTTCATTTCCCTTTGTGTAACCTATTCACATGAAACAAGAAACAGAGGCTTATTACTCACAAAGTATTTGTGTTACCTGTAAGAGATAGGTTCATTTCTCTTTCAAGAGCAACTAAAAAAATGATGAAATAGAAGAACTGCTTATTAAATATGCATAAAATGAACTTATTAAACTGACTTCTGTTAGGGGCTGTAGAAATGGCTTAGCAGTTCATCATTCTTGTACAGGACTCTGTTTTTTAAAATGCTTTTAATTGGAATTAATTACATCATTTCTCTTCTCCCTTTTTTCCCTCCAGTCCTTCCTAGTTGTGCTCCCTTAAATCTTTCCCATGCCTCCTACATTCTAAAGTTGGTAGCTCTTTTTAAAATTGTATGTGTTACATATATGTATATATTTATACACATATATGAATCTATATTAAACTTTCTGAGTTCATATTTTGTTGTTTATTTGTATATGGTTTCAAGTCTGATTACTCTACATTGGACAATCAATAATGGGGCTCATCCATGGGAGAGATTTTCTCCCCCTAGCAGTCAATAGTTACCTGTAGTTCTTTGTCTAAAAAGAAAAATTTCCCCTTTGAGGTTAACATGTCCATTGATATTACTACTGTTTCATTCTGATTTATGTAGCCATTTCTTTCTTACTATTAATTTATTTGGCGGGAGGTTTTCCAAGATAGGGTTTCTCTGTGTAGTTTTGGTGTCTGTCCTGGAGCTCGCTCTGTAGACCAAGCTGGCTTTGAACTCACAGAGATCTGCCTGGCTCTGCCTCCTCAGTGCTAGGATTAGAGGCCTGAGCCACCACTGCCTGGCTTATGTAGGCATATCTAAGAGATACTGTTTATCTAGCTATTTAGAAGAGGGACTGTTTCACAGAGACTTTCTGGCATTCTCACACTTACAGTCTTTCCACCCCATCTTCTAAGATTTTTTTTCCTGAGACCTTGTTGCAGGAGCTGTGATGTATCCCCTGGGACTGGAACCCCACAATCTCTTGGTCTCTGTGTTGTGTCCTGTAGTGGTTTTTCTATGATAGGTTATCTAGGTACTGGAATAAGATTTATAATAAAACAATATAGCCCTTGTTGATGTAGCCCTTAGTTGCCTCTCAGGGGTTGAAAGTGAGCTCCTGCTGCTGGATACCATACATTTAAGACACATGATTCGGATTGCTTCAGCTGTATCTGACCTGAGAGTCCCTTTCCTGTGATCTACCTCCCATGGTTCCAGAAAATACGATCATACTTTCAAGGGAGGGAAGCAGTTAAAAAGTCCTACCTAGCTGCAACACCTACAGACCATGTATGACAATGACCATCATGGCAAGGTATGTGCAAAGGAGCAATAAATGACACTCACATGTTGGCAGTAATCAACCACTGTCTAGTTGGACTTGAGACTCACTAAATGGAGGGAAATCATACCGACAACTGGAAGCCTATCCTGGGGCTGATAAAGTCATGGACCTTAGAAAAATCAACTGCTACCACCACTTTGCTAGACAAGCATTAATTACTTAATGTATTCTAAATCTTATTTTAAAAATCATATGTTAGTGTAGCTGCCAAGGATTCTTATTTAGTTTCACGTATCTATATGGTGGCTCACAACTGCTTGTAACTAATTCCACAGGATCTGTTGCCCTCTTCTGTCTCTGCAGGTCACGAGTGAGCAATGTGCTTGCATATCATGCATGCTTGTGTGTGTGTGTGTGTGTGTGTGTGTGTGTGTGTGTGTGTGTGTGTAGACAAAACCCTCATACAAGTTTTTAAAAAAGATGAATAAAAACAAATCTTTTAAAATATTGTCTTCTCTCATAGAGTCAAAGAAGGGAACACAATCACTTATTTCCTGTCACTTTTCTTTTTCAAAGTCCACAAAAAGCTTTTTCTCTCTGTGATTATAGCATGTTCAAATGCAATAAAAGATGGAGGCTTATTACTCAGAAAGCATCTGTACTGGCTGATCCAGCTTTATATTTCTACCTTCTCTTTGAGATTTTGAGTAACAAACTCAATCTTGGGATGTCAAGACTATTTCTTTTTGAAGAGGTAGTATAGTAAAGAATGTATCACGAATCAGAAGGAAAGACTGTAAAACAATCAACCTTTGAGAGACATTAAAGAAACATTAAAGCTATTTTTCTTTGGAATGGATAAATGGGTCAACAGGTAAGAAAACTTATTGCTCTTATCAAGTGTCCAGGTTCAGTTTTCAGCACACACGTGATGGTTCACAACTGCCTATAACTCCAGTTTCACAGTATATTAGTCAGGGTTCTCTAGAGTAACAGAACTTATGGAATGACTCTCTCTCTGTCTCTCTCTCTCTCTCTCTGTATACATATATATATATATACACACGTGTTTATGATATATATATGTATAGATAGATAGATAGATAGATAGATAGATAGATAGATAGATAGATAAAGGGAATTTATTGGAAAGACTTATGGGCTGCAGTCCAACTAATTCAACAATGGCTAGCTGTGAATGGAAAGACCAAGAATCCAATAGTTGCTCAGTCCCAAGAGGCTGAGTATCCAAACTGGTCTTCTGTATATGCTGGAACCCTTAAGAAGTAGGTCCTGATGCCAGAGAAGGGATAGGTGTGCTGGCAAGGCAACAACAAGCAGGCAAAGAATGAATGATCCCTTTCTTCTTCCATTGTCCTTATAGAGGCTTCCAGCAAAAAGTGTGGCCCAGATTAAAGGTGTGCTACTTCAAATCAAAATCAAAATCTAGTGTCTTCCATCTTCAAGATCTGGATCAAAGGCATGTTGTCTTTCTGCCGCAAGATACAGATCACAGGTCTACCTTTCATTTCTGGATTGTAGCTCATTCCAGATACAGTCAAGTTGACAACCAATAATAGCCATCACATGTGAATTCTTTACTCTTTGACAGTAACATGTTCACATGCAGCAAGAAATGATGGGTTGTTCCTTAGGGAGTGTTTTTTTTTGCTAAATTTTGAGTTTTGTCCATTTCTCTCTTGTAATGAATCCAGACAAAATTAGTCTTGTACTCTCAGAGGACTGCATTTTGAAGTAATCACCCAGGCCTCTTTACTGTAGCGAGCATGTGTGATAAATTGGAAGGAAAGAATGCTTATATAGAATAGTCAACCACTGAGAAACATTCAAGGACTTATTATACCAAGGTGTCAACAAAGAAATCTTGGCCAGGTGGCAGTGGCACATGCCTTTAATCCCAGCACTGGGGAGGCAGAGCCAGGCGGATCTCTGTGAGTTTGAGGCCAGCCTGGTCTATAGAGCGAGCTCCAGGACAGCCATCAAAACTATACAGAGAAACCCTGTCTCAAAAAACAAACAAACCAAACAAACCAAAAACCAAACAAATAAATCTTGTTCATTTGATTCTTAACCATGATTTTTTTCAAAGACGCTTTCCTGTTGAGAAAACTGTGTTCACATGCAACAAGAAATTATGGCTTATTATCCTCAAAATATCTGTGCTGTTTTGGAGCTTCATTATTTACTGTGCTAGGGTCATTTAGAAAGAATGACTCACAGTTGAGTAAATGTCTTCACAAGACTGGCCTGCAGCCATGCCCAGAGTGCATTTTCTGAATTAGTGATTGATGCAGGAGGACTCCACCCATTGTGGGTGGTGCTACTTCTAGTTTGGTGGTCCGGGGTGTTATTAGAAAGCAGGCAGAGCAAAACAGTAAGCAGCATTCCTTCATGGTCTCAGCATGAAGGAATTTGTCCTGCCTCCAGTTTTTAGCTTTGAGTTCTTGCCCTGACTTCCCTGGATGATGGAACATAAACTGTAAGCTGAAATAAACCCTTTCCTCCCTGAGTTGCTTTTGCCAGTGGTGGGTTAGCACAGCAATAGAAACCCCAGCTCAGACACTTCTCTTCCCTTGTGGAGTGAAGCTAACACACCCACTCTCATATTTCTGGGAGCGCTGCTTTTTGAAGTGGTATTTCAGGCCTCTGCCAATAGTTACCAATCCATGGTGAAATGGTTTATAGAACTCACTCAGTAAGGTGTGTTCAAGAACCTGATTAAACAAACCTGCTGATCTCAAGGAACAAAAGGAAGAAACACATTCACCTGCTTTCTAAATTTTTGGCTACCCATACACTGGAATAGGTTTATTTTTGCTTTGACAATATCCTTGTCACATGAAAAAGGTGAAGTCTTACTTTTCAGACAGCATTGTGTTGGTGCTATAGTTTTGTCCACTTAACTTCTCTTTTGAGGTGCAAGTAATGACATCTGTCTTAAGCTTCCAAGTTCGTCCCTTTTTGAAGCGGTAACAGTGAACAGTATAGGAAGAATTCTAGCAAAGTCATAGTATAAGACACACAGTCCGGAAACTTACCAAAATTATTTCCAGAGGGGCTGGAGAGAGGGCTGAGAAGTCAGCACTGGCTGCTGTAGCTGAGGCTAAAGTTTGTTTTCCAGGATGATCAAAACCTGTGCTTGCATTTCCTCATTATCTGTTGCCCTCTTCTGCCCTCTGCAGGCTGTGGATGTACAAGTTACACATACTTACTTGCCCAGCAAAAGAAGTGCTTAAAGTAACGCTTAGTGAAAGAAGAGGAAATGGATTTGAAGGAGAATAGACAGGGATATGTTGGAAGGTTTAGAAGGAGAAAGGGGAAGGAGAAATGTTGTAATTACATTGTGACCTCAAATAAAGTGTTTAAAAAGAATGGAAAAATTCACATGCATGAACTTAAAAAGTCTTTTTTAAAAATGTTACTTGTCTCAATGTATAAAAGAAGGAAGTATGTTTCGCTTTCTTTCTGTTTGTTTTGCCAGTGGCTACCAGAGGACTCCTTTCACTTTGACAGTAGTATGTTCTTGTGTAACAAGGAATTAAGGCCTTTTATTAAAAAAATAATATAAGCTACTGCTGTCACCCTTGACTGCCTCGCAGAGGTGGAACGTAAGTACCCATTGCTGAAGACATCATGCATAAGAACAAAAGAGTAATCAAGCTGGATATGACCCCAAGCCTCCTTCTTGAGGACTATTTTTCATGGTACTGGAAGATGTTGTGCAAGCTGCTGAGGAAAGAAAACATTGGACAGTCCTAAGCAGATGCTTATGATACTTATAAAGCATGAAAATGACCAGCATGACAAGATATCTATAAAATGAACAGTGGCACCCATATCTTGGCAGTAACCAATAGCTGTCTAATTGGATTTTATTTACAATGAGTGAAATCATGCCTGGTAATGTAAATGTAGTCAATTGCCTGTGCTATGAGGTCATAAATCTCAGAGGATAACCTACTAATACAGCTTTCTTTAGCCATTATACTTCTAACTGCATTCTACGTACTTTTTCTTACTCACAATTTTAGATCTGACCTCTCATCAAAGAAGCTCCTTTTTATAGAAAACAGAGACTATGATAGAAAGCCACAACTAGTCAAAATGCAGAGAACAACTGTCTGTGGGGTGCCTGTCCCCAGTTGATACATCCACAAAGAACCTCTGCCCTTATCTTTCAAGGAATATTATGGAAGAGGCTGCAGAAAGATTCTAAGAGCCAGAGAATAACAAAGTCTGTCATGAAATTGTATCATTTAGAACATGAGAAAGAAGCTAAATCTATGGCATCTCAACAATACGGCTGATTAAACAAGACTTGAACAATGGAAACACCAGTTGACATGTCAACCTTAACTGGTGAAATCTGATGGGGCTCCCAGTCTTAAATGAAATGCTACAGGCAATAGAACACTACCTGGAGAAGGCGAATTACTATGAGCCCCCTGATTGGTTATCCAACACTATGCAGTGAGTCCTAGAACATATACATATGAACAAGACTAAACAAACTCAGCAGGTCCATTTATACATTATTTACACACAGAGATGTAGCAAAAATAAAGAATAAGAGGCTGTGAATTTGAAAGGGAGCAGGAGTAGGTGAGCTGTGGAAGATGTTACAAGAAAAGAGTGAGGGGACAATGATGTAATTATATTTTAAGTATCTAAAATAAGATCCCCCTTCAAGTGTTTCCAAGAATTGTGACTAAACTTATATCTATTGGTGTTCATTGACTCAGTGATTAGGATCTAACAGAAAACAACATTTATGTGTTGTTCAAAATAGTGTTAGACAAATGAAAGTATGATTAAGCCAGTTCAATGTTAAAACATTAAGGAATGACTGAGGTCTTATTACATTAAAAAGAGAGATACCGTAGTCCTAAAGGAGACAGATATACTACCTTCCCACCCAAGGCTCAGGAAACATCTTGGCAGAAGTGGTAGAGAAAAATTAAAACTGAAACAAGGGGAATGAGAGGTAGGAATAAGTGTCTTCTGGACATGACATTGGTATTTTACTCATCAGCTCACTATAGCTATGACTATATGGGGGACCATCAATGTCCCACCAAGCATGGGAAAGGGGTTCATGAGGCTGTAAACAGAAGTTTCTGTCCCACAGGCAACTTCCAAATACTCGGCAGCCATTTCCCAAATAATTGACTCAGAGGCTTAATATCACTTATAAATGATCAGCCAGTAGCTCAGTGTAGCTGGAGGGCTTCTCTCCAGGTTCCCCAAGCCCCGCAGTCCCACAATCCACTTATAAAATAATCACTCAGACGCTTATATCACTTATAAACTGTATGGCCGTGGCAGGCTTCCTGCTAACTGTTCTTTTATCTTAAATTAACCCATTTTTATAAATCTATACCTTGCCACATGGCTGGTGGCTTACCGGCGTCTTTACAGGTTGCGTCTCCTGGCGGTGGCTGCAGTGTCTCTCCTCCTTCTTCCTGTTTCCCCAATTCTCCTCTCTCTTTGTCCTGCCTATACTTCCTGCCTGGTCACTGGCCATCAGTGTTTTATTTATATAGAGTGATATCCACAGCAGCTCAGGTTTATTACTAACTAGCTCTTACACTTGAATTAGCCCATAATTCTTATCTATGTTTAGCCATGTGTCTTGGTATCTGTTCTCTGTATGACATTCTCATCTTGCTTCCTCTGTATATGGCTGGCAACTCCTGACTCCACTCTTCCTCTTCCCAGTATTCTTAGTTTGGTTGCCCCACCTATACTTCCTGCCTGGCTATTGGTCAATTGCTGTTTTATTAAACCAATTTGAGTGACAAATCTTTACAGTGTACAAGAGGGTTATTCCACATCATGAAGCTCCACCTTTGCTGGACATCTTCAGAAAGTTAATTCTTGCTAAGGCAAAGGGTATCATTTTCTTGACTAGTGTAGCCACTGATAAATTGCCTGTGCTCTAGTAAATAATACTCCCCCCAGGCATACACACTCATGCTCAAGCAAACAACCACAATTAAACTCAGTGGTTCACAAATAAGACCTCAAACCATGAAAAGAGCTCATTGAGAAGAATAAGTGGGAGAAGGATGGAAAGGAGAAAGGGTAGTCGGAGGTAAAAGTTTACTGAACACATATAAGAAATTGGAAAATACCAATAGTGATTGAAAAAAAGAAATGGCTTCATCCTTATGATACAAAGTGGCAAAATTAATGCTTAAAATCTATCAGGCATAAAAACCTATTCATCTAGTAACAGAGTAGCAAGCAATAGAGTAATTTTTTATCATAAAATCTAAGAATTATATAAAGATAAGTGGAAGAAAACCACTAAGTAAAACTAATACTTTCTTCAAGACTGTGTTAAAATAGCCAAAGAAACTATCTAAACAAGCAAATAGACTTACTGAACATTTAAAAGGTAGAATATATGAAGAAATCTCAAATACTTCATGCCCAAATAAAAAATATGATCAAAACACATTGTATGAAATTCTCAAAGAATTAGTAAAATACTTTTAAAAAATAGAATATTCTTTCTTCACACGAACAAAAGAAACATGCATTAAGTATGTGGGAACATATGAAGCACATATGTTAATTCTTACAATCAGGATATTTCACAGGATTCAACAAAACTGGAAATAAATAACATTCTAAAAGTTCTTAACATGAAATTTAAATAATTCTAGTAGGCCAATTTAATGTCCTTTTTGTATATATTTATTTTTGATAAAAGTTAAACTTAATAAAGTCCAACTTATCAGTTTTCATTTACACAGGTGTGCAATTTAATAGTATTTTAATGTGAATATTTTCATGTTGCAGCACTAGTTTTAGGAAAGTTACTTGCCATAACTAAGTGAACAGCATGTGAGTGATTCATTGTCCGCAGTGTACAGTTCCCATTGGTTTTACCATCTCTTTTCTCTTAACCTGTTAGTTAAGAGACTAACAGGTGGCATTTGAATACTTTGTCATGAAGCTTGTTTACCAGTGATTTTTCTATTGCTGTGGTAAAGGACCAGGACCAAAAGCAACATATAGAGGAAAGAATCTATTTGAGTTTACCACTCCAGAAGGGTATGAGTCCATCCTGACTTGGAAGTATGCCAGCAAGTGACAAGCAAGAACCTGAGAGCTCACATCTCTCACATTATCACAAAATAGAGAGAGGGAACTGTACGTAGAGTAAGGCTGTAAGCACCTAAAACCATCCCCTCCGGTGACATACTTCTGCCAACAAGGCAGCTCCACCCCAAACTACCAAAATATGGCCACCAACTGGTGACCAAGTGATTATAGGAACATTTCTCATTCAACCAAACACAGTCTGTATGGCTAGACCACTCAGGCATTTTTCTATTATCTCCATGATCACCAGTGACATTTTTTTTTTTTACAAACATCTATGTCCTATGTCCTAGCAAAGATCATCCTGGTTCTAGTTTCCAGTGATATTTTAAGTCTTTAAATCATGATCTGAAGCATTGAAATATCATTAATAAGATGATTAACCCTTCAAATGTCATGGTTTATTTCCAAACATTTTCCTTAAATGCTTTTCAGCTTCTAAATCTACTTAAAAAGTTTGTTTTTATTATGTTGTAATACCTACTTCCAGAACCAAACTAGGTATTAGTTAACATTGTTCATCATATTTCTATGGTAATATTTTATTTGTGCTGAAGTGTGATTTTATTTGTATGTTAATAAATAAAGTTTGCCTGGAGATCAGAGGTCATTGCAAGCCAGGGACAGCAATCAGGCAGTGGTAGCCCATGCCCTTAATCTGATCACAGGGCAGACAGAGTCTCTGTGTGGTCAAGGACACAGCCAAGCTTGGTGACACGAACCTTTAATCCCAGTACCAACCATAGAGACCTGGAGGTCTGTATAGACAGGCAGTGATGAGGAAGTCATGTGGTTGGGTTTAGAGCCAATGAGAACACAGAAGAGAAAGGCAATAAAAAGACACGTCAGACAGGAAGAAACTCTCTCTCTGGGAAAACTACTTCTGGTGGTAAGCTAAAGTTAGTTATGGCTATTGCTCTGATGTCTTTGGCTATTCACTGCTGTATTTGGCTCTGTGTTTATTTACTAAGACTGTTTAGAATTTCATCTACATATTTCCACAAGCATATAACGCATTTCTGAGATAATCAACCTAGAAAACTGAAGATAACTTTGCTCACAATTTTAGAGCTTTCAGTCGATGAGCAATTGTATACCTATAAACCTTCAGGTTTGCGGGAGACAGATATATGTAATGCAACAGAATAGTTCATCTCATAGTGCAGGAACACAAAAGAGAAAGATGAATGGTCCAGGAAATCACAAATTCCTTTGAGGTCTCACCTCCAGTGACCTAAGAACCTCCCACTGCTGCAGTCATTAAAGTTTCTATTCCCTCCCATGGTTTGGGCCATTCCAGAGCTGATATATTGCAGTAATCCATACCTGTGTTAAAAAAAAATCATCTTAGAAAATAGTAAAACATGACATGCTGAAGATCACTTTTCAGAGGAAGCTTAAATGATTAATTTTGACTCTGTTGACATTTTGTCTCAGCTGAGTTGTTGACCAAGGGTGTAGTCATTTAAAAAATTTGCTAGGAGTGAAGGTTCTCTTTCAAGCTTAGTCATGTGGAAATTAATAAGAGACATGTGTAGTCTTTCCACATGTCTGATTAATTGGTTAGCCTCATGGAATAACAGTGGAATTCCCAGAGAATTAAATAAAATGCTACATTTTTGATTTGGAATGCTTCCCCAAAATGTATGTATTAAAGACTTTGTCTCATGTTTACAATGCTATTGGGAGGTAGTAGAACCTTCATTAGGTAGGTCATAGTAGACTTTGATCATTGAGTGTGTTGTTCTTGAATAAGATTGTGGGATGCTGATCTTTTCTGCTCCTTGTTTTCTCCCAGACATGAGATTAATGGACTCCTCCACCATGTACTCCAGCCATGATATAGCATGATACTAAAGCAATGGGATTAAAAGTGTGAGCCAAAATAAACCCTTCTTGTTAAACTGATTATTTCAGGTGATACTTTTAATAACAATGTATCCAGAGAGTAACAACTTGTTTTCTGGGTGGTCCAGCCCTCATACTATACAGCTCTGTTCTAAAAGTTGCTGGGTTTCCTAGGGGAGCATACTGGAAACAACAGAGACTGAAGCTGAGAAATAAGGCCACGTAGAGTAGAAGCCAAGCTGCCTATTGATCAGCTTGGTTGCTATCCAGAGAAACGTAGAGTGGTCCTTTTGGTGGGTTTTGCAATGCATAATAGTGACATAATTTGGACTAAATGGTTTTGAATAAGGCCAAAATCTCAAGGACAGGTTTATGTGGAGTATTATGGGCAATGAAAAGAAGACTTCTTTCTAGATGGTTGCATGGGTATGTATTGCATGGAAAGCATAGATATAATCTGTGTAAAAATGCATTGAGACTCATTCCTTCCACCAGCTAGAGAGCTCTAGGGAGAATAATTAGTTCCTCTTTGGGACTGATGTGGAACTCCTTGGATGAACCTCATATTCTGTGAACTCTCTTATTCTTGCTGTCACATTCTCTGAAAATCTCTGTGCTGCCACCATTAAATTACTTCCATCTCTGAACCACGCAGCCTCAGTTTGGGGAAAGTGAGCAATTTTATACGTCTGGTCTAGGACTTCAGGGGAGATCAATTGTCTCTTCATAGAAATATTATAGAGAGGTCATGGGCTTAGAGTCTGTCAGTTTTTAGCTTGGTGATATTTTTATTGAAGTTCAAAAGAGAAGAGTTTGATACTTATTGATTTTGATATCTAAGATCCAATGGAAAGACCTAGAATTAAGTTTCAAGGAACAAGTGAATCATGCAATCCATCCTACCCTGTTCAAGGATTAAAATTCCCATGGATAATTAATCATTCACAATAGCACAGCTGCTTGCTACCCAGGCAAGGAGGCCATCCTGCACCACCAGCTCCAGTACTTTGTAAAGATACTCGACTTGACACTTGAGAGGCCCCAAAGTTCAGGTTAGTACTCAACAGTGCCACTCTTTTTTGCTCACGTACATATAGAGAAAAGGGTTTAGTAGGATCAGGGAGGGCTAACACTGGGACAGAGGTAGGTGAGTGATTTAAGAGGTTTACGTTCCGTAATTACAAGAGTCTCATCAAACAGTTCTTCCTCTGCCCTCTTAGGTCTCACAAAGGAGGTCAGTCAAAGCCTCAGATCCAGCATCTGAATCCTGCAGTAGCCTTTATATCATGACACGCCCAGATGTTTTGTTGGGAATTCCCCATAGCAAAAGTGAGATCCTCGTGATGATGACCGGAAAGGCTTCTTCTGCCTGTGGTTAACATTAGTCCAAGAAACTGGATCTTTTCTTAGGAGATTTGATTATTCTAACAAGTAGTTTCACATCCACACAAGGCCACCTTTGCAGGAGTTAGACCAGTGGTTCATCTGAAGAGACTGTGTCTAGGGTGCATCTTAATAAGTCATTGACACACTGGAGAAGGCTGCTCTTAGGGGGAACTTTAAGGGATTGTAGGTCTTTGCCTATAGCCTGTCCAGAAGTGTGAGGGTGACTTCAAAATTCCACAAGCAAGTCACTCCAGGTACGATGTCAAGTGACCTGGCCAGAGAGGTACTATCATTCAAAGGCAAATAGGAACTGTGAGTCTAGGTATGCAGGCATGAAGAAGAAAAAGCATTCTTAAAACCTCATGCCGTGAAGCAGGTGTGATTAGATGTGCAAGTATTATGAACTATGACATAGATTGGAACAACTGCTTAATTTGTGATCCTCAGGTTCTGGATCATTCTGTAAGGCCCATCTAACTTATTTTTACAAGATAATGGTGTTGCAAGAGAGTTATGCGGTGTAATAGTGAGAATTGCAGTACTGAGAGACTGCAAAACCTTTGTTTTCATGTGTTCAGGGTAAAAGGGTTCTTTGGGAAAAAGATGTCAGTCC
Organism: Peromyscus maniculatus bairdii; assembly: GCF_049852395.1. Lineage (NCBI taxonomy): Eukaryota > Metazoa > Chordata > Mammalia > Rodentia > Cricetidae > Peromyscus > Peromyscus maniculatus. The sequence goes on from NC_134857.1 coordinate 56,797,172, forward strand.
TTTGGAGAAATTGTGGTTGTTACTGCACCTAAGAAACTATTCCATACTCCAGGGGGAACTTGTTGGGGATGAAGGTATTTATTGCAGGAGAGGCCTTTGAGGCTGCAGGCAGCTCTGGTCCATTATGAGACAGGAGACTTGGTGTTAGGAATGTCACAAGTTATTTTGTGGCATCTCAAAGAGTCTTAAACAGACCTAAAATCTAGATTTACGTTAGCACCTCAGAGGAAATTGGGAAAATTTAGGACCGGAAAAGAATGAGTGAGAAGATATATGGCTACCACACAGTTTAAAAGGAATACCTACCAGGTTGGTTTGATATTGTCATCAATATCAGAGAGCAGAATCAGAGACCAAAAGGTTAAACTGGAGAAATTGATCAGGGGTCAAAAATCAGCCCCAGTGTCCACAATATAGTTAACTTTGCCACTTTGTCACATCTAGAATTATCTGAGCTCATCCATAGTGGTAGAGAACATGGGAACTTATACAGCCTTAGGACCTCAACAGTCTATAATGGGATGGGGACCGCTTTCCTTGTTGGGAAACCTTTCTGCACAGAAACAAAGTCAAGGGAATTTGTCCTTTTTCAGGTTTTACCTGAGCTTGGGGTCGTTGGATGAGGCTGACCTCCTGTCATAAAGAAGGGAAGGACATTCCTGCTTCAGTGTGCCCCTACTTCGCAAAGCACACATGGCCCTAAGGGTGCCTGTGGTCTGGTGGTCTTGAGCAGTCTTGGTTGAAGTTCCTTGCTCACCACTTTGACGATAGCAGGAAACCTTTTGCATAAGGCTTGGTTAAGTCCCTTAAACTGCACTGAGCGGCCAGTAGATGGAGCTCTAGGATTTCTTGAGATTGGCAGGGCGACTTCAAACGCTACTAATTGCAGGTGGCGCTTGTCTGTTTATTCCTTCAGTTTGCTGTTTCTGGCTCACAAGGTCTCCTCACTGTTATTAAAGATTGTGAAAGTCCTGTTTAATAATGTAGAGAAGTAAATCTGGGATTCCTTGTGCAGTTTCTTTTTGATGTATGTAGATTTGTCAAATGTCTGAAAAGGCTTTTCTTATACACATCAGGGATGGTTTGGCACTCTGGTTCTGTGAGCACAGATTAAATATGCTTGCACATGGTTTCAGCTCATCTAGAGTGTAAAATTTGGAAGACTTTTAGACATTTTCTGCGTTTTCCCTAAATTATAGTTAATGGGTTTGATAGATCCTCTTTTTATTCCCTGAAGTTTATTGTGTAGTACTAGGTGTGTCCCCTCACCACACCCCATTTCCTACACGAGTGTCTGATATGATCAGTGGAACTCTGTGGTAGGCCCACCATAAAAGCCTAACCAAGGTATGTATGGGTTATGAGCATGAACCTCATCTATTCAGGTATCTATAAAAAAAAAATCAAAACATGGATACTGGGTTTTTCCTGGGAGTTTTCTGATGAAAGTGGAGAGATCTTGGCCAAATGCCCCTAATTTGGTTGTACAGGGGACAGCTGAGACATGGGGAAAGGAGCAGTTCTCAGGGGCTGCCCCAAATCCCAGTAGCAGCCTTTCAGAGTGGAAAGATGTTTTCTGGGGAGAGGGGTGGATAACTTTCACTTGCCTCTGAGTTCCCTGTATGAAATCCCAAGTGGGTGTATGATGGAGAAAGAACATCTAGGTAGTGATGCAGAGTGGTTGGTAAGAATTCCACTAATACAGAGCTGAAAGAAGAGGAAAGGGAGGAGAAGGGGAAGCAAGAGCAGAGCTGTGAAGTGGATGGGACTCTCATGCTCGGAAAGCCAGAGACTGCAAGGACACTGTGCTTACAAAGCAGGGTGTGGTGACATACTGTGTCCTTCAATATATTGTGCACCCTAATAAAGCTTATCTGAGGATCAGAAGAAAAACCCAGCCACTATGTTAAACACAGAAGTCAGGCAATGGTAGCACATGCCTTTAATCCTAGCATTTGAGAGGCAGAGATTCATCCAGATCTCTGTGAGTTCAAGGCCACACCGGGAACAAAGCCAGGCATGGTGGCACATGCCTTTAATCCCAGCAGTAACCATAGATATCTGGAGGTTTGTACAGACAGACAGGAAGTGATATAGCTGGGCAGAGAGAGGAAGTGAGTTGACAGAACAGAACGGCATGTAGGCGTGGGTGTACAGGAAGTAGGTCTCTTCAGAGACTGAGGTGACAGAGAGGTAAGGCTGGCTGTGGCTTGTCCTAGTCCTCTGATCTCTTAGTTTTGACCCCAATATCTGGCTCTGGGTTTTTATTAATAAGACCATCTAGTAATTCATCTTACATCATGAAAAATATCCTCTAGAACGAGTTTAGAAGATAGAGGCCAGTATACAAAAATTTATTAAGTTATATGAAGCATTCTTCATGCTTCTGGTGGTCCTGTGACAAGGCCATTAAGTCCTGGTCAGAAGGAATCTCAAAAAATTTTTTTTTTCTAAATTCTCACAAAAGTGGTCTCATTTCAGCACACAGATATAGCATACTTTGCAAGTTCTTAGTCTGGAAGCAAGTATAAAGGGAAATAAATAGTATTTATTATTGATGCGGAGAGGGGGAGTCTGAAGATCAATCTTCGAATGGTCTTTGGTAGTACACACTGGGAGTGAATTGGAGGGTTTAGGAGATACAAGACCCACTGTGAGTACCACAGTGTTTCCTCTGTGTATGAAGGCTTCCTTGTTGGATAGCTGATGCTCTTGTCCTCTTCCACATGCTGGGGTGTCAGCTGCAACTTAGGCTTCACTGTGAGAACTTCACAATGACAGCGCTGTGTGACGCGATTCCTAGAGAGGCATGAACAAATGTCTACTCATCCCACATAGGAAACCGGTGACAGACCCAAATAAGGATACCACAAACATCCAACTTGTTGAGCCAGTGAGTTTTATTGGGGTTACTGATAGGAGCAGAGATGCCTGATAAACAGCTGCATCACCGATTCAGTTCCCTTTAGAACAGCATCCTGTGTCTTCATGAGCTTCCCTGTAAGACAGAATGTGTGTTTCCTTTCTTTCTTTCTTTCTTTCTTTCTTTCTTTCTTTCTTTCTTTCTTTCTTTCTTTCTTTCTTTCTTTCTTTCTTTCTTTCTTTTTTTTTTTTGGTTTTTCGAGACAGGGTTTCTCTGTGTAGCTTTGCGCCTGTCCTGGAACTCACTTGGTAGCCCAGGCTGGCCTCGAACTCACAGAGATAAGACAGAATGTTTTATCTTGGAGAAAACTCTAACACAACCACATTTCAAGGCCTTTTTGTAAATCTGGCATTGCCCTCCATTGCTTTGTCTTAGCAGCCTTCTTGCACTTTGACATGAGCCTCTATGATATCCTTACTGTGCCCATAAAACCGGTATCATCTAATGGCATTGTCAAGTCTTCTTTGTCAAGGTCTGGACTAGGCCCCAGGGCCTCTGTTGGACTCCCAGGTTGGTCCCGAGAAAACACTTCTCTGCTGGCTACTTTTGATGAGGAAACCTGTTCAGTAACATTTCCAGTTTCGGTTCTCTCCTTTTGGTTGAATTTGTTTTTTCAGAAGAAGGTGAGACCACGGGTCTTGGTCTCAGGAATCCTTTGCTTTTGTCCCAGAGAAGGGAAAGACTTTTTAAATTAAGATTTTTAAATTTTATTCTTTGTGTGTGAGTGTTCTGCTTGCTTGTCAGTATATGCACTTGTGTGTGTGTGTGGTACAGTGTCCGTGGAGCCCAGAAGCGGGTGTTGCATCCTTTGGAACTGGAGTTATTGATAATTATGAACCATCGTGTGAGTGCTGAGAACTAGCCTAGGTCCTCTGAAAGAACAAGTGCTTTTAATGACTGACCCATCTCCCTAGCCTTTGGGATGGTTTTCCTTAGTGGTGCTAATATGTTTAATAATTACAGCTTTTTCTTTTTTTTAGAATCCATCTTATCTACAATTTTAAACTCCCCCCTTTTCCTATTCAACAGCACATTTTCACATCTTTTTGCTCCACTTGTGAGTCTTTTTCCATTTAGACCAGTGAGGAGCACTGAATTCCCCATCTGGACTAGATGTCACTGGCCTTCAGTATTCCAACCTGGAAAATTCACCATGATTTTCTAGACTGAGATAAATATTGATGGTTTGTATAGTTTTCAAACTTGGAAGCCACACAATGAGTTTCCAGCCAGGACTAGTCCTCACTGGTCTGTTGAATACAGCTATGTACATGGTATTGGGTGTTTTTTTTTTTTTTTCTTCTGGCTTTCACATTTAGGTGGTTGATTTCCCTCTTTGTTATCCACTGTATGCCTTTTCTTAGTATGCCATATTATATCTTTTTATGATAGTTTAGATACATAGTTAGATATACATAGTAGGCATGCTTTTAGCCATTCATGAACTGAGAACCATGATGTCTAGATTCATCTACTATGGCACTGGAAATTTAGGCAGACCCCCTGATTTAGAGTTTCACAAGAAGAAAAGTTTGAAGTTGTAAATGCAAATTAGAAATGTGATGTTAGGAAGGATGTTAGTAGATTTCCTGTACCAGAGCCTACTATCTTTGCAGATAGCCCTTGAAGTAGTGGAATTAGAATATATTTCTAATTTAAGGATCTAAATTAAGGAAAATTTAAGGATCAGAACAGGAATTGGGATGTGTCATGCATAAAAGGAGCTATTTATAACATGTTTTGTGTCTGAAATGCATTGCTGAATAAGCCTCACTTCTATGGGTGTCAGTCTGGAATTGGCTCATCTCAACAGGATCTCAAATGGCTCTCTTAGAGGGAAAGCAGTGACTCTCATCTTAGTGGAAGTGTAACCACAGTCCTGTGTTGAAGCCCTAGCAGAAGCAGAGATAGTCTAAAGAGAGACATTGTGCCTCCTGACAGGTGAAATATGGAATCTCAGAGTCATTTTGATTTGCATTTGATTGCATTTCCCTGATGGCTAAGGATGTTGAACATTTCTTTACAAACAATACACAAACTGGGAAAAAAATCAAAGAAATAGCACCATCACAAAAATATAAAGTATCTTGGGGTAACTCTAACCAAGCAAGTGAAAGACTTGTATGGCAAGAACTTCAAATCCTTGAATAAAGAAATTGGAGAAAATATCAGAAGATAGGAAGATCTCCATGCTCATGGATCATTATAAATGACATAGGAAAAAAGGCTATTTTACCAAAAGCAATCTACAGATTCAATGCTGTCTCCATCAAAATTCAAGCACAATTCTTTACAGAACTTGAAAGGATAATACTCAACATCATATGGAAAAGCAACAAACTCCAGATAGCTATCAATTCTTCCCAATAAAAGAACTTCTGGGAGTATTACGATTTCTGATTTCAAATGTTATTACAGAGCTATAGTGATGAAAATGTTATGGTGCTGGCATAAAAATAAACAGGTGGATCAATGGATTCAAGTCAAAGACCCAGACATAAATCCACATACCTATGGACACCTGATTTTTGACAAAGAAGCCAAAATTGTACAATGGAAAAAAGAAAGCATCTTCAGCAAATGGTGCTGACATAACTGGATGTTGACTGGTAGAAGAATACAAATAGATCCAGATCTATCACCCTGCATAGAACTCAAGTCCAAATGGATCAAATACCTCATCATAAATTCAGTTACACTGAACCTGAAGGAAGAGAAAGTGGGAAATAGCCTTGAATGCATTGGCACTGGAGATAATATCCTGAATAGAATGGCATTAGCACAGACATTAAGATTGACAGTTAGCTGGGTGATGGTGGTTTTAATCCCAGCACTCAGAAGGCAGAGACAGGCAGATCTTTGTGAGTTCAAGGCCAGCTTGGTCTACAGAGCAAGTTTCAGGACAGACTCCAAAGATACAGAGAAACCCTGCCTCGAAAAGCCAAATAGATAGATAGATAGATAGATCGATAGATAGATAGATAGATAGATAGATAGATAGATAGATAGATAGATAGATAGATAGATAGACAGACAGATAGAGATAGATACAACAACATAAAAAGAACTGAAAATTAATAGATGGGACCTCATGAAACTGAAAGATTCTGTAAGACAAAGGACACTGTCAATAGGACAGAATGACAGCCTAAAGAATGGGAAAAGATCTTCCACAATCCCACATCCAACAGAGGGCTAATCTCCAAAATACATAAAGAACTAAAGAAACTAGACATCAAAAAAAAATCCAATTAAAAAATGGGGAACAGATCTAAGCAAAAAATTCTCAACAGAGGAATTGTTTTTAACAGGCTTGCAGAAATCAGAACTTGAAGGTATTTCTTGAGAAATTATATAAAATGTTTCTACCCCTCCTATCAAAGGAATGAACTTAACAAAGGACTCTAGACCTGGAGTGTGTGGTGACATACTTCCCAACCCCCAACCCAAAGTCTCTTTCAAAGTAGGGGGATCGGTAGAAAACCATTTTGTTCTCAGTCAAAATTGATTAAACTACTGTCTGTGTAACAGAAGAGTAATGATAGAAATGATCTGTGTCTATGTCGTCTTTACTATAGGAAAAAAACCCACAACCTATCCCATAGTTAAATTAGCACAGGTTTAAGCCTTTGTTTCCCTGCTTTCTATAAATTGTAAAGAGGTCACATGAATGAAAGGAAATAAATTGTAGGTCTCTCCTGTCCTCTTGGTTTGGCCAAATGATAGAATCCATTTTGCTGTGCCAATTGCTCTTTCTGAATTTTCAGAATATAGGGAAACTCTGCAGTGTGTTTATAGACTTATGAGCCAGGTCATGTAAAATTTGTTCTGTAAACTAGAAACCTTCTTTCTATTTAAGATGAAAACCTGCTTGAGAGTGAACTTCCCACTCTACCACATTTACTGAGTATCTCTAGATAAATCAACTTCTCTTCATTTGGAGTAGCTCTGTATTGTTGCAATGTTTCTTTATGGCAGTTCTGATGGGATAGCCTCCTACCGAGTTTCTATTATATACACACCTGCTTTATTCATTGTGGTCATTACATGCATCAAATGAGGTTACACTGGATGATGGGTAGATAGGCACTAACAGACTTGAATCTCATTGAGGATGTATGCCTTCCTCATAATCATCAGCTGATAAAATAAAGAACAGAAAATGCAAGGTTCTAATTGTTAGTGGACCCTGGGAGGTCCTAATAACCTCCATAGCTGAAAGAAACTAACACATGGACTTTAGAAGAGATTTAGTTCAGTTAGAAATTGGGTAAAAGCTGTCATTCTCAAAGAATAGTGCTCCTCATTTTCCAAAAGGAAGGATTTCATGGGATGTGGTCACTGTGAATGTGAGATTTCTATGAAAGGCAGAGCTTTGTCTCTAGACACTAAATATTTTTGTCCTTTTTGACTGGAAAAATTTATAGAGCAGAGACAGGCTCTATCTTTCTACTGAAAATAAGCTTTGGATAATCTTCTGTGACTCTGTTTACACACTAATCTTGTTAGCAAAAAATAGTGCTAGGCCAAGGAAGGGCAAAGAGGATGGGGAAATGGCTCGGTGGGTAAATTGTCGAGCACAGGACCTGAGTTTGGATCCGTGGTGCTCACGTAAACTAGGCATGGCAGTGCATATATGAAACTTCAGTGCTGCCAGACAGAGACAGGCAGGCCCCTTGGGTTGCCTGGCCAGGCAGTCTAGCTAAATGACTAACTACAGGCTTGATGAGAGACCCCATCCCAAAACAATAAGGTAGAATAGTGAAATAGAAGGACATACTGACATCAGCCTCTGGGGTCCACACGTACTTGCATGGATTAACATTCCTACAGATGTCTATTTTTATAAATTCACTTTTATCCTTTTTTTTTTGGTTTAATTCCACATAATCTGCTATGTTGTTACATTTTTTCCTGATTAAAAGAATGGAATGGGGTTGTCAATCATAGAATAGGAAAAATGAACCTTGAGAACTGCTAAGAAACAGATTGTTAAGGAAATTGTGCCAATGATCCATTTGACTTCTGCCTGATCTCATCCTTGAGCAAACATCACTCTTGTAATACCTTGTAATAAAGTGCTTCGTCTGAATTCTTTCTATAGAGAACATGAAGACTGCGGCACCAAGTGAAGGACAGAGGGAAATGGGGGTAAACACCGTGAAAAGAATGCCATGCCACCTCTTCTTTGAAAATTCAAAGCTTTTCAGAACTTAGTAAATGAAGGTCAGACATGAATATGGTTTGAAATTCTTGTGTTGTTCCCATCATTTGGGTTCATTGACCATATGCTCTCTCTCTCTTTACAGAAACAACTCAATAGTTTCTCAAGAATGCCATACTTAGCCTTACAAAACCTTCTATATCCTTTCACTGAAAGGCTGATAATTTTGCTGTTGCCATGGACTGATTCCTATTTGCCTTTCAGTTCACATGTTAAAGCTAAGACTAAAACAGATGCTATAATCATGTGACTACATAATTCTCTATACCTTTCCCTCATAGCACTGAAACCACCACTTAGAAATTACAACTCACTATCCAATTACTACATATAACATTAAGTTTCATGTGGCCTGAAATCATCCCTACTTTTTTTTTTTTTTTTGCTATAGAATTTTTGGATCGAATTAATTGCCCAGATATCAACAAATACATGTTTATTGATAAGCATTTTTCAAGGGAAAAAATGAAATTGTCCTATTTTAGTACTTTTCACAACTACTATCATGATACTCATGAAATTAGTGATTTTGTTCCTCAGTGTGTGAACCCCCCAAAATGATCATTCCCTGTTTATTCTCCTGTGATTATACCAGGCTTGAATGTAATCAAATGATTTTCTCTCATACTTCCTTTTCCTAAAACAATCACTTTATCATTTTCTATGTCAACATAGAGCTGGCATATGCCCTTGTACAGGTGACATTCTAAGACATAAACCATTTCATCTACTTAATTTTCAAAATGGATTTAAGATTTATTTCATTGTAAATTCTCTGTGTGTGTGCACGCATGAGAGAGAGAGAGAGAGAGAGAGAGAGAGAGAGAGAGAGAGAGAGAGAGACGAAAGCATGGGTGCCTTGTGTGAGGTGTGTGCGTGGAAGCATGAGTGCCTTTGGAGGTAAGAGGCATTGGATCCTACATAATTACAATTGTGGAAAACAAACTCAGGTCTCTAAAGCAATATGTGTTCAATAGCTGCTGAACTTTTTCTCCTGGCACATAGGAAAAAGAACTTATTTAAAAAGATGAGTTAAAGATATTATATATGTATTATATAACATATAATGTATAATTACATAATATGATAGAAAAGATGAGTTAAATATATATATCAAACAGATAAAATTTTCTTGCACATTATTGATTAATATTCTTGTAAAATATCTTAAATGATCCGGTACCAACCCATTATTATACAAGGAATGCACTGCGAAAGTCATAAGAAATGTCATTAAATCTCTGTCCTATCTCATGTATTGAAAGGAGGGTAGAACATTGTGATGCAGATTTGCTACAGTATTCAACCTGGTTCTCAAACAGAAAGCTTCTAATGAATGTCATTATCTTGCCCACAAAAACAACAACAAAACCCTGGTGCCTTTTAATGGCCAAACACTATCCACAGCAAGATGAAAAGCTCTTTCAGCTGTCTCAACCATCAGAATGCTTCAAATTCCCAACAGGTGCAAGGAGTAAGACGCTATGGATATTAGTGTTGCTAAGGAAAACGAAAATCATTTAGTTTGTTCGCTGAAAGACGTTTAACTGAATTTGGTATTTGAAAGAGATTATATCTTTTAGAGTTCCAATAAAAAACAAAATTATGAGAATCAGTGTACTATTTAGAAGCATATTAAAGGCTGTTTTAAATTACAATAAATACTAAATGAAGCAGTTTCATATGTGCTTCTAGAATGAAGTCTGGGAGTGAAAAAATGTATATACAGGATACTATTTGGTATATGTATTTAGTATATATTATACATTGTACTAAACCTTTATAGTGGTATGGACTTAGACATCTCTGAGATAGACAAATATTTAATTTATGTGTGAACTTCTTTCAATAATATCTACAAAATCTAATAAGGGCAATATAATAAAGAGCAAGTATCTTTAATAAATAATACATTTATCACAAAAATTAAAATTTTGAACACAGAAATACATGCTAATATGATTGTCTGAACGTTTTTGATGAAAACTTTATGTCTTAGTTTATATAGTGTGTCAGTCATTAAGTGCATGTGAAAGACCCCCGCTCCATTATGAGGACATGGGGCTTTGGGCCAATGAAATGCTCCCCCCCCCCCATAACTTAGCCTAAGAAACGCCATTCTAAAGGAATCAAAAAAACAGGAGTTCACAGCCGTAGCCAGCCACCCGGCCTTGACAGAGATAGCTATGGCCAGCCTTGAGAGAGATAACTGTGGTCGGCGGCCTTGAGAGAAAGACAGTTAAGTCAAATCAGGATATTTTATGGCTGGCCCCCTGGCCTTGAGGAATAAGCAGCTGGCCTGGACAAGGCCAAATCAGCCACACACATACGACCCCAAGTTCACCCTGGCCTTCTTTGAAACAACCAATAGGGACCCTGTAACTATGCTTCTCGCTTCTGTAACCGCGCCTCTGCCCCTGGGATCCCATAAAAAGTCCCCCTTGCCCTAGGAAAGCGCGCAAGTCCTCCAAGAGACTTCGCCCCAGGTACCTGGTCTAAATAAACCCTCTTGCTTTTGCATCTGATCTGTGGTTTCGGTGTGTTCCTTGGGTTTGGGGTCTCTCCCGGAGGAAGATCTCTGCCAGGGGTCTTTCACATGTAGTGGTTTGAATGAAAATGTCCCCTATAGGCTTATAGGGACTGGTGATAAATAGAAGCTGTGGTCTTGCAGGTGTAGTTGTGGCTTTGTTAGAGGAAGTGTGTCACTGGGGGTGAACTTTGAGGTTTCAGAAGTTCAAACTAGACGCAGAGTTACTCTCTCTTTGTGCTGCCTATCAGTCATACTAAGAACTCTCTGCTACCTTTCAAGCATATATCTGCATACATGCCACCATGTTTCCTGCCATAACAATGATGTTCTAAACCTCTGAACTGTAAGCCAGCCCAAATTAAATATTTTCCTTTATAAGAGTTGCCATAGTCATGGTGTCTCTTCACAGCAATAGAAACCCTAAAATAGGGTGTGTGTGTGTGTGTGTGTGTGTGTGTGTGTGTATTAAGTAAGCATTCTACATCTAAGTTTTTTTTTTTTTTTTTTTTTTTGGTTTTTCGAGACAGGGTTTCTCTGTGTAGCTTTGCGCCTTTTCCTGGAACTCACTTGGTAGACCAGGCTGGCCTCGAACTCACAGAGATCCACCTGGCTCTGCCTCCCGAGTGCTGGGATTAAAGGCGTGCGCCACCACCGCCCGGCCTACATCTAAGTTTTATCATTATCAACATTTCTTAAGCCACTAATATTATCAAAAAGATTACTTTTATGTAGATAGATTTTTATTAGTTTTTATGACACCAGTAGTCACTTATTACTAATTTCCACAGGTAACAGTACAAGTGTCTAAAATAAAGATAAATTATTCTAACACATGCTACAGTAATTTTAGATGACTGGATCTGAAGAATGAATATAGATAGGCACATTTTGAGAGAGTTCAAACTTATAGAAGGAAATCTCACTGATGTTTTATATTTTAGTATAGGTGTGGCTAAAATAATCAAAAGTCCAGCTGTATTTCAGGTTGTAAGACCTAGGAGAAGTGCCTGAGGAGTCTGGATCAGCTGTAAATGACCAGAAGTTCTCCAAAAAGAGAGAGGACCAGGGAATAATTGCCGAACTCTGAACCAATGTCTGATGTGTGAGCACACTGATTAAAAATGTTTCTGGCTTACAAAATTGCATTCCTAGCCACCAAAGTTAGAAGAATTTGTGTTTGACTTAGATTTCGCTACACAACAATACCATCTCCTTTCAGAAAAAAATGCAAAAGAATTCTGATCCCACAATTCAACATTCATAAATTCTAGGGAACTGCCCCCAAGTTACTTAGCATATGAAAAGTCTTATAAATAGAGTCATTATAAGGAAAGGAAAAACAGAACCAAAGTGACCACAACTTTGACATTATCAGAAAAGAAGTTGAATACTTGTCATTGAAGGGCTCCAGACTAAATATAAGAATAATTCATCAAAGAAATGGAAACATCACAAATGAGAAAAAATAATACACAGAAACTCTAGCTCCTGAAATAGAATGAATAGTTGGAACTGAACAGAAGAGAGAAGAAAACACAGCACATTTTCAGCAGGCTTGAAGACTATCATAAAACCATCCCATCTGACAGGGAAGGAATGTGTGTAATAAACAGAATTGCTGGATGGTCTGAGACTTGAGTATTTCTTCTGTAGGGATTGCTGCAGGTGTCATGATTGGTAGTGACTTGACCCAGGAAGAGGTGAGAATGAAAACTTGCTTCAGCCCAACTTAGTCAGGCTGTCTCAAACTTCCAGACAGTCTGATGCTAAGTGGCTTACTGTGAAAATATTTAAACACAGTTCTATCTGGAAAAAAAGTTTCCAGGTAACAATCATTCCAATTCCATGTGCACAATAAAGCTTAAGGCATTGACTATATAGAAACTCGTTTGCAGAGTACATGTGACTACAAAGATAAGTTCTATAGCTTAACGACCTGGGATCTGGTGTGATCTCAGATGGAGATAGCATAGAGGTCAGCAGATCATCAAGTACCTATGACATCTCCCTTAACGATGGGTTCTTTTAACAGGGAACTAAAGATAAAGGTCTAAGGAAGATGAGTCTGGGATAAATCTCAGAGATTTCAATCAGGTTTGGCTCTACAGATAGCAAAGGTCTCCAGGTCATTAACAATGTCCACTCTCACCTTTCTGAGTGGAATGCAGGTATACATTCCTTCCATGGAGGAGACACCTGTGTGTGTTTAAAATTCTTGGTTTCCCTAATGCTTACCTGTGAGTTCAAGGACCTTGTGCCCTCTACATTCCTCCATAACTTTTGATCATTTAACTAATTCACCTATCTACATCAATAAAGTAGAAAAAGAACGTGAAAAGAACTGATAAAATCAAATAATTTTACAAGTAACTATTGCATATTTTTCAATACTTAGATAAACAATTTCTTATAGTTTGAATATGCTCGGTGAAGAAGAATATAAAGACAGACAAAATAAGGGTCCATAGGAGAAAGGAGTTTGGTGAAAACCTCTCAGGAACTGACAATCAAGAATTGCACAGGATCTACAAAACAAGCCATTGCGGTTCCCATGTTTAATAGCTGGAAAGGATTATTGATCAATTTTCTCCCTCAGCCGGGAGTGCTGGAAACTGAACTATGGTCCCCTGCAAGACCAGCAAGTGCTCTTAACTAATGAGCCATCTCTCTAGGCCCAAATATACCTGAATATATATTTTTAATAAGCATGTGCAATAATATTTTGCTTTGTCTTTTTCAAAAAACCTTAGCATTATCTATCTCTTCTTTCTTCCTATACTTCTGAATTGTCCTCACTCCCTTTTCCAGATAAGTTCCTCTTGTTTCTCTTCTTTCTCCCTGTATACTCATTGTCCCTTGTACTTTCTTGGCTTCTGAAGTTATTGCAGATTGTGTGTTCAGATTTAAGGATTTAGTGCTAGGTTCTATAAATAAGAGAGAACAGTGTATGTTTACTTTTATGCAATGGCTTACCCTGCTTACTGTAGTATTTTCTAGTTTCATATATGTATCTGAAAACTTTATGATTTCCTTTTTCTTTATGAATCAACTTGCACTGTGTATGAATTCATTATAATTTGGTTTTCCTTTTTTCCTCATATCCTTGCCAGTATCTCTTCTGAATTGTTTTCTTGATCTTTACAGTCTGATGAGGGTAAGATTAAATCTCAATTTAGTTTTAATTTGTATTTTTTTGATGATTAAGGATGTCAACCTGTTTAAATATCTAACATTTTATCTTTGCAGGTATAGTAGGATATTATGCATCATGTGATTTAGTTCAAGATAGTCTATATGACAAAGAGCTTGGGAAGTATCATAACTGTCACAAGCATGCATGACACATACATACACACATACAACACACACATACACACACACAGAGAAGTCAGGGGTCATGATCTAATTTCTTTAGGCAATAAGATCTAGCCAAACTAGTGACCAGCATTTTAAAGGGGCAGACTCATGATATAACAAAAACTTTTTCATCATCACTAGTCATCAGAAAAACACAAATTAAAACTGCCTAAAAATTCCATCTCAGGTCAGTCATCACTGCTACTATTAAATAAAGACAACAAGGTTAATGGATGTAAAGGTAACATTAATCCATGTAGGGGAAAGATAAATTAGCACAGACACTATCAAAAATCATGGGGGATATCCTTGAAAAAGATTAAAATAACTTTACTCTATGACCTTGGAATATTACTCCTGCATATATCCCCAATGGACTCTAAATAATTGAGCAATAGAGCTCCTTGTTAGCACTTTATGGAATCAGCCTATGTATCTGTCAGTGGATGAACCAATAAAGAAAATGTGGAATATTTTATTAGCCACAAAGAAGAACACAATTATGTTCATTGAAGTAGATGCAAATAGAAATGATCATATTAGGAAAAATAAGCTAGATACCTCTAGAGACACAAATAGCATATGCTTTCCCACTTATAGATCCTAGGTGTTATAGATTCATAAAATCACACACACAAACACACACACACACAGAATTCAAGGTGGACGTCAGATATAAAGAAGGAAGGAAACTATCAGGATGCAGGAGGGGAGAGAGAACACAGGGCACAGGAATGGGTGTGGGAGATGATACATGATATTCTTTGGTGAAATGTCTTCATAAAGTCCACCACTATGAACAATGAAAACATACTAATATAAAATAATTATGTATGTTCTTATCTGTCTTTCAATTTGGAGTTTTCATTTTGCTTGCTTTTGTCTTTTTGTTTGCTTATTTTAAGACAGAATCTTTCTGTATTTCCCCGCTGGTCTAGTACTTACTATGAAGACCATGTTAATCTCAAACTTGTGACGAACACCTCTCTCTGCTTCCTGGTTGCAGGCATGCACAATCATGCCCTTCTTTGCGCCTTTTCATTTCTAAAAACAAAACTTGGTCCTCTCAACAAGTTTACCATTTGCTCTGACTTTTTTTTATGAACAGGTAAAAATCACTTGTAAGAACATATTGAAATAAATTGGTGTTAAAAATGACATGGTAAATTGTATCGTGCAAAATTTTACTAATGTTCTTCTCCTCACTGCAGTAACCATGCTACAATGGTAATCATAATTCTTTAGACAAAAATAGCACAAAGGAAAAAAAGAGAATAAAGGAAGGGGTAAAAACAACAGGGAGGATGGACAGTAATGGAGTTTTTGTGCATTTTTATTACAAAATAGAAAACCAAATACAAAGAGATTATGTACTCCACATTACTTAACTCAGAAGAAACTTTTGCAAACAGTCTCTAATTTTAGTCAGTTATTATAATTCTCCACATTTTTACACTGGGCACAAAGGTATAGTTATGCTTTGCAAAGAACAGTATTGGCTAATTGGAGAAAATATGCACAAATATGGAAGCATCTCTGAGTTTGGAAATCGTTAATTTTCCTGGACTTTGTCTTCAAAGTCTTCATCTTTGAGCATTTCATATACCTTACCAGGACGTGATCATTCTATCACGCTGTTAAGATAAATTATTCCTACCAGCCTCAATGACCTGCTGTCTGCAATCTATCTCTAATACCAGTTTGTGATATACTCAACAAGTTTCACATTGGTCAAGGTCACAAAATAAATGATGTTTAGACATGCGTATAGAGATAGAGAATCTGATTTTTCCAGCAGGTAAATAAAGTACTTCTGACTTTTGACACGTGGCCACAGTACAAATACGTTTTTCAAGATGTATTAAATTGCCCAAAGAGCACTATCAACGGAAAAGCCAATTTTGAAATTATGATGATATTCATTCCCTCAGGCACATTCTTGTTGTATTTGTGTGCATTCACACTGCAATGTGCATAACAGCAAGGGTTGTAGATAGTAAGACCATATGTCAATTATCTGAGATCAATGTGTAGGATAAATTCTCACAGACCTTTTAAACAACAAAGGAAAAATGAAAAATATTTGAAGATTTATAATAAGCAAACATCTTCCTTTGAATGAGCTTCTTTGGTAATAAAATCAATCCACAATGAAGGAAAAGCATATTACATAACCCAGAAAAGTAGTGATGAAACCATTATCACAGGATATTTTTTAACTACACCCCATGGTGGCTTGTTGCTACATAAATCATTACTGGTCTATGACTATCCTTTATAAACCACAATAACATCATGCACGTGTACTATTGTACTGAACTCTGGTTTAAAAGATAGCATAGATGAGTAAACCATAATCTTTTGTGCTGTAAGGAAATAATAGACTTTAAAAGATCATTTCTTTATAATAGGACACCTGTTAAGAGTCTGAGAAGAAGGGATGTGACCCAACATGAAGAAAGCAAGTCATCAGTAGCCCTTCTTATATAAGGCATCACATCACAGTAATAACATGGAGAGTCAGCCAATCCAGGAGGATGTGAGGTGTGGGAATAAGTGTTTTCTAGTTTGGATCTTATATGTTGCTCCACTCAGACATTGAACACTTGTGTCCCCTGTGTGGTGCTAGTTGGGGAGCAATGGAACCTTTAAGAGTTGAAACTAAGAGAGAAGCTTTTAGGTCATTGGAGGTGTGACCCTGGTGGGTATTTTGGGACTCCAGTCACTTTACCCCCTAGCCTTTGCTTCTGAGCCATTCAGTGAATGGTTTTGCTTTGCCACACACTTCTGGGCATGACTCATTGTCTCTCTTTGAGCTTTCAGACCATGGGATAAATGGATCATGGACTGTATGTATCTTCAAGACAAAGCCAAAACAAATCTTTTCTATTTACAAACAGATTATCTTGGGTATTTATTATAGTAACAGAAAACAGTGAAACAGGGTAGGAAGATGACATTCTGATGAAGGGGAAGCACTTCTATGAAGAAACATCATCTGATCAGAAGTCTAAGTGTTATCTTAATATGCTTTTAAACTGAAGCATGGTTTGAGATGAGTCTTAGCAAGAACAGTTCCTTGAGGTGTCTTTTTGCTCTCCACGGATGGAAATTGGGAATGGGCAAGAATCAGGTCTTCAAATCTATTTATTTTTTCTTCTTTCATATATTATATCCCAACTGCAGTTTCCCTCTCCTCCTTCCCTCCCAGTCCCTCCTTCTCTGTTTCCCTTCAGAAAAGAGCAGATCTCTCAGAGATATCAATCAAACATTGCATATCAACTTGCAATAAGACTAGGCATACCCCATCATTAAGGCCAGACAATGCAACCCAGCAGGAGGAAAAGGGTCCCAAAAGCAGGCAAAAGAGTCAGAGACAGCCATGCTCCCACTGTTAAGAGTCCTACAAGAACACCAAGCTATACAACCATAACATATATGTAGAGGACCTAGATCAGACCCGTCCTGGATCCCTGATTATCCCTTCACACTCAGTGAGCCCCTTTGAGGCTTGCTTAGTTGTTCTTGTGGTATCCTGGACCTCTTTGGCTTCTATAATTCTTCTTCCCAGTCTTTTGCAGGATTCTCCAACTCCACCTAATGTTTGACTGTGGGTCTCTGTACCTGTTCCTATCATTTGCTGGGTAGAGCCTCTCTGACGATAGTTATGCTAGGCTCCATAACTGTCTACAAGTGTAGCAGAATATCATTAGGAATCATTTCATTGCCCCCCCCTCCATTTGTGCTTGGTTCTATTTCAGGTCTCTGGGCTAACAGGCCTTTGACTTCTGGCCATCCAGGCAGTGTCAGGCATGGGCTCCCTCTTGTGGAGGAGTCATTGGCTGGCCACTCCCACAAGTTCTGTGCCTTCTTTACCCACCAAACCCACACACCTCTGTACTTCTTACATGCATGAAAAATTGTAGGCTGAAGCTTTTGTGGCTAGGTTGGTTTCCCAGTTCTACTGGAAGCCTTGCCTGGGTTATAGAAGATGGATGGTTCAGGCCTCATACCCCCCAATTACTGGGAGTCTTTGCTAGAGTCACGCTTGTAGATCCAGGGAGTTTCCACTTCACTAGACTTCTACCTCTCCCTGAAATGGCCACCAGTTCCAGTCATCTCTCCCAGTACTCTCTTTCTCCATGCCTCCTACATGATCCCTCCTGTCTCCACCCCCTCCAACTCCCAGTCTTCCGTGATTCATTCTGTTTTCCCTTACAGGCAGATCTAAGGATCAGACCCCTTGAGCCCTGCTTGTTATCTAGCCTTTCTGGCAGACTGTATTTTTTGAATAATGTTACAAATTACACTACACAAAACTTCAGACTGGGTTAAGATACAAAATGAAGAATCACCTTAATATCAAAGTGAGATGTCTAGGGTGAAATACAGAAGAAATTCTGTAAGTAGGTTTTTTTTTTTTTTTAAATTAGAGTTATATAAAATGAAAAGAAAAAGATGAAATTAAACTCTTAGTTTCTATGATATTTTGAGAATTGTGTATTTATTGTGGGCTTCCTCTTTAAAAAAATGTAACATAAACTACATCTAGAGCATTTTTATTTAAAGTGCTTTTATGTAGTATGTTCATGTTTTTCTCTAAGTATCCTTTAATTTTAAATAGATACTGATGAAAACATATAAAAGTAATCTTTTATATAACATCTAGGTAAAAAAAGCATTAAAAATGAAATGTATAAAACTTAGGAAATAAAGCAATCAATCCAGGATACAGTAATATATGGGATTTACACAGTGAAATTCACAACTAAATTCTATTATGAAAGATTTTTAAAGGATGTCCTAGCTGATCAGAGTGAGGGATTACAGTACTGTGAATGGAACGGAAAACGTGTTTCAATGTGGGTATTATTGTAATGAAGATAAAGTCACTAATAAGAGCATTTAAAGTAAGGATAATTATAGTAATATTTTAAATTCTTGTTCATAAACCACTGTACCAAAATAAACAGAGGTTTTTCTCAGCTTACTCTAGAGATGGGCACAAGAAGCACAAAAATATTTAACAAAACACAGCCTAGGAAAATGCAATGCTCAAGATTAGTTAGATAGTGTTCGTTGTAATTGATGTTATAAATACATGAGTGATAAATACTGCAACAGTGGGTTTGATATATTTTAACATTATTTACATTTAATTTAAACATTTACACATTTAATTCCTTGTTCCTTAGATTAACTATATTAAATGACAACTTCTTTTAGTTGGTGAATTTTGAAGCCAAGTCTTAATCTGAATCAATTATAAAAATTTGAAGGAGACTGATGAATTTATAAAATGAACTACTTTTTATGATGATTCAAATACTACAGTTTTATACTATTTAAGCTACACCATACTTAGTGAAACTTTAGTCTGCTTGACTTCATGACTTTAAAACTATCAGACTATATGTACAGCATTATAATATATACATATGACATACATAATATATGATGTGAATGAGCATGTATAAACACATGTGTGTGCTATATTGTCTGATGACTTTTGAACATAACAAAATGTAATGAGTAGCTGTTAAACTTCCAATAGTGTCTAAACACTGGAAAGATCAACTCTCCATTATTTGCCTGAGATATCTTATAATCTTGAAATTTTAGATGATAGATTGAGAGATTGATGACAGTCAGACAGATGATAGACAGATGGGCAAACAATTAGAAACAGTAATAAACAAGGCATGATGCTGTCCTTTAAAATAAAATTCATCTGAGTTAAGGCAGGTGCACAGTAAGATTTTATCTGCCTTGTCTCATAAGTGAAGACACTGACTTTTACAAAGGAAGGAGAAATGATGAGGCCTACAACCAGTTAATAAGGGAGTTGGTGTTTGAATATTAGTCTAATCAAAATATGTTTTCTCCTTCTATCCTATATCATACAGAGAGGGGGTTGCAGTCATGTTTGCCAAAACTACTTTCAGGTATGGTAGAAAGGACTTTGGTCCAGTTTGCTAGTGTTAACGGTGAGAGAAGCGAAGCTTTGCTAAAGGTAAGTGGCTGCCAGTGATGAAGTCACAAAGGCAGGACGCTGTGTGAGAGTGTAGGAGCCCAAGCATCCAGATCACAATCTGTTATAAGTTTTGGCTCGGCATTGTTTTTTAATGAGCCAATACAATCATTGCGTGAAATATGTTCCTGATTTTTTTTTTCTTATAGCTTCCTCAGTTGAAAAGAACAACCCCACACCAAAGTGTCAATTATTTTTTATCATCATTCCACATGCATCTTTTAGACTAGACACAAAACAACAGGAATTGTAAACATCAAACTCACATTAGAATTCTTGATTTTCTTTCAATTGCTGTTTATTTTCCCAGAATTTGGGTAATTCATATCCATATCAGGCAGTACTTATGAGGGCTCTTTTCGCACTTCAGTTGTTTTCCCACCAATCTCCATGGCTATCATAAAATTTACTTCCTCTGCCTTCTAAGAATCCCTTACTGGACACAGGATGAAACATCAAACTTAACGATATTTTCTTTTTTTTTCCCCAGTAATGTTGCCAAAGCATTTATTTTGTTTTTTGTTCAATTTCTATATTTTTTGTTCAAGTATCTCAATGACATTTCCTTTTTTTTTAAAATTTTATTTTATAATTTAATTTTACATATCAGCCATGGATTCCCTTGTCCTCCCCACTCCCGCTCCCCTTCCCACCTTCCCCCCAAGCCCACACCCCATTCCCATCTCCTCCAGGGCAAAGACTCCCCTGGGGATTCAGCTCAACCTGGTAGATTCAGTCCAGGCAGGTCCAGTCCCATCCTCCCAGGCTGAACAAAGTGTTCCTGCATAAGCCCCAGGTTCCATACAGCCAGCTCATGCACTGAGGACAGGTCCTGGTCCCACTGCCTAGATGCCTCCCAAAGAGTTCAAGCTAATCAACTATCTCTCTTATCCAGAGGGCCTGATCAGGTGGGGGCTCCTCAGCTTTTGGTTCATAGTTCATGTGTTTCCATTTGTTTGGCTATTTGTCCCTGTGCTTTTTCCAACCTTGGTCTCAACAATTCTCACTCATACAAACCCTCCTCTTTCTCACCAGTTGGACTCCTGGAGCTCCACCTGGGGCCTGGCCATGGATCTCTGCATCAGGTTCCCTCAGTCATTGGATGAGATTTGTAGCACTACGGCTAGGTTGTTTGGCCGTACTATCACCAGAGCAGGTCAGTTTGGGCTTTCTCTTGACCATTGCCAGTAGTCTATTGTGGAGGTCTCTTTGTGGATTTCTGGGGATCTCTCTAGCAATTTGCTTCTTCCTATTCTCATGTGGTCTTCATTTATCATGGTCTCTTATTCCTTGTTCTCCCTCTCTGTTCTTGATCCAGCTGGGATCTCCCACTCCCATAAACTCTCTTTCCCTTGAAACTTGCTCTTCATTTCCCCCACTCACATCCAGGTTGTTCATGTAGATCTCATCCATTTCTCTGTCATTGGGTGATCCCTGTGCCTTTCTGAGGGTCCTATTTTCTAGGTAGCCACCCTGGAGTTGTGAGTGGCAGTCTAGTCATCTTTGTTTTACATCTAGTATCCTCCTAAGAGTGAGTAATATCATGTTTGTCTTTCTGAGTCTGGGTTACCTCACTCAGGATGATTTTTTCTAGATCCATCCATGTGCCTGCAAACCTCATGATGCCATCGTTTTTCTTTGCTGAGTAGTATTCCATTGTGTATATGTACTACATTTTATTTATCCATTCTTCAGTTGAAGGGCATCTAGGTTGTTTCCAGGTTCTGGCCGTTACAAACAGTGCTGATATGAATATAGCTGAGCAAGTGCCCTTGTGGTATGATTGAGCATTCCTTGGGTATATGCCCAAGAGTGGTATAGCTGGGTTTTGGGGGAGATAGACGCCCAATTTTCTAAGAAAGCACCATAATGATTTCCAAAGTGGTTGTACAAGCTTGCATTCCCACTAGCAGTGGAGGAGATTTCCCCTTGCTCCACATCATCTCCAGCATAAGGTGTCTCCAGTGTTTTTGGTCTTAGCCATTCGGAGGTGTAAGGTGGTATCTCAGAGTCGTTTTGATTTGTATTTCCCTGATGATTAGGGATGTTGAGCACTTCCTTAAATGTCTTTCAGCCATTTGAGCTTCCTCTGTTGAGAATTCTCTGTTTAGTTCTATAGCCCATTTCTTAATTGGACTGTTGGGCATTTTGATATCTAATTTCTTGAGTTCTTTATATATTCTGGATATTAGCCCTCTGTCAGATGTGGGGTTGGTGAAGACCTTTTCCCATTCTGTAGTCTGCCGCTTTGCCTTGTTGACCGCGTCCTTTGCTCTACAAAAGCTTCTCAGTTTCAAGAGGGCCCATTGATTGATTGTTTCTCTCAGTGTCTGAGCTACTGGTGTTATATTTAGGAAGTGATCTCCTATGCCAATGTGTTCAAGACTACTTTTTACTTCTATCAGGTTCAGAGTAACTGGATTTATGTTGAGGTCTTTGATCCACTTGGACTTAAGTTTTGTGCATGGTGACAGATATGGATCTATTTGCAGCCTTCTACATGTTGATATCCAGTTATGCCAGCACCATTTGTTGAAGATACTTTCTTTTTTACATTGTACAGTTTTGGCTTCCTTGTCAAAAATTATATGTGTAGATTAATGTCAGGGTCTTCAATTCAATTCCATTGCTCCACATGTCATTACCAAACTGTTTTTCTGACTGTAGCTCTATAGTAGAGCCTGAGGTCAGGGATTGTGATACCTCCAGAGGTTGTTTTATTGTATAGGATTCTTTGGGCTATCCTGGGTTTTTTGTTTTTCCATATGAAGTTGAGTATTATTCTTTCCAGGTCTGTGAAGAATTGTGTTGCTTTTTGATGGGGATTGCATTGAATCTGTATATTGCTTTTGGTAAGATTGCCATTTTTACTATGTTAATCCTGCCAATCCATGAGGACATCTTTCCATTTTCTGACATCTTCTTCAATTTCTTTTTTCAGGGATTTAAATTCCTTGTCACATAGGTCCTTCACTTGCTTAGTTAGAGTTACCCCAAGGTATTTTATATCATTTGTGGCTATTGTAAAGGGTGATGTATCTCTAATTTCCTTCTCAGCTTGTTAGTCAATTGTATATAGGAGGGCTACTGATTTTTTTGAGTTGATCTTGTATCCTGCTATGTTGCTGAAGGTATTTATAAGCTGTATCAGTTCTGTGGTTGAATTTTTGGGGTCACTCAAGTATACTATCATGTCATCTGCAAATAGGGAAACTTGACTTCTTCCTTTCCAGTTTGTATCCCTTTAATCTCCTTATGTTGTCTTATTGCTCGGGCTAGACCTTCAAGTAATATATTGAATAAGTATGGGGAGAGTGGATAGCCTTGCCTTGTTCCTGATTTTAGTGGAATCACTTTGAGTTTCTCTCTGTTTAATTTGATGTTGGCTGTTGGCTTGCTGTAAATTGCCTTTATTATGTTTAGGTATGTTCCCTGTATTCCTGATCTCCCCAAGACCTTTATCATGAAGGGGTGTTGGATTTTGTCAAATGCCTTTTCTGCATCTAGTGAGATGATCATGTGGTTTTTTTCTTTGAGTTTGTTTATATGGTGTATTACATTGATGGACTTTCGTATGTTGAACCACCCTTGCATCCCTGGGATGAAGCCTACTTGATCATGGTGGATAATTGTTTTGATGTGTTCTTAGAGTCTGTTTGCTAGTATTTTATTGAGTATTTTTGCATCAATGTTCATGAGGAAGATCGCTCTGAAGTTCTCTTTCTTTGTTGCATCTTTGTTTGGTTTAGGAATCAGGGTAATTGTAGCCTCATAGAAGGAGTTTGGTAATGTCCCTTCTGTTGCTATTGTGTGGAACAATTTAGAGAGTATTGGTATTAACTCTTCTTTGAAGATCTGGTAGAATTCTGTGCTGAAACCATCTGGTCCTGGGCTTTTTTTGGTTGGGAGACTTTTAATGACTATTTCTATTTCCTTAGGGGTTATTGGACTATTTAAATAGTTTATCTGGTCTTGATTTAACTTAGGTATGTGGTACCTATCCAGAAAATTATCCATTTCTTTTAGATTTTCCAGTTTTGTGGAGTAGAGGTTTTTGAAGTATGACCTGATGATTCTCTGGATTTCCTCAGTGTCTGTGTTATGCCCCCTTTTCATTTCTGATTTTGTTAATTTGGATGCTCTCTCTCTCTCTGTCTTTTGGTTAGTTTGGATAAGGGCTTGTCTATCTTGTTGATTTTCTCAAAGAACCAACTCTTTGTTTCATTAATTTTTTTATTGTTCTCTTTGTTTCTATTTTATTGATTTCAGCTCTCACTTTGATAATTTCCTGGTGTCTATTCTTCCTGGGAGACTTTGCTTCTTCTTGTTCTAGAGCTTTCAGTTGTGCTGTTAAGTCACTAGTGTGAGATTTCTCCAACTTCTTTATGTGGGCATTTAGTGCTATGAATTTCCCTCTTAGCACTGCTTTCATAGTGTCCCATGAGTTTAGGTATGTGGTGTCTTCATTTTCGTTGATCTCTAGGAAGTCTTTAATTTCTTTCTTTATTTCTTCCTTAAACCATTGGTGATTCAGTTGGGAATTATTCAGTTTCCATGAGATTGTAGGTTTTCTGTAGTTTTTGTTGTTGTTGAAATCTAACTTTAAACCGTGGTGGTCCGATAGAATGCAGGAGGTTATTCCAATTGTTTTGTATCTGTTGAGATCTGCTTTGTGGCCAAGTATGTGGTCGATTTTAGAGAAAGTTCCATGGGGTGCTGAGAAGAAGGTATATTCTTTTTTGTTAGGAAGCAATGTTTTATAGATATTGATTAAGTCCATTTGAGTCATAACATCAGTTAAGTCCTTTATTTCTCTGTTAAGTTTTGATTTGGGGGATCTGTCTAGTGGTGAAATTGGGACGTTGAAGACTCCCACTATTAATGTGTAGGGTTTTATATGTGGTTGAAGCTTTAGTAATGTTTCTTGTACATATGTGGGTGCCGTTGTGTTTGGGGCATTAATGTGCAGAATTGAAACTTCATCTTGGTGGATCTTTCCTGTGATGAGTATGTAATGCCCTTCTTGGTCTCTTTTGATTGATTTTAGCTTGAAGTCTATTTTGCTGGATATTAGGATGGCTACACTGCTTGCTTTTTAAGACCATTTGATTAGAAAGTCTTTTCCCAGCCTTTTATTCTTAGGTAGTGTCTATCTTTGAATTTGAGATGTGTTTCTTGTATGCAGCAGAAAGATGGGTCCTGTTTTCGTATTCATTCTGTAAGCCTGTGTCTTTTTATAGGTGAATTAAGTTCATTGATATTAAGGGATATTAATGACCAGTGATTGTTCATTCCTGTTATTTTTTGGTGGTAATGTGTGTGTACTTCTCTTCTTTGGGGTTTACTGCTGTGGCATTATCTATTGCCTGTGTTTTCAAGGGTGTATCTGACTTCCTTAGGTTGGAATTTTCCTTTTAGTGTTTTCTGTAGGGCTGAGTTTGTGGATAAATATTGTTTAAATCTGGCTTTGTCTTGGAATGTCTTGTTCACTCCATCTATGGTGATTGAAAGTTTTGCTGCATATATTAGTCTAGGCTGGTATCCATAGTCTCTTAGTGTCTGCATTATATCTGTCCTGGTCCTTCTGGCTTTCAAAGTCTCCATTGAGAAATCAGGTGTTATTCTGATAGGTTTGACTTTATAAGTCACTTGGCCTTTTTTCTTTGCTGCTCTTAATATTCTTTCTTTATTCTGTATGTTTAGTTGTTTAAATATTATGTTGCGAGGGGACTTTTTTGGGGTGTCTACTCTGTTTGGTGTTCTATAGGCTTCTTGTATCTCCATAGGCATTTCCTTCTTTAAGTTGGGAAAGTTTCCTTCTATGATCTTGTTGAATATATTTTCTGTGCCTTTGAGTTGGTATTCTTCTCCTTGCTCTATCCCTATTATTCATAGGTTTGGTCTTTCATGGTGTCCCAAATTTCCTGGACATTTTGGGTCATGACTTTTTTGGCTTTAGTGTTTTCTTTGAATGATGAATCTATTTCTTCTACCATATCTTCAATGCCAGAGATCCTCTCTTCCATCTCTTGCATTATGTTGGTTATACTTGCACCTGAAGTTCCCTTTTGTTTACTCAGATTTTCTATTTCCAGCATTCCCTCTGTTTGTGTCTTCTTCATTTTTTCTATTTCCCTTTTCAGGTCTTGGACTGTTTCCTTCATCTGTTTCATTGCTTTTTCATGATTTTCTTTCAGGGATTTATTGTTTTCTTCTGCTTTATTTGTCCTTTCCTCTAGTTTTTTATAGTGTTCTTCCCATTTTTTGTCTGCTCCTCAATTTCATTTTTGATTTCTTCTTTATAAGCCTCTAGCCTATTCATGATGTTATTCATAAGGTTGCTTTCTTCTGCTTCTTCCATTTTGTGATGTTCAGGTCTAGCTGTTGGAGGAGGGCTAGGTTCTGGTGATGCTGTATTGCTCTTCATTTTGTTGTATGTACTTCTGCCTTGATGTCTGCCCATCTCCTTGTGGATTTGTTCTTGGTCTTATCAGTGCACTGTAGCTGGAGGGCTTCTCTCCAGGTTCCCCAAGCCCCGCAGTCCCACAATCCAGTTACAAAATAATCACTCAGACGCTTATATCACTTATAAACTGTATGGCCGTGGCAGGCTTCCCGCCAACTGTTCTTTCATCTCAAACTAACCCATTTCTATAAATCCATACCCTGCCACGTGGCTGGTGGCTTACCGGCATCCTCACAGGCTGCCTCTCCTCGTGGTGGCTGTAGTGTCTCTCCCCTCAGCCTTCCGCCTCCCAGAATTCTCCTCTCTCCTTGTCCCACCTACTTCCTGCCTGGCCACTTGCCAACCAGTGTTTTATTTATATATAGAGCAATATCCACAGCACTTCCCCTTTTCTTCTTTTTTTAAAAAGGAAGGTTTTAACTTTAACATGGTAAAATTACATATAACAAGACAATTACCGAGCAAGAATTATAGTTACAATATTAAAGAAGATGTCCTATCTATCTTATATTTGTGAGTTTAAGGTTTTATATCTAACTTATCTTTTATCATAACTGAGGAAATTACAACTATCTAGTTTTCAACCACATCAAAGACCTGAGAAGGAACATAATGGTCCCTGAGAAATGGTAGATGGATGCAAGCAACTTTCAGGAATCTTGCAAGAGTAGACCAAGACAGCTGGCAGCCTGGACAGTCACCTAATGTTTCTCAGCATTGTTGGTGCATTCAAATTGGCTATAGGCCTAGAGTATCTGACAGACCATTTTCAGAAGCAGGATTTCTGAAAGACCATCTTACCCTGTCTTGGCAGAGTACAGTGGTCGCTTTCCTTGTGTCCCGCTTGTCCAGAAAGGACAGCATTGCATTTGTACTGTCAGCCATCAAGGCAAGGGCAGTTCTTTGCCCAGTAGGCCATTTTGTGCCAAGAAGACAAACTTCCCAATGGAAATGTCTTAGAAGCCCAACATTCTCTCGGGATCAAATTGGTGCAGCCAGGAGCAATTGTGTCTCACGTCAACAGAATTTTAAGTTATTTAAATGCCATATTCTCCAGGTCTATGAAGTGTTTGAAGATTACCTATCTATCTGAAATATATCTATGTATACCTAGAAGACTTAACTAACATGGCTACAAATATGATTATCATAGATGACTAATTATTAATCTATTTTTAATTATCCATTACAATTTTAAATGAGTTACATAAACATAATACCTCAAACAAGAATAGAAACATATATATAGTATAACAAAATTAACTTAAAGTTTGTATCAATAAACTAAAATTTATACCAATGTAAAACATTTTAAACATGAACTAAAATCTATACCAATGTAAGACATTTCAAACAAGTTTTCTTTAAAAGTAGGTTCATTAATCTACCCTTTTATCTC
Source organism: Peromyscus maniculatus bairdii (assembly GCF_049852395.1). Taxonomy (NCBI): domain Eukaryota; kingdom Metazoa; phylum Chordata; class Mammalia; order Rodentia; family Cricetidae; genus Peromyscus; species Peromyscus maniculatus. The sequence goes on from NC_134857.1 coordinate 56,825,102, forward strand.
ATCATCTCCACATTCTCCTATATATCTATATCATATCCCCTTTTCTTTTTTAGAAAGAGATCACATTTATAATCAACCTGTTTTAAATAAAAATATTGGTTTTTCTCTGTCCCACACCAGAGGGCTCTTCTGATTTGGGACACAAGAATCTCTTAACCAATTTTTTTTTTTTTAAGCAATATGTCTGGGTTTAGAGGGGGAGTGAGCCAATTCCACCTCTAAAGCCAGCTTGGTATATTTGGGAATTTGGGCGTAGCATCTCTTACTACTTCCTGCTGGAGGGGGGCGCTGTATCTTATGGGGATGCAAAGAAAATTTTTAGGCCTATGGGGTAGTCCGTGAGGCTGTATTGTGTGAACCAGTTGCCTTGAAACTGCTCTGGATGTTGGATCATCTGGGCCATGGTGTCACCGGAGGCCTTTCAGGGGGTCTTGGCTGGTGAAACCTGATGTATCTTAATCTGGAACAAATCCACAGCCTCTGGCTTTCTGTGGAAACAAAAGCAGAATCTCTTTTCCAAAGCAACATATCCTTAAATCCAAATTTTGAAGTGAAGGTACCTTTAAAATATACATTTTGGCATAACTCAACAGCTTTTGTAATCAAATGTTTTTTTTCAGTTACAAATATCAAAGAGAACATAATCCAGATTCTCTGTGTGGTAGCCATCTTTACGTGGCTTATGTTTTATATTACCTCGAGCCTATTGCTTTAAACTGCATCCTTCTGAGCCTGAAACAGCGCTGTGGCTGCTGGCTCCGCCCAGTTCAGCTTCCCAACATGGCAGTGGTACGTTTTCCGCCAGCTCTGGGAGTCATCAAGTCTCAGAAATAGTGGGTCTAAGCTTTTATCAAAGCAGCGTGTAGCCCAGAAACCTTTTTTTTTTTTTTTTTTTAAATACTAGTAAAGACTAAATCTACCGCATAGCATAATGTGCCCCTGGCAGATGCCTCATTCCCGCCATAGTGCCGGTCAAACGCACCCGCCAGGAACCCGCCAGTGTTCAAACCTGCATCTTGCGCTGTCTAGCTGCCCGTATGAGACAAGAAGCAGGAACCTGTTTTTGGCTCTGTTCAGAATTGGTTATTAAATATTCTCAGGTTTAAGGTGGAAACTCGAGCCGTTGGGCGCCATTTGTAGCTGGAGGGCTTCTCTCCAGGTTCCCCAAGCCCCGCAGTCCCACAATCCAGTTACAAAATAATCACTCAGACGCTTATATCACTTATAAACTGTATGGCCGTGGCAGGCTTCCCGCCAACTGTTCTTTCATCTCAAACTAACCCATTTCTATAAATCCATACCCTGCCACGTGGCTGGTGGCTTACCGGCATCCTCACAGGCTGCCTCTCCTCGTGGTGGCTGTAGTGTCTCTCCCCTCAGCCTTCCGCCTCCCAGAATTCTCCTCTCTCCTTGTCCCACCTACTTCCTGCCTGGCCACTTGCCAACCAGTGTTTTATTTATATATAGAGCAATATCCACAGCAGTGCACTTGGTCCAGACAAAGCTGACAGATTCAGGAAGCCTCTCTCTGGTCCAGATGGAAGCTCTGGATCAGATGGGTGCTAGGGGCTGGTCTCTGAGTCTCAGGCAGTGGCTTGGGTCTCTGGGTGGATGGGTGAGGAGGCAGGGCATGGAGATTGCAGGGTCTGCGGGGGAGGGGGTCTTGGAGAAGGGGAACCTTGTCGGCGGGGGAAGCGGGGGTTCTGCCTGATGGCCAGAACCTGGGGCCAAGTTGGGCAGGTCTTCCCTGGAATGGCTGGTGCCCAGGGATGGGACCTAGGGGCCGGCCTCTCTGGGTATGACCACAGGTACCCTCTGGTCCAGGTGGGCCTCTGGGCAGGATGGCAGCTGGGGGCTGGGCTCTGAGTCTCAAGAAGTGGCTGGGGTCTCAGGCAGATGGGCATGGGGGCTGGGCATGGAGATTGTAGGGTCATGCGGGGGTTTGGTGAAGGGGAACCTTCACGATGGGAGTGTGTGTGTGTGTGTGTGTGTGTGTGTGTGTGTGTGTGTGTGTCCTGCCTGATGGCCAGAACCTGGGGCCAAGTAGGGCAGGTCTTCCCTGGAATGGCTGGTGCCCCAGGATCAATATTTTCAAATTCGCTTTATTTCTTCATGCGAAAGAGGGACTCAACTGGTCCATATCTGAACTAGGGAAAATTCTGTTTCTGTTCCTCCTTTATCGTCCTGACCAATCAAGAATGCACTGTAGCAATGAGACTAACAGTGTTCCCACCATCTCTGACATCTAGCTGATTATCTTAAAAATGTCCTTGTATCTTTGTCTATTCTTGTTCATAAAACACTTGGTAAGTTGTGTCCCGTCTTTGTTTATTTCACTATCTTCTTATTTTGTATTTCGATTAGAAGTAAGATATGTGTTAAAGTTTGCACATTACTTATTCTTTTTTTTGATTTCTCCTCCTTGATATCAACAGTGAGAAGTACCTTTTTCTTTCAAGTATCACTTTCCTAAACATAGGTTCATCCTAATAATTGCAATGATCAAATAATCATTATGTGCTTGGACATGTGTGCTCTATGCTTGTGTGCAAACAATGCTATTTCATCATTTCACAATTAATATTTTGTTATGTTCCTCAGGGAGTCATTTGCTTCCTCTTTTAATTAGAGAACCAAAGATAGTTAAGTTAGTAATAAATTATAATTAACTTTGGGCCTATTCTTATCTGTTTACAGTTATGTGCTAATATAGCTGCTTAGCTTGGAAGGCTCTTGTTTTTCAGCAATAAAAGAGAGGGTAATAAATGCTTGTGATATAAAAGGAGAAGGGGCTTGTGGAAGGAAGCAGCAGACCAGTAAGAAATAGAGCAAAGGTCAAGAAATGATAGCAAGGAAAGGGAAGAGTAAGGATAACTATCTATCAGAATATCACAACAAAACCCTTCACTTCATATGCTAACTTTTAAAACTAAAAAAGAGCATCAAACCAATAAAATGGCAACACATAGCCTATCTTACAAAGATGTCTGAATTCATTTCTCAAAAATCTCTGTAACAAAGTAGAAGAGACTGATGGTTTAAAATATCAGAAATCATACCCCAGAATGTTACTTCTATTTAACTGGAGTTTATTGCCAATTTTTAATGTGTGTCTCTGTGTGTGATATGGTGCTTGTGTGCATGCAAGGTTGCACATGGTTGGCAGGTGCACATACACACCTGAGTCTGACTTGAGGAATCTTCCTCCATCACTGTCTACCTTGCTCATGGAAGCAAAGTGTCTTAAGTTGAAGCAGAGCTCACAGATAGGGCTCATTTCCCTTGTCAGCTTGCCCTGGTGATCCTACCTCTCTCTACTAAGAGCTAGAATTACACACAGGCCCCATGTCTACCTGGCATTTATGTTGGTGCTGGGAGTCTGAACTCTATTCCTCACTCTCATACTGCAGGCACTTTATCCATTGACCTATTTCTCCAGCCCTATACTATCTACATGAGGACAATGGAAGAAGGAAGGGATGGTTTGTTCTTTACCTGCTTGCCCCCACTTGGTCAGCACATCCGTTCCTTCACTGGCATTGGCGCCTACTTCTCTGGGATTCCAGCATGTACAGAAGACCAGCTTGAGACACACAGCCTCATGCCACTGAACAGCTACTAGATTCTTGGATGTTCCATTCACAGATAGCCATTGTTAACTGCAACCTGTAAGTCATTACAATAAATTCACACACACACACACACACACACACACACACACACACACACACACGTATCAGTTTTCTGAGTCAGTTGGTATATGGACCAGAGTAACACACTCAAGTGAGAAATGTTCTTTCTCCAGAATCCAAATAGGCCCACTAAGCATTGTATTTCTTTCTTGGTGGTGGGAGGGCCCAGGTACAATAATTTACCCTTCACCTTAGGAGGAATATCTCTGCATTCCCCAAACCAATGGACTCCTAAGAATTTCACTGAAGTAGAAAGTCCTTAAATTTATTTCCCATATTCTGATACAAGTATGTATTACCTGTGAGTTCAAAGTGGTTGCAACCTCCTGCTCACTTTGTTCAGTCAGCATAATCTCATCAATATAGTGTACCAGTGTGATAATTTGTGAAAGAGACAGATGATCAAGACCCTTCTAACTAAGTTATGAGACAGGGCAGGAAGTTAATATATCCCTGAGGCAAAACTGTAAAGGTATACTTCTGGCCTTGCCAACTAAAAGTGAATTGCTTCTGGTGGTCCTGGACAGATACCAAGAAAAAGACATTTATTAAATCAGTAGCTACATACCATGTACCAGGATATGTGTTAATTTTTTTTAAGTAAGGACACTACATCTGGTACAGAAGCTGCAATCAGAGTCACTACCTGCTTGAGTTTTCGATAGTCAATTGTCATTCTCCATGATCCATCTGTCTTCTGCATTGGCCAGACAGGGTTAAAGGGAGATGTGGTGGGAACCACCACCCCTGCATCTTTGAAGTCCTTGATGGTGACACTGATTTCTGCAATTCCTCCAGGGGTGCGATACTGGTTTTGATTCACTATTTTCTTTGGCAGAGGTAACTCTAAAGGCTTTTCAGCCATAATAGCCTTTACTCCACAGGCCAGGGAATCAATGTGAGAATTCTTCCAACTTCTAAGTTTATCTATCCCAATTACACACTCTGAATCTGGAAAAATAACCACAGGATGAGTTTGGAGACCTACTGGATCTACTGTGAGTAAGACATTAGCCAAAACACCATTAATTATTATTAAAATTCCACTAACCTAGCCTCCATAAACCCCTACTTTAACTAGAGGGCCACAATGTAGAGATCTTCTGGAATCAGTGTCAATACAGAACTAGTATCCAACAAAGCCCCAGAAAATCTGATTGTTTCCTCTTCCTGAGTTCCCTTTGGGGAAGAACTTGAGAAAGGGTAACTGTAAAACTTTTAGGTGTCTTATCAGGATCCTTCCTCAGGGGAATCTGTCCATCCCTTCATTTGAGAGGTACTGGGTCTGCAAACTGGTTCAAATCTGGAAATTGATTCACTGGCTTAGATTGGCTTTTGCCACAATCCAGTGCATCCTTTCTTTCATTTGTATGAGAAACTTTCTGCTTATACAGATTAAACAGAAATGTGTTAGGCTTCTTATCTATTTATTTTTCTAGAAACACCCACCACGATTGATGAGCCAGTGCTAAAGGTCCATAAAACTTAGAACATGATAAAATTCACCCTGCCTTTGCTGACCATTACAGGTTAGGCCATTACGAACATTGTATTGTTTACAATGCCCATTATGATAACTGCAACCATTTTGCCTCTGGAAATTCAATGCTGCTACCTGCCCATTGCTACAACAGGGCCAAATTAAACCAACTGCATTTAATTCATCCAGTTGAGCAGCAGAATCTCCAATTCTAAGGTCGGGCACAAGGAAAACAGAGACAACAAATCTTTTCAAATGTGCTGATGTCCCTCTCACTATTTTGCATCTTCGAGGATTCATGAAGGGCATGTCTTCTGGGCCTTCACATTGTGAAAGATTAGGTTTTACACAGTGCCTACCCACTCTAGCACTGCAATTTCCCTGAGCCTTAAAATTCCTTCACCAACATTAATAAAGGGAAACAAACTCCAACTCCCTTTCAGTAGGCTATTTTCTAATAAACACTTCAACCACCTATGGAAACAAACTTTTGACACCTTTTTTTTTTTTTTTTGAGACAGGGTTCTCTGTGTAGCTTTGCGCCTTTCCTGGAACTCACTTCCTGGCCTCGAACTCACAGAGATCCACCTGTCTCTGCCTACTGAATGCTGGGATTAAATGCATGCGCCACCACTGCCCAGCCTTGACTGTATAAGCTTCTATAATAAACCTAGAATCTCCACTCAGTGTGCCCAGATCAATAAACTCAGTCTGATCTAATTTTATCTTCCTTCCACCATTATCTCTCACCCTTAAAACCCATTCCCACACATATTCCCCAGACATCTGCCTGAACAAATTAACAAACTCATTAAGTTCCTTAATAGTGTAGCACACTTCCTCATGGACTACACTTTCTACCTCCCCCTTGGGAGCCTGCCTTGCCTTGAGTCTGGCTATAGGTTTAGAGGCAACTACGGGTGGCCTTGATGGACCTCAGTATTGTCTTGCTTGGAATTTCCTTCAGAAAAACTCACTGCTATTTTAGCAGACACTGAATGATTAATTTCTTCAATGAAAGGTGAAAAGGGCAATATTTCAAAAGGTTGGGCCAAGGGTGCTATTTTCCGAGGTGAGATAAACCCTGGAGAATATGAAGATTCAAAGTTCTCAGCTTCAGTGGGGTCCTCTCACACTTTGCCACCCCAAATCACAGGATCCCACTCTTTACCAATTAATGACCTTACTTTAACTGCTGACACCCTCTGAGGCTGAGACTTGAATCTTTGCTGTAATTTAGCCAACCTTATAATGAGCACTTCCATTTTATTTTCTGCAACTCGAGCTCTGTGTCTGCTTGAGAGAAGATGCTCTTCCACAGCACATTTAGAAAACTTTCTACTGTTTATTCACATCTGGAGCTGGTCAGTTTTATTACTAAGTTCATGGTTGTCCTTCACTGTATTCTGAAGTTGGTTAATTTTCTCATGGAGCTCATTACTATCCTTTATCAATTTATCCAGATATATTAAGATCAACTAACCATGAGAATCATTTTCCCCCAAACCGTCAAAAGTTTCACTAAATCCATTGCTCCTCCTTTGGTGAATCAAGATAATCAAAGTCTTTTACCTCTTCAAGTTTGAAATATAGTTTATGCCAGGGGATTTCAGTACTTTCTGAGCTCCCAGGAGAGAAAGTGTCTGGAAAAGCTTCAGTAGCTGAAGGTGCTGGTGAATTTAAAGGTGCTAGCAAATTAAAAATTCTATTAAAGATTCACTTTTATACTTCTGTTTCTCTAGACCCACTTCTGGTACCAAAATCTGTATTAGTCAGGGTTCTCTAGAGTCACAGAACTCATAATATATGTATATATATGATCCAGCAGGCCCTACAACACTTGAGGTGTCAGTGACAGATAGGGATGCTGTTTGGAGCCTTTGGCAGTTCCCTTATAAGTGAATCACAGAAGACACATTTGGGATTTTGAAGCAAGGCTTTGCCATCATCTATAGACAACTACTTTCCCTTTGAAAGACAGCTCTTGGCTTCGTATTGAACCTTAGTGGAAAATGAACATTTGAAAATGGGCCACCAAGTTACCATAAGACCTGAACTGGCCACCATGAACTGGATGTTGTTGGACCCACAAAGTCATAAAGTCCATGTGTAGTATGATACAGTAGCAAAATATTTTCAAATGGAAGTGGTATATATGAGATCCGGTCTGAGCAAGTCCTGAAGGCATAAGCAAGTTACATGAAGAAGTTGCCCAAATGGCTGTGATTTCTATTCCTTCTATAATGCTCTCTGTTGCCAAGCATTCACCTATAGCCTCATGGTGGTGTTCCCTATGATTGGTTGACTAAGGAAGAGAAGATTAGTTCCTGGTTTATTGATGGTTATGCATGTTATGTAGGCATCACCCAGAAGTGGAAAGCTGCAGCATTACAACCCCTTTCTGGGCCAACCCTGAAAGATACTGGCAAAGGGAAATATTCACAGTGGGCAGAACTCCAGGCAGTACCTATGGTATTACAGTTTGTTTGAAAGGAGAAATGGCCATATGTGTGATTATTCACTTGTAGATGTAACCAATCGTCTTATTAAAATAAGAAACACAGAGCCAATGTAAAGGAGAAAGCCGAGAGCTCAGAGATAAAATCTTACCTCCTACAGTGCTCCTAACTTCCCCGAGTGAGCTTCTTCCTGTTTGTCTGTCTTTAAATAGTCTTTCTGTTCTGCCTTCTCATTGGTTGTAAACCCAACCACATGACTGCCTCATCACTGCCTGTAAGTACCGCCCTCTAGGTCTTAAAGGCATATGTCTCCAATACTGGCTGTATCCCTGAACACACAGAAATCTACCTAGCTCTTCTAACCACCACACTCTTGCTATGGCTCTAATAGCTCTGACCCCAGGGCAACTTTATTAACATAAAATTAAAATCACATTTCAGTACAAATAAAATATCACCATATTCACTGATTCATGGGTTGTAGCCAATGGATTGGCTGGATGGTCAGGGACTTGTAAAGAGTGCAATTGGAAAATTGGTGAGAAAGACATATAGGAAAAACCTATGTGGATAGATCTCTTGAAATGGGCAAAGGATTTGAAGATACTTGTATCCCATGTCAATGCTCACCAGAAGGTGACTCAGCTGAGCAGGAGTTGAGAATTCAAGTAGATAGGATGACCAATTCTGTGGACAGTCAGCCTCTTTCCCCAGCTATTCCTGTCATTGCCCAGTGAGCCCATAAACAAAGTGGCCATGATGGCAGAGATGGGGCTTATGCATGGGTCCAGGAACATGGACTTCCACTCACCAAGGCTGACCTGGTTATAGCTGCTGCTGAGTGCCAGATCTGCCAACAGCAGAGACCAATGCTGAACCCCAGATATGACACCATTCCCTGGGGTGACCAGCCAGCAACCTGGTGGCAGGTTGACTACATTAGCCCTCTGTGGAAATAACAGGTATTTGTGTTTCTTTCAATTTCCTTACTATATGTAGTAACATCCAAGAGAATATCATATGTAAGTTTGAGATACTAAAAGGATGCCTCCCAAGGGACATTGCTACCTATTCTAAATTTATAATTTGTTTTCAGTTGTATGGAGGATAGTTATATCATGTTAGGCATAATTATGACCTGGTTAAATATATTATGCATTTGAGATTGTAGGTGAGATAGTTTTACTATGTTTCAGTGTTATTATGACCTGGTTATTGTTTTCATCTAGAAACTAATCATGACATAGGGAGATACAATTGTGTGTCAAGCTGACAAGGGGTACATTGTGATGGCTCTTCTTGGTTGTCAAATTGATTATATCTGGAATGAACTATAATCTAGAAATGGAGGGCACACTAGTAGACTGGATCTTGAGGTAGGAAGACAACATGTCTTTGATTCAGATCTTGAAGCTGGAAGACACAGGCTTGATGCAGATTTTGAGGCCTGAAGGGGCACATCTTTAATCTGGACTACAGCTTCTGCTGGAATCCTATATAAGAACAAGGGAAGAAGGAAGGGATTGTTCATTCTTTGCCTGCTTGCCCTCTCCTTGAGAGCACATCCATTCCTCCACTGTTATTGGAGCCTACTTCTTTGGGATTCCAGCATATACAGAAGACCAGCTGAGACACCCAGCCTTGTGGGACTGAGAAACTGCTAGATTCTTGGACTTAACAGCTACTCATTGTTGGACTGCAGCCTGTAAGTCATTCCAATAAATTCATACATGTGCATACTCATTCTATAAGTTCTGTGACTCTAGAGAACTCTGACTAATACTGCATCTGTGAGTTTCTCTCCTTTCAGAGTCTGGTAGCAATGTAGAAACTGTCTTTCTCAGCTGGAGACCTAGTAGCTCTAGGAAAGTGAGGCCCTAAGCCTGATTTTTTACATATGAAATGAAGGCAGCTGCAGCCTTAGGGGAGCAGCTGCTGTGCTTGCTGTTGTTATAGCTACAGTTAGTCAGTCAATATCATCAAAGAACTGAGAAGGGTAAATTATAGCAGGAGACATAGTCTAAATCTGTATCAGTTAAAATGCCAAAGACTTACCCACGACCTAGATGGTTGCCTTAGGCTCCCGTGATCTCGATGACTTTGCTGGGGGCAGTGGCTGGTCTTCAGCTATCAGACAGGACAGGATTCAATCTTTTTTTTTTTTTTTTTTTTTTTTTGGTTTTTCGAGACAGGGTTTCTCTGTGCAGCTTTGCGCCTTTTCTGGATCGCGCTCTGTAGACCAGGCTAGCCTCGAACTCACAAAGATCCACCTGCCTCTGCCTCCCGAGTGCTGGGATAAAAGGCGTGTGCCACCACCGCCTGGCTCAGGATTCAATCTTTAGCTGCCACACAGATCAGCACTGGCCTCTGGCTGCCAAACCCAGGTCTAGAGATTTTACTGTGGAGAAGGAAGTTGGGGGACTGACCTTACTTTTGCCAGTCAGAGCAGGGCAATCAACAGTGCACAGTTTGAGCAAAGCCCTGGCATCAGGCAAGGGCATAAGGAAGCTTTGTCAAGTGGTTAGTGTTACCATAATTCAGGTGGAGTTGTGCCCTATCTATCTCTCTTTGTAACTTTAGTGTTCCCACTAGGAGCATTTCTTTCTATTATGGGAAGCTTTTACATTAACCATTTTAAATGTCATATTTAGCAGATCTCTGAAGAGCTTGAGAAACATGCGTTTAGTCTCTCCCATGCTGCCTTGGGAAAGGGGTGGGACCAGCTCTCTTGTGCCCATGCCACACAGCCAGGGGCACGGTCAGTTCTCCCGTACTCACACTATCAGGGCCAGCTTTCCTGAGCACAGGTCTCCACTGGCACCATCATGTGGTGGCCAGTGAGGGGTGGAGTCAGCTCAGCCCAGCTCTCAGACATCAACATGGCTTCAGGCTGCAGCACAGACCATGAACAGTAACATGGGCCATGGGCATCAACACAGACCTCCACTGAAGTAGAACCATGGACCCAGATATGACCCTGGGTGGCAGCATGGGCTGAGACGTCACTGTGGCCCCAGGTAGAAGCGCAGACATCTCTCATCAGGTTGTTCCTCACAGCTGTTTTATCTCCGGGATTCACTTCTCTTCACAGCGCACAAACCACTCTGCTTCTCTTTGTCTCTCATCTCCCCACCACATACTTGCTCATCATAGGGACACCATGGCTGTCTTCTGCTGTTGCCTCTGGCTATCTTCTGCCGAAGCTGAAAAATTTTCAAAGGCAATTTTTGTTTTAGAGATGAAATACTAGTCATTTGTTCAAGATAATTTATGTGGTAACAATGTATAGATTTCTGCTGATATAAAAGATTGGGGTGACATGGGATGGGGAAGGCCCTTAGTGATGATGCAGGTTATGTAGAAAGAAGGAAGAAGGAAACATAATGTAAAAGTTTATATATTGAATAATTAGGTGCCAGAAAATAAAGGTAGGTTTATCGCAGTTGAGAGAGAGAGAGAGAGAGAGAGAGAGAGAGAGAGAGAGAGAGAGAGAGAGAGAGAGAGAGAATGAGCTGGTATTAATTTTCCACAAATAAATCTTGAGGTTTGTGGAATATATTAATACCCAATCTTGGTATATGTGTATGGGGGGATTTTTTTTTTAGATTTGATCACTTCATAGAGGATTATTTGTAAGAGTCAAAGTCAGCCTATAGTTTCCACTTACCCAAAGACAAGGTAACTTCCTGGAAACTGGGAGTTGTAGTTATTGGAAAACAGCAAAGCCACATGGGAAATATGGGGGCCATGTAGTTTCATCCTTAAAAAGCCACTACAACATGTGCCTCATCACCAACTGGAAATCCCAGAGAGTGGACCTGACTAAGGTCCATCCTGGTCAGTATTTGTATTTATTAAAGCTAGCCTCCAGTTTGGCTCAAAATTATAGAATTGGTTTTCCTCTCATGAATCTCAGGATTAACAGACCAACCTTAACATGGGTGTGGTTGATATACTGTACACTCCAATAAACTTATCTGGAGGTCAGAGAACAGAACAGTCACTATATTAAACATAGGTTTAGGCAGTGGTCAGTGGCAGCACATGCCTTTAATTCTAGCACTCCAGAGGCAGAGATATGTCTAGATTTCTGTGAGTTCAAAGCCACACTGGAAACAGCCAGGCATGGTGACACACAACTTTAATCCCAGGAAGTGATAGCAGGAAGCAGAAAGGTATATAAGGCATGAGGACCAGGAACTAGAGCCTTTTTAAGCTTTTAGCTTTTAGCAGCAGTTCAGCTGAGATCCATTCGGATGAGGACACAGAGGCTTCCAGTTTGAGGAAATCAGATCAGCTGAGGAATTGGTGAGGTGAGGTTGGCTGTGGCTTGTTCTGTTTCTCTGATCTTTCAGCATTCACCCAAATTATCTGGCTCCCGGGTTTTTATTTATTTATTTATTTATTTATTTATTTATTTATTTATTTATTTAATAAGACTGCTTAGAAATTTGCCTACACATGGGTGGCATCATTCCGTGGCCTGAGGTCTGGGACTGCATAAAAAAGAGGAAGCTAGCTGAGCCTCAGCATTCATCCCTGGGCTTCTTCTCACTGTGGGTGCAGTGTAACCCCCCCCTGTTGCCGCCATGCTTTTCCTGCCATGATGTACTGTCAGGGGTGAGTCAAAGCAAACCTTCCTTCCTGAGACTGCTTTTGTCCAGAGATTTTGTCAAAGCAAAGGGGTAAGATTCCTAACACAAGCATTACTATAATTGTCATGTATAAACAAGGAAATTGCTTTATAGCTTAGCCTGTTTAAGCTGTATTCAAGAATTTAAATCACTTAAAGCCCAACTGGAGAAAAAAAAGTCTCAATAAATGTTTTCTATCAGCCTTATCATCAATATTGCTTTTGCTCAGATGACAAGTACTTACTTTTTATAAGTCTGTGAGAGAATTGCTTTGCTAGAATGTCGCACATCTGGTAAAGACTGTATTTTTATTCTTCTCTCATACATTATATCCTGGCCATAGCCTCCTTTCCCTCCACTCTTCCCATCCCCTCCTCATACCTCTCCTCTCCCTCAGATCCACTGCTCCTCCATTTCCCTTCAGAGAAAAAGAGGCCTCACAGGGATATCAACTGAACATTGCATAACAAGATGCATAAAGGCTGGACCATAAATCCTCATACCAAGGCTAAAGGAGACAACTCAGTGGGAGGAAATGTGTCCCTATAGCAGGCAAAAGAGTCAGAGACACCCCTACTCCCGCTGGTAGGAGTCCCACAGAAACACCAAGCTAATAACTGCAACATTTACGCAAAGGACTCAGCTCAGATCCCATGCATGTTCTGGTTACCGCTTCAGTCTCTTTGATCCTCTATGAGCCCTGCTTAGTTTATTCTATGGGCTGTGTTCTCCTGGTGTCCTGGACCCATCCGGCTCCTACAATCCTTCCTCCCTCTCTTCTGAAGGGTTCCCCAAGCTCCATCTAATGTTTGGCTATAGATCTCTGCATCTGCTCCTGTCAGCTCCTGGAGAAAGTCTCTCTGATGACAATTGGGCTAGGCACTGATCTATGAGTAAAGCAAAAATATTATTGGGAATTATTTCATTTCATTTTTATTTTATTTATTTTATTTTATTTTATTTTATTTTATTTTATTTTATTTTATTTTATTTTATTTTATTTTATTTTATTTTATTTCAGCCAGTGATGTTTGATTCTGCTTCAGGTCTCTGAGCCATCCAGCTTTATCACAAACATTGTATTTTTTTAACGGTGTTTGAAGACTGAATCCAGAGACTCATGCATGTCAGGCAAGTGTTCTATCACTGATAAAAATCCTCTAAGGCTTGTTCTTTAAAATATCTTAGATATACATAGTGGGGTGGTGGTAGAGGAGCTAGTACAATTCTTGTTTGTTTTCAGTTTTGTTTTTTCTGTTCATTGTGGCTGATGATAAAGTGTTACATTAATGAGTTTTGTGAATTCCTTAACCAATGTTATTAAGTAAGTCATACCATTTTGGCATTCCTTTGTTTTCCCCATGATAGCCCTTTTTCCTGTGCTAAAATGCCTTTTAGGATACCAAATTCTATTTAATAGTCATATTTCATGGGTTTTGATAAACTTTGACAGTTTCTTGAATACTAGTTGTTTCTGATGTCCTTGGGCACTAAGAAAAACATTTGGTATAGCATTTCTCATTTGAGAGTTAATTTCTTTGTGTGAGTCTAACCAGACTTTAGGGACAGTGAGACATGTCTGCTCCTGGAAGCACTGATTTACTTCAAAAGAAAGATGGGCGTCAAAGACACTCCATATGGAATTTATCTTCTTCTTGGCAAAAATAGCCATTTGGGCAAGAAACTGTTCTTGCCCAGACTGCTTGACAAAATTTTGTATCAACTGGACATGCAGGATCCATAGAAAGGTGACCATTGAAGTTTGCAAGACAAAATGGTCCTTCAGGTTCCTGCTTCACAGAGGAAACTACCTGACATTCTACAGGACACAGAGAAAAGTGACTGAGAGACTTTAGGCCTGTGGGCTGAGGATGGATGCCCCAACATTGCAGAGGAAAACTATATACAATAAGAACAATTACCAGATAATTACATTTACAATGTCCAGTCCATTTATATTTGGCATATTCAGAAAAATACTCTACTATCTATCCTATATTGATGAATTTAAAGATTTATACCTAAACCATTTTTATCATAACTCTTATTATCATCCTAAAACTATCTTTTTGGACCCCAAAATTTTTTCTTAGAGAAACTATTTAAGCTTTTATGTTTCTCAACCATAAACACTTTATACTTCTTTTGTGAGTTTCTTTTCTGAATTTGGTAACAAGGAAAACTGTAACTTCTACTATCTCATATTCAACTTTATCTATCTAAAATATTTCTCTATTTGACCTTGAAAACATATCTAACATGACTACACATTGATTATTTAGGCAAATAGCTACTAACCTGTCTTTATTATCCTAAATACCTTTCAAGAACTAAAACTTTACATTTAAAATTTTAAATGACCTGCATAGATACAATATTTAATCAAGAATGGAACATATATACAGTGTAACAAAAATAACCTTAAATTTGTATTAATATGCAAAAATATCTTAAGCAAGAGTAGAAATATACATACGGTATAACAAAGATAGCTTTAAATTTGTATCAAAATACAAAAATCCAATGTAAATTATTTGAGACTAGTAGTTGCTCTTTTAGTTTAAAAGTAGATTCAATAATCTACTGTTTTATCCTAATTCCTATATCCCCCTTTTTTCTTTTCAGAACCATATCCCTGAATCTAATTTCCTTTACTTAGTATTTCTCTGACAATGACTAGTACAACTTGCAAACAACCCCCCTTTAAACAAACATCCATAACCCACTGAATGATGTAAAACCACTCCACCTCTTGGGAATGTGGGTATCATGTTCTCTAGACTTCTTTCTGTTGTCTGGGGATGATGACATCTTTAGGGGACCCTGAGAAAATTGGGATAATGTTCCAGTCCTAGGAGAGCTAGCTCTATTATTATTATTATTGTTATTATTATTATTATTATTATTATTATTATTTTAGTCTCTGTGTGATGGGAAATGTAGAACTTTTCTGAAGTCCTTGCTGGAGTAGTCTGTGAGGCTGGACTGTCTCATCTAGCAGCTTTCAAGTTTCTCTGGGTGCAGAATTTTGAGGAAACTGCTATAGAGGCATTTTGAGAGGCTGCATCACCTGGGGTACTTGTCTTCATTGCCTTTTAAAGGTAACATACAAATCTGCACCAATATAAGTAAGGAATGTGTGATGTGCACAAATCAGCTAAGGATGATTTTTTGTTTTGTTTGTGAAGGTAAAAGGCATCTGTCAACTTTATAAGTCAGTTTGAACTGTATAACCAAACTGTAATATAAATCTCTATTCATGCATATGAAAGAATGCCATATAATAATAAGTCATGAGGGCTCTGTAGTCAACAAGATTTATCGTGTCTCAGCCAGTCTCAGAGCTGCTCCCATGCAGAGGGATCAGAATATGTCACCTGTCCTGTAGTCTTTCCTGGCTTCCTCCCTCATGTCTGTTGTCAGGATCCTCAGAAGGTCTCCCCCGATCAAATCCTATCTTTATTAATTTTGAAGGAATCTATAGCGTTTTGTTTCCTGTGGAAACAAAACATTTCCTGACTTTCATTAGGAAGCCAAGACATCCCTAAAGTATAAAAGCTGGTTTGATTCAGGAGTCCCTTCCATAATCCAGTGTCTCTCAGCAGATGCCATTCTCTGTTCATTAGCATTCAAAAAATTTTAAATTAGCAAAGCACCATATAAGGTACAAACTACCTGTGTTAAAATATTTCCCATCCTGATATAGCTTATTATTTTTTCTATTACTTTACTTTCTCTTTACAGAGTTTATTACTTTTAAACTATTTTTTTCTATGACTGTCTATACCCATTTTCTTTTCTTTGTTTAGCATCTAAGCACCTTTTTAGGCACACTGTGCCTTTTTAGAGGTTTTCTATGTCTGGACCTGGCTTTCTGCACATCTGCAGTATTCTCTGACTACATGAGCCAACCTTAAAGGGCCAGTCCATCCTTCACATGACTCTGAGCTAGTGGCTGGCTCAAGCCTGCAGGCAGTGACTGGTAGCTGCACCTCTGTGTGCTGAGCACCAGTCAGCCTGAGAGACTGCAGGACTAGGAGGCCATGTCCAGATCCTTTTCCCAGAACTTTTCTTAGCATTCTCAGGCCCTATATTTAGATATTTGAGTCTCTACATTGGACAACATATGTAGTAGGACTTTCTTTTCATCTGTCTGTCCCAAATAATGACATGGTGACTTTTTATTATTGATAAAAGCTCAGCCTTAACTTAGGCTTGTTCTTAACTAGTTTTTATAACTTAAATTAACCCATATTTTTTAATCTACATGCTTTCATAAGGTTCATTAACTCATCTCTATGAGTTATACTGTCCATTCTGCTTCCTCCATATCTGGCTGGCAACTCCATCTTTCTTCTTCCCTGAGTTCTTTCTCTACCCAGAAGTCCTGCCTATACTCTCCTGCTTAGCTATTGTCTGTTTAGCTTTTTGTTACACCAATCAAAGCAATACATCATCACATACAGTATACAAATATTCCACAATACAGGAGTTCTGCATTTCTCTCTTAATCTTTCTATGAGAAGAGTGTAGGGACTAAAAAAAAACACATTAAGATTACCATTTAAAGTCAGTTTGCACAGGAAGACTGAAAGCCCTTATAAATAAGTAGGCATAGCTGTTCTAATACTTGACAAAATAAACTTCCAACAAAATCTAGTCCTAAGAGATAAAGAAGTTCACTTTACACCAGTAAAGCAATAATATATCAAGATTACATTGCAATTATGAATATATATATTTATATATATATTCAGGTACACCTGAAACATAGGTGTACCCAATACTGTAAAACATAGACAAATAAATAAAAAGTCATGGACTGAATTCAATATATTATTGAGTGAGTACAATATTCAGCTCTCATGAACACACAGACTATCTAGACAGAAAATAAACAGAAAAATTAGAGTTAAGTAACTCATAAATCAAATAGACTTATGAGATATTTATAGAATATTCCATTCAAATATGCATTTTCAGGATATTATAGAAGTTTCTCCAAAATAGCTCACATATTAGGACACAAAACAATTCAAAAAAAATTGCAGTAATGTTTTATATTCTCACTGACTGTAGAGGAATAAAGATAGATATCAACAACAAGATAAATGATACAAAATTATGGAGTTTAAAGGACACACTGTTGAATTACATATGGCTCATAGAAGAAATTAAGAAGAATTTTTAATTTTAATATACAATCTTCTTGGAAACCTGCTGGACACTCCAGCTAGGGAATCAGGTAGGTAATCTTCACTCTCCATTCCATCCTCCAATTCCAAATCATCACTCTCATCAACAGCCCTGTAGCAGATCATCTGCCTTTTCTTTCTTCACTCCCTGGAGGTTCCACAGATACTCCTGGCACACCCATTTGTCCTTTCTCCCATGGACCCTTTCAACCCCTCTGCCCTTCTAGCTTATCCCAATTCTGTGGTGATATTTTATTTGTGCTCTAATAAATAAAGCTTGTTTGGAGATCAGAGGAAAAAGCCAGCCACTGTATTAAACACAGAAGTCAGGCAATGGTAGCACATGACTTTAATCCTATCATTTGGGAAGCAGGGATCTGTCTGGATCTCTGTGAGTTCAAAGCCACACTGGGAAGACAGCCAAGTGTGGTGACACATGCCTTTAATCCCAGCAGTAACCATAGAGGTCTGGAGGTCTGTACAGACAGACAGGAAGTGACAGAGCTGGGGAAGAAGAAGAAGTGATGTAGCTGGGCTGAGAGAGCAAATGAGTGAGCAGAAGAGAAAGGCATATAGGCATGGGTATACAAGATGTAGGCCTCTTTGGAGAATGAGGTATTGGTGAGGTGAGGTTAGCTGTGGCTTTTCCTATTCCTCTGATCTCTCAGGTTTTCACCCCTATATCTGGCTCTGGGTTTTTATTTAATAAGACCTTTAGCAATTTGTCTACACAATTCCTTCATGTCAGCTCCTAATACCTAGAAACACAATCTACCTGGGACTACCAGTGGCCATACCTGACAGGGACTCAGAAACACTCTCTATCATGCAACCCATAGCCACTATGCAGATCTAAGACCCAAAGAGGACAACAAAAATCAAGAAATAGAAAACTCACAGAAATCAAGAAACAGAAAACCCATCCAATGAAGATAAGACCAGATATCAACATCGAGGATTACACAGAGACTATGGCAGCATGTACAAGGCCTGCACAGGTCTGGGCCACATGCAGTTCTAGTGCTGGAGGGAAAGTGGATACAGGCCTCTATCCTTAACCTAGAAGTTGTCTTCAGTTGATATCTGCTTGCAAATAAAAAAATAGTTTTCTCCAACAAAATCTTATAAGGTATTCAAAGTCCTGCTTATGGGCAGGGCCTATGTGTAGAAATAGATAGCTAACTGGAAATGAACTCAATAACATTTCAGGAGTTTCTTTGTCTCATGTTTTGTCAATTTTTGTTTGTTTGTTTTTTACCTTGGAGGTCCTATGATTTCTTGTTCTGTTTTTATGGAGTTTCTCTGTGTGTGTGAATGTGTGTGTCTTCTTGTGTATGTGTGTTATTTGTACTTTTCTTTGGATATTTTTCTACTGTTTGCTTTGTCCTGTCATGGTTTTTTAAAAATTTTAACTTATTATTATTAATTTTTAGATGACTTTTTATTTTAATGAGAGTGCAAAAGAAATGGTATGAATTTAGGTGGGTGGCAAAGTGGGGTGCATCTGGTAGGAGCTAGTGGGTAACCAGAGTGTATTGCATGAAAAAAAATCAATTTTCAATAAAAATTATAGAAAATAAGAAAATACAAATTTCTAAAATGTACTAAAAATTAAAGCACAATATATCAAAATCTGTGAGATACAATGAAGGCAGTCCTTAGAGGAAAGTTCATAGCTCTAGGAATGGTTGTTAATATGTATGTAATGACACATATATGTATCTTCTCCAATTAATTAACATCCAGTTCTGATTCAGAAGAATCAATACAAATGCTTATCAGACTGTATAACTAACTCTTATAATACCTTCTTATATATTATTACTTATTTACAACTTATATTATTATTTAATATATTATGTATATATTTCTTATTCAGCCATCATTACCCTCATAAAAAACATGAAGGCACAAAAAGGAAAACTGTAGGTTAATCTCCTTGATGAACATAGATATAAACTGTTTTGGTAAAATTTTTGTAAACCACTATCAAGTACACATAAAAAATTAATTCATCATGATCAAGTAAGTTTTATTTCTGGTATTAAAGGGGTTCAACATAATAAACCAAGAATTGCAATGCATCTCATAAATGGACTCAGTGGTAGAAATCATATGGTCATCTCAAGATGTGCAATGAATTAAGACTCCCCCCTCATCAAATACAAAATCCATTCGTTGTATAAGCCCTAAATAACTAGGAATCAAGGGAACACATAAAATACAATAAATGTTACACATGACAAATATGCTAAAAGTGGAACTATTCAAATGTTTTTACTAAAAAGTAAGACGACAAGATGCTTATTCTCCACAGTTTTATTGAATAAAGTGCTTCTGTCCATGATTCCTTCATGCCTTTAAAACAAATACAATGTGGCAATCTCTTACACATTATGAAGTTTAGCTACCAGCTTGAGATGCAGCCTTGGTTCCCTATGGGCTCTAAAGAAATGCTTCCCATAAGATTTTGCCCAAGCAATGCCAGTCTTTTGTTAATCATGGCTGATTTTCCAGCCTTAGCTAGCTAGCATCAATTGCTCCAGTAATGGAAAGCTTTTGCTTCAGTAGTTCTGGTCTCTTGGTGATCATGGCTGAATCTTCAGATCTCGCTAACTAGAACCTACAGCTTCTTAATTCAGATATATGACATAAACAGTCCCTATAGAGTTTTTGAGTGGTTCTCAAACTTTCCTTTGAAATGTCACAAGCCAGGCTTCATTATAGAATTGTTCTCACCATTATCCTTAAATTCCCACAATAGCTTGTTAAGCTCTGAGTCATTCAGTGACTTTTCTAGCCTCAAATCTCCAGAATCCTTCCCTTTTCTCTTACAAAATATTCCAAGGCACAAAAGCCAGAAGGTATAAAAGCCCATCACAGCAATACTCAATGTTCCTGGTACCTATTTCTGTCCTTTTTTTTTCTATTGATGTGATAAAGACCATGACCAAAACAACTTAGAAGGAAAAGATTTATTTAGATTACCACCCAAGTCACAGATCATAGTCTATCATTAAGGAATACCAAGGCAGAAACTCAATCAGGCCAGGGACCTGGATATAAGAACTGAAGCAGAAAGATGCATTACTGGCTTTCTCCACATGATTTGCTCACCTTGCTTTCTTATACAATTCATGACCAGGGGTGGTACCAACCACAGTGGGCTGGCTCCTTCCACATCAAAGATTAATCAAGAAAAATGAGCCACAGTCTGCCTACAGGTAATTTTCTCAGTTGAAGTTCCCTCTTCTAAGATGACCCTGGCTTGTGTCTATTTGACAAACAAACAAATAAACAACAATAACAACAACAAACTATCTAACTTGCACATTGATCTTAATGGAAAGATTCTATTTTGAATTTTTAAGTTTTAAAAATTTTGTGTATGTGTGTACTCATGCATGTGTAGGTACAGGTAGCTATCTGTTCATTGAACGTAAATGATCCTACTGATTATATAAAATGGATAAAGAAGATTGAAATTTAGCAACTAATGAGGTTATTTTTAAATTGTCTCTTAAGATATTTCCTTTTATGAGTATTTCATTGGATAGGTTAGCAACATATATATTACATTGTTTTCTGCTTTGCACTGAAGCAAAATCTCCATCCAAGTATTGAATAACCCATTAAAATATATTTAAAAGCTTAAATATCTATAAAACACTTTTAATTATAGGGATCAGAGTGATATACATATACATTTGTGCTATTGATTTTATTCCTTTACAAGCATTATATAAATGTTTGTGCTTTTATAATAATAGAATGACTTCATTTTTAATCCTTATTGCTAATGTGTGTTGAATAACAATGTATACATAGAATTCACTAAAGAGCATAATTCATATTTTATCAGCCAAAGAACAAGGGAAAATAATAGATTCATAAAAGATGTCTTAGCTTCAAATTTGCATTACAGTACCACTCGGAACACAAGGAGCTGAAATAAGGTCTTTAACACATCACATAAAATCCCATCTCAGAAAGATCAATATGAACAAACCACTCATTAGCAGCAAGAAAGTCCTTGGGTAAACAGCTTTAAATAAAACTGTGAAGGGCCTCAAAGAGCAAAGCAAGGAAATCTCAGCCACTTCCTGAATAGGTCACCATGATTCATATTTCCTACTGTTCAAAATGAGTAAATGAGTCTCAATTTTCCTTGTGCTAATATTTGAAAATTTTATTGATAATTAAAGCATCCTCCATTTTCCAAATCCACTTCATTTCCCAGAGTCAATAGATATTTGATTATATTTTCTTCTTTTTCTTAAGCACTCTTTAATATACAGTTTGCATGTGATGACCTAACCTTTCTAAGTTCTTAATTGAGTGAATTTGAACGTGAATCCAGAGCTATGGGGGTATTGTCCACTCCAGAAAATAAATTCTGCATGTACAGCAGTTTGTTGGAGCATAAGGCTCTCAGATTGGTATTGACCTGGAAGCTTTATCCCTACTGGCAAGTGGTCATAGTTTTGGAAGATGCTATGCATGCTACCTGGAGAAAAAAATCATCAGTCTTACCCAGATGTGAAATCGGTTAGCAACAATCATGTCTGGACTGGCAAAAGATGTCCACTTGTGGAATAGTAGCATAGATGTTCTGGGAAACACCCAATACTTTCTTATTGTATTTAAGGCTGCTTCACTAGGTGAAACCTATACTGGGCAACATTGCCAGCCCAGGAACCTAAAGATAGGCTAGTCATAGGCCTTAAGGGAGAACTTACTACTATTCTGCTAAATTAAAATAGCTTTAAAATGATGACATACCTTTATACCCATAGATTAATGCATCTCTCAGTCCTCATTTGAGAAGTTGCAGTAGATAGATGATGTTTAACACAGAGACCTACAATTAGTAAAGGAGCACAGAATAAGAGACTGCAGAATACTCAGTCCTACATAGGACATCTATATTACTTTCCTTTCTCACAATGCTAAAGGATCTTTCCCTAAGAGGGGTCAGAAAAACTGTAAGAGCTAGAGGCAGAGGGTGACCACAAGTGAACAACATCCTTCAGATACAACAGGGCAGCTACACACACAAACTTAGAAATTGTGGAAGTGTGCATGACTCCATTCAAGCCCAAGCCAGACCAAATCTCATCATGGAGATGGGTCATAGACAAATTCTTACTCTAGCCACAGAGCTATCAACATTGATAGCTGTTGACAAAGAAGAGTACGTTTTCTTTTAGAGTGTTGACCTGGCAGGTTGACCATATTCCTTTGGAAAGCCACACATGCAAGAATATATGAGTGGTATAAACTGGACTTGAATGGTGATTCAAAAAACATATGCAAAAATTTCGATGGATAGAGGAAAGGGCAAATCTTGGAGGAGTTGAGGAAAAGGGCAAATATGATCAAAATATATTGGAAGAAACTCTCATAGAGTTAATTTTTAGAAAAGAGCTGTCTCTCACTGCTTTTCCTCTCTCAGCCATTAAACAACTACTAATATATTTTGTAACCATGTAGATTTGCATGATCTAGGGCTCATTCTCATGTAATTGCACACACTATGATAGTTTACCATTAGTTCTTTGATTTAGTCTAATTTTTTCAAAGTTTATCCTCAGAACTTGATATAAGATTTTGATACTTTTTTTTGAGACAGAGTTTCTTTGTGTAGCTTTCCTTGCCTGTCCTGGAACTAGCTTTGTAGACCAGGTTGGCCTTGAACTCACAGAGATCTGCCTGTCTTTGCCTCCCAAGTGCAGGTATCAAAGGCAGACACTACCACCCCCAGCTGATTTTGATGCATTTTATTGTCAAGTGATATTTTATCATATATATGTACGTATATATGTATATCTATATCATATTTTATCAATTCATCAGCTATTAACTTTGATATTACTTTTATACCATTCTAAAAACTATTGATTTAAACATTTGTATACATATGTTGGCCTGAGCATGTGTTCTTAATTCTCCTCTTTATATACTTAGGGGATATGAGTAGGACAGCGTTACTCATGAGTAACTGCCAACGTATTTCCAAAAGTTACTGGGGATTTTGTATTTCCATTGGAAATATATGAAGGTTCTGATTTGTTCATATCAACATAACATGAATCTAGCTTAAAAAGCTAATTCTAGTGAGTAGGGAGTATATTTCTGAGATTTTTGTGTTCACATTGCCAGTGACTATACCAAATGTGGGGTGTGTGTGTGTGTGTGTGTGTGTGTGTGTGTGTGTATTATTTGTTTATCTTTTCTTTTTTGTAGAAAGGTCTTTTTAAACCTCTTGCCCATTTTTTGATTGGTTTGTCTACTAATTGAGTTATAGCTGTTAAAGATTCTCCTAAGATGGGCTAGAGAGATTGTTCAGCAGTTAAGAACACTGGCTGTTCTTTCAGGGGGTCTGGGTTCAATTCCCAGCACCCACATGGCTGCTCACAACTGTCTGCAACTCCAGTTCCAGAGGATCTGACACCCTCACACAGACATATATGTAAGTGAAGCACCAATGCACATAAACTAAAAATAAATGATTAAAAAAAGAATCTCATAATATTTCTGATTTTTTTTGCAGTTTCACTTGTTATAATTGTAACTTCTCTTACCCTCTGAAGAAGACAAATTGTTTTGTACCTCAATTTAATGGAATTTGGTTGGCTTCCGTGTTTGTCATTTGTGCTTTCTGTAGTATGTCTGAAACATACTGGTGGGGCCCAAAACAAGTGGGCCCCAGCCCAAGCCATGAATATTTGTTTCTATTTCCTTCCAAAATATAATAGTTTTAACTTCTACATTTCGGTGAGTTATGTGTTTTGAGTTCACTTATTCATATTTTAGAAAAATTTGAATCTAGCTTCATTTGTTGACTGATGGATCTATAGTTGTCTAGCACTATTTATTAAATAGCCTTTCCACACTGAACTGCCTTGCTACCTAGTTAAAAATCAATTGACATTAATTGTAGGAGTTTAGTCCTTGACTCTCAGCACTGTTCTATTGATTTGTATTCTAATTTCTATGCAGAATCCAACTGTCTGATTTCAGTTTTATAGTAACTTTTCATATCAGGATCCCCAAATTCACTCATTTTGTTCAAATTTATTTACATTCTAGCTCACCTGGATTTTCATATGCACGTTGAGCCTAGGTGGTTTTTGTTTTACAGTTGATGTCTACGATGGTTATGTACATGGATTTAAGAAATACAGTAATTTAAGCAGTATTATGCTCTTATCTGTGAAAAATGAATGCCATTTCATCTATCTATGGTCATCATTGACAAATGTCTATTATTCTTTTGTAGTCAGTAGAATACAATTGTTTGAATGATTAAATGCAAAACTGTTTTGAGCTATTTCAGTATATTATCATGTTATTGCCATGTGTACACAGAGGAAGGTTCACTTTTTCATTTTTAATTTAGAAGCTCTTTCCTGTTTTTATTCTTTCCTTTTTATTTTGGCCTAGGTGCCCTTCATTATAGCTCAGATTTCATGGCATTGGACTTCTAATACAATATTTCATTGAAGTGATAGAAACAGGCATTTAAAAAAATTCTCCTGTCTTATGTTAGCAGAAAGATGCTTAATCTTTCATGTTAAGCATGGCTATTTTTGTGCTGCTACGTACACCCAGTAGCTGGCCTTGGTGTCAGCTTCCAGGATTTTCCTGTCTCTGCCTCTCATCCTGCCATATAACACTGGAATTACAGATGCATACCAGCACAGCTGGCTTCATGTGTGCTCTATTGGATTCTAACTCAGGTCATCAGACTCGAATGGCAAGCACCATACACAGTGAGCCATATCTTCAGCCTGTCCTTTTTAAATCTTTATGTTTTTGACATTTATTTAAGTGTTACTTTTATGTGCATGAATGTTTTGCTTGCATCTGTAAATGTGTAGTAGCAACAGAAGTCAGAATAAGACAACAGATCATATGGAACTGGAGTTATAGATGTTTGTTAGCTGCTGTGTGGGTGCTGGAATAAAACCAGGGTCCTCTAGAAGAGCAGTCAGGGCTCTTAAACACTGAGCATCTCTGTCTCTCTCTTTATTTTTTTTAATAGAACTCTTTTATAAGTTTTTGGAAGATCTCTTAAATTCCTACTTTATTTATTGCTTTTACCATGAAGGCATGCAATATTTTGTCAAGTGATTTTTTTTTAAGCTGGGAAAGTTCTTTAGTTCATTGTATTTTTCTTTACATAATTGAAAAATGTAAATCCAATATTTTTTACCTTTTAAAACAGTTAAAAATAAAATTTCACCATGCATAAAATGTTAATTCTTGCGATGCAGAGATACGGAGAAAGAGGGGAGACATCTCTCCCCTGTGCATGCTTCCATATGGTCAATGAGGGGCAGGGCCAGCTCTTCCGTGATCATGTTCTCAGCTCACTCATGCCCCTGTCAGGTCAGCTCCACTGTGCTGCCCAGATGTAGTGCAGGGTCTGCTTCCCCAAGTGCTGCCACTGTGTAAAGGGGAGGATTAGCTCCCCCGCCAGCTGCAGATGGTAGGGACATCTTTCCTTTACTCTCACAGCCACCCGACAGGCGAAGGGAGTGGTACCAGCTAGCCCACTCTCACACCCTCAGGGCCAGCTCACCAGCACCCCTGTCTACAGGATCCGCTCTACTGTGCTGCCCAGATGAGATCTAGGATCTGTTCTCCTGAGGGCTTTAGCCAGTGAAGGGCAGGACAAGTTGTTCCTAGTGTTGTAGCCAGTGAGGTGTGGGTCCAACTCTGTACAGCCCTATCCTCTCCACCTTTGTGGTATCAGGAGCCAAGGACATTAACACAGACCACAGCTGCAACAAGGCTATGTTGCCAGGGCCCAGACATCAGCATTGCCCTGGATGATAATCAAACCATCCACTCCAGCCCACTCCTCACCACTTTCACCTCTTCAGATATGCCTCTGTTCACCAGGCGTGAACCACCCTGCCTCTCTCTCTCATACCACACCATAAATTTCTCAGCATAATAGTGCCTGCCTGACTGCCTGGCTCCAAGAGGGTAGACCTGTGTTTTCTCCTCAGGGCCTGGAGTGGACTGCCCCAGGCATTTGTGGGGGTCTCCTTGTCCCACTCAGTCCATCATGGTGCTGGGCAGACCTGTGCTTTGTCCTCCAAGTGATTTTTTTTAGTCAATTAAAATAATCAGAATGTGATTTTCTTTTTTTTTCTGTCATTGTGGTATATTTTATTGATTTTTAAGAAAAATCTATGTTAAAATCTCATTGCATCAATAGGATATTTGGCCATGTTATATAATAATAATAATAATTAATAATAATAATAATAATAATAAAATAATTACATAATTCAAACCAACAATTTTTGGTCATGTATGTCCATGTTTCTATCCATAATTTTTTTAATATATTATTGTTGTTTTTTATTTATTTCCAATGTCTTTGCACAGTGTAGATAGATAGTCAGGTAATATTGGCTCCATAAAATGTTTTTGGAAATATTCCCAACTCTTAATTTTTCTTTCTTTCTTTTGAAAATTTATTTGAAATTTATGTTACTTCTCATGTATATGATAGAAATTACCAGTGTAATTTGTACCTGGAGTTTTACTTGAATGAATAAAGTCACTTATTCATTCTATTAATGAATGAATTAACTGACTATTAATTCAACTTGTTTATTTGCTATAGTTGTATTCAAGTATTTCATATTTTCTTGAGTCAGTTTTGGTAATTTTTTTATTTCTAAGAATCTGTTCACATCACCTGAGACTTGGTAAAGAATATGGCTGCTTTTTGCCTTTGTCTAAAAAAATCTGCCTGAGACTAAATTCAAGAGTTTGGGGTTAATTACATTAGTAGAGGATATCTTAAAACAGCCTAGTATTGACACTGTTGTCTAGTTATTAGTGTACACTATTATAAAGATCTATAATGAAAAGCTGAAAGCTGAGCAAAGAAAAATATGAAATGTACAATATAAAGAGTAAAGGGCACCAGGAATTGGAATGGAGCTAAATCCTGTGTTTGAGGAGATAAACACATTAAAGAAAAACACAGTGTTAAATAGAATAAAGGAAGTGGTGACCTCAGGGCAAGATCCCACCCAGCTAAGCTTCCAACTTGTGAAAAAGAATTAAAGAAAAGCTTAGTCTGGTGTGGTGGTGTATACCTTTAATCCCATAACCTTTAATCAGAAGGCAGAGGCTGGTAGATCTCTGAGTTCAAGTCCAGCCTGGTCTATAGAATGAATTCTGGGACAGCCAAGCTTAGGCAGTGAAGGAAATCATCAAAAACAGAAAGCTAATAAAGATGTTATTGAACAAGCAGGTCATGTTCCAGCCCCAGTAAGCAGCAGAACTTGGCATCTTTGGCCACAAGGTTCTAGCTTTAGAGTCAAGGACAGAAGAAAGGTGTTATGGAATCTCCTTCCAAAACTAAGGAAAGCTGATGAGGCAAGGCATCTGTCAGGGTGCTACTGCATGGAGGCCTAGAGAGATCATTGCTTGAAGATGTAAAGGAGAAGCCTAGCTTGCCTTAGAGACCCTAAGATGTTAGAGATGCCAGAACCATAGGATACCTTCCTAGGACAGCTGCTAACAGGGAGTAGAACCAATAAAAGAGAAAGTATGTTGTAGCTAACAAAGCTGAAAGAAGTTGTTGGTGATCTGAGGAGTGTTTTGACATCAGACACGGAGATGCAGAGTTTGAAGTTTGCTCAGCTGGTTTTCAGTCCTGTATTTTCTCACTATGCCCCCTTTTAGAAGGGAATATATACCCTGCACCATTGTATGCTGGAAGTATGTGATCTACCTTTTTCATTTTGATTCTACAGGGGATTACTTAAGAGACTGAATGAGTCTCAGAGGAGACTTTGAACTTTGGACTTTTAAACAGTGCTCACACTGTGATAGACTAAGGGGAATTTTGAAGGACTAAATGAAATTTGCCTTATGAAATGGCTACAAGTCTACAGGGGACAAGGAGTGGAATATGGTGGTTTGGATAAAAACGGCCTCCTAAGCCCATAGAGAGTGGCAGTATTAGGAGGTATGGCCTTGTTGGAGTAGGTGTGGCTTTGTTAGAGGAAGTTCATCACTAGGGGGTATTCTCAGAAGCTTAAACCAGGACCAGTGGCTCAAATTTCACAGTTCCCTATCTGCCTCCATGCTGCCATGCTTTCTGCCATGAACATAATGGACTAAACCCCAGAACTGGAAGCCAGTCCCCTGTTGAATGATATCCTTGATAAGAGTTGCCATTGTCATGGTGCCTCATCATAGCAACAAGACCCCTAACTAAGACAATCACTGAATGTCAGTCTAATTAAAGATGTACTCAAAATATACTATGAAAGTGGGAGCACATGTGAGTGCATATATAGTTTGAAGATTGTAATGGTTAATTAACCACTCAGCTGTCAAAATGAAAAGCAACAAGCAAAAGCGAATCTGAGATGGAGAGAAATTCAACAGCTAGCGACATAAAGCATCTTTGAAACATTGGCATTGTTACCACGGTGCCAGACACAAAAGTAGGAGCAAATGATGCTGGGATTTTTTTTTATATATATAATGGGAAGGGTAGATCTATGTTTTAAAAAGCCTTATAAAATTATTAAATTACTAAATTAAGAGATTAAGGGAAATGAACACTACTATGTTTTAATACAAATAAAAACAAAATTAAAACGCCAGTTCAGAAAATCAATTCACAGCAAAGTCTAGTCACCTACAGTATGCTAAATTTATAACTCTCATTTCCCTCACATTTAAGGAGAAACGGGGCAATTCTTATGATGTCTTCCACATTATTTTGGAGAACATACTTAAAATGGATAAAATTTAAATATGTGAAACACCAAATACAAGATAAAAATAACTATCAGGCTACAAAAGTGAACCCATAACCATGCCGATCAAACAACATTAAGAATTCTATTACACAGTGGCATGCATGAAGCAATGTGGCCAGAGTTCTGCACTCAAGAAGAACTGATTTTACTATGATGTGTGGTTTTGTAACTGCATACACTGTGTTCTGTGTTACGGTATCATATAATATCCTTCAGAAAAGAAAATATAATTACTTCCGTTGTCATAAAGACTTATGCTCTACACAAAAAGGTTTGGAAACAGTAGTGAGAGTATGCGCTTGACACAGTAAAAAAAAAAAAATTGCTGCGTATGCAGAGTCCGTAATTCCATAAAAAAAGCCACAGCTGTCTACAGGAGTTGAGAAGAACAGAAAATTGGAAGTGATCAAAGCTGTGCTGCATTTGGCTCTCAGACCAAATGAGTAAAGATACTTGCTGTTTTGGTGCAATTGAAATGGGAGAAATTGCAAATTCCCTGGGATAAAATGAATGAAAATTCAAATCAAATAAGAAACTGATATGACTAAGTTATGATACATAATTGAGTTTCATTAAAGCATATTAAGTGTGGTTTGTGTGCCCAGTGAGGCATAATCATAACGAGAACTCATCATTCCAAAAAATGGCAAGAACTTCCAGCCATGAGGACACAGGAAATTATAGTTTCATTGGGAAGAACACACTGATCAAACCTAAGTATATTTCATCATTACTAAAACCTGTATAGTGAGTCTTAAAGGTGTCAAATGGGCCAAATGCATCAGCTTACGCATAATATGACCTCTCATGATGCTTAATTTTAAATATCAGAGGAAGAGGGATAAATTAAAACAGTTTGTGATAATGGGGCAATAAGAAGGGCTGAAAATGAAAGAGGAAGTTGGCAGAAAAATGTAATTAGGACTAAGCATAGATAATATTGCTAGAATTATATTTATATTTGGATACTCAGAATATGCTCACAATGAAGATATTAGACTAAGATGGATGCCACATTGACTTTTGTATAATTGCTTAGTGATAAAAATATTTATAGACAAACCCAACCAGAGCATTGTAAAGTTCACTATGAAACCAGTACTTTATCTTTCAAAGCTGGCAAGAATAGATATTTTTTTTATGAATACAAATACAAAATTGGTTTTATCGCATAGTAACAAATCAGATTTAGCAATACACAAAGCTGTGAAACAATAGTGTAAAATGGGATTTATTAATTTGATTGGCATAGCAACATTGCATGATCAATTAAAATGTTTCACCACAGTAACAGAATAAGAGTCAAGTTAAACAATCCACTTAATCAGTGCAAAAAATCTTGTAAAGAAATTCCATATTTGTCTACTTCTAAATAAGTTTTAAGCAATGCAGAAATAGAAGATAACTACATTAGTTTTCCAGAAGACACCAACAAAACTTCTACAACTAAAAGTGTGTTAATAGTGCAAGTCAGGGTACATTTGCCATCAGAGCACATGCTTGTCCGCCTATGTTTTAGTCAATGCTTGATTAATAGTAACTCAAAGAAGAAAAAATAATCAGAATACCCAGAAAGTGCAAAAAGATTGTGGTGATGTGGAAAATTCTAAATCTGTGCACTGATTTGTTACAACTGATAAAGTACGTTTAATTTATTTTGTTGACACACATTCTCATGTATCCCAGGCTGGCCTTGAGCTTCACTACATAGCTGAGCATTAAATTAAACTTTTGATCATCCTGCCTCCATTTCTCAAGTTTTTGGATCATAGGTGTGTAGCATCATACCTGTATTATGAGGGGCTGGAGATCCAAGTCAGGGCCATGTGCATTTTAGGCAATCACTCTATCAACAGTGTTATATCCACAGCATTTTGGTGATTTATCAAGTTGCTAGTACACTAAGTTAGTAAGAAAATTCAGTTATAACTCTATATATTTTAAATAAGCACTTGGAAAAGGAATTTTAATAAAAGAAGAATTTATAAATCACTGGGAAATATCTCTACTTAGCAAAAATTTATTGTAATTCGTGTATAATGTTTTATTTAAAACTCAAGAGGAAGTAAGACAAATAATCAATACATCAGAAAATGATAAATAACCAAGATTATTAATTCACATTGCTAGAATAACTTTGTGAAACTAGAGCCCTCACTCATTTTTGTGAGAGAGAGTGTAAAGTCACACAATTTGGCTGGTCATGTGAAATAGTACACACAAACACACTCACAATGAGCCTGTAATTCCATTTTCTAGTGCATATGTTAAGGTTGTATCCCTCAGGGCTTCAGTGTCTCACTGGCTTTGAACATGCTGCTGTTCTCCAGGTAATTAGTCAAATCAAGACATGGGTATATTGGAGGATGATGGGCTGGTAATCCAGTATAGGTGTTGACACTGTAAGAAGATGTGAAGATAAGGACACAGCAGGCATGCCTTACAAGTTATGTTGTTGCAAATCAAGAAATTCATGAAAATTGGCTTATCCATAGGAGTTAGTTAGGAGGAGGCCAACCTAGAGGACAGGGCCATGCTGATGTAACTCTGGTTCCAGGCTAGTCCCAAGAACTATGAGGCAATAGAATATTATTATTATTATTATTATTATTATTATTATTATTATTATTATTTGGGGGAGTTTTTTGAGACAGGGCTTCTCCTTGTAGTTTTGGTTCCTGTCCTGGATCTTGCTCTGAAGACCAGGTTGGCCTAGAACTCACAGAGATCCGCCGGCCTCTCCCTCCTGGGTGCTGGGATTAAAGGCGTGGGCCACCTCCACCCAGCTAGAATCCTATATTCTTAAGCCAGCTAGGTTGTCCTGTGCCCGTGGCTCTAGTAAGCAAATACACCCCTCAACCTAGAAAAATACTATGTATTAACAGACCTACTTGGAATGGATGTAACATCATCTTCTTCATGACAGCGAACAGAAAGGAAACAGTAGAGAACAGTGGTAACCAAAATGGTGGGAAACAAACTTCCGTGAGAGCCGAATGCAACTGATCAAGAAATAGTTAATCATAGACTTTGATCAGGGTGTGGTCTCAACCTTAGAGTAAAAAGAGGAATCTAGACAAAAACAACAGCCACCCATTAATTTTTTATGATCTTATTGCTATGAGCACCAGTAGCAGTTCAACCAGATTCTGTAACTTGCTAAAATTGTTCTCTCCTTTGAACCATCATCAGCCCTGGTAAGACTTCCCAGCTTTATAGACCAATGTTTCCTCTATGTGCAAATTCACTCTGCTCCAATCACGCTGGCCTTTCCTACTTCTAGAACTTACTATGTAGACTTGTTTTAGACACCATAATTTATTATTTTTCTCAGCCTAGAGTCCTTGACTTGATAAGTTATAGCTTTCTCACAACTTATGGGACTCTGCCGAAATGCTTTGTGAGAGTTCTTTGTACTTCGCCATAAATAATAATCCTCACCGCTCCCATTTGCTACTTCATATTTAGTCAGATAATTTAAAAGTGTTTAGAATTTGTATGTGTGTATGTGGGACATGCATATGCACTTGGCATTTGGTATTCAGCATTTGCAAATTCATAAGTGATGAGTTTTATTTAGAAATTGGGGGAAGAAAATTAAAATAGGAAGTATTATTTCATGCTTTGTCTTTTTGAAACCAAAAGTAACACTTTCAAAGTTGGTGTACAATTTAGCTCATTAAAATACAAACAAACAAAAGTACAAAACAAAACCTAGAACACTAACTGAATTGACTATAGTAGACATTTGCTAATGTGAGCCTGAATAAAAGTTTTATTTGAGGTTCTTAAAAAAATGAAAAGTGGGCCGGGTGGTGGTGGCTCACGCCTTTAATCCCAGCACTCGGGAGGCAGAGCCAGGTGGATCTCTGTGAGTTCGAGGCCAGCCTGGGCTACCAAAAGTGAGTCCCAGGAAAGGCGCAAAGCTACACAGAGAAACCCTGTCTCGAAACCTCCCCCCCGCAAAAAAAAAAAAATGAAAAGTGAAAAAAAATCTTTTAAATCACACATATGAGCAAAGAAGAACAAACTAATTATTATCAATTCATTTGAGGTTTCTATTAACTTAAAACATTCACTGATAATTTCATAAAGAATATAAATAATAAATAATGATAAAACAATGCATAGTCATGTAACTTAATAAGTAAGCTTTCATCTCATTCCCCTGAACTTGTACATATTATATAGCGTTTATAAATTAATATTTTGAAGAAAACAATCCATACTAATTAATATCTTACATTTTTTAGAGTGTTGCAAAACTGTAGCAGTTAAATTAAATGAAACATGTATCACTGTAGCACAAAAAGTACAGAGCAAGGAATGATTTTTTATCTAAAACAGTCATCTTGTTTGTTAAGTTGCTACTGACAGAACACCTGTCCAGCCATCTTAGCTCCTGTCTCCAGGCTAACCTGAAAATCTGATTCCAAGAACAGTGCAGAATGTTCTGCAAGCATCCAGGAAACTTGAAAAAACATCCAAAGCTTAAAACCCAACCCCGTTCTATAAAGACTAATAAAAGTGGCCACCTGCTTACCCACAAAGTCCCCCTCCTTCCTTCTAATCAAATGAAAGGTCCCAAATCAGTAAGAGAAGTGCTCTCATTATTTGCATAGTGTGAACCCTTTTGAGGTTTTCCCAAGTACCCCTGCCTCTGCTGTTGAGCTGATTTCCACATCAGGCTCCCGTTTTTCATCTGTTCTCTAACAACTACCAGTACACTAAAATTGGATTTTTTTTTTCAGGAAAACTGTGACAATTAAACAAGCAGTGTTGCATCATTAAAGTTATAACCCGCATCTCAGGGTGATAATTTCTTAAGATTTTGATCACATCAATTGCTGAAAGGATAGTCTGGATGCTTCTCAGTTATGTATGAGAAAGTGTGTGTGTGTGTGTGTGTGTGTGTGTGTGTGTGTGTGTGTGTGTGTGTGGTCAAGGCTGAATAAACAGAAAGTCATTAGTCTAAGACTGCTTCCATACTTTCATTTCTAACATATATAAAAATGACAAAAGGACTGAGAAAGAAATCAGGGAAATGACACCTTTCACATCAGCCCCCAACCATATAAAATATCTTGGGAGTAACTCTAACTGTAACTTTTTTATTTCTGCTAATCTTTTTTTTCCAATTTAGTTTTTTTTATTGATTCTTTGTGGATTTCATATCATGCATCTTGATCCCACTTATCTCCCCATCCCTTCCCATCTGCCCTCTACCTTTGGAATCTCTACCCCAGGACAAAACAAAATAAAATTTAAAAGAAAAGAATAATCTCATCCTGGAAGCTGTCCCTGACACAGTGGGTCACACAGTAAACCCTTCAGTCCATACATGTTTACTTGCAAGTGTCCATTGCAATGATTCATTGGTCTGGTTCAAAGCCTCTGGTTTTTGCTACATCAATACTCAGCCCTCACTGGGGCTCCTCTTGGATGTCCTGTTGTTGTCCTGTGTCAAGGAGATCCTGAAATGTTGAGTCTGCTGGACCATCGCCTTCTTGTGCTCCAGAAGATCCTAAATGGGGTGGACCCTGGAATGGGACAATTCTTATTTCTGGGTCTGGTGTTTTCTGGGTTGGTCAGCCCGCCAGATCTTCTTCAGCCTGCCAGATCTTCTTCATCCTCACCCCCAGAGTGAGCTCTCGAGCACTGACCCAGCTAGCTCACCCTATGTAATAAACAGCAAGGGTCAGGGCTGATTCTCCTGCTCTCATGTCCTCAGGCCAGCTCAACTA
Organism: Peromyscus maniculatus bairdii; assembly: GCF_049852395.1. NCBI lineage: Eukaryota > Metazoa > Chordata > Mammalia > Rodentia > Cricetidae > Peromyscus > Peromyscus maniculatus. Next base: position 56,860,116 of record NC_134857.1, read on the forward strand.
CACCTAAAGCCCCAGGACCAGCTCTACTGTGCTGCCCAGGTGAGATGCAGGGCCTGCTCTCCCCAGGGTTGCCGCCAATGAGGAGCAGGGGTCAGCTCTGAGCTGCTGCAATTGGTAAGGGGCAAGTGAGGGGGTATCTTTCCCTCACCCTCATCACCACATGGTGGACAAGGGGTGAGGGACCAGTCTGCTTCCATGACCTCAGGGCAGGCTTACCTGAACCCCTGCCTGCAGGGTCAGTACTAGCATGCTGCCCAGAGGAGGTGCAGGGCCTGTTCTCCTGAATGCTGCAGCTGGGGAGTGGCAGGATTAGTCTTTCCATTCTCATGAGCCAGGGACTCACTCTCCCACCTGCTGCAGGCAGTGAGGAGTGAGGAGCACGGAGGAAGCAGGAGTCATCTCTCACTGGCCCTTATGCCTGCTAGCTCTCTCAAGTTCACACCTTTGGGGCTGACTCACCCCTGCCATCCCGAGCAGGGTCAACTCTACTGTGTTGCCCACTTTAGGCTCAGGGTCATAATGCTGCAGTGCGTGAGATGCTGGCCGAGTTTACTGTTTTTTTTTTTTTTTTTTTTTTTTTTTTTTTTTTTTTTTTTTTTTTTTCAAGACAGGGTTTCTCTGTGAAACAGTTCTGGCTGTCTTGGAACTCACTCTGTAGACCAGGCTGGCCTCAAACTCACAGAGATCTGCCTGCCTCTTCTTCCCAAGTACTGGGATTAAAGGTGTGCGCCACCACTGCCTGCTATTCATTGGTTCTTATGACCTCAGTGCCACCTTTCCCACCTGCCATTCATGGTGAGGGATGGGGGGGAGGGAGCAGGTGAGACATCTTCCCCTTGCTCACACCCCATATGACAGATCTTGGCCAAATTGAGTGAATATTTAGCTATATCTAAGAATTTTTGTTTCCCTATGGTGCTTCTATGTCCAGCTGATAAAATCTGGCTACTTATGAAACTCTTCTGTTTCTGACAACTGTCCAACTCGTGACATGTTCTTTACTCAAAACATACACGCATGCACATACAAGCAAACAAACAAAAAACTATAAATTTTCTGACATTGTATGTTTATGTGTCTGTGAGACAGACAGACAGAGACACCGAGGACATTCAAATTGAAGAATTACATATTGCATTTTCCCATTATCTTTAGAAGCCAAAATATGTGTTGCATTTATGAACACATCTAATTCATTTATTATCATATGAAATTAACCTTTCTTTTAAAAATGATTTATTGGGTTGCATTTTTATGTAAAACGACTGTCTCCTGATGACATTTTCATAGTGTACATCAAGTTTTTCAGTTGTGTTCACCTATTACCACCTCTTCCTACTCTCATCCCCATTAACTGCCTTCCTCCCCTCAGATGGACAGATGGACTCCCTTATATTTTTACGAGCCCCCCTTTCATTCATGGACTTTTATGCTTAGAGATGGAAATTTCTTGTTTCCATTTTATAAACTATAAATAACAGGAGAGGAAATTAATTACATTTTAAATCCTATATATATTCATATGTGTGTATGTGTATGTGTGTGTGTGTGTGTGTGTGTGTGTGTGTGTGTGTGTGTGTAAATGCTTATCATTGTCATCCAGTATATTTATTCAGAATGGAATGCTCCAGATGGCTAGGTAACATTAGTGACTAAGAATGATGGAATGAGGATCAGGTTTTCCTGAAAGTCATGTGTAACTAGGAGAAAGGGAAATCTGCTCTCTTACAGGAAAGGAGAAACATAAATTTAAAGTTATGAAAAATAAAAAAAGTAATATATAAATTTTAGGGTACTAGAAATTGTGAAAAATTTAATGAAAGAAATGAATTTCAATGGAAAGAATTAAGTGTAAAATGAAGAAAACAATGGAAAACTAGTAAAATATGAATTTTTCTGTGTGTATATACTATGAGTGGTGTATATATGTGTTCATATGAATGCACATTCACATGAGAGTGGGGTGTACATATGTGTGCTGTGGATATCACTCTATATAAATAAAACACTGATGGCCAGTGACCAGGCAGGAAGTATAGGTGGGACAAAGAGAGAGGAGAATCGGGGAAACAGGAAGAAGGAGGAGAGACACTGCAGCCACCGCCAGGACAAGCAACATGTAAAGACGCCGGTAAGCCACCAGCCATGTGGCAAGGTATAGATTTATAGAAATGGGTTAATTTAAGATATAAGAACAGTTAGCAAGAAGCCTGCCACGGCCATACAGTTTATAAGTGATATAAGCATCTGAGTGATTATTTTATACGTGGATTGTGGGACTGCGGGGCTTGGTGGAAGCTGGAGAGAAGCCCTCCAGCAACATATGTGCCTGTGTGTGGAGAACAAAGGTTGAAATCAGTTATCTTTAAGTATTTGTTACATTTATCTATCTATCTATCTATCTATCTATCTATCTATCTATCTATCTATCTATCATCTATCTATTATGTATAAGCACGTGCGCATGTGGAGGGGACATATGCAATCCATGACCATCTTTTGGGAGTTGTTTCTCTCCTTCCATTATGTGGTTACTGGAGATCAAGCTCGGGTTACAAGTCTTCATGATAAGTGTCCTAACCCACTAATCTAGCTTACTAACCCAAGTGTAGAGACATGGTTTCTCCATTGGCATGTATCCCATACATTTGGCTAGGATTTCTGGAGAATGAACTCTTAGAATCATTCTAGCTCTACTCCAAATCCCAAGCAGCACTGGGGTTATTGATCCATGCCCAACTTTTATGTGGGTGATATGGATCTGAACTCTGGTCCTTGTTCCTGAAAAACAGGCACTTTGCCAACTGTGCCATGCTCCTTACCTAAACAAGTTCCTTTTATTGCCCAATAATTCAAAGCCAAAGTTTCTTATGACCTTGTAGTTGAGGTTGACCATGCTATATATGGAAAATATTATAAATGCTAACAGTATCTATTCATTCGGGCAATATTTTGTAGTCATAGAGAAGCAAATCTAAGCCATAAATCTTGATCTCACTGTAAATAAATGGGTGTTCATGACTTTTCTATCTTTGCTTCTGTTTTCTCTAAATATGCACATGTAAACTCATTGGTATTTTATTTACTTGCTTCTGGGACCCATCTTTACTAAAATAAAGATTGTATCATGGATATTATTCTCTTCTACTGTGAAGGTTAAAATTTGCTTGTTTTTCTCCAATGTATGATGCCTGAAATATTATTAATAAGCACCATGTATTCCTCAAGATCTATCTCCTGCTATACTGGAACCTATACACCACTGGGACCACCTTATTCAAGCCAGGGTATCACTTTTATAATAAAACAAAGCACCAATAATGATGCCCTAGCTTACTTCTTTCTTGTTGTGATAAACACCATGGCCAAGGGCAACTTGTTGATTTGGCTTAGAAGTTATAGTCAACTATCGAGCCAAGCCAAGGAAGGAATTCAGAGGTAGAAAATTATGCAGAGACTGAATAGGAATAATGCTTCCTGGCTTCCTTTCCCTGGTTTGCTCAACATTTCTTTTCTTTTTTTTTTTATATTTTTCTTTATAAGAAATTTTCTACTCACTCCACATACTATCCACAGATCCCCCTTATTCCCTCCTCCCACCCCCAGCCCTCTTTCCCAAGCCACCCCGAATCCCCACATCCCCAAATCGAGGTCTGCCATGGGGAGTCAGCAGACTACATTTCTTAGATAGCTTAGGCCCACCTACTCTCGGATGGTACTGTGTATAGTAGGCTGAGCCCTGCATCAATAAACAATCAAGAAAATTCTCCCACAGACATGACCACAGGCCCATCTTATGGAGGTAATTCCTCAGCTGAGATTCTCTCTTCCCAGGTATGTCTAGGCTGTATCAAGCTGGCAAAAAAACAAAACAAAACAAAAACAAAACAAAACAAAGAAACAAACAAAAAAAACCCTATGCCTGGGAATCAGGAAGGCACTCTTCACTCTCCTTGTCATCCATTACAATTCCCCCACTCTCATCACCAGCCCTGAAATAGACCTCTTGCAGAGGGGCTTGTCTTACTACCCAACCTCCATTTCCTGGGGACTCAGCTGAAACTCCCTGTGTGAACACAGCTTTCCTGCTTCCTGTCGATCTTTTCTGCCTTCTCTTCCAGCCCATCCCCATTCCTTCCTGTCAGTTCCTAATACCCAGATACAATTTCTGCCAAGGATGGTCAGTGGCCACCACTGGCAGTGACTCAGACAGGTGATTTCCACTGCCCTTCCTGTCCTTCATTACAATCTCACCAGTCTCATTCTTATTCCTGTGGCATACTGTTTGTAGGGGCCTCCCCTTTCCCCCTTCCATTCCCTAGGGACTCCATTGAACCATGGCTTGGGCCCAGCTTTTCTTCTCCCAGTGCACCCTACGGAATACCCTTCTAGTCCATTTTCTTACCTTCCTGACAGCCCTAATACCTAGAAATAGTCTCTACTTAGGATCCCCCACGGCTACACTTATACCTGGCAGGTACTCAGGCTGGTGAATCACACTATCAATCCTATTCTTTATGATCTCTCCGTTCTCACCCTCAGCCCAATAACACTCAGCCCATTAACAATTTTCTTACAGGAGCCCCTCCTCCAACCTCAACTCCATCCACTGGAGACTCCAACTCTTGCTTCAGACACTGGGTCCCACTGCAAAAAACTGTTTCTCTAGATAATTCTTTGCCTTACTGCAAAGTACTTGTAGGATCCTCCCTGCCCACCACATCACTGACTTCCTTTGGACCCTGCCTCTTAGAGTGAACAGGATCCCCCTACCTTTTTCCTGCAGCCCCTCTTTGTCTTTTTTTCCTTACCCACCTCTATTCCTCTCTACCACTCACCAACCTGTAGAAGCACCCTCTGTCAAGAAACCCACAGTCACTACACTTTTCTAAGATCCAGAGAGGAACAGAAATCAAGGAACAGAACACATAACCAATTGAGATAAGCCCAGATATCAACACCTAGATACATCATAATCCCAACACCAGATGTCTAGTTAGCATAAAAACCCAATTGTTAATAGCTAAGACAATATGACTTCACCAGAATCCAGTCACCCTACTGCAGTAGGTGCTGAGAAACTCAATAGAGCTGAAGCCCAAGACAAGGACTTTAAAATAGCTATTATGAATATGTTGAAGGATCTTGATGATGACATAAATAAATCCTTTAACAAACACCATGAAACATAAACAGTAGAATGAAATGATGAAATTAATCCAAGATATGAAAGTCTAATTTAATAAAAAATAGAATCACTAAAGAAACTCCAACCTGAGATAAAACTGGAAATGAAAAACTTAGGCAGTCAAACAAAATTCTCAGATTTGAGCTGCACCAACAAGACACAGAAGCGAGAATCTAAGGCATTGAAGATAAGGTAGAAAATATGGACACCTCAGTCAAAGAAAAATGTTAAATCTAAAAAAAATTTAGGCACAAAACATTCAGGAAATCTGGGGCAATATGAAAAGACTAAGTCTAAGAATAATATCTATAAAGGAAGGGAGAGAAACCCACATCCAGGGTACAGAAAGCATTTTCAACAAAATCACAGAAAGAAGAAAATTTCCCTAACCTATAAAGTAGGTGCCTATCAAGGTACAAGAAGCATACAGAACACCAAATAGACTAGACCAGAAAAGAAATTTCCCCATAACACATAATAATCAAAACACTAAATGTTCAGAACAAAGAAAGAATATTAAAAGCTGCAATGGAAATAGACCAAGTAACATGTAAACGCAAACCCATTAGAATCAAACTGACTTCTGCTACAGGGCTGGGGATGCAACTGAGGAATCTACAGTGGCAGACAGGAAGGAGAGTGAAGACTGCCTATTTAATTCCTAGGCCAGAGGGCCAGCGGGTTCCCTGGTGAAGAGTGCCTTCAGGTATATACAGCTGACACAACGGGATGGGGTAAAGGAGGAAGGCTAGGTCCTACAAAGGTTACAGATTCCTGGAGTATGGAGGGAGAGAGGGAAGACCAGACCTAAAAATACAAATATGGTATATATTCACTTTCGTATGATGTTAGCTATTAAGCCTTCAAAAAGCATGTTAAAATCCAAATAATCATTAAGGTTGCATATAGAGTGAGGGACTTCAGGGAGTTTCCTAGGAAGGGAAAATACATTAGATAGTTTTGGATGGACAGGGGAGGAGGGCACTGGGGTTGGAGGATTTAATAGAAGGGTTAAGGAGGAAACAGTAAGGGAGGGAAGCTAGAATTAAGGGGCATTTGAAAGGTCTTCTGGAAACCTAATAGAATAAAAGCTTCCTAAATATTTATACATGTATGAAAGTGATCTAAATGAAACCACCAATAAATGTGAGAAATAGAGCCTCAAATGTATATCTCTCATCATCAAATAAAGCTTAGAGTTCTGGGAATGGGTTATAATATCTCATGGATATTATACACATATTAACTTACAGAGACTGTGCAATATGCACATGGTCTGAATGGATCTATGTCAGTTGTGGTCACAGTGCTGACATGGGAAGTAGTTATAAGGCCCCATCCCTAACACAGGCTTTATCGATTTGATAACTGCTCACAAAGAAAAAATTATCTGTCTTCAATGGAGTCTCACTGGGTACACACACACTCTTAAAGTCAGCATGCCCGGCAGTAGACGGCTAACACAAAACAATGTTATTTTATGAATGTCTTTGTCTCACGATGTGTGGATTTGGGTGCATACTGAAGTGGGAAGAGCTGTGAGGAACTGGGGGAGGAGAAACCATAATCAGAATATATTGTATGCAGAAATTATTATCCATTAAAAATGTGTTATTTAGTCAGTTATAGTGATATACATCTGTAAATTTGGCCCTAAGAGGCTGAGATGATTGTTATGGGTTCCATGACAGCGTAGGCTGTACAGTGAGACTTTGCCATTAAAAAGAGAAGAGAAAGATATTTTATTCTTTTTAGAGTAAATGAGCATCACCATATGTAAGATAAAAAGCAATTAAGGTGTAAATGAGTAAATTTGTGAACCATATGAATTACTATTTGTGGAGGAAGATTAAAAAGTTATAAAAAATATGTTAAGAAATAATAGTTCTCATTGGGAACTCTAGAAGCTAACAAGGCCTGGGCAGTTGTTCTACAAATTCTAAGAGACTACAGATGCCAGCCCAGACTACTATACATGGCAAAACTATCAACTACAATAGACAGAGAAAGAAAAACATTTCAGAATAAGACTAAATTTAAGCATTCTATCTAAAATTCCAGCTCTACAGATGGTTATAGAAGGAAGACTTCAATATGAAGACATTAGCTACATCCAAGAAAGCACTAGGAATGGATAATTCAAGACCAGCAAATTGAAGGAGTGGGAAAACACCACACCGTAACAACAAAATAGGAATCAGTAGTCATTGCTCAATGATAACAATCAATATTGATGGTCCCAATATCTCCTTCAACAAAAAAGGACGCAGAATAACTGATTAATTTAGGAAACAACATGCAGCTTTCTGTTGCATCCAAGAAATATACCTTGCCATCAAGGATAAACATCACTTCATGGTAAAAGGATGGGAGAAGATATTCTAATCAATTGGACCTTAGAAGCAAGCAATTTTAATGTCTGACAAAGTAAACTTCAAGCCAAAACTAATTCAAAGAGATAGAAAAGGACATTACATACTCATCAAAGGAAAATCCACCAAGAGTATATTGTAATTATAAACATCTATACACCAAATACAAATCTACACACCTAAGTTCATAAAAAAAACACTACTAAAGTTCAAAGCTCATATTGACCCTCACACAGTGATAGTGGGTGACTTTAATATCCCTCTCTCATCAGAAGACAGGTCATGCAGACAAAAACTAACCAGAGAAATGCTGGAGTTAAATAACATGATAAACCAAATGGACCTAGCAGATATTTAAAGAACATTACACCAAAACACAAAAGAATATAACTTCTCATCAGTTCATGGAGTTTTCTTCAGAATAGACTACATACTTGGGCAAAAAACAAATCTCAAGAGACATAAAATTCAGCAATACTTTAGAGAATATACTCAGAAATAGAATCACTAGGTCACATGACAATTCTGTTTTTATATTTTTAGGAAGCCTTATAGTGTTTACTATAACTACTGTAATACTTTGTATTCCCAACAATATATGCCAGCCAATACTTCAACTTTTTTAAAAAACTGATTTATTCTTTTCCTAATGTCTATTATAGTAACTAGCCAACAAAGACATTAAGTATTTCTTTAATGAGTTATAAACAAATTAAATAATAAAATTCCTTTCTAATAGTTTACTTTAGGATCTTCCTCAAAATCTATAACTGCTTACTTTAAGTATATGATGATATTAATTAAATGTGCTCATACATAAGACAGTAGATATGTAAAACAATTTGGGACTAAATCCTATTTACTTATAAGATATTCTCTTTCAAATTTAGAAAATGGACTTCAAAAATGGTTAAAATTGACCTATTAAGAAAACTTTTCATCCAAGTATTTTATGAAAATGAGAAGTTGTAGTAAATGTAATGGATATTTGTAGGAAAATACTATGAATTTCTATTATAGAGTAACTGAAAACCTCAGGAAACTTGACTTTAAGTTTATTTAGGATTGTAAATACCTATATGCAAATTAAGCAAGGGATCTGGAACCATTAATTGACACTGAAATAGGTAAAAAGACAAGGCGTCTGTGAACAAGACAGAAATCATATTGTGGCATCATCTGCAATTATTTTGGGATATATATTGTGATTTTGAGAGACCCTTGTCACTTGCTCAGCACTATGTTTTAAAAATAGTATTCCGAAGTAAATGCATTCCTTTCTCAACCAGTTTACAGAAACCAGCAAATTCATTTTTTCTATGTGCTAATAGAACCACAGCCTTTCTCATATGGGGGTGGAGTTCTAAATATAGACAGAATTCAATTCTGTGGGCCAAAAATTAGATATTAGGGTAGATAATAGATACAACAAAAATAGATATAATATGAAACAGGGCTTAGAGAAAACTCAAGATTCAAAATATCTGATCCCCAAAATAGACATAGCATGAGATTGTTAATCTTCATTATCAAGTCGAGGGGATTTGATATCACCTAGGAAACAGACTAATTTTTTTTAGATTTTCTTAATTTCTTTATTTATCTTTATGAATGTTTGCTTGTATGTATTTGTGTGTACCACATGCATTCCTGATGCCAGAGGAGGTCAGAAGAGGATGCTGGATACCCTGGACCTGGAGTTATGGATGGTTGTAAGGCACCATGTAGATGCTGGGAATTGAATCCAGGTCCTCTGCAAGAATAAGTGCTTGCTCTTTAATACTGAACCATCATCTCTGCAGCCCCATGAAACACTTTTAAATGTCTCTTTGGGGTTCTTCCAAAGAGATGGAACTGGGAAGAGAAACTCACCCTGAATGTGCGCCGCGCCACCACAACTGCTGGAGTCCTAAACTTTATGAAAACGAGAAAGCAAGCTGAGCACCAGCCTTCACGTCTCCCTGCCTCCTGACTGCAGGTGTGATGTAGCCACCAGCTTCGCACTCCTGACACCATGCCTTCCCTACCACAAAGGACTATTTCCCTGAACTGTGAGTCAAAACAGGCCCTTTATTTTTCAAGCTGCTTTTGACAAGTGTTTTGTCACAATGTGAAAATAACAAATACATTGAAAAATGAGGACTTTGATAGAACAGATAGAACACAAAATTTGTAAAAAAAATAAAATAAAATAAAAATAGCGTTCCAGTATAAGACCTTATTTGAAATAAAATTCATGTGAATAACCAGGCAAAACATTGCATGGTAGTGTGCTGAATAGCTAGCTACTAGAATCTAGGGCATCTGATTAACATTTCCTCACAAACCTCTGTACAGTTTGTTGGGATACTTTATCTTCAAGTAATAGATAAAGCAAGTAGCACATACGAATCTTCAGGACTCAATTTAAAACATATATTTCTCTTTGTTTACAAGTTTTAATTTCTTATATTTTGCTGGCTAACAGAATAATCTTATTTATTCAGTGTAAAATGTCCTCACAGAACAATTTTCAATAATTTAAGCCGCATTCTATAAAATCTGTGATGCTATAAAATTCTTTGGGCTAACATTTTATGAAATAATTTCATAACACTGTGTTTTTATTTGTAATTGCTCTGCACCATTGAGGATAATTTAAATATGATTATGTTTATGTATGACACCTATATTGCATTTGTTCAACATTTTTCTTTCTGCAAATGGTTGCCTACTTTAATTTTTTGTTTTATGTAAAATAACTAGAATGTGCATGATATTTAAATTCTGTAGTGCAGAACTATTTATCCAACATGTTCTCCCTATAGACAGTGCATACATTTCTCAAACACATCATTACTTGAGAGGTGTGCCTTCTTAGAGAGAAATTCTTCAATCTTTCAAATGCTCTCCCTCTACTTCTCCTTCCTTCTCTTGAGAGTTTCCTTCTTCTTATCCTTTATTTCTCTTCCTTCATCTTTTCTTCCCCTTTCTCCCTTTGCCTTTTCTTCTTCATCTCTTCACCAGATTGTTTATGCCTCTCTTTTTATTAAGCTGCCCATCTCCCTGTCAGTCTTCCATTGCCCCTCTCATTCCTTCCTGTTTCTCTTAACCCTGGCCATACAATGCTTTGGGGTGGGAAAGATTGATGGAGGGAGGTTAATCACAGGGTGTAAAGTTGCAATTAGAAAGAAGCAAGGACTCCTGTTGCTCCTGTGGATCATAGATTGGTGATAGATAACAGGAAGGTACTGTATGCTTTGAAGAGTTTGAAGAAGGTATTTGAAGGTTAAAGAAGCATAAAGAAATGGCATTTGAGAATATACACATGCTAATTCTGATTTAGACACTACAAAATATACACACATATTGGAACATAACATGTGATCCCCACTAATATGTAGGTTTTGTGTAGCCACTGTAGTAAGTTTAATTAAAAATAAAGACTATGACTACTCTTAAAATTGTTTTGAGTATGTCCATCGACATCATATTTCTATCTACCTTCTTTGTTCAATATTAAGACAATGTTTTGCGCTGTATGTATTTGGTTGTTTTTGCTCTTTACTTTTTTTGACTTTGGGGGGGGCACCTGCCACAAATAAATAAATATTTAATCACAAATAAATCACACATGGAGGCTTATTCTTATTTATAAATGTCCGGCCTTAGCTTGGTTTATTTCTTGCTAGCTTTTCTTAACTTTAAATTATCTTGTCTACCTTTAGCCTTTGGGCTTTTCCCTTTCTTACTTCTGTAATCTTACTTTCACTCTTGTTTTGGGGGATTTATTAAGGCAACTCCATGTAGTTAAAAGGGAGGTTTATTTTGGGGTAACTTGCAACAAGTAAAGGATTAGGTTACAGGATCTGGGAGAGGTGATGTGCAGTCCAGCAGTGTTCTTTGGAGAACTCTGCTTGGTCTACCACCCAGCATCCAGGATCTCTAGCAACCAAGAGCATCAGCACATCCAGATCTGGGGTCTTAAGGGCTCCTGTCTCAGCCCCGCCTCAGGGGCAGGTCATAGGTAGGCATGACAGTTACCGGAAGCCTCACTAGGGGAAATACTTCCACGTCATAGCTGGAAGAGTTACCCACTACATTCTTACTCTGTGGCTGGCTGTTTGGCGATGTGGCTGGCCCCTGGCATCCTTGTTTTCTTCCTCTTTCTTCTTTTCCTCCCAGATTTCTCATTCTATATATTCTCTCCGCCTGCCACCCCTGCCTATGGTTTCTCTCATTTCACTATTGGTCGTTTAGCTCTTTATTAGGCCATCAGATATTTTAGACAAGCATAGTAACATGGCTTCACAGAGTTAAACAAATGCAACACAAAAGAATGCAACACACCTTCACATCATCAAACAAATGTTCCAGAGCATAAACAAATGTAAAACACCTTAAAATAATATTCTACAATAGTTGTAGAACTTTGAAGTTTAGAATTCTTTGTTATTAAACCTTGTCATTTACTGTGTCTCTGTAATCTCAGACAATAGTCCATGACTACTAATCTTCTTAATTACACATTACATCCTATTTTTATGTATGACAATTAGTCTCAAATAATATTGTATCTTATACATAATTTATCTCTTAAGGACAATTTAAAACTTGGCATTTAATAAATTCTGTCATTTCCATACTTAACATAATTCTAAATGACTTTTAGAATTTTGGTTTAAAATGTGCCTTCTATTTTGGAGCATGAAATTTGAAGGATAATTTTCTTTTCTATAACTTGAACATTCTTTTCAAATATTGGGGATGGATTTCCTGTGCTTCTTTTTCTTATCTTTTACTAAAACATCAAAACAACATATGGTTTAACTCCCCAGCCATGGCTGCTTCTGCAGGTGTTCTACTTTATATAATAACATCAAATGTCACTGATTATCAGGTTTTAGGAAATCTTTGCCCAAGAGAGCCTCCTTTTTGTGTCTTCTTCTTAGCTTTGCCATAGATGGCCTTATTGCTCTTTTCATTTGCACTAATGGGAAGCCACACACACAACTTTGAAGTAGACTGGGAGGTTCTAGGCTTCCCTACAACTTCTGACTTCTTTCTATACCCTTCCCCACAAAAAGAATAATAATAAGAAACAAACTCAAGTTCAAAATTTGTTGCCTATATACTCACTGAAGCATGGTAAAATTCCCAGTGGCCAGCACTTTAAAGAAAACTGAGTCCTTCCCAATCCACACCCTCGCCAGAAGCCATCAGCTGTGGAGAGCTGCACTTCAGCATCCTTATCACAATTTTTAAGAGCTCTCTTTGATGCCTTTCTGTTTAGGCTGTTACACTTTGGTGGGGTGGGGCAGAGTCCTATATGGGAGTAGGGGTTGTCACAGAAGCCTTCTATGTCCTCTTTTCCTCAGCTCCCACCAGCCCTTTTTCTTAGTTGTGAATTCACAGTCATCTACACCAAAGAAAAAGCATCTTCCTTTCCCTGTATCTTTCTTGGGAATACAGACTAGGGACATCTGTGTGACCTCTGTTGGCAACAAGGGACACAGACATCAACACAGCACCTGACTGCTGTAGGACCATGGACCCAGACCCTTGGTGGCAGCTCTGATCACAAACATCCATGTGGCCCCAAGTCCCTGCACAGGCCACTCACATCAGCATGGCCCCGGGATGCAGTAGGACAACAGACACAGACATAGCCCTGTGCTGAAGCATGAACCATGGCCATCAGCATGACCTAAGGTGGCAGTGCAGGACCACTCACATCTCCATGGTCCCAGCATCAGTATGGTTCATGTATATCTATATGGCTTCAGGCAGCAGCACAGACCATGGGCATCTGCATGGCCTTCTGTGATAACAGGAGTCATGGACATCAACACAGCCTGGGACTAGAATAGAACCATGCATATCCACATGAACCTCAGGCTTCAACATGATCTGGAGCAGTGGACAACAGATACCAAAGTGGCTTCCAAAGGAAGCATGGACTATAGAGGTCTTTCAAGGAGGTCCACTTCAGAAAATGGACCTTGGACATCCTGTCATTGTTCAGACCCAGGGCAATCATGCTGCTGGGCAGTATGTTTGGAGATTGAGTCTGTACAAGTTCCAGTCTGGTGTCTGGTGTACACCACCCTGTCAGGCATACTCAGCAAGGACATGCTCCTCCATCCACCACAGCCTTTGCTCACAGTTGTCCTTGTCATAGGGCCTCTAGTTCTGTTTCTCTCCACTGCTCACTCACAACTTTGCTCCTCTGTCTTTCCCATTACTCCATTCATTATAGTGGCATTGGGAGCTGCAGTCTCTCTCTCTCTCTCTCTCTCTCTCTCTCTCTCTCTCTCTCTCTCTCTCTCTCTCTCTCTCTCTCTCACACACACACACACACACACACAGAGCCCAAACAGCTTTACATGTAAATACTCATTAAAGTAGCCATTGGTCTGGTTCAAGGTTTCTGGTTTCTTTTTTTTTTTTTTTTTTTTTTTTTGTTTTTCGAGACAGGGTTTCTCTGTGGGTTTCTGGTTTCTTAAGCACCATAGGTACTGGACCATCACCTCGTCTCGGATATCCTGCTGTTGCTCAGAGTCAGGGTGATCTTGAGGCTGCTAGGTAGGGCATCTGGGAGCAGGTTCCCTGAAAGTGGTCTGACATTTGATTAAAACAGTAGATCATAGCTTCTCCAGACCAAATGAATGTGTTTCCATTCGTGAATGTGGAACAACATTAAGAGATTCTGAGACATAAAGATACCCTTGAGGTAATTGGGAGAGCATTTTGGTCCTGACTACCACAGGTACTGAGGAGTCTTTGGTGCAAACACAGTAAAGGGAAGAGGATATGGAGAAATGGACAGAAGAGATGAAAGTACAGATTATCGTTGGAAATGTGTTTTAAATGAAATTCTTTCTGTCTTGTTTTACTCTCTTCTATAAATCTTATGGGCCAATTCTTTTCTAGACTGCATTGATTCATGAATCATAGAACAATAGTATTTTTAAGCTCCAATGTCTCTTTTTCTCTTTCATATGAAATGTCTTTTTCTTCTCTGTGAAGTAATCTTAAGTTTCTTTAAAGAGAGTTGGACATATTCTCACTCTTTCCTGTGGATTGTGTAACTGTCCCTACAGGCCTGCACGTTGAAGTCTTTAGGCCTTCTTTGTAGTGTTCTTGGGAAATACTGGAACCTATTAAAGGGGAGGCCTAGCAGGAAGTATTCAGGTCACTGAAGGAATGCCATTTACAGGGACATTTGACTCCCAAACTCAAACTCTTTTCCTGCCCCCTTCATTCTCTAATCAGCTTTCTTTACCATATGCTCTACTGTGATGTGTTCCCTTGTCAAAGCCCAAAGCAGTGAAATCAGAGGGCCATGGACTGAACCTCTGAAATGATAATTCTTCTTTTTATGTTTATTGTCTCAGGGATTTCTTGAATAATATTTCTTTTGCCTGCCTGAACAAAAATACTTTAATGTGTGGAGGGTTGTGGAGATTTGGTATCGTGGCAAATGGTACGATGTTTTAGTCAGATTTGTGCTAATTCTTGTATATTGAACCTAACTGACTTTCATTATTGGAAAATTCATTTTTCCCCTCCACTCTAAATCAGCGGTCTAAACAACAGTGGCTACAAAAGACATAGTTATAGAGGATATAGCTGTGTTTATTATGAAACATTATCTCATTGAAAACTGTTTTCCTTCTGTCATAGGATTCTGAATGAAAATTCTTAGATATTGTCATAGTTAGCCATCACCATCAACTTCCTTGGATGAGGGATGAGAGTCTCCACGTAGACCGATCTCTGGGTGTGTCTATGATGTCTCTGAGGGAGTTTTAGGAGAGATTTTGGGAAGAGAGGGCCCATCCTGAATTTGGCAGGTACAACTCCACAGGCTACTGTCTCATGCTGAATAAAATGAGGAGGGCAGGGGTGAGCAAGCACCAGTATTCATTTTTTCCTTCTTCCTTTTCCATTAAAAAAAAAAAACTTGTTATTATGTATGTGTAAGGGTGGACACATGCATACAACAGCATGTGTGTGAATGTCAGAGGACAATTTTGGGGAGGTTATGTTCTCTTTTTCACTGTGAGTTCCAAGGAATCAACTAAGGCCTTGTACAGCAAGTCCTTTTACGTGCTGAGTGATCTCAGTGACCTCCTTCTGCCTCCTGACTAAGGACACTATGTGAACAGTTGCTTCACACTTCTGTTACCATGACTTCTCTATCACGATGCTCTATATTGCCCCAAACTGAGTCAAAACAAACCTCTTGCTTCAAGATGCATTTTTCAAATATTTTGTCATGGAAATGAGAAAAGTCACTGGGACAGATATTTAGTCAATAGAGTTGCAATTTGTGTTTGAATGAGCTGGGGAATAGAGTAGAAGAATGTGAAACAAATAGCCCAACTCAGTGTTTTAAAGAAGAAATACAGAAGATTGGTGGAGGCAGAGGGGACTGCTCATTTAGGAGAGTTTTTTTGTACAAGCATAAGAACCCACATTCAGCCCCTCAGCACCTGTGTGTAAACTCATGCACAGCGGTGCTCAGCCATAACATCCACAGAAGCAGTGAGCTCCAGGTTTAATGAGACACCCTAGCTCATAACTTCAGGTAGAAAATGTTTGAGGACAACATACAACCTCAATCTCAGCACCTACAGGCATGCACATGTGTGTGTGTGTGTGTGTGTGTGTGTGTGTGTGTGTGTGTGTGTACATATATGTAGACACATGCACACACACACCAGCCGTAATAGAGACTAATTGCTGAAATTTATGCAACTGAGCAAATGACATTACTCAGAGGAAGCGGTGCTCTGTGGTCGTTCTTAGATGCATAGTAGGATATCATATATCCAACTAGCTGCTGTAAATCACATATGCAGTACTGAAGCAGAGGACAGGGCACATTATTTTCAAGTTTAGAAATCAGTTATTTGATGGGTAGGAGCCAGGTCTGTGGAAAGCAGCAGTCAATGCTTTAGTGTAAGTTTTACATTTGAACTCTAGTCTCCAGCAGAAGCAACCTCACAGCTCACCAGAGCAGGCCTTCCAAATTTTGTTACAGATGACGCTTCACTCCCGGAGTCAATTGTGTGTCTGAATTTGCTCACAGGATGGAAGCTAGGCTGAAGAGGTAATAGCATCAGATTCCAAAGAGCCACATACTTCATGAAAACCCAGTCTATTCCTTTGCAATTTAGAAGGTTTGTGGTGTTGTGGTGGCATTATTTGCTCCCCCTTTTTTTGTTCAAATCTGTGTCACCAAATGAGAAAGTTAGATCTTAAAGGAGTGAGAGTTCAAAAAGTAACAGAAGCATTCTTCATCTGTCCCTCAGCACATTTCTCCTATGTAGGGGCCAGCCCCAACAGTCGACAGATCCCAAGAGGATGTAAGGTGTCAGCCAGGGAAGAAGTGAGTCAGGCATGATGGAGAATCTTGCAGCCTGACTAGCAGCCAGAGTATTTCTTTATGCACAATTCAGTAGTAGGGATAGATTCATGTTGTTCCAAAACATAGATCACATCATTTTTGGTTTTGGACATGTGTTTCACTTCCTCTTGCATATCTTTTAGTCATCACTGCTAAACTGTGATGGAACAGAGTTATCTTTACAATTATTTTCCCTCAAGTTTAATCATCATTGATAAACAGTTATCTTTTATAGGCATTTTTTTTTTACTCCTCAACCCCATAATTCAATTTTTAAGAATCTAGACTCATATGATAGCTTGTTTTCAAGCTAGTAGCTTTTGTGGCTTCAAGCACACTAGACCAAGACAAAATCTCCAGCTAATCTAACTTTGTTGCTAAATATGTCACGTAATTGCCTGAGTGTACAGTGGAAAGAGGTTTGTAACCTGATCTGTGGCCAACTCCTCTAGCCCACTGAGTCTTGTTGACCTTGTAAGTTTACTTTGTTTTGGTTATCTTGTTCCTGAGTAAGTACAGGGATAGATGTTTCAAGAATATCCCACAGCCTCATAAAGAGACCCCTGGCTTCTTTATGTGTCACAACCTCAAGACCTTCAAGTAGATAAGGATATTTCCCTAAAATTGGGAGGGGTAGTATGTCCAGGCCTTTCCTAGGGAACCTTAGCAGCAAAGTGGGAGAAGGCACAAAGGATTCATAAGCAAATTTCCACCAATCCAATATCCCCAACTCTACAAATATTAAACGTCTCCTAAGTATGCAGCAGGTGGAGATAAAAAACAAAGGTGGCATGGTGGCCGTCATGTGGCTCCGCTTTGCTGGATCTTTGTCAAGCAGCTGTGCTGGCTTTATGACCTTTGCTGTTTTCATCAGACATGGCTGTGCCCTTCCTAGACAGTCATCCTGCCATTGTGATTTAAAGGCTGGGCCATATGCTTAAGAAGAATATTCTCTATATGGAAAAGAGAAAAGAACAAGGGAAAATCCCAGTATTTGCCCATTACTTTTCTTGCTTTTAGGATCCATAGCTTGGGGTTTAAGATCTAACTATTTTTTTTAACCTGTAATATTTTCTTTGTATTTCTAATAATTCCCATTTACACTTACATGGTTTTATATTGGGTTTTCACTTATAACTTTATTAATATATGACTTATTGCACAGTATTCTACACAACATTATAAAACTTGCAAGGCAGGCTCTGGGCCCTTTCCTGTCCTTTGTCTTTGCTTGCCTCTTTTTAAACAATAGTCACTGTGATAGGCAGAGTAACTTAAGAGCTCAAATAGTTATATGATCCCTACTCTAAGCATTAGATTTACTTACAGTTATAATCTATACAAATGCACAACATACAACTATAAAGTCTATGTCCTTGTACACTCTACTTTCACAGACTACAATGTCAAATACATTTGAGTGAAAAGTTACTTTGATCTCACAGTCAAATCTAAAAGTTTAAGTAAAACGTTGGTGGTAACTAGTTTGAATGCTGATGTATTAATGTATTATTTATTTTTGGTTTAAATGTTTTCTAAACAATACATAAAATATATTTTAAAAGAGTCAAAATGGCCCATGTTATATTACCATTGTTTTATAAGACCTATTCCCATATCATACTTGTTTTGTGTATTTACTTAATTCTGTAGATTCAATAACAAATATTAGAGATTTTCGTTTTAGACCTCTTCAGCAGCACATATTTAAAAAACATTTTTAATGAAAAAAAATTCCCATTTCCCTACTTATCCAATGTTATGTTCATTTTATCCCTCGTTATCTCCTTAACACAAACAGACTGACAGACGAAAACAAAACAAAACAAAACAAAAACAAAAAAAAAACCCAAACAACCACTACAAGAAATGCACACAAACCCCATGAAAACACAGAAATGGAAATCAAACCAAACCCAAGACTGACAAGAAAGAAAAGTCTGAGCAAAGCAAAGTGAGACAAAAACTCTACAAAAGAACCACTGGGTTTTGTTATATTGGCCCATTACCCATGAAATGTCGTTAATACAACCCGTAAAATTCCATTGGAGAAAACTAATTTTTTCTTTTCCAGCAGGGATATATTGCAGATAGATTTTTGCGGGATAGGAGTGGGAAACGGGTCCACTTGGACTTCTCCGGCCTGGGACTCCATCTGGCTTTCACTTGTGCAGCAACAGGACAGCTTTGTTTGTTTGTTTACTTCTTAAGAAATTTTTTATGCTTTCCACATACCAACCACAGATCTCCCCCTTATCCCTCCTCTTGCTCCCCGCCAGCCTTCCCTCCCCAGCCCACCCCGCAGCACACCTTTTAACAATTGTTTAGAAATACATAATGGAGTTGTGTGAACGGAAATCCACTCTTGCAATACTTAATTTGGCCACTAGATGGGAGAAGAGCTCCAAACATGGGAAATCTACACCTGGACCTTGTGTCTGAACATCAAGTTCTTATTCGCTGTTCTCAGTTTCAATTACACTCGTGAAATGATAATTTCGCACCATATTTTTACATTCTAAAGACTCTTAAGATTACCAAAATCTTGAATTATTTCTAGAAATTCTGCTTATTAAAGTCAAAAAGAAAGAAAAGGAAACTTTTGCAAAATTGATGATTTTCAAAACTGAAATAAAGGCAGCAATCCAGATAATTATTTTTAATTTCATAAATGCGCCAATGTTGTTATTGCGTTGCATAAACATGATGGAGTAATTTTATGAAAGCGAATGAGGCTGATTTGTACAATATTTATTGAATTAGTTGCTTTTCTTTTCTTTTTCTGAATTTACTATTATCTCAGTTTTTTTATAATGTAACTGAGTTTACACATAAGCATAATAAGAGATGAGATCTTAATTACAGCTTTTGATTTATAGGTAACATCTAGTATTTTACATAAATATTAGTCATGAATGTTCGCATACATATACATCTAGCAAAACAGAACTATGCTTTTCTTTCTCTACCTTTAGTTTTCTGGTTAAAAACACTGGTATTTAAAAAAAAGTCTAAATTATGTGTGTCTATGCTCATGTACTTATGTAGCATTCTGTTAATAAAGCAACCTCAAAATTAAAAAAATATACAGACATAAAAATAATTTAGATTGTTGTTAGCATTCAGGTATTACACTGGCCTGCCCTTGGGACGTGGCAGTATACGTCATTCCTGTGTACATGTACTTGCCAGCATTCAGGCATCACGCTGGCCTGCTCAAGGTCCTCAGCTACAACCACTAAGAGCTCCCCCAGTGCACATGAGTTTGGCAATATTCAGGCAGGTATGCTGGCCAGCTCAGGGTCCTCAGAATACGTCATCCCCTAAGCCTCATTGTAGTTTCTGTGCTTATGGGCTAAGTCCTCTTAATAAAAGGCACCAGACAAACTCTGGTCCCTTCTTTGCTGCTTTCTCCCTCAGAAGCTGTTCTCTGAGCTCATATTCTTCAATAAACCTCCCATGTGAGTTTGTTGTATGGTGTGACTTTATCTCCAGCCGCAGACTACAACATTGTAACAATTGTTATTTTTATTATTCTTGTTATGAAATATTTCCTTAATTAATCATATCAGTTAATATACTTTATTTAACAGATCAATGTATTTTGAAACTACCTGTTGGGTGCTTGAAAAGTATGTATATGGTCATATTGATAGATGTCAACTGTTACTAGATGCTTGTTTCCATTGTTAGCACCTGATTTGGAAAAAGCAACTACTGTTGACCATGATCAAATAACATCACGAGAGCATGGGGAAGCTCAGAATTTGGAAGCTAGATGGAGTATCAGAAGATCAGTGTATGCGATTAATGCTTATCATTAGGAAAACATGCTTCTGTGCGTTTCCTTCTGTTGATCATGGTGCAAGCCTTTGACTACAGTCCTTCCTGGTCTTGAATGGCTCACCATAGGGTGTAATTCTGAATTTGCTTTCACCCCAAATTGTGGATAAGCATGAGCAAATTTATTACTTAAAGCTCAGCCTGAATATGTTATTACAGCTTTCCAATTAGGCAACGCTCCTTATCACATGCTCTTTCCTTCTCTGTTTAATGTTACTTGAGTACCTCTTATTTGAGTACCGCTTGGTGCCAGTTGTGGTTTGCACTCCTACTTTTATTTATACTTTACATTGGCTCTTGTTACCGTGAAATTTGAAAAGGCCTCTTTACACAGCAGGAACCAAAGCTGATACTTGCACTGATCGACCCAACCTTTAACATTCCTAAGAATCTTTGACGAAAGGTCATGTAATGATGATAAGTTCATGATTACAAACAAAAAGGAGGTTAATATAAGTTTCTATGTGTTATTGAAGATATTAGTACTAAGATAATTTTACAGCCAACAAAACAAGGCAGTGAATAAAGTTGATTAATGCTAAGCCTAACCACCTGGGTTAGATCCACAGAACCTACATGATAGACATGAAGAACCAACTTCAGCAAGGTGTCCTCTGACTTCCACATGGGTAATGTGAGTGTCTGTCTGTCTGTCCATCTCTCTCCACTGTAACTCCTGTTCCAGAAAATATAATGCTCTTTTCTGACCACCGCAGGGACCATTCACACACTGACAAACAGACTTGAAGGCAAAACATTCATATAATAAAAATAAATACAGATAATTTTTTAAAAGTAAGTATTTAAAAAAAGAACTTTATTATTCCAAATTTAATTTAAAATCTATTACCTAAGACCAATGAAAATCTTATACTGTGGTAAATAGGACAATTTTTTTTTTAAAGTGGCTTCCATTTGTAATGTGTATTGGAAGTTTCTGTAATCTCATGGTAAAAGGATGCAGTGGTTACAATCTACACTTAAAACTAATAGAGATATATGCATGATGAACTACTAGCTTCCAATGTGCAACTTTATATTTCAGCATTGAACTTTAATTACTGGGAGACTTATTTTTACTACATTCATCTTGTTCTTTATTTGGGGTACAATCCTCGGTACTGGTAGAGAGCAGAAGGCAGGTTCTGAAAGCTGCTTCTCTGTCCCCTGTGTGGGCATCAGGGAATGAACTCAGGTCTTCAGGCTTGGCAGCGTGTGTCTTTACCTGCTTAGGCATCTCCTCGGCCCCGGATGTCCTATTCTTACCTCTATTTTAAAGAAAATACTCTTGAAAATCTGTTTATAACAACCTATTTTCCACACAAATATGAGGAATATCTTTATAGTTTCTATTTGGGGTTAGATAAAGTCATTTACCACACGCACACAAAAGTAAGCTAAATCTATAGTCTCTTCAGTAACACGATTGTGCATTTAAGACTCCTATTGGCACAACACACATATAACTAGTGAATTATTTGAATAGTGAATTAGAATACAATAGCTTTAAATACAGGACCTAAACTTGCTTGAAAGAATAGGTAAAAAGCACAGAGAAAAGGAAGTAATAGTAGAAGAAACAGAAGAAATTATAAATTTTCAAATGTCAAATATAACATTGTTTGTATGTTGCATTTAACAAATGAGATTGTTGTAAAAAAAAAAAAAGGCCACAACAGAAAAACATAATATCAAACATTCTTTCTTAACAAAATGAACCATAAATATAACATCTACTTTTTGAAAACATACACCCTTATGCTATTAGGAGACAGTACCATTATGTAGAAACAACTTTGTAGGCATGTGGGGACTCTGGAACATTCATGCTATGCTGAAAATTCACAATTAATTTGTTGAATTAAAGGTATTTTGATTATTTATTGCAATTCGGTTTCTCTTTGCTTTGTTCTGTTCTCATTCCATGCACTAAGAAAGATCACAGAGTAAGGAATGATAGACCTCTGCTTGTCAAGCAAGCAGGCTCTTCATTGACAGTGGATCTCATGAAAAGTTTATCTTAATCTGCCTTCTCTTGCTGTGATTAACACCATGACCAAAAGCACCTTGGAGGGGGTTTATTTCAGCTTACAGTGGTAGTCTGTCATGGAGGGAAGTCAGGGTCAAACCACAAGGCAGAAACCTGGAAGCTGATGTCAAAGCAGAGGCATTACCCTAGGGACCTGATTTGCTCCTCATGGCTTGCTCAGCATACTTTCTTTACACCCATGACTACCTGCCCAGGGGTGGTATCATCCTCAGTTGGCTGGGTCCTATCACATCAATCATTCCTAAAGAAAACGCATCTCAGGCTTGCCTAGCTGATGGAGACATTTTCTCAGTTGCAGTTCCCTGTTGCCAGATGACGCGCACTTTGTCAAGTTGGCCAAAAAACTAGGCAGCATAAGGCTCAAAGGTAAAACATAAATAAATGATAAATCATTGCTTTCATTTGATTATTTGCAAGTTTG
This sequence comes from Peromyscus maniculatus bairdii, assembly GCF_049852395.1. NCBI lineage: Eukaryota > Metazoa > Chordata > Mammalia > Rodentia > Cricetidae > Peromyscus > Peromyscus maniculatus. The sequence goes on from NC_134857.1 coordinate 56,883,384, forward strand.
GTATATTACATACTCTAAAATAATTATAATTGGATAATGATTTTGAAATAATGGGACACTACAGGAGTCTAACGTTAGCTGAACTCATCAGCCATCACACATTGAGCTTTATTATGACCACATGTGAGAAGACATAATACTAATATGCTTGCACAATTAATGACTAGTGTGGAGGCCCCATTCTGTATTTTCTGACTTTTCCCTGGGTAGATAAAACATCCTTCCCTCTCAGATCCTACTCGATTTAATTTCCCACTCACCCCTCCTCATCTCCCAGCCTATTTACACCGAGGTCTGCTTTAATAAACATAGTAGATAGGTGCAAAAATGATCCTACTCAGCGGAAACTTCATTAAGTTTTGTATTTTAAAGAATCGTAGATGTTAAAGTAGAAATTTCTGAAGTTTTTTTGATTCTATAGATTAACAAAATAACAGATAAGTAACAAAACTCAAGTCATACAAGTACAGAAAGTCATGAAGGTTTCAGTATAATTTGAAAGTCGCCACATTTCATTAGGACATAAAAACCCAGCTGGGACACTCCAGTGGAGGATGCATTGGAGTTTGTCATGCGTTGCTCTGCCTATGTATCTTCATGCAAGCTTGCCAAAATTGCTCTACTTCCTCTTGCTGTTCTCCTCTTTTGTCTCTCTGCTTTGCTCTTTTCTACTCTTTTTAGAGACAATGAGAAGAAAAATTAGCTTTCCCCTTTCTGTTTGGAAGTTTCCCAGTTTCACTCTCTTTAGTCTTTGAATGGTTTTATGATTGCTGCCTTTGGATTCATAGCCTAACGGTCTTACTACTGGAGTAAATTGAAAATTGATGCCGATTAAATAATTGGCATGAGTTTTCTTGGACTTTTACAAGAACAAATAAGATATCATATGTATTTCTGCAGTAAACTATCAAATCTTCTCCAACAGGATAGCATAAAGGACATCAAAGTAATGTCTGGGTTATTTCCCTTCCCACAACTAGCCTAAGGGCAGGCTATTCAACTGGCTCTATTGTAATTGTAATTGACAATGCCCACCTGCTCCCATGTATTACCTTTCATTTCCTGCCACGGTGTCTGACATTGTTATTAAAAGTACAGTGGGAACAGAGGCAACAAATGCGTGTGTGTACACATAATGAGCAGTCCAAAATAACATTTGTCATTTATATATTAACATAAAGTTGGTAGCTGCCAGAGAAAAATAAAGCATAACAGATTGCTCTGAATGGAAGAATTATTGTCTTTGTGTGTTAAAGATGTTTTCCCAGGAAACTCAGGTTTATCATCTAATTAATGTTTCTGAGAACACAGGAGTGGATTCAGTGTTAAGTTAGCTTAGATTCCTGGAAAACGATGACACACTTGTGCAATCTGATGGAAAACAGCACATTAAATAGTATGGTTTTCAAAAAATGACACACATCTTTATGAAAAAGCTTTATGCAATTAAAAATCTCAGGTTTAGTTTTATACACGCCGTTCCTTTTGTGCAATTAACATTATGTGTAGGTGAATGATTCAAGTGTGCTTGTTTACAAGTTGGCGCTCACTGTGAACTTGGCATAGCAGGCCCCTTTTCTTGGTCATAGTCCTCTTAAGAGCATCCCTGGGACAAGGAAGATCAAAAACACCGAGAGAACTGTTAAAAACCATGACATTGCTTCCAGCTTATCCAGTCTTTCATTGAGCAAGTGATGTATTGGACAATAAACACTGCACACGTTTGTAGATTTGGCGATGGGAGTTGAAGCTGAGAGCTTTAAAACAAAACATAATTAAAATGATTTTTTAAAATCTTGGGATCTCCAACTCCATGAAGCTTATCATAAACTAAATAGGGAACAGTCACATGACTTAAAAAAATCTGTTTCCGAGTGATGATGAGCATTATAAGCTTTCAAATATTCTTCCTGCGCTCAGATATTTTTAATTTTTTTTCCCCAGACAAGTTTCTGCAGCAGGGACTCCCTCCTCCAGCCCTGAGAACGGAGGAGCAGAACTCTAAATCAGGTGCCTTTCCGCAACCAAATGAGACAGAGCAAAGTTTAGGTATGATGCATGGGGCATGGCTGGACGGTTTCCTGGTGCCCAGTTTTTTCCCTCACAGTCCCTGATTAGGCAGCCTCCTTTCCCTAGCATGCTGTGCGGTCACAGAGTCCCGGGAGCCGAGGTCCCAGCGAAGGCGGAGGCACAGACGCTGCCACAGCTTCTAGTTTTCGGCTGGGCTCGCCGAACGGAGAGTCAAGTGCAACCATGCCAATCACACCGCTGATTTTAAGCCTGGATCTGGTCTTCTGGAGAGCGGCGGCTGAACCCATCAGAAGCCCAGTCAAGGGGCCGCCCCTCACCTCCTGGAGAGTTGATATGCAAAACAGTTACGTCAGATGTGGGGGCGGGGCACACCGGGGTTGACAAGCAGCCCGGCTCTTGCCGAGGGAGGAGGCGCGAGAATCAGCCTGGTTCAGCGACTGAGACAAACTGGACGTGAGCGGAGCTGGTGCTGTCCACAGTGTGTCGGTGCTGAACCCGGGGTGTGAGCGGATCGCCAGCTTGGGCACCTGGAGGCAACGCCCACTGGAACCCTCTGTGCCTGGTGGGACCCGCTTCACCAGCAGGACCCAATTTAACTTGACAAAGGAGTGCGACTCGGACGTGGGAGAGACTCCTCTGTTTGCAACCCGGGCGCCCACTCAGGCGTGACTTCAGAGATTTCTGTAGTTTTTGCTCAAAGTATTTTGATTTTTTTTTCCAAACTAAGACGATCTTTTCATCCATTATTTTCTTCTTCTTCTTCTTTTTTTATTTTTAAAACTGTGACTCATATTTCCACACCGCTTAGGAATCTTCTTGGGGGACTTTTTTTATTATTTAAAATAAGGTAAGAATGGAACATTGTTGTAAATGATTGCAAGTGGGTGAGAAATACAGACAGCTATGCAAAAAATTAAAAATAAGTTATGTTGATTTCTATAATTTGAGACAGTACTTTGGTAATAATTATAAAAAAATGAATAATTTGGTACAACATGAGATGTTCTAACAATACTGAAGACAGTGATTATTAAAGTATTAGGGAAGTTGAGAGCCGTTTGTTTTTGTGAAGTTAATGTTATGATACACCTCTCTTTGTCAATAAGAGCATTTTAGATGAACACTTCTAGGGTGGCTTGGGTTAGTAAACGTTCAATATCAAGCCCTCATATATGTGTGAGGGTGCCATAGAATTCTCCAAGTTCTTTAATATGAATGTAATTCAAAAACATATTTGAATGACCTACTATCAGGTTAATAAATAATATTTCCCATGTCCCCCCCCCAAAAAAAAAATGGACTGCAAAGTGCTGAGCTTGTTGGCATGTTTTGGAGGGGAGACGGGAGGGATAGGAATATTTCTGCCATGCTGGCTTCATTTACATATGTTGTTGTGCTGTGGATGCAAATAAAACTAGTGAAACTCGGTCTGTAAGAATTTCACATCCAAGGTCGTGTGAATTTCCAAGTTGGGGACTGTTTGTTCTGTTATTGACTAATCTATGTCATCCCTCCCCACCCCCTCAGTTCAGAGGTGAATGTAAATGAGGTTTACTGATTTAATAATGTAGTATTAGCTTACATTATAAATTCTTGACTGCTATGGTGAGTGAATGGGGCAGGCAAGCTTAGGGTTGAGAAGACGTCTTGCTGTTTCATCGGTTTTTAACCTCTTGCATGCTTAACAGAGAGCATTTCTCTACTTAGGTTTTTCATTTGAAGCTATGTTCCTTTTGTCGTTTGGCAGTGTGATCTGAATGTGTTTTGAAAGGAGAACTCAGTGTGGATAAGCACTGAACAAGACTATTCACAGTGAGCAACTACTAAATGGTGAAAGTTACTTGGTGTTCCCATAGCTCTTGCTATTGTTCATGCATGTATTATATAGATGTGAGGTTTGTCTTAGAAATAGTATTGTGATCTTCCATTTATGTCATGCAGTGACATTAGGTGAAGGAGAAATAATGCCTGGTAAAAGGCAGAGCTTGCTTCTTTACGTTTCAGAGATAGAGTTCAGGTTGCAAGTAGGTTGTCTTGTGTTAATTGGAAGAGGTGAACTGTAATGCTTCATGCTTAACTGTCTGAACTCACTAAGGGTATGCTGTGCAGAACATCAGGGTGTAGTAAGTAAAGTTCATGTATTTGGATTTTACAATGTCTTAGACTTTTGCACTGTAGTTACTGAGATGAAGTTTCGGTGTATATGATTACAACTCATTCATCTTCGTAGAGATTTTTCATTATATTTATATCAAAGCTTCTAAGGAAGATTTGCTATAAGAAAGGTATATTGCTACAGATTCTCCCAAGCAAAAGCAAATCCTCTTGAGTTGTTTCCTGTTTTTCCCTTAATAAATGTTCTTTGTAGGTTTCATGTTAGTCATGTGATCTTGTGTTTAAATATTCATAATAAAATTTGAACACATATACACAATAGATAATAAATAAGACACATGAAGTAGTCAGGAAGTTTTGATACATATTTCTCTGTTTTATATAATTGTTGTTCATTACTACTTATCGAAGTTTTTTTTTTAATTAATTACACTAAAATAAATATCCAGACTTTGGAATTTCAAGTAGAATGATGGTTATTTTACAATTTATTAATCTTGAGACATTCATGCAACCCTTAATTATACAAATTGTTTAAAAGGCAATCACATATGAACCTTACATTCATTTCATTTTTTTTTGAGATACCATTGGTTTCCATCTCCAGAAAGTTTTCTGTTCTTATTCAGATGTAAATTGTCACCAATATCTGGTATTCTTACAAATGAAGTTATTGATATCACAATGAGATATTTAAATACAAGTTAAATATGTTAATAGTAATTGCATCATTCTAGGTCACTGATAATTTAATTCAGTGGGACAAATTAATGCACCCCTGATTTTATACACATTTAGTTTTTATATCTTTGTTATGAGGTAAGATAATTGGGTTCCCATAGTGAGTCCAAAGTTTGCATTTAGAAAATTCTATTTCAAGGGAGAATAAGATACACACTGTAAAATAATAAAATTGCCAGTCTTAAAGAAACTGAGAAGACAGTTAAATGTGGTAATTCATTAATTGCTCTTCCAGAAAAACAATCATACAATGAATTCTAATTTATTCATGAAAATAAAAAAGCAACATTTGAAAGCAAAACACTAGATATATTATTAAAATAATACTTTATGTCATTACAGAAACTATGCAAATGCACCACTGCTTGCTTTGGCAAGTGTATAAATTATTGCAATAATTTAATTATACATCATATCACTTGTGTAAGTTGTTTTCAACATTTTAAAGCACACTGAGGTAAAATCAAATAAAAAGGAGATTGCTACATGGATTCATTTTAATTTTTTCATACAGATACAACAAACTTGTATGTATATCTTTTGAGATTGAATGTTAAGGATTATGTTCATAAGGATTATCAATGAGACCACAAAGTCTTAGCTCGTATGTACTGTTAGTCTTTCATATTTGGTCAAATGACTGTACTTATGGCAGCACACATGATAATATCAAGCTAAAAATTTGATGAGAACTAGTAGGCCAGGAAAAGCACTTTCTGTAGTTATAACCCTTTCAACAGCCAGGTGGCCAATTATTCCTTCCAAACAATCTTAATCATCCTCTGATTCAGGACCATGAATGTCCTTTGGGTATAGTTTCCTTAGGGTGAGCTAGATGGTCCCTTGTGGAAAGATGCCAGTTTTCCAATTTAACCAGTAATAAACAACCAAGTAATTGATCCCTTTGTGCTTTAAATCATCGTGTATTCACCAATTACTGTTGTTATAAGGGTTGGAATAGTGTTTTGATGATCTCAGGGTTCTTGTGTGTCTTAACAGGAGTCTTCTGAAAGAGAAAGATTTAAACAATGTCATTGGGGGCTAGTTTAATGAGAGTCACTCTGTGTGTGTGTGTGTGTGTGTGTGTGTGTGTGTGTGTGTGTGTTTGCATCTTTGATGGACTACAATAACCTTGCCAAGAAGACAGTCTGGAAGGTGTGGGTTCAAGACACACTGGTTAATACAGAAGTAATGAAAATAATGGGCCTTAATACAATGTATGCTTTTGGTTGGCAAATTTTTCTTTTAATGTCTATCATTTTATTTAGACTGGTTTACTTGAGGACACATGGGCTTTGGGAGGGCGGTTGTTCACTTATTTGGTCTTTAATAAAAATGTTCTTCAAAGGCTCTTGGAGTAGATGGCCAACTGAAAATTAAACATTGAAGAAATAAGAAAACAGAAAGGATGTGTGCACAGTGAGGAAGTTGTACAGACATCTGAGAAAATACACTTGATAAAGAATTTGAAAATTACTGCATGTAAAAGGAATAGTTATAAAAGAAAATGAATTTATTTATCTTCTGATAATAAATCATGTATTTTTAAAGGAAAAGTAGCTTTTGGTTTCAAACGACATAAATCTATAAGTAAAGATGTTGCTTAGTGAGTTCATTTGCATGTCAATACTGAAAATATTATTATAACTCATAACTGGCTCACAGTACTGGCAGCAATTCTAAAACATAACGCAAAAGACTTAGAAGTACTTTGTCACTGAGTTTTATTTCAATGTACTCATTATGATTGACAGTTAAGGCAAACATACTTTACAGATGTCAGTTCCTAGCTAAGTAACGCAAAGGTAGCAATTAAAACATATGTACAAACCACATTCTTCATGAATGCTAAGATGAAAACATTTTACCTTTGCTTTCAGAGCTAGATCATTTCCAGCACATTCGATATTGTTTTAAGAACCACAAAGACATTTTTTTAGTCTGTAAAAATCCTATAATTTCTTTTATATACATGAAAGGCCCATGCCTCATGCTCTCTGTGATCATGTATTCTTAATTTTCTGAAATTCGTAGTCTTAGCCACAAGCCCGCATCAGTTAGAGCCTGAGCTATCTCACTGGGGAATAAGGAGGTCAGCCCTCCAGGTTTCTAAGGCAAAGCCTCAGAGATGCTAAAGGTAGTTTCATTTGCTGCTCCACCATGGCCTACCTGTTGATATTTAAACCTGTGGTTTTGCAGGCAGGATTTGCTTATTCATGTCTGAAAACAGACACACACACACACACACACACACACACACACACACACACACACACACACGAAACCATCAAAATTTTTAATAGACATATATACTGGATATGTATACTGTTCTTTAACTTAGGTCATTTTTACTCATCATTTAACACTTACATAATCTTGTGAAGGTTGGTACTATTGCCACTTTACATATAAACCCAAAAACTCATATCAGACATTTCCAAGATCTTTTTATAAGAACTTAGAGAATTACTTCCTGTAAAAGAAATATCTATATAGAAGAGAGGTTTCTTCCATATCATCTGGTAATGAGCCGTAAACTTCATGTGTATGAATATCCATATACATGAAATGTACTTGCTCCTTGTATTTGATTATTTTAGGGTACAGACATGGTAAATTTTGGGAAGATGAGTAGCTTTACCCTGGCCTAGGATCTTCAGAACAAAGCAAGCTCTCCAGACCACTGTACATGTCTAGCTGTCAGCTGTGGTCACTTGTTCAGCTGGCATGTTTGTTCCTGTTTTACACTTTTTGCTACAGTGAATGACCCTCATTATTTCCTTAAGGTATTTCCTTAATTGTTAAAATATATTGAAATTATTATAAACATTGCTAATGAGTATGCATACTTTTCAGTGCATGATCTCAATTGTCTAGCAGAAAATTTCCCCCGTAGTTAATGTTATCAAGAATGCTGCATTGTCTGACCTCATAGACTACTTAAGTTTTAGAATTGACAAGTGTTTTCCATTTTATCTCCAGCAGAAGAAGAAACTGCAGAACAGAGCAATTAGTTTCTTAAGAATCCATTATTATTTTCCTAACTAGGTAACAAAATTCAAGTACAAATGCAACAGGAAGTTCAGCCCACTTAAGCAATCTGTGTTTGCAGGCTGCTACTCATATTCAAACCTTCAGGTCAGTAAGTTGCCAAAATTTTTAATAGTTTGCAAGATCAAATAAAATAATCAAAATAAACTTTCCAGCCTTGAAGTACAATTCCAAAAAGAGAGGTGTAGGTGGGTGCTACCTTGCTTAGCATCACACTTTGTTGTTTTGAGCTCCTTAGGAGGGAAAGGTACATACTGACCACTAGCTGAGGCTCTTTGTTTTCAGAAGGTCAGAAGACTCAGGTGAAGAATACACCCTGTTGGTGTAACCCTAGCCCAGCCCAGCTCCCAGGGCAGCCACAGACTTGCATCACATTCCCAAGTGCATCCCCATTATACAAGTTTATGCTTGTCTTATCAAATGAATCTCAAAGGAAATTTTAAGGAAAGTTTGTAAGGTTGTTTTTGTGGAGATGTGAAGAAAGCTCAAAGTGGAAAGATGGTAGAGCCCTCCCCTCCTTTTTTGGTCTAATACACAGTGTTTCTATCTTAAAAGTGAACCTACTAGAAAATATCAGTGATTTTGGGAGGTTTATTCTGTTGCATCTGCCATTCCTCCGAATCAACCTTAGGCCACCTCTGTGAAGTCATATAGGAAGCTCTTTCAATTCAGAGTAAAATCATTGTCTTTTCAGGGATACTTTGCAAACCCATAGCTCTTACCTAGATTTAAATTCCATTAATATGTTTCCAGAGATTTTTTTTCTGGACATTTTACTTCTTATTTCACAGCAATAGCACAAATGCCATAAATTCAATATATCACTACCCCTAACATGCCCTCTCTCCCTAATTCCATATCCTATCAGTTAATTGAACATTCTTTTCCATACACTGTTTCAAAACTCAGATATCTTAAAATACCACCCCACCTCTAATGTAGCTGTTGTATTAGTTTCCATTCTGTATGCTTTGCTTTTGTTACTTTTGTTCTGGCCCAGACTGCCCAGTCATGCAGTAATACTTTCACATTCTATAACGATCTCATTTCCTGCTATAACAATCATGAATT